>NW_026912929.1:1492528-2238792 GCF_034315485.1 Pezoporus occidentalis | reverse complement strand
TGGGTCCAAAGAAGTATTAGTGAATTGATGCAGTTCTGCTGCTGGGACCGTTCCTGATGCTCACTGGCATAAGACATGGAAGAAAATCTCCTCTTCCACTCGCACTGGTTTTAGGGCTATTTTAGAGCATCATTTCTTGCTCTGAATAGCCTCCAGGTTGTAAACATTTCGAGCTAAACTCCATGTACATGTCCTCGGTGCTTTGTGGTTCCTATTGGCTGTGTTCGTGCAGCTGCCCAATTAGTATCTTATTCTTTAGAGGTGCCAAACCTTCCCTGTTGATGAGATGCAGAGGCCGAGGTGGAATTTAGGTTGTTCCAATGCATCCCAAATGTTTTCCCTCTCTTCCTCAGCTCTTGAAGAGCCTTTTCCCAAAGCCCTGTTGATGTGTTGGTTTGATTTCATGTTTGCATAACTCAGTGGGGTATTTTTCCCTAGGGGTCCCTCATCTGCATCCTGGAACAACATAACCCCTGCTGCTGATGTGAGCTTTGGAGGAAACCGCATCAGGGCAGGGGCAGGAAGGCAAACACCTGCAGCATTCCATTGAACACACTTTGTGGCCAGCAAACACTGGGATGTTCAGCCCTCTTAGTGCTCTTCTTAGTTCTTATCATCTAAACCCCTTCTCATAAACATCCTCATGTGGTTGATTTAAATTCCTGCTGCAGGGAATGGGACTGAAAAGCAGGACTAGGCAGAGGATACTGGTATATGGAAAATAATTATCAGTGCAACCCTTTGAGATTAAAAGTGCTTTATAATAGTGTTTTAGACAAGTGTAGGAATCTGTTTCTAAGATTAACTTATAAATACACACTTTATCAAGGTATTTTGGGGGCTTTTTTTATAGGTTGTTTGCACATCATATTGGAAACAATGCCAAAAGCTACAGAAGTGCTGGTTGGGGGAATTATAATTATTAAGCTAAATAATGCAAATACAAAAGTAGCTTTGTTGCCAGAATCCTTTGGCATATATTTCACTGCCTCTGACACTTTAATGTTTCAGTAGCTACATACCAATAGCCAATAGATAAGGCATCCATGGTTTTAATTTACTGAAATACATATTCAGCCCTTTTCCTTAGCATCAAGCTGCAGAAAAGAAGCTGCCAAAGTAAACAGGCAAACAGCTCTCAAACCCAGCACAGATCCATCCACTGGGTTCCCGGGGCACTGGATGAGCCTTTGTTTTGTACACTCAAATGATTTCAATGATCCCATCGCTTGCAGGGAAGGCTCATTGTGCTCGCAGGGAAACCACTCCAAGGTGATGCAGAGCAGCTCTTCCAGGGACAGATGTGCCCTGTTTCCCAATACATCCCCTCCCATTCTCCCATGGAGAAGGAGAGGGTTTGTGAATGGTGACACACACCAGCACCTCCACTTGTCTGAGACTCAATCTGATGTCAAAACAGAAAGGAAACTGCTGTATTTGCCCTCACCCCTTTATTCTCTGGTTTCTCACCTAAAGGAGAGCTCCTCGAGGCTCCTCTCCGAGGGGTGCCGTGGTCATGGATGTGGATGTGGTCATGGATGCGACGTGGCAGCAGCTCAGCTCAGCTCAGCTCTGGGCTCCCTCCTGTCTCCTTTTCTCTTGTTTGCAGTGCTATGGAAACCCCTGCTCCTGTTGCCATGCAGCAGCTGACCCGTGCATGGGAGGGATGCATTCCTCCCTCCTGGCACTAGGCCTGGGTTCCCTATGCCCAGGATAAGTGTCCCTGCCCTGATGGAGTGGGGCAGAGCCAGGGTAGGTCCTCCCAGACCTGGCCACCATGGGAGGCTTCACAGTATCACCTGCCTGGCTGCAATGTGGGTTCATGGGTAGGGGTCCTGAGCAGGCAGCTTGCTGAAGGTCAGACGTTGGCATGGAAAAGGAACAAAACCTCTGTGCTATAAGAGGTCTTGCAGGATTCTTTATTCATTATTTCACACTGGGAATTGGGTTTTTAACCCCCTCTCTGCAAGCAAAGGGGAGCTGGAGGCCCTGATTGTAGAATTAACTGTGATTCATCATTCCACAGCCTCTGCCTCAGCCTTTCTGTTTGTAAATCTGAGCAGTCAGAGTCTGGGGCCTGTGTGTGGTACAGGTGAATGAACTGTCATTTACTGGAGGTTAATGGTGCTATAGCCAGTGGTGCTATAGAAGCCTATATATCACCTTCCAAAATACTACATTAAAGACGATTTGGTAAAACATCATTCAAAAAGTAACACATTTTAGTGCAGGAAAAGCTCCTTAAATCCCATATTTACTCCTTCCTGTTTCTGGGCAAACCAAATCAGTTCCAAATGGATTGTGTTCTTCTCTAGGCTCTTTAGACTCTCTATTAATACCATTTCAGCTTTCTGAAATAGCTTTCTTTTTTCATTTACCAGTAGGATTCCAAACAGCTTTCTCCAACTGAATAACTGACACAATAAATAGCATGGTTCTCTGCAAGTGCAAACTGCCATCTGATTGTTACAGCTCTTCCCTGTAATTGCTGATTATCAAGAGCCTGGATTCAGGCAACAGAAGGAAAATGCTTATGCAGAAAGAAATTGCTCTTTATTCTGCACATGAATGCTTTGATTCTTAGCAGTGATGCAGAACCCCACAGTGCTATCTTCAGTGTGTTTTGGGACATTTCCCAAATGTATTGGGGATTGTGGATATAAAATGGCACTATACAATAATTCCTGTTCCCCCCAGAATAACGCAGTGGTAAATTGCACTTAAGATGCAGTTTTCTAAAGGCATCCCATCAAATGGTCTTTGTTCAGAACTAGCAGATGGTTACAGGATTGTGCATTTGTCACAGTGATAAATAGGCAGAAATAGGTAGCAGAAAACAGACATCTGAACAGCTCTGGCTGGTATAATCTCTATACCTATGAAGGATTCATTTATAGGAATCCTTTATAGATCCTTTATAGATCCATTTCTCTGTTCTGTGCTATCCTTGCTAAACGCTTATTGCCCCGAACTGGAACAGAGATTATGTAAAAGCAGTGATTTTTGGTGGATTCTTTGATATGTGCAAGCTTTCAATAGCTCTGGCTCATTGTTCATGTCCCACACATGCCACAGACCACTCGGGCTTTGCATTTCCTTGAGGGCAGGAAGATTTTCAGGCCAGGAGGGCATCTGGGCTCTATTCTTAGCCACCATTAACTTGGTTAGTGAATGGAGTACATAGCATGGGAAAATGGGCTGCATGCTGACCATTTGGAGGCTTGTGGGGATGGTTTTGCTAGGACATGGGATGGGGAACTGGGGATATCATCATTTCTTTGCTCCTTCCTTCCTTCTTTGACGGGGTTACTTGTCTCCTCCATCCAGTCACCCTGTTTGGGGTGTGTGGCTGCTGAGCCCTATACCACAGAGGTGCTGCAGGGGTTAAGTACTGCTGGCAAAACGTTTTGAAATGACTGATTGAGAAACGCTGCCAGAGATGAAAGCTGAGTCAGTGTCTAGAGAAATAAACCTTCCTTTGTGGTCTTATCACTACGGGAAGCTCCCTATGTCCCCAGGATGCTGCACAGGTCACTGAGCATCCCTGGAGCCTTCTTAAGGGGACTCATTCATTTCGCTTTAGTCTCTGTGACGTGAGCCACGAGCTGCACCACGCACAGAGAAACAGCAAACAGCAACCCCCATGGAAGTCCCAGGTGGACTGGGAGGTTTTTCTTTCTCTGGAACTCCGGTTCCTGGTTCCTGGTCAGTTGGGTGGCTGCAGAACCTGGAGCATCCCAGGGGCAGAACGGAGCTAGGAAGGATTTTTATCTCAAAATGCGGACTTTTCCAGCTAGGAAAACGTGTCCTGTGACATTTTGCATGGCCAGAGCCAGCCGGGAGATGGCAGCAAGCTTGCATTGCCAGGGCTGGGCGTTTGGCTGCTCTCGCCCTGTTACGTTACAGATGAAGTTCCAGGCTTGAGGAGCGCCAGGAAACCGCGGCCCATCCTCTGGGATGAAGAAATGACCCCAGAGCGGGGCTCTGCAAGAAGAGCTGTGAGCTCAACGCTCATCTTTGCAAACGGGCTGATGGCTCAGGACTCGCTCTGAGTCCCCTGCCATTGATTCCCAGCCCCTGGTGTGTCCCTAGGCTGTCTCATCCAAAAGGAATTTGTGGTGGGTTTTCACCTGGTCTGATTTCAATCTAGGGGATGAAAGCTGCTAAAATCCCTGAAGGGCCACATGGAAATGACAAGATAGCCCCTGTCATCCATCCTTTACTGTAGGTACCCATGGGTGCTCTGTAACGACATGGACACACAGCAGCAACTGCTCAGTGATTTGTATTTCACACTCATTCTTGCTGGGAATGCAGACTCCTTCCTGCTGAGGAGAAATGTTCTGCAGTCTTCATCTTGGGATCCTTGCCAGTTCTGGGCCAGTTTCTTTGCAAAGCAAAGCTTATTCTGGTGCATGCTGCGGTGGCAAAGGGCCTTGCTTGTGACTGTCCGCTCCTTGAACAACTGCGCACAGGTACACTCTGTGCTTTGCTCTGCCTCCTGAGCTAAAGCAGCCAGTGCCAGGTAGAGATGATGGACTTGGGCTCCCTGACCTGTGGATCAGTCAGGGAGGGCTGTGTGTTGGTCAGGCCAGTGGTGATGGTGTAGCAGAGCCTGATGCACATGAAGCGGGAGAAGGCAGAATCAGATAACACCATTGGGATCTCTGGAGGTCTCTACTCCAACCTCCTGCGCATGCTTCAGAGTCAAGGCTGCTTCAGGTCTTGCCCGGCTGTTTTGAAAGCCTCTAAGGGTGGGGATCTCAAACTCTCCATACAATGGAAGGTGAGATCCGGGAGGCTGAGCTTGGGCTTGGTGTGGATATAAATAAATCATAGAAAAATCAAATGGTTTGCATTGGAAAGGACCTTAAAGCTCACCCAGCTCCAACCCCTGCCACGGGCAGGGACACCTTCCACTAGAGCAGCTTGCTCCAAGCCCCTGTGTCCAGCCTGGCCTTGAACACTGCCAGGGATGGGGCAGCCACAGCTTCTCTGGGCACCCTGTGCCAGTGCCTCAGCACCCTCACAGGAAGAGCTTCTGCCTAAGAGCTCATCTCAGCCTCCCCTCTGGCAGGTTCAAGCCATTCCCCTTGGCCTGTGATGCTATGGTTGCAGTTTCAAGGCCCATTGTGAATAACCACTTAGACCTGATCCCGAGCTGACAACTTTAACTACTTCCAGAGTTCCCTCAGAGCTCAGTACTTTTGGGACCCAGGAGTGTGCATTTGGCCCATTTTAAAGAGAGCCACAGAGCTGCAGCCAAGAAGACTTTCCTAACCAGGGCTATAAATCCAGGCTCTGTGCAGGGACAAATGACCCAGGAACCTGAGGCTGCAACTTCATCGTTCTGCGTTAAGCTCTAAAGGCACAATTCCAGCCTTTTCCTGGCCTTTGCTTTGTGGCAAAACTACAGCTCCTGTGACTGCATGGGAACTGATCCAGCTGAAAAATACCCTGCCTGGGGAAGAGATCCTTTCTTTTCTGATCACTGTGATGGCTTGAGGAAGAGGGATTCAGGGGCTGGGAGAAGGTGGAATTGCCCCTTTCAGTGCTTTGGTTGTCTTAGGGAGATACTGAAACTGCAGCTTTGTGCTGGTAAAACAGGCTGATCCTGAGAGCCCTGCACGCAAATTCCCTTCCACAGGGGTGTATGGAGCAGACCAAGAAGGATTCATAAAGTAAAGCTATAGGTCATGCTGATTTCTGAGAGCTGCAGTGGGAAGCAAACGCTTCATGGCTCCAAAGGGCTTCTGCTCATGTGGAATGGATTAAAGATAAAACCAACCCTGTCACTCACTTTGCTCCTGGGCTGTTTCAGCCCTGTCTGTCTCATTCTCCAGAGATGCTTGTGCAGGAACTGCTATTTGTGATCCAGAACTGTGGCTCATACCCCCAGGGTAGCTCATGGGATCCACGCTCCCTTGCCAGGGAATGAGGTGCCGCTGGGTACCAGCAGCAGTGGTTTGGTGCCAGCCTGGCTGTTTGCTTGCAGGATGCACCTATTTGTATCTCTGATTTAATGTGGAGTTCTGGGGCACAGAGAAGCAGTGATTCCACTGATGCTGTGCTTTTGGTGGGACAAACCCCAAATCCACCTCTTGTATCTCTTTAGCTGGAATGACGGACAGCACAAACATGCTCCTGATGCAATGGCAGCTTCATTACTTGGAAATGCTAGGAAGTTTCCACATCCTGTTCCCGTTCCTTTGTCTGCACCTGAGTGAATGCCCGCTGTTCTCCCCACCAGGATGTCATCAGATCCCCTGGCTTGTTTTCCACTGAAATGTCTCCTCTTAGGTAAATATTACATCTGGGGTTGCTTTGCCAGTGGTTTTCCTACCTGGATTTGTACAACGGGTCAGTGCCCTGCTCAGAGATAAGAGGAATACCTGCTATGAGTGCGGTTTGCTGCTGTGATTTGCCACCCTGCTCTTCCTCATCAGCTTCTCCTTTAAAGGCTCTTGAATGCTGCTGTTGTGGAGGCTTTAGCAAAGTGAGGGATATCTAAGAGAAGCCATGGAGTGCTCGGCCGGAGCAGAACTTGTCCATTGCAACAGCCGTGACTTGTGAATTATTCATCTCTGTGTAACTGAAACACACAGATCCCCAAAGGCCTTGTTACAAAGAGGGGAGGGATCAGCGAGCATTGAGCAAAGCAGGAAGGGGAACAGGTCCAGGGGCACCCTTCTCCATCCACCTGCATCTGCTCGGCGCTGATGCTTTTTAATGCAGAAGAAAGCTGACAAGTGAAGCAACGCGCAGATCTGTAAACCAGCTTCTTGTGTCAGTTTTCCCTCCCGTGGGAACCCGAGGTTTGAAGCAGTGAAACCCATACACAGCCTGTGGGCACGACCCAAGCATCTATGCACAATAGGCTCTGTGAAATGAAGACATTTCCAAAGGCCAAGAGAGATCGGAATAGCCGGCTAAGCAGAAAAGAAGCCAGCATGGGTCTGCTCAGTACTGCTGCCTCCAGACAAAACCAGACTTCAGCTGATTAAAGAGAGCAGATGCAAGCTGGAACATCAATTGGAGCTAATTAATCTGTGCTTCAATCTGTATTCTAGCTCTCCCATAGCAGGTTTGGAGAAAGAAAGAGTTAACCCTTCAGGTGGCACAGCATGGCCTTAGAAGAGAGCACAGTGAAACATCCATGAATACCTTTGGATCCTCGTCTTTTCAGAAGCAAAGAGTTCTCTGTCTAATCATGCATCATCACCCCAGCATTCTCACCCCTTCCTTCTCACTGTGCTGTCAGTAACGTGATCTTGCTCGGCTTGCAGAGCCCTTGTAAGCAGTGCTGGGGACAGGGCCATACATATTGTGCTAAGAAGACACCTCTTCTTTAACCTGTGCTCATTTGCTTCCCTTGGCCTGTGTTCCCTCTCATTAGACTAGATGTATGATCTATAGAAAGTGCAAAGAGCTCAGCTGACATCTGATATGCTTATAAATAGCTTGTCTGCCCTGCCACGGTTCTGTAGCCATCCCACCATGAGCAATACTCTTGACGTATTGCACTCTTCCTGGAATTGGGATGCTACTGAAGATTTTCCTCTAAAGCATCCAGATTTTGCCTCTGCTGGAAGCCGGGCGCTTGACTGCAGGCACCACTGGTCTGTTCCGGATGGGCAATTCCTTGGTCTTGTCCTCTACTCCAGTTCCTCCCTAAGAGACCAGGCAAAGGCATTGTTTGAGTATTGAGGTTCTACCACTGTTCCCTGCCCTCCCTGCTCCAGTCCTCTGCAGAGGCTCCGTCAGCACATCTACAAGCCCTGGTCCTTTCCTCTTCACTCACATGCCACCCCCATGCTCCTGTTCCTCCCTTCATTCCCATACCCCGGGTTTCCTCCTTCTCCATCAAGGGCCAGATCTCATTTCCTGGATGGAATCACCAGGTCTATCACGAATCTGGCAGTCCTTGCTGAGATCTCATAGAATCATGTAATCCCACCCTGGTTTGTGTTGGAAGGGACCTTAAAGCTCCTCCAGCTCCAACCCCTGCCACGGGCAGGGACCCCTTCCACTAGAGCAGCTTGCTCCAAGCCCCTGTGTCCAACCTGCCCTTGAACACTGCCAGGGATGGGGCAGCCACAGCTTCTCTGGGCACCCTGTGCCAGCGCCTCAGCACCCTCACAGGGAAGAGCTTCTGCCTAAGAGCTCATCTCAGTTTCCCCTCTTTCCTTTGTCCAGTGATGCTGTCCTGAGCACCAGTGCTCCCATCTAACCACAACACACTCTGGCTTCCGTGGACCAAGCATAGGTAAGACAGCAGCCCCCAGTGCAAACTCCTCCCTGTTATATACCTTCCTTGGTACATATCCCTTAATGCCTTTTCCTTTTGCCTCCCCCCACCCCGAGTGATAACTATTGCCATTTCCCACCCCTTATTTGCACTGAATGAGCCTCAGATTCATCTCCCAGAGAGATTGCCAGAGAGAGATGAATTTAGGCAAGAGATCTATGGAGGCTTGGGGGGCTGATTGGGATATTTAAGATTATCCCTGACTCACTGTCTTGCAAGTCTGATGCAAGAAGTGAGTCAGATCCCTCCAACACTGTTTGACCCGACCGCAGCAGTGTGCAGAGCTCATGTTGTTTTGCAAATGGAATAAAGTTCATTTAGCACAGCAGGCAGCTGCCTGTATTTGCTGTTAGCTGAAAGGCCTCTCACCTCAAAACAACTTGCAGATCACTTGCCCCATCACTGCTCGCAGGTGGAATTAGCTCCTGAGAGCCACCAACGCTGGTGGAGGAGGTGGGTATTTGAGGAGGGACTCTTTTTCCCAAGGCAGGGTAAAGGTCCCTTCCCTGCAATGTTGAGTTCGTTGTGCTTGAGATGCTCTCGGCCCCTTTTAGGTACCCAGGATCCTGCCTGAAAGTGCTCTCCTGCATCTGGGCCTTCTCTCTTAGCAGTGATGCCAATATTGGTGTTAATGTAACTGTGCTTTTTTAGGCTGCTTTCTCTTCCTAGCTGTGACTGCTGTCATCACTGACACCCGCTTCCCATGGGTACCTTCAGCCTGTAGGATAATCCTCCTTTCCCCCCAGCTCAGCTGCAGGCAGGCATCTCCTGAGGCTGGTGGCTTAGGTAAGTCGCTACCCCTGACTCAGTTCTTGTCATGCTGAGCTCTCAATGTGTGTCTTCCTTGTGGATGTGCCTTGTTGACAACTGACAGCCATGGGTGAACGGCTCACTCACTGATTGATGTCTGGTTTTCAGACATTTGGAGGTTAGGAGATGAAGTTGATGGAAATGCGTTTCCTAATACATACCTCCCACGTTCTGCCACCATCTCCCCCTGTTGGCACCCTCTCCAGTCTCTGGTGGTCTGCTGTTTGCCCTCTCAGCCAGGTTCTGGTTCAGACTCTGCCCATTGTCTTCCAACAGGAGACAAACTTCTACTACAGGTTGTATTTGCAGCTGAGCTCTATGGGGAGAGCATCAGCATTGCTGCACCTGGGCTGGGGGAAGGATTTCCCTGATTTACCTTCCCTTCCCCATGCACTGTGCTAAACCCAGGCCTTTGTGCTATGCTCATCCTGGGTCACAGCTCAGTCTCCTTCAGGTGGCAAACCCTGCAGCACCATTAATGTATAGCTGCTCAAGACAGCCCCTTGAAGCAGCCCATGTGGCTCCTCAGCCCTTACGTGGGCTTGGAGGCAGCCAAAGGAAGCTCCTGGCAGGTTTTCCTCCCAAACATGGGGATGAGGGAGGAGGCGGCTGCAGTGATTGAGTTGACAAAAGCTCTCGGCTCCTCTCTGGGTCTCAGCAGGCTCCAGAAGAGGGTTGGGAAGTGCCAAGTCCTTGGGCTGGCCCTGTCCCATGTGGAAGCTGCCTTCCAGTGCGGCTCAGGAGCCTCTGCTCAAGGTGATGTCTTCGTCATCGTGCTTATTCCTTCCTGCGCCTCTCGCTCTGGGTGGATGAAGCTTTTCTGCTGGCTCATGCTTTTACAAGCTTCCATCTCGCCCACTGGGACACCTTCCCATCCCCTGGTTCCAGAACAGCCATGCTGCAGCCAGGCCTCCCCAGGGATGCCTGGACACGGCCCTGGGAGGCTCAGCTCTGCCCTTGCTGGGAAACAGAATGCCTGAGCCCATTGGGACCAGGCAGGGCCCAAACAAGATGAAAACCCTCTCCTTCACCCAATGCAAACGGGTCTTTTGTCCATCATTTTTCTGCTGCACAGTGATGTTCCCTTTGCTTTAAAATGTGTTTGCCTGAAGGCAAATTATTAAACAGCATTTTGTGCAGATTTGCACCAATTTCAGTGCCAAACTCTTGCTGTTTCTATGCACTGAAGGCCTGATCCTGCCGGTGCTGAACCATGGTTATGCCAAATTCCTCAGTAAAGCCTTTCAGCATTGCACAACACGCCTGTTCTATCGGTGGGGGGGAATGGGACATGCACAATCTCTTCTCGGGACAGACGTCTGAGCTGGTTCCCGCTGGAATGACGTCAAAGGATGCAATGTTGAACCTCTTCCTGGCACAGGCAGAGCCCTGCCTGGCCATGTGCTGCTGCAGTGGCTGCTGCTGGTTCGACACGTGCAGCACGATTAATCAGTTACTGAATGGCAGCAGAGATGTGCTTCCATGCCCGGCTCTTCCCTGCAAATCCCTGCTGCTCCAGAAACCTCTGACTGGGAGCACATGGAAGTTGTTTCGAAAAGGAGCATCTTCTGATGCTGACCTATGAGCACGTACAACTCCAGTGCGTTTGCAGCCTTTCCCATGCGTTTGGGACTCAGGCTGGCACAAGCAAATACTGGTTATCACAGAGATGCAGCAGGCAGCACAAAGGAGGATGCCAGGAAGTTGCTGGCTGTGGTTTAGTGCTCATCCCCATGGCACTGCTTAGGAGAATAGGAATACTTTAAGAAGCTATATTGACTGCTTGCTGCTGAGGTTTGGATTAGACATCAGGAAGAAGCTCTTCCTTGTCAGGGTGCTGAGGCGCTGGCACAGGGTGCCCAGAGAAGCTGTGGCTGCCCCATCCCTGGCAGTGTTCAAGGGCAGGTTGGACACAGGGGCTTGGAGCAAGCTGCTCTAGTGGAAGGTGTCCCTGCCCGTGGCAGGGGTTGGAACTGGATGTGCTTTAAAGGTCCTTTCCAACCCAAACCATTCTGTGAGGTCTGCTGAAGGCAATGGTGGCAGCTGAAGCAGCGCTCAGCTCGCACCCATCAGCCACAGTGAGATAAAGGTGATGTACACTGCTCCACCTGACTGCAATTGGGAAGGTTTCCCAGTGCTGTACAGCACATCCTTGGGGCAGAACAGACTTCCCCATGCCCCAGGGCACCCCAGCCTGTTGTGGTGTTGTGAAACCCCACTGTGCTGCTCAGCAGGACGTGATTCATTGTGACCTCTTGGCATCACTGCAAGCTTTGTCTGTGCCTCTCCAGCCCTTCACCGGACCTACCCACTGGTGAGGCAGCTGCTGACATTTCACATCTGCCAGACCTGGTCTGAAGTGGGCTGATTCAAGCCTTAGATGGGTGAAATGGTGTTTGTGATTCAGTTGGCTGCGTGCTGGCCCATCCTAGGGTCCATCTGACAGCTCTGTGCATAGGTCAGGGGGAAAGAAAGAGTGTTTGACAGTGTAAGTTTTTATATGAATGCCCAGGCCGTTCTTGGATTCTTCCTAAAAAGGTGCTGACACATTAGGAACAGCTCCCAAGTTTTGCTTTTGGAAATACTGGCATTTTCCAAGCTGTAAATCCAGCAGGAGGAGTTCCAGCATCCGCTCCTTGAGGCAGCTCAGTGCTGTACTGTGGTCGCTGCTCCCTGGGCACTGCTGCACTTGGTGAATGCCTTAGGGAGAGCAAGAAAAGATGCTCTGCTATGTTAATAGGCATGTTATTGATGGCTCATTAGGTGAGGACTCTATAATAAGTAGAAAGCTGCATTAAAAAAGCTAGGCTTACAGAAATGGGAGAGTTTGGGTTTTAGCAGGTAGAGCTAAGGTACCTTTAAAACATGTAATTTTGAGCTGGAAATAGGACTGAGACAGGTCCTGAAAGCAAATATTTAATTACCAGATCAATTTTGATAAAGACTCAGGGTTTGTCATTGATTTCTTTCATTTCTGCTGAGCTCACCAGTGAAACTCCTGGTTAGCATTGGTGGTGCTGTGGGTCCCATCAACAAATAACTTATGCTTGTGATTGCAATTGATTTTTGCATGCTAGAAGTGGAAAAACCTGACATCCCAGCAGCAACATCCTTTCTGTCTTCTCTGATAGTGATAACTCTCTTATTTCTGGGTGTAAAGGCAAAATCAGCTTTCTTGACTGGTGCCATTGAGGTTGTGAGAAGAAGGGCTGTTGAGGCAACGCTGTGCTCTTTGCAGGGCAGGAATTAGCCAGTGGGTGCCTTAGGGGCTGCGAGACAAGAATTGCAAGGAGAATTACAATAGTGAACTTTCTCTGATGAGTTTGCATGATCAACACTTAACTGTAAGAGAAGGGTTGATTGACAGGGACCACAGTGCTATCTAGAGAAGCCCCACTGCCCACACTGCTGCACAGGGTGATCACAATTAAATGCAAGGAGATCTGAACACTACTCAAGTGCTGAGGTTAAATTGGCTTTAGAGCCAAGGGAGCTGGATGTGCTGTGGCTCTGCAGCAGGCAGATCCCAAGCCCGCTTGGCCACGTACTGGATGATGTGCAAAGGTTTAGGGTTACCTTTTTCTCTAGTGCAAAATGAGCTAGCATGTCATTAAGTAGAGGTTGTGGAAGAATCAAGTCATTAAATGGGATGTGATGTTTTCTGCCATTCAGTGATTAAAGGTTATTCTCATAGGAGCTGACATATTCCTGGTGCCACTGGCATAGTTCAAGCATCCTGAAAAAAAGGGCTGTTTGTCATCCTTTTTCCTCTATGTTCTTCACCAGACAATTGAAGTGCATTTTAAGAACATCATTTTGTTCAGTGTTGTACAACGTGAAGATTATTGTCCTTAGGGAACAGGTGGAGAAACCAAAGAGCGAGGAGATGAGGTGAGTTGCTTCTGGCTGTGTAGACAACTAAATAGTAGCAGAATTAAGAAAGGATGTGGTTTCCTCTCAAGCCATGTTTATGGGAGGAAAAAAAAAGCCAGTAATCTGAATTTAGCTGTCTGCTATTTCTCATGACGCCAATAGGGGTGAATATTTTGCTCCCAAACACCTACAGAATAAAGAAATGTGCATCTCTACCTCATGGGATGTATGACTAAACTGCCCCCAAACTTTCTGACAAGTCCAAGGTTGGTGTGAATGAAAACACTGGCTGGGATCACATCTGTATTGTGAGGATGAATAATCCAGGTCTGATTCAGTGTTTTTTCCTTCTTTGCTTCCATTGCTACCAAGGGCTCATTAGCAGAGGAAACAGCAGATTACATCACAAGGGCTGATATTTTAAATGAGCAATCCATTTGCTCCAGCTTTTATTGTTTGTTTGCTTTTAATGATTCTGCTGAGGATAGCTGCCCTGCGACAAGGAAAGCAGGCAGCGCTCAACAGCAGCGCAATAAATCTGAGCCCAGGGTGACACCCATTGGGAAGAAGCTCCAGAGAGTGGTGCTGCTCGAAATAAATTGAGGCATGATTTTGAAAGCTCGCATGGAAGAAGGGAGTTTTGCCAACTATTACAATTGAGAGGAACTGCTGAGTGGGTAATTAGTCCCTGAGGAGCACGGGAGTCTGGACAAATGTAAGACAGAACGAGAAAGGGGGGGTGGAAAAGAGCGCATGAAGAATGAAGTTTAGAAAACAAGCTAGAACATTAGTCACAGGAGGGATATAGCTCAACTTTCATGTAGCGTTTATTTGCGTGGTGAGCAGAAATGTTGTTCTTAACCCCTGTACTGAAGCAGGAAATAGGAACCTTCTCTCTTTTGGGGGGCAGCTGGAACTGCTTTATTGAAGCTCATCTCTTTGATAAGAGAGTGAAGGGGAGGGCAAAGGAATGTGCTGAACAAAGTGCAAACTCAGCAAAGGGGACTCAGACTCCAGTGGAGATTCATGTCTCTTGTCCTCAGTGACTCCCCCATCATGAAGGCAGAGAAATTAGCTAGGGTTTAAAAGGTAATGCCCCCTAAAACATATCCTCACAGCCTGTCTACAATGCGTGGTCTCATTTGCCCCTGTGCTGAGCAGCACCCCAGCTGCAAAGAGGTGATTCCCCTACCCAGCATGTTGCAGGATCTTGGCATACCTCTGTGCTGGGTTTAGAAAGACTTGGTGAAACACAAGTGCAAAGACAACTCGAAGTATGTGAGATACTTTTGAGGTGATGTAGTGCACATGAGGTTGGTCCTGCCATTCCAGAGCTCCTGGTGCGTAGTGCTATGCTAACTATTGAACTATAGACTTATCCATAGAGTTTCTACACTTGTTTTTTTTTGTGGTTCATTGCTCCCATTACCATCTCAAGAGCAGCAATTTGCTAATCAGTCCTCTTTGTAGAACAGGACTAGTATTACTTGGCATGTTTGGTGCTAAGAAAGAAGAAGAATGTAATTCATGTGAGTGGAGAAGAAGGAAGCTTTGCAAAAACATCGGATGCATTCAGGTGTGAATCTGTGGAAATGGATCATATTCACTGAGCTGTGTGCTGGAAGGTTAATAGTAACATCAGAGCTGAAGGTTCAGGGTAAGACCCCCCAATAAGATCTTCCCAATTCTGAGGATTTCACACTTTGGAACTGTCTCTATAACCTCCAAAGAGATTGAGTCAACCTCCCTGCTGGGCTCTTCCCTTGTCATGGGCTAAGTGATGGGGTCCCACCTGCCCATTCTGTGCCAATACCAGTTGGTGCTGTGCTGTTGCATTTCTGACCTGGCAATGCTCTGCTATGACCTGAGCGAAGGTTACTGATGGTTTCATGTAGTTTCATGTATTTTCATCTCGGTGTTTACTATTTAAGGTGAGCAAGAGGATTCCATGTGTTGGGTCACCCTCTCTGTTTCCCAATTCAATGCAAACGGCCAGACAGGCAGGCAGCTCTTCCTTGAGAACATTCCTGTTCTCTGCAGAGGTGTGCCAGCTCCTGCCAGACATGGTGTTGGCAGCGCACCATGGACACAACACGGTCATAGCTGTTCACCCCTGCAAACACTGCCTTCAAAACCACCATCTCCTCTCACCGCCCTGAGCCACTTCACTGGAGTGCAGCACAAACGCCCCCAGCTCTGGCGTATTCCTTCCAGGAGAGGGCAGGGGAATACAGTTTATTGCAGATGCACTCCTGAGCTGGAGCCCGCATTCCGCATGTGGCTCATCTTCCCGTATGTGTTCCAGTCTGTTTCGCTTTCTTAACTTGGATGAGCAAAGGTAGGTGCTGAATCTCCTCGCAGTGAGTCAGTGGGTTACAGACCTGTCTGTCCCTGTGTCATCTTCAAGACGGATAGTGGGGGTTTGGCTGCTTCCCTTGCTCTTGAGCCTCATGTCACATTGAAGGCACTGGCAGCTTCAGGACCAGTGTTTCAACAGCGGAGTCCCAGCTCTTCTGTTTCATCTCACCATCAATCCAGGGGAGGCAGCAATGGGACAACTTGCCTGTCACACACTCAGCGCACCCGTATCCCCATAGAAGTGGTCCGATTCCCTCAGACATTCACAACGTTCACAGCTCCAGCTCTGCCAATAGATTAAAATGCAGGAGCTGTGCACGGAAACCCGAGGTTGGAGCTGGACCTGGCTAACGATGGCCTAGAGAAACAGCAGCCAGAAATCAGCTGGCATTTTCCCTCTCAGTATCTTAATGAATAAGAAGTTTGGGAGCGAATCAGGAACTCAGCTCCCCACTGTCTTTAATAGTCCAAAAGGGTATTATCATAAAAAAAAAACCCTAAAATGGGTTTTATCCAACTCATCACCCCCTGGACCTATGGCTCTGATTTGAAAAGACAACACAATTCCCAAACTAGTGAAGGAAAGGAAAGAAGCAAATCAATAGCCTGTCAGCCCTGCAGCACAGATGCCCTTTCAAGGCCAAAGAAATTAAGTCCTGAGATTGTTGTTGCCGTTTCCACCTTGTCCTGCGGAACCACGGCCAGGGATAAGCATATTCTTTGTGTCAATACTTCTGTAGTACCCAGAGAACTCGCATTCCTTATCTATGAGTGTCAAGGACTGCTGAGTTAAAGTGGTCATAACAGCTCTGGAGAGCCTGACGGGCTTTTTTGTTCTCTCTGTGTCCATGTAAATGTTCCGGTGCTGAAAGGCACAGCCCATCAGAGCTCAGCTGCACGCAACCATCGGCTTTGGGACACATGGAAGGGATCCAAAATAGGATTTGAACTTCCTTTTATTTTTTACTTTGATTTCCTTTTCTTCTTTCTTTGGAAAAGAGCAGCTTTGGTTTGTAAATCCCATGGAAATGTGCAAGTGATCAGTTCAGCCCGACTAACCCCTGTTTGGCCAAGTGGCTGGTTGGCTCATGGGGTTACTAATAGCCTGTTGCAACAGTCAATAGTGAATTGCAGGGGCTGGGGCAGACATACCACAGGTGACCTCTAATCACAGCAAAGCACTTTACCCTGTGCAGCACAATCCCTCTTTTTGCCCATCCATGATTGTCAAGCAATTTGCCTGCCAGTCCCCTCAAAATCAAGATGTTTGTAATCCAGAGCTGCACAAACAACCTATAGGATATGGCAAAACCTGGGGCAGGAAAAATCGGCTTCCTACAGAAAGGCAATGTGTGGGCAGAGCCAAACAATTCTTAGGTGTAAATTGTAGAGCCTTTTGCTGCTTTTCCCACCTTTAATGGGTCTGTGCTACGTGGCACAGCTCGGGAACAAGTGCAGCCTACGGTTTCTTTTTAACTTTCTAATGCAGCGCTATTATTATCTCCATGGAAATTTCAAAAGGCTTTAATGCCAAGGTTTATTTGTCTTTCCTGACTGGATCTTTAGCACACAGCCATCAGACAAAAGCCAATGAAAAGGTCCTTCACTTTGTATTAGCCCCGGTGTTTGACTGGGCTGTAGGAATGCTGGAGAGGTCGTCTGAGCCGGGGAACCAGTTTGACCAAAGTTCTCTCCCAAAAGGTGGCAACAGAAAGAGTGGAAAATCCCCAGGCGGGATCACGGGACAGAGGAATAACAGATTTTAAAAGGAGCTGGTGAGGAGATGAACAGAGGGAAGGAAATCTCTTAGTGATGAATGAAATGATGGGGCAGGGGACAAGAAAAATGTAGTTTACAGCAGGGAGCAGGGCTCAGTTTTGTTGCTGTACCAGGTGAAGGATGCTGATGTGAGACATCGGTCACAGCTGCACAAAACCTCTTCCCCCAAAGCCTGTCCCAGCCCAGCAGTCATTCCTGGTTCTCAAGGAAGCTGGCAGCTAGAAGAGATCAGAAGTCATTATATCTATCTAGATCCGTGCTGTTCCTAAAAGCTTTCAGAACCCTGAGCACAATTTCGATGTGTGTTGGTTTATCAGGAGGCTCCAAAGGATGAAGCAGTAAATCAGTCCACAGCTTGAGAAGTGCTGCGCTTCCAGGGGTGGATTGAAATGAGCTCTTAGGCAGAAGCTCTTCCCTGTGAGGGTGCTGAGGCGCTGGCACAGGGTGCCCAGAGAAGCTGTGGCTGCCCCATCCCTGGCAGTGCTCAAGGCCGGGTTGGACACAGGGGCTTGGAGCAAGCTGCTCTAGTGGAAGGGGTCCCTGCCCGTGGCAGGGGGTGGAGCTGGAGGAGCTTTAAGGTCCCTTCCAACCTAAACCATTCCATGATTCTATGAAAACTAAGATTGTAACTGATGGTTGTTTCAGTGGTAATAAACATCATCAGGGAGGTTCCTATTTGTACAGCTGCCAAGTCAAATTCCATTTAAGCCCAGTTTCGAGGGCTTGGGATTTTAGCTCTATCTGTATCTCTTTGCATTGCATCAAGCTAAACTTCACCTACTTGGGGAATAAAGGGTTTTAATTGAGAAAAAGCAGAAAAGGAAGGTTTGCCAAAAATCTATTTTGGGTAAAAATACTTCAGACCAGTGTTGTCACTAATGTAATGCTTTTTACATCAGTGAAGTTACGCTAATGCAAAACTTGGCCCTGATGTACTTGTATAAATATAGTATCTAGGAATTTGATGAGTGTGGATTTGTGCATTATTCATGGAGAGAACGTTAGGAAGAGCGAGGTCTGTGCAGGAGAGCAGAGCCCTGAGCACCCCCAAGTCCTTTGGCCATCCTCACAGCCCTCAAAAGGGTGCACAGACCTGTTGTCACATGGCTGCATCCCGGTATCCCTGAGTGCACATTCCCAATGATGTGAAAAATGGGAAAACGAATGGGAAAAGCCACTGACTGGGCAGAAAACCTCCCTGGTGCTGCAGCTGGCTCCCCTGCAGCTTCCTCTGCTGGGCTTTGCCACTGCGGAAGTTAAATACGGGTCCTGATCCATGCTGAACATTGCGTAACCACAGTGTGAGTGTGTGTGTATATATCGATACACATAAATATTTGTGTGTATATATGTATTTAAGTGTATGCATCTATATGAAAAGCTACTGAATGACTGCAATACTGGGGTGGCACCCCAATCCCCCTGTCAGGCAGGAAAGGGGCAGGTATGAGATCTGGGGCTTGCACTCTTCCAAGGACTTGCTCATCTCCAGGAGCCTCTACAGGTCCATGTGCTTGCACCCCTTCAGGGATTCACACAGCTGCAGGAGCGTGCAAAGCTCCAGTTGTGCACATCCATCCAGGCAGGGCCTTGCACACTTCAGAAGCATGCAGAACTCCAAGTGCCTCCCTCCAGGGATCTGCACGCTTCCAGGACTGTGCACCCACCCAGGGATTTGCACAGCATCAGGAGCATGCACCCCTGCAGGGATTTGCACACATCCAGCAGTGTGCACACCTCCACGAGCATGCAAAACTGCAGGGGTCTTCATCCCCAAAGGGATTTGCTCACTTTAGGAGCATGCATCCCTGCAATGATTCACACACTTTAGGAGCATGCATTCCTGCAGGGATTCCCACACTTTAGGAGCATGCATCCCTGCAAGTATTTGGACATTTTAGGAGCATACATCCCTTTAGTGATTTGCACACTTTAGGGGCATGCATCCCCGCAGTGATATGCACACTTTGGGAGCATGCATCCCTGCAGTGATTTGCACACTTTAGGAGCATTCATCCCTGCAAGGATTCACACACTTTAGGAGCATGCATTCCTGCAGGGATTCACACACTTTAGGAGCATACATCCCTTTAGTGATTTGCACACTTTAGGGGCATGCATCCCCGCAGTGATATGCACACTTTGGGAGCATGCATCCCTGCAGTGATTTGCACACTTTAGGAGCATGCATCCCTGCAGTGATTCGCACACTTTAGGAGCATGCATTCCTGCAGGGATTCACACACTTTAGGAGCATGCATCCCTGCAGTGATTCGCACACTTTAGGAGCATGCATCCCTGCAGTGATTTGGACATTCTAGGAGCATGCATCCCTGCCTGCAGTGATTTGCCCTCCCCGCAGCAGATGGCTATGCACGCTTTGGGAGCGCGCTCCCCGTGGATTTACACAACCGAGGAGCGCACACCCCTATGGATTCGCACACTCGAGCACACGCACCCCCGCTCGCCGGCGCCGCCACCTCCGGCCCCTATCGCCACCGCCTCTCGCCCATGCTCCGCCGCGGGGGCCGGGCCGGGCGGGACCGCGGCTCCCATTGAGGCCGGTGTCGGTCCGGCCCCCGCCGCGGAGGGACCAATGGGGGCAGCGGACGCGGTCGAGCCTCTCCCCGGCCTCCCCCGCCGGCGCCGGGCTCCCGTCCGGAGCGGGGATATAGTACTACGGGAGCGGGGCCGCGCTCCGCAGCCGTGCACCCGCCTCCCGGGGGAGCTGCGCCCGCCGCCCGCCGCTCCGCGGGCCTCTTGTCCCGGCTCCCGCCGCTGGTTCCGCTCCGTTCTGCGCCTTTATTCCTTTAATCAGTTGTGGTTCCTGTAATTATTTTTTGCTTTTTATTTTGTGGGGATTTTTTTCCTTTTTTCAATTTTTTTCCTTTTTTTTTTTTGTCTGTTTGTTTTGTTTTTTTTTTTCCCATTATTTTTGCCGCCTTCTGCTCGTTCTTGGTATTATTCTCGGTATTTCTCCCCCCTCCCGGCCCGCAGAGGAGTTCAGGTAAGGGTGTGCGAAGGGCGCGGAGCATTACGCAGGTGCGCATCGCGCCAGCAGCCCCCCTGCGCCCCGTTACCGGGGGGGGGAAGGCTTGGGGGGGGGGATGTGTTTAACCTCCCACCCCCCTCTGTGTCCAGGGAGCAGCGGCACAAACTCCAAAAGCCGTGCCGCGGGGGGGGGGGAGTTCGGGGTTGTTTTCATGCTGGGGCTGAGTCGTGACAGGCGCGGGGGGGGATGATGCCGTGTATCGCGATAAGGGGACAGCGCCGGGTTGGGGGGGGGGGATTGGACCCCCCAAAACTCCTGAGAACGGATGTAGGGAGCACGAAACCAACTCTAATGAGGTGGGAATTGCCCCCGCCCCAGCTTTATCCGGAGGTGCGGGTGGGGGTTCGCCTCGGGGGCTCTGTCGGCTGAGATAGGGCTTCCTCGCAATGAAACCACGACTGGGGATGCAGGGGGCATAGCTCTGGGAAATGAGCCCTTGGGAATGTGCCTGCAGCTTCCCAGAGGGGCTGGTCTGGGGAAAAAAACAACGGGGAGACCCGAAACACAACACCCACCCCGTGTCCAGGGAGCAGCGCAGCCACCTTGCACAACAGATGGGCGCAAACGCGTTTCCTCCTGGCTTTTGCCTTCTGTATTCATTTACCCGTTTATTTATTAAGGGGGTTTTAATCCCCTCCCCATGCATTTCTAGTTTAGCTTCTTAGAAGTGCCAGGCCTGGTTCGGTGCCTGGTTTATGGCTCTGTTTGGCTGCGGAGCAGGGGTCAGCCTGAAGAGATTTAAAGTCTTAGGGGGAACAAGAGAAAACGCTGAGGAGATCAGTCCTAAACTAGAAAAAGCTGTAGCAGCGCACATAGGAAACCGGTGTCGGTGCTTCAGAGCCCTTGAACTGGTGTGGGATCGGTTGTGCTGCTCTGACCACCCCAACGGGACAGGCTGGGGAGCACATCCCGTGTCTGGGCAACTTCCCAGGACTTTCCATTTTAACGTTACTTTGAGTCAGAATGTGCCTTCTCTGCTCTCTTTTTTTTTTGCGGGGAGGTTGCTGCTATTTTCTGTAGCTGGCGATGGGTTTTAAACAGAACAAGATGTTTCTGGCAGAAAGGACATCATAACAACGCAGGGAACTTAAACGTTGGAGGCAGCTGTGCTGCTGAGCAGCTGCTGTATTTCACTCCAGAAGCAGCTGGTTTTGGGTGGCTTGGGCACTGCGGTCCCCATCGAGGTGTTTGCAGGCTTCATGTAAACAGCATCGTTAATGTTCATAGCGTGCACAGCCCTGGCTTGTTTGGGTTTGTTTGGTTCTGGTTTGGGCTGTGCCTTCAAGCAAAGTGAGGATGAAAGCTTTCTGGTTGTTAGGCTGGCCTTGGGGATAAAATATAGCCCGGGCCTGATCCTGCATTCCAGGCATTCCCCTGAATCTTCTTGGCTGTTCTGCAAGTTTTGAGAGTGCACAGAAAGCAGATCTGGCCCGTGATGTTCTTGGATCTATTTTCCTCTTGACAGTCCCCTCTCAAAATGACTCTGGTTACACCGAGTGACATTGCTCCTTGTCAAAAGAGATGGCGAACATGCATGCTGGCTATTCGCTGCCAAGGGACCTCAGGCACAGCAGTTGCTGGGGGTTTGTCGTTCCACCACCACCCCCCCCTTTAAGCCCTTATTCAAGTTACAGCTTAGCTCTATTCCCAGTGAAATATATGGATATTTTGGTATGTGGCTTCCTAGTTGTCGCAGGCATTTAAAGAGAACTTGAGCTGTCTATGTTAAATAACTTTACCAGGTGCAGTCAGTGCACGCTGCTTCCCCGCATGCAGCTTTCCTTACCGAAACCCCACATTTCAGTCCAGATTTCACTCGCCATTCCTTAGAAATGGAAGAGAGGGAGGATCAGAAACCATCCAAGGGCAAGGCCTCCTTTCTGCCCCACATCTCATGAGGTAGGAGCAAGCTGCTCGGGTGAATTCTGACTGGAAGGCAATGCAAACTTCTCGGCAGCAGGTTGTGCTTTCTCTTTGAAAGCTGGGAAGAGCCCAGCTCTGGGACTTCAGCTGGGGGAACTTCCCATCCTGCGTGTTCAGCTCTTCTGACTCTTCACTTTTACTATAAGACATGATTATAGGCTAAGGTCACAAAGCAGAGCCGCTAACCTCCGCGTGAACTTCCTCGTGCTCGGCGCATGTGGGTATTTCATTATCGGGTCAGAGGCTCTGCTGACTGACAGGCTGTGCACGCCAGGAAAGTCTGCAATCTCACTTTTAAGTCTTTCTTTCAACCTGCCCCTGCTTCCATTCCCCCATGTGTGAATGGAGGAGGAAGCTGTATCTTTAAGAAACATGTTTTGGTTTAGGTTCCCCCCCCCCCGTTTCCTATGAAACATTATTAAGTGCTGCCAATGGGATGGAGCCCTTTAAGTGTGTTGTGTAAAACACCTCGCTCTGCATTCACTGCAGCACTAAGATGCCTTCTGATTCTTCTCTGGAGAAGGCAAAGACAGGGCAAAACGTGGCGATCGGGCAGCAAGGATGCTCTGCAGCAGCAGTAACAACCATCCCCTTCCCTGCACAGAACTGGGAGCTATTGACTATTCATGGCAAAGCGTGGCCAAAGCGGCAGAGCCTGTGGAAAATGACAGCGTGTAACAAGATTGAGTGGCATTTCCTTCGCGCCGGGTCACATGCCTCCCAATTCACACACACACAAACCCTCATACGCTGATCAAATGACTCCTATCTCTGCAGCCCGCATACCTTCCACAGAAAGAGTTGTTTTATTATGCACATGGACAGCTCTGTTTTCAATCAGTCACCTTGAGCGGATGACTGAGGGCCAGTGTTCGCTCCATCTGGAGGGCGCTGCGTTTGCTCTCCAAGAGGCAGCGTCTCCATCCGTAAGCAATTTATTCATTTTTCCTTTGGGAAAGGGGGGAAAAGAAAGAAAACAAATATGCAGATTCCTTCCTCCCCCCGCCTCCACCTTCCCCTACCCATAAACCTTCCTAGGAAGTTTGCATGGCTTAGCTGGGAAAGCACAGGACTGTCGGCTGCTCTAGGAAGGATGGATTTTGCTCTCGTGCCTCCATGGCTCGCGGTAGGATTATGGATCTCGTGAATGGGGGGGGGGGAATGGGGAGCATTTGCTGTGGGTCACAGCGCATTGAGGTGCTGGGGGTCAAATGAGCCCTCCCAGTTTAGCACGAGGTTGGGATCACCTTTACCTCCGTACCTGGAGTATGGAGTGGTGAGGTGACACCAGCCACCCGCTGCCCTGCCAGCCCATGGTTAATGAGCTCAGTGCAGCACCAGCCTTATTAAGGGCAGTGCAGGTGATGCTGACGTTGGCACACTGATTCATTACACCTGGAGGGGAAAATCTGCCTCCTGGATGCTGAAGCACAGTAAATATTTTTGGCTCCTGACAGATTGATCCTTGCATTATGCTGATTAGCCTGTATTTGTGGAACTGGGGAAGTTAAAAATAAGGTTGGTGGAAATCTACAAGAGATAAGGGAAGGATTTGTGTTATGGCCGCCAGCAATAACCTCCTTTTTTATATTTTTGGGGTGGTTTTATTTTTGGTGGTACAGATTTCAACACTTTTTTCTCCCCATTCTTTCCTTTGGCTTTAAGGCTCCCTCTTAGCTGAAAGCCCATCATTTATCTTCTCTGTCCAGTAATATCCTGTAAATCCAGAGCGCACCCCGTTGGGAAATGAGTTCTGAAAGAATTCTTTTGCAAGCATCTGGTGCAATCCCATGAAATGCTTCGGCCCTGACAGTCCTTAGGGGGTGGTACAGACGTACCAAAGCGTGTAGCAGCATGTGTACTCAGTGAGGCTGGGTGCTTCGGCCTTTCCTGCGGGCTAGAGAGCTTTACGAGCCTCAGTACATGGACATAAATGATTAAACCAACTTCTGACTGTGGCTGTTTTGTTCTCCTACACTCAGGCTCTCACCTGAACTTTCACCGCCTGGTATATGCTGTTGGGATATCCATAGGAGATCGCCCAGGAATGGTGGATCACTTGCTGCCTACTGATGAATCCTTTTCATCTACAAGATCTCCCCTTGGATACTTTGGGGACATGACAGCAGGGGTGAGGTCCTACCAGATGCTGCCCTCTCCCCTGTCTGAAGATGACAGCGACTCGTCCAGCTTTTGTTCTTGTTCCAGCCCTGACTCCCAGGTTCTCAGCTCCAGCTATGGAAGCACATCCAGTGCAGAAAGTCAGGACAGTATCTTAGACTACTTGTTGTCCCAGGCATCTTTGGGGAATGCCGCAGCATCATGGTGGGACAAAAGGAGACTTCAGCCGATAGTGAAAGAGGAGTACTTTAGGTTGCCTGAATTTGCTGTGGATATGGAAGACTCAGGACCATTTCAGCCCACGCTTGAGGAAATTGAGGAATTTCTGGAGGAGAACATGGAGCTGGAGCTCAAAGAAAGACCTAAAAGCGAGACCAAGGACTTGAGAGCTTGCAGCCAAGTTTCTGTTGCTTCGCTACAGCAAAAAGACCATATGTTACCCAGCGCCAGTTTAAAAGAGAGCAAAAGTGAACAGTCGAGCAGCTCAACAACGGAAGGTGGCCAAGCTTCAAACGGAGGAGTGTCCCTGGAGAATGGGATACCGGTTATGCTCCAAATTCAGCCTGTACAGATCAAACAGGAGTCCAACACGAGCCCCACTTCCCAAGGACCAGCACAAGAGAACATTAAAATTGCCCAGCTCCTAGTCAACATCCAAGGACAAACATTTGCCCTTGTGCCTCAGATAGTTCAGTCGTCCAATTTGAACTTGTCCTCTAAGTTTGTCCGCATCGCTCCCGTCCCCATCGCCGCCAAGCCAATTGGGCCAGGAGGCATGATGCCGGGGCAGACGGGCATCCTCATGGGTCAGAAGTTTCAGAAGAACCCTGCAGCAGAACTGATTAAAATGCACAAATGCTCTTTCCCGGGTTGCACCAAGATGTACACGAAGAGCAGCCACTTGAAAGCCCATCTGAGGAGGCACACAGGGGAAAAGCCCTTCGCCTGCACGTGGCCGGGGTGCGGATGGAGGTCAGTATCGGGGTGCAGTGCTACCCAATCCCCCTTCCCCTTTTGACTCCATTGACCTGACTTGTTGAGCAAGTGGGTTTGCACTCTGGTTTGTAAAGTGCTTCTGTTCCCAAAACTTACCCGGTTGGTTTGAGAATTAAGACCTTTCTCTTCCTGTTAGGTGATGGAGGGGCTTTGGGAAATGAACTAGCAGAGCATCCCCTGCCTGGCACCTAAGTGTCTTCAAAACTAGCTCATCATAGCTTGTATTTCACTCCAAGAGGGTCAGGTTAAGCTTGTTACCACCAGCAATACCTTATGTTCACATTGCTTTGGTTGCAACACACAGGCTGCAGCAGATCCTTGGGGGGGGTGCGAGCTGAGGGCTGCAAGTGGTTTAGGATGGTTTAGGGCAGAATCACTGCACGTGGCTCAGCTGCATAGGGCTAAATGTGATCACTGAAGGGCTGTGATAAGCAAATGAGCGTGGTTAGGAGCAGTATTCTGTGCAGTTTCATGGTAAACATACCTCATCCCACTCCTGGAAATGCTGGCAGTGACAGCCTGGCATGCTCTGGGGTTTTATTCTCTCTGCCTTGATTCAGGAAGATGAGTGGGTGGCACTCGAAGTTGCAAAAAGCTGTCAGATGCAACAACAGAACCAGAAGGCTGCAGTGGAGTTAAGCACTGCTTGAATGGGAGATTGCAGTTTGGTTGAGCAAAACGTTTCTCAGAGGGCATCTCCCGATTTATTTTATTTATTTACTTATTATTTTTAATACTAGTTGAAAAATTGAGGCTGTTTTTAAAAGCCAACTTTTGATATTAAGGAAAGTTTAATGGAAGCTTTCCTCCCTCGTTCCAATAAGCTGCGTTAGGAGCCTGCCTGCTGGCAACCCTTAATTCACAGCGCCACAAGTGAGGATGGCAGAAACCAAAATCTCAGCTCCCTTGCAGTAAGTTAAACCAGATTTCTCGCAGGAGACTATCCTGCAGAGCTTTAGCGAGCAATGTCTAACGAGGAAATGGGCTGTGATCACGGGCAACAGACGAGGTAAAAAGTAACAGGCGAGCATTGTGTAAAAATGCAAGTATGTGAGACACGCAGCAGTTAGAGATGGCTGGCTTGGTCTGAGGGAAAAGGTCAGAGTGGGGCTGAATCTCTGCTCCCCAGTGGGGCCAGCTTGAAATTTGCCTCCGAGATCAATGGCATTGATTTTCTTTCCCTTTTCGGTTTGTGGTGGCTCTACAAACTGGGGGTGATTCTCTTTCCTTTCGTCCTGGTGGCACTTCTCATGAGCTGGGCTGCTCAGGATGCGCTGACATTAAGCCGTGTTATTTAGCTCACTGGTCCCATACAGGCTGATCTGCTCCTGACCTGCAGTAGAGGCACTCGCTCCTCTTGATTTGCTTTCCAGAGTACATGCAGGCAGCAGATGTGCCTCCTGCCTGCAAACATGCCTGTGAGTGTTGCGTTGGCTTCCCTTGTGCTGGGATGTGAGCAAACCCCTTGATTTTGTGACAGATGCACGTAGCACGTGAGGGTTTGTCTGATCCACGCTGAGGTTTCTACAATGCACACAGGGACTTCTATGGCTCAGGATGACCTTCTCCAGGCCTGTCTTATTTCAAAGCTGGCATTCCCCAGGCTGCAAAACCAAGGGGAACATGTAGGAAAAACATGACGTGGTAAGGGATGGAGATTGAGTTTACACTGGGGTGCCTGCCTTCTGCCAGCATTACAGTGAATGGTGTGGATCAAAAGGAGGGTGCAGGGGTGAGGTGGGACAGGAGAAGTGCAGGTCCTGCATCCAGGAGCATCCTGAGCTTTCACTCGCAGCCAGCCACACGTTTTCAAAGACGGTGATCCCAACAGGGATGAGAAATCCATCACCTCAGCTATGAGAACGTGCGTGCTGTGCACAAACGGTGTCTGGAAGGGCTTTTCAGGCTCTCTGTTGCTGTTTGTCCTGTTGCATTTCACTGACCCCCAACACCCCCAAACTTCAGAAGGGCTCTGCTCTGAGGGGGAGGTTTATAGCCAGCAGGAGAGGCAGCGCTTGGGGAGTCACTTCCTGAGCTCACAGCGATCCTTAGCACCAGCCTGAGGTTGTGGCACGTCCCCTGCACGGCTGCTCCCACATCAAAGGCCAGACCCGGTGCAGCTCTGCATTACCAGTCCCCTTTCATCAATAAAGCTTGTTTACCTTTTCCAGAAGTTCAGCGAGAGCTGTGATCTCACATGACTTCACTTGAATGCATCTGGACTCGCTGTCTGCCCCCAGTTTATATCAGCACAGATGAATCTAAGCCCTAAACCACTGCTGGGCTCTGCTTTCCTCCTCCTTTCCCGGCAAGCTTGTGCTTGTGCATTTACCTTTTCACCAAGGGCACTTCAGACCTGACCTCACTGAAGATGGCAATCTCAAAACCAAGACCAAATGTTGCCTAGCACCAAGTGGCTGAGCTGTGGAGTGGGTTAAACCTTTCCCAGCTGGGAAATACACAGCCCTGCTATGGCGAGGTTGCATGCTTTACATGCACCAAGGTAGGGGTGTACGCACAGCAAACCGTTTTCTAACCCCTAGGACAGTGGGAGCACCGCGGCCTCTTGAGGAGGCTGAACCCTGTTTGCTTGTGCCCTTCCTTGGCACAGGGCAAGAGCTGTTTTCAGTGCTTGCAGAGCTGTTCATCAGTGGCCCGTGACCCGTTGCGTTCAATCCGCACTGTACCGGTCGGCGCGCTGATCCGTGTCGTGCCAGTTTATACCTTTGGCACACGGCAACCTCTGGTTAGTGCTGGTCCTGAGACCAGAAACCAGAGCTGCAGCATGGGCTGGTCCCCAGCGGCTGTGTCATGGCATGGAGCAGGGCAAGCTCTATCTCTCCCCTGGTGCAGCAGTGTACAAAGCTGCAGTTGTAAGGCTGGAGGGATTAGGCAATCGCCTCTCAACGCCCTGTGCATCTTCTGCCTGGTGGCACTTCCCTGCTCTGCATATGACAGTGGGCAGTACAAGCTCTGCCTGCTTTGGTAGGGAGGGTTTAAAGCCTTATAACGCATGTGGTTGGGAGCATGTATTGGGACCGAGCAAGCGTGGGGAGGATCGTGTGTGGGGCAGGTCAGGGCAGGCGTCTCGCATTGGTGTTTTTTGCTGGTGCTGTGCAAAAGGGTTTGTGGGTGTGTAGGAGGTGTGCTGGTTTGACACAGGGGAGCTTTGGGGATGGGGAGATGAGTATGGAAGTTCAAGCCTGGCTTGGAGCAACCTGCTCTAGTGGAAGGTGTCCCTGCCCATAGCAGGGTGTTGGAACTGGATGAGCTTTAAGGTCCCTTCCAACACAAACCATTCAATGAGTCTAGAGCCTCCTCTCCACTGTGGAGAAGAGGTACAGCCTGAGTCAGTCTCAATGGCTGGTAGCCATGGTAGGAACCATGGAGCACCAGGCTGAAGCTATTGTCCTTTCGGGCCCTGAGAGCCACGCAGCAATGTCACTGTATGGCTGGGAGACACAGGACACGTCCTACACATCAGGGAGCTGCAGGATTTATTTTCAAGGGAGATGTAGTTACAGCTCCTTTGAGGTCCCACCATGTAGAAGGATGAAGGAGAGTCTTCTGGTTGCTGTGGAATTGCCCAGATCCCTCCACCTTCCATTAGAAGGAGGAATCCCTCTGGAAACACCAGTGACCCAGGATAGTGAAGTGTTCCTTGCTCTTACATGGGTTTTGTTTGAATTTGCCATACCACTGGGGTTTACTTGCAGTTTTCTGGGGGTGATGTCAGTGCCAGAACGTGCTGCAAATACCCTTTCACTGCAGAGCGAGGCCACCAGGTCCTCCCGGCTTCCTTGCCCTAACCTTTGCGTTGTTTTTGTGTAAACACCCCAACAGCTTGAGGTTTATTTCTGTGGGCTCTGTAAAATGATCTTTCCATGACTGCTGGGGAACAGCGTTGCAACATTCCTGCCTCTTCAGCTAAGGACATCGCTATGAGGCACAGTGTATTTTTATCGGATGAACTCATCCGAGCTCATTCCTGACGTGCGCCTCTTGCTCCCCCACCCTCCATGCAGTTCCCACCGAAATGCACTCGTGGAGCTCTCCTGCGGGATTAGGCATGTGCCGCTGCACTTCTGTGGCACATGGTGACCTCAATGGCCACGGGCACGGGACAACCCAGCCACATCTGGTTTTACTCCTTCCGGTGATAAGCCTGTATGTAAAGAGAACGGCTCTTTGCAGAGGTGCTTTTGCCTCTCTTTTCCCTTGTCTCTGGATGTGGTTGTCACCACTGGCCACCGCACTGAGGCCCACTGAGGCAGTCCATGTAGGAACATCCTGCCCTCTCCAGAAAGATGCTGAGTCCTACGCATCCGTAGCTCTACAACAGCAACCCCCTCCAAGGATGTAGCACTGGGACTAGTGCACTGCTAACGACTTGGCCTTGCTGCTTCCATGTCCAGACTGTGGTTTTGGGAAGCCATGGATGGAAGAAGCATGGGTGCCAGAGAAAGCAAACGTGCAATTACTAGGGGTGAAGAGAAACCCCTGTCATAGCCTTTATGTCCCAGGCAAGGAACAGGTTCATGGCTCCATTAGGGCATCTGCCTGTTGCTCTTAATGGTGAGTTTGATTCTTTCGTCATGGAGATACAAAAGCAAGGAAAGGGAGAATGGGAAGAGAAAGGGTGAAGGAATCTCCCTTACAAATCCTCCTGGGAATGATGTGTCAGCACCATATCTTACCCACAGCGAGTATCTGCATCTGCTTTGTGCTGGCTGAACGCTCTCTGGGTTGCATCACTGGGCTGAAGAGCTGCAGGAAACACTCCCAGCTTTCCCAGTGCCTGTGCCCTGTCTCTCAACTGGGAGATCAGAGCTCATTGCAACTTTTATGTGGACGCTTGTTTTTCTTGCATGAAGGACTCATTCACTCTTGCATGAAGGCCCTGTTTTCCCCTTTTCATGAGAAGTGTGTTCGCTTCGTTGGCGATGTGATATTTTGCTCCAGAAAGGCACAGTTTTCTACATGTTCTTCCCCCCATTTATTCAGACAGTGCCCATGACTTCATTTATTTATTGTAAATAAACAGCTGATCCCGTTTCTTGCAAGCCCTCTTTCTGTGCCCCTCTTTGTCCCTGCTCTGGCAACAAAACACTTCATTGCCCTTTGTCAGGCAGCAAATCTTTTGTACCCATCTGGACGGGGCTGTTTTAGTGTGACATTATCAGTTAACCCTCTGGCTCCCAGTGTCCAAGTGCCCCGCTGTTGAGAGTGAAGGATTAACTGGTTTGAGTTCAGGGTGGCTATTTGGGGTCTTTTCTGTGGAGGTGGAAGGTGCAAACCAGCTCAAATTGAAATGACTCTGGGAGACATTGTTGGTAATGAAATGCTCAACGTTGAGTTCAATTTACCCACCAAGTGACTATGCTAATGGCTGTTGCAATGTTGAGCATCTCTGGTACTGAGATGTTAACAGCTCTTTATTTAGCCCAAAGGAGTAGGTACAAGAGCCAAAGTTTCTGCTGGATCTGCTAAGCCATGTAGCTTCTGGGGAGCTCTGTCTGGCTGTTACCTGTGGGTCCATCTCAAACTAGGTGCAATTACTGGGTGTCTGTTGTGCTTGTGTCTGTGGGAGCTGGGAGCAGATCTCATGCAGGATGCTGGGTGTTATCTTTGCTTGAGAAGTGTCCTTGCTTGGATTTGCAGGGGAGAGGTTATGGAACAGGCTTTGAAAGGGACTGGTAGAGGGATCAAGAGCAGTGCTGGTTTTGTTAAGCTGTACCCGTGCTATTGGGTATAGGACAAGGTTGGTACAAACGCATTGCTCTGAGCCCGGATTTGATGTGGGATGAAGTTGATGGCTGTGTGCTTCCTTCCATCACTGCCGCTGGCTTGGGACCAGACCAGCTGTGTTGTGTGTCCCTTTCAGTTTGCATGTTCGGGCTTTGCCACAAATGCAGTGTCCCAGTGGCCTCAGGGGTCTCTTTTATGCCGTGAGATGCTGAGCAATGTAAACCCCGTTTCCCTGACCAGGCTTCTCTTCTCGCGCAGGTTCTCCAGGTCAGACGAGCTGTCCCGGCACAGGCGCTCCCACTCAGGGGTGAAGCCCTACCAGTGTCCTGTCTGCGAGAAGAAGTTTGCTCGGAGCGACCACTTGTCCAAACACGTCAAGGTGCATCGGTTCCCGCGAAGCAACCGCTCCATCCGCTCCGTGAACTGACCGGGCCCGCTCCCCCCTTCCCGCCCAGCACATCCCGCAGCAGCCGACGACAGCACTTTGCTCACCACGTTTCTAGTGATAATTTATTTGTCTCCACGGAACAGTCAATGCTGTTACATGATACCACCGTGTCCGAGTGTCCCATGTCCTTTAAAGATGATTTGAGAATGAAGTTCCTTTTGGGTCAGGGGAGGGGGATGCTTCTTCCTCTTTGTCTTCTTGTTTAAGGATGTTATTTTCCTTATTTCCTTCTATCTTTCCCTCCTTCGCTGCTGCTTCTTTTGGAAATTATAGTGTTTTATTTTTAGCTGTTTTCTGCTGCACAGGAAAATGTAAGAGTTGCTTGCTGCTAGTTAATTATAGCCCTGGCATTCCTGAGGGCTTTGCTCATGTACAGGCCATTCATTGTGAGTTTTTATTAAGCTGCTCTATTTGTCCAGTTTGGAAACAGCAAATTCCTTTGGAAATGAAAACAACTCCTTTGTTTTTGGGTCGCCTGAGCCAAGGATTTGTAGGGGGCTGGCTATAGGAGGAGGGACAGTGGGAGTTGGGGACAGGGGGAGGCAAGGCATGGAGAGTGCTGGAATGTGCCTCTGCACCTCTCTGGTTTCTCCAGCTCACATTTACCTTTTCCTTGGCTAGGGCTATATATAAATATTTATGTATATATATTCATACTTACATATATATATATATATGTATTTAAGCAAAGGAATATCCCAAACAAACCTGGAAGCTCAGGATGGATGAAATGGCTTGGAGTGGAGCCTTTTGGCATGGCTAAGTGCATACTGTGTGCATGCTTCTCCTGTCCTTTTCCTCTGTGGGGTGAAGGATGCCCATGTGTTGAAGGAAACACTGCTTCCTTTGACTCTGGTCTGCAGCATCCACTGTCTTTAGCAGACGAGCTGTTGTCTAGCACAAAAGCAGCAGGAAGATGTTTGTGAGAGTGGCTGAGCTCTATTCCTGTCTCTGCCTCTGTCCTCTTGTGTGATCTTGGGGGAGAAACCAGTGCACCAGCTTGGAGGTGCCTGGTGGTCCTGGTGAGCACCAGGCATCCCAAGCATCCACTGCGAGCCATTGCCTCGCTGGTTGGAGCTAAAGTCTCTGTCTGCTGGCCAGCAGGGTCTTGTAGGATGGACCTGTACCCAAGGGAGGGTAGGAGCCATCGTGGCATGGTAGGACAGCACCTTGAGATCTGGGTCTAAGGGTGATCTTCTCCTTGATGACAGCCATGTCAGAGCTCCGTGCAGCTGGGGTGGGCGAACGGGTGAGAACAGTAGCCAAAAGAAACAAATTGGTGTGGTAGCTGGCTAAGAAGGGAATTAAAACAGATAATCAGATGGTAGCAGGCAATGATTGTGTTTGTGTTTCCTCTCGTTTGGGTTCTGTTGTTTTTTTTCCTTTTGAACTCTGGCGATTGTAAGAAGCTTTAGGAGAAAATAGAATTCAGTGATTAGGAACAATTTCATAATGGATGTTGCATTTCCTTTCCATTCGCAGGTGGCATCTGTTTGTCTTTTTGTTGGCAAAATGGGAAATGGGAAGCTGCGATTCTAGCGCTAGGCAGAGCAGGAGCCCGCGCTGTGCCAGAACAGCAGGTCTAGCTAAGGCAAATGCATTCCTTTTGTCCTCTAGAAATTAATATGAATGAACTATCATCTATTGACTGGTTTATATCACATCCTATGAATGTATGTAAATAAAACTGTACATAGATGCTATATCTATATAAAATATCTTTTAATAACGTATCAAATTTGTGTAAATTGGAAACAAAAAAATACCTATAAAACCAGTGTACATAAGTTACAATTCTGTATATTTTCTTTTGTTCTTCATAAGAAATATATTTACTTTGACAATAAAATGAAAATGGAAATTTTAAATCCCTTCTTGAAATTATTATTCGTTAATTTCCTTTGTAATGAGGATAATAGCGCTTGAAATTCTGATTCACCTGGATGTAACCTTTCAGGTGCTGGGTAACAGGGAGAGGATGGAACAGATCTGGAGTTGCCTTCAGTTTCCTCATCTCAGAAGGTTTCTGGGGGGCAAGAGATGCTCCAGCTCTCCCTTCACCGCAGACCTCACACCTTGCCTGGCAGCAGCACTGGGACCCAAATGCCTCCTGTGGTTTCTGACCACTATGGAACAGGGCTGCAGCTGCAGCAAAACTGTGGTTAGTAAATGAGAGCGAGCAGGTTTTGAGGCAATTCAAGCTCTAGTGGTTAGCGTGAAGGAGGAAGGGCTTCAGAGTCTGCTTCAGACTGCGGCGGTGACTCGCTGTGTGACCCGGGACAGAGGACTCGATTACCACGTGCTGCAGTTCCCTTTCTTGTAAAACAACAGTAATAACGCATCATAGGGATGCTGTGGGACTTAGTAAACGTTTTTGTGATCCTTGGATGGAAGGAGCAAGCAGTAAGACCAGCAGTCACAGGATTAGATTATGTAAGAAAGGCTTGGCATGGCAGAGGTCTTGGTGCCAAGGCGCTTCAGTTGGCTCTTCCGTAAATCCCACGTCTGAAAGAGTGATGTGAAGGATCTGTGGTCCGAAGCATGCCTCAGGCCTGAGGAGAAGATGCCCTGTTCTGCAACAGCCATTGCTTCCCATTCAAAACAACAGGAGCATGCACACGATGCTCTTGTGATCTGCAAGCCTGGGACATCTCTTGCATTGTGCTTTTGGTTCCACTGGAAGAAGAAACCAGCAGCACTTCCTGTGTTAAAATAACTTCTGAATCTCCATGGAAGCAATGGTGCAGAGGGTCCAGATCTTCTCCCAGCAAGAATCACTCTGAGACTAATGGGCACTTGGGGATTACAGCCTTTCCCTGAAGAACAGCCACCAAACCTGCCAGCTGATGAGCCAGGGCTCTCAGACCCTGACTGTTTTGCCTAGAGAACCCCTGTAAGACTGTCAAGAGGACCATGGGGTGAGGAAGACTGAGTCCTGTTCACTCCAGGTTGTTGATACCTCCTCAGGTGTAGCCTGAAGACCAGAGTCCTAAGGACTACCCTAAGAGTCCTAAGTCATGTACGTGTTTATGCTAGCAAGCCTGCACCAAGAGGATCTGTGATTCCCTTCTGTTCTCACCCTATCGACATCATGCCTTAAACCAGCTGCTTTATTCGAACCAGCATCTTGGTCTCCTGCCCTTCTCACCTGGAGTTCTGATATTGCTGTGACAATGGGCGATCCACCCTGTGAGACACAGTTGTTCTTTTTCTGCAGGAGATGATAAAGCTGGAGTGGAGTAATGTAAAAATACCTGCTGTTGGAGCAGAAATCTGACATCTAAGCTAGGTTTTAGCCTGGAATATTTTCCATGGAACACTTACTTAATCTCTCTTTTCTTTTTCCTGTTTTAAGTGTGGTTTCTGAGCGTGGATTGTGTGGGTTTTTCTGGCTAATACCTGTAAGGAAATATAAGTCTATGGAAAAGTTGCAACACTTTTTGCTCATAAGAGTAGGGCTGTGTTTGCTGTGAAAGAAGAGTTAGTTCTGCATGAGAATTAATGATGTTTTCAGAGGTTTGTCACAAAAAGAAAGTAGGAATTTCCCCAAGAGATTCTGATGTTTGTTTTGTGTGGAATTACCCTGCCTGGGCCTTGCTGATTCATGAGAAAATGTGGCCTTGCCTTTAGCCTGATTACTCCTCACCCACCTGAAGATAAATACATATTGAGGAGCTTTGATGCCACAACTGTAAATAAGTTTATTATGACTCTGCTTCAGCAATTCTGCATGGCAAAGCACAGCATGGCATCGTTCTACATATGCCTAAGTCCCATTGACTTAAAACATCTATAATTGGGTTTCTGAGGTGTGAATCACAGCATGGACATGTGTGTAGTGTTAGAGGCTTCAAACAAGGTTAATGATCTGGTTCTGAACACTTGCAAGATCTCTGTATGTTTCTACAAGGTTTTACAGGGTATTTCTGTCTGTTTATAGTCTCTTCAGCAGAGCTGGTGGCGAAGGAATGGTGTTGAGGGGCGAGGAGCCATCAGCTGGGAAGGTTGTACTCAAGGCAAAGACTAAGCATAAGGGATAAGAGTAAAGTGACATTTCTGTAGGGGGCCCTGGCTTCTGTGACCCATGGCTAAACAGAGCAGTGGAGCAATGTGTCCAAGACCACAGAGCAACACAGAGGGAAAATGGGAACAGAACCAAGAAATCCCAAATCTCCTTTGCCCCAGACAGTGGCACAGAGCACACGTCAATAACACGCGGTGGGTTATAGAAGGCAAAGTGTAACAGGACACGTAAGTGAGACATCAGATAAGCAAAGAAAGGTAAAGATAGGGCATAAGATAAAGTTGGGCTGCACTGATAACGTCTACTGTTGGAAAGGATGCCAAGGAGACAGGAAGGAGATCTTGCTTGCTGGTGTGTTCCACCTGGGAGCTGCCAAGGTACAACTCCCTGAGAAGGGTCCTGATCCCCTGGCATCTGTTATGGGGAGGGAAGCTCCTCTGGCATGTGGTGTGGGAGCTCAGGGAGCTGTACCCCTGTGAGGTACATTGAGCAGGGTCCTGTGATTGGGTTTAGACCCTGCCATGTTTGCAACAGTCCCCTGCTCCCTGAGGGGTTGTTTCCACTTAAACCCTTGTGCCGGGAGCCTTCTCCTTGTCTAAATGGCCACTATACATGTAATCCAACCGACCAGCTGACTCTAGCACAAAGCCAGTGGCAATAAGCCAGTGTTAATGATTACCCAGGCCCCTCGGCTTATGTAAGCCTGGATGTGCTGTACCATGGGCCCTTGGCTGGGACTTGCCCTCCCTGTCTGGGAGAAATACCAAGGAGCTGCCAACACACAGGGAAAGCTGTTTGGAGCCAGCTGGGATTTTCCTTCTCCCCTTTTGACAGCACCTATGAAACCCGTTATTCACTGGGTTCAACGACTGCTGTGCTTTGCTTGCTTGTTATTCAGAGACATTGCTTTTAAAGAATGAGTTGTGCTCAGCTCCCACTGACTTTGGCACAAGTCAAGGACAGTGACCACCATGGTTTATCCAGGGAAAAGATTAAGGCAGGGCTGCAGATCCTGGCAGGTCCTCAGATTCCCTTGCTTGTTTCTTCTGGGACATTCAAGTTTTTATGGCTTTTAGTCTCTTATCTCACAGGTTTTAGCTTATTGGGTTTGTTTTTTTTTGGGGGGGTGGTGTTAGGATGTAGGATGTGTTGTGTGTGACAAATAGACATTGTAAGAATCTTCTAGCCTTAACATAGTGTGAGGAATCTTCTGGGCTAACACATCGAGTGTGTGTTTGCGTACAGCTAGAGGGGTGGGATTTAATAACTTCTGGTTAAATGATCCTGTATCATCATGAGGTCTGTAGCTCCTCAGTGCTCAGTGTTTTGCTGGTCTGAGCTGGAGCACATCACCTCTTGATGAGTTCCCTACCTGAGTACCACTTTTCTAATGGTTCTGTGGTTAGGCTGACACAAAGCCCATGCAAGTACTTGATCTTTAGAGCTAAGGCTGGATGAACCTCATAGTTCTTGAAGAAGTCTGTTGCAGAGAGCTTTCACCAGTGCACCCATCCTGCCCTATGGAGTGTGTGTGCCTTGGCCAGCATCACACTGAGCACCAGCTCGCTATTCAAGTGTCCTGCAGCTTAGAGCAACATCTGACAAGGCTCTGGCCATGAAGAGAAGGGGGCAGTTTGCATCTCTGCTGAGGGCATGAAGTTGAGGAGTTAGGTAAAATGGGAGTGAAACACATGAATGACAAGTAACTGTTGGGGAACCCAGCTCTCCTCTTGCTCGCACTGCTGCACATCTGGTAACTCATCCCCTGTTCATGTTGGATTCATAACCCTCCCGAAAGGGAGAGGAAACTGATGTGAACATGGCCTACAGTTTTCTGGAGGGGAGCAGAGGAGGGAAACCAGAAACTGAAGCAAGTTATGGTGTAACAGGCACTGTTCTGTGTTTTCCAGCACAAATGGAGTGACAGGCTCTTTGTGCAGCAGGGTTGTGGTCTGAGTGAGCAGCCAGCATAGGAGCAGCCAGTGTACGGCATTCTGGGGCAAGAGCAGCTTCATTGCAGGGGGTTAGTGAATGACAGTCAGAGGGCTGAGCCTTGGACAGTTGGCAATCATAAAGAGAAGGGGCTGTCAGTCCCTTAGGTCCCTTTCCTTGTGTAAGGATACTGCTTTTCTCCTGACTCCATAGCTGATTCTTGGAGTGGCCTCAAATGACTCTTAACACTTCCCAAAGCAGGAATATTATTTATCCATATGACCCATATACCGGGAACCTCACTAATTACAAGGTTCTCTGAGATCTTTAGTGGAAACATCTCTCCAGGAATTGTTTTGCATGTGATGGAGGGTGGAGTCCAGCAACCCACAAAATGAAAGGTACAAAGAAATACTGTTCTGTATCTAAAAAAGCCTTTGGCATCTGCCTCTCCTGTTGAGTCCAGTGGGCACCAGCTTAAGCCCTGCTAGTTATTCCAACATTATGGTTGCTAATACAGGGATCGGGATATTGGCCTGAAAAGCATCCAGGCATTTAGTAAACTTGCCTTCCATAAGCAAAGGAGTGACGTGAACGTTCGAGTTTGGCTGTTGACTGCTGGCTTTTTCTGAGAAGTCTATAAACAGCAGCCAGGTAGTCTCTCACTTTGTGTCTCTCTGGACTGTGTTGTTTTTCCATGGACAACATGTCCTGGACCTTAGAGGGTTGGCTGGAGCTCGGTTCATTTAGCCCGGCTGTCCCTAGTGGCAGGTAATGCATTGGGGAGGGCAAGGGGCTTTGAAATGTCGTTGTCAGAGAGGTTGGAAGAACACACGGGCTGTGCTGACGGCAGCAGCCGTTGCAAGCGGTCCCATGGACCAGTGCCTGTACTGGACCTTGGGTCCACTGCGTCTGACCAGGACACTGTGGCACCGCAGAGCTGAGATGGGGATGTGGATCTCCTGGGGCAGGGCTGGCCTGGGGAGCCCTTTGCTGTAAATGAGACCTCTTTGTGCAGTGTGAAAATGGTCTCTGGTAGGGGCTTGTCCCTTCTGGAAGGGGCAGATGCTCCTGGGGAAGGTCAGATTTAGCTGGGAGGGGAGCATGGGCGGAAGAGCAATCTGAACACTGAAAACTGAGTTAGTTACGGCTGACAAGTTTGCTGGCAAACCATCCTTCTTGCTCCCCAGGAATTAATGGCACAACTGGAGGGTGTTCATTTACCTGCCACCCTGGACCTTTAGTCTCCTCTCAGGGTATTCCAAACACAAACATGGGTAACACATTTGCCTTCCAGAAAGCATGGATTTTCTTCAGCACTGAAGCTCAGCACAACCCTTCTCAAGCACTGCCTGGTTCCCTGAGGGCTTACCCCTCACTCGGCATCACTGGCTCTGCCTAGTAGATAACCCAGCCTTGTGCATGAGATCAGTGACACTCATCAAAGCTTAATGCAAATCAATCTGTGTCATGCCTAAAGGAATGGTTAGCAAATTAGTATTGGTGTCCTGATCACTTCATGCAAGATACCTGATACCCTGTGACAGGTCTCTGGTGGGGGCAGGACCGTGGATCCAGGGACAGCTGGAGCCATCCTCCTTGCTCTGCTCCTGTGTTTTCATTCCAACCTCAGTGAAACAAATTAGCTGTGCTAAGTTAATAATAATATCTGGCGCTTCTTTAGCATCTTACAGCTGAGGAACAGAACATGTTCCCCAGAGGAGAATTGGGCATTTCAAGCCCTACGAAGAACAGTTACCACCTTCACTGTGCAAAGTCAGGAAAAGGATTTAAATGATTTAACCAATAGTTCTTGGGGAGCTTGTGGCAGTAGAGCAAACCCAAATGTACTAGCTCCTTCTTAGACCCAGGTGTTAACCACAGCTTAATCATTTGTTGTGATTTTGAGATGCGTACGCACTGATGTATAGATGCAATCAATTGGAGCACACTGGGGAGAAGTGGGAATGCTTTTTAGCCCTCTGGACAGGCTTATGACCTGCATGAGGTCAAGCACAAGGCATGCTAAATGTGTTCAATTTGCTGATGTAACATGAGTGATGTTGGTACAGATGTGCTGTGGCTCTTGCAGCTGCTGCAGGACCTGGGCAGTAGCAAGGGAACAACTTGACTATGTCTGTTTGTGACTTTTTCAGTCCTTGCAATGGCCCTCAGTGATCTGTGCATGTGGGTTCATGTTCTTCATCTTCTGTGGGGTCTGTGTCTGTGGGGTCACAGTAAGCAGCAAGAAGTTCAGATATTGATTTATTTCTTTTTCTGACTTTATCACCCCATTAAGCACTTCCACACTGCTCAGGACTTCACCCTACGATGTGATTACAGGAAGGCTGGTTAGCAGAGGTTTCCTTGCGCTAAAAGCCAACTTGCACCTTGCAGTACCTTCCTATTGTACATGTACCTACAGTACACCTACCTACAATCTTTCCTCCCTTAACTTTGATACTTTCTGCTTACTCTTCTCAAACGCATTTGGTTTAAAGGAAACGACTGTCTGCTGATGCAGTACCTGTTATCTATTAACACAAACATTTTGGATTGCAAAAGAGTGCCCCTTTGGAAAGTTAGTACAGAAGAACCAGTCCAATGTAATCTCTGCTGTTTATTCTGATCTTTCATTCAACTTCTGCAACTAGACAATTTGTGTGGGCTTTAATAAACTATCTTTGGTGTGATAAGTTCTAATTATTACTTTCAAGGCAGTTTATTGGAACAACAAATAACTTAGTCACAAGCTAGAGGAAGGTTTCTACTTGCCTTACAGTGACTAAGTAGGAATATGTAACCCACACATAGTGGGGATGCTGGTTGTGCTGGTTCAGTTCCCAGAGCTGCTGGACTGGTCCCTTACTGTGGCTATGCGATGCCTGGACCTGTCAGCGTTGGGTGTCTTGAAGTGATGCTCCTTCTTCATCATTTTCTTTCCACCTGTCAGATTTTATCTGTAAATCTGAATTTCAGATTGTTTTCAGTTTCTGTAGAAGATTTTTGTGCCTTTTTTTTTTTTTTTGTCAAATGCAAATGTCAAGAATTACGTGGGTTTGGTCAAACCTCAACAGTTCTCTCTGAAGTTGACTTTTCAGCACCCCCAGAAATGGGATTTCTATGACCAAAGCATGAACACCTCACTGGAACAGACTCCTGTCATGTTTGTAGATATTTTCATGGGACAGTCCCCACCATTCCCTGGTTGTTTTTGGAAAACATCCACCTAAGCATCCCATGGCTTCAACCTCTGAATGCAACCATGTGATAAAGCCCATTCGCTGTTCCCCCTGCCTGGCACAGCACAGACTACACCCATGCAGACCACCTCAAGGCCTTTTGGATTCAGGGGAAGTGCAATACTGAAGAGAAGACTCTATTAAAGTCTTTAGGGCCTTCAAGTGGAGGCAGCACAACAGAATATTTCTGATTAGTGTTGCAATCATCACAGAACCCCAGCCTGGTTTGGGTTGGAAGGGTCCTTAAAGCTCATCCAGCTCCAACCCCTTCCACGGGCAGGGACCCCTTCCACTGGAGCAGCTTGCTCCAAGCCCCTGTGTCCAACCTGGCCTTGAACACTGCCAGGGATGGGGCAGCCACAGCTTCTCTGGGGAGTCTCAGCTGGGTTTGGGGCTAATCAGAGGTCTCAGCTGAGAGCATCTCCAGGCTCCTACAAGGGGAGGAGCTCAGGTGGATGGATGGGATGGTGATTGGGTGCAGACCCTTCCAGGGAGTGATAAAGGAGGGAGACTGCAGCAAGGAGTGGTTGATGTGTGGAGTGAGATGCTTTGAGGAACGAGCCTGCAGGTATTATGCTGGAGAGGCTGTGACTGACATGATTGAACCTTTTGGTTTGGTTGGGATTTTGGGGTGTTTTTATTGAGGAAAGAAGGTTCATTCAGAAGTGAAAGAGTATTGGGACTGGTGGTGTTTAAGCCTGGATGGTGATGAATTGTGCTTGGAGAGAGGAGGTTGAGGTCCCTGAGCTTAGGGTCCTGGTTATGTTTGGTCTTGCTCAGGGGGATGTAGGATAGGTTCCTAGTTCAGTCCAAATGGCTTGGCCCAGGCTGTGCCACAACGCGTGACTCAGGGAATTGTGCTTCTTTCTGGACCTGCTGCTCCTCTCCTGGTGCAGAAGACGGACTCCTCCTGCTCCAGTGTCCTAGTGCAAAAAAGGACCTCTTGTCCACTCTTTATTTTCCTCTCCTCTGCATAAAAGAAGCTGTGCTTTGAACTATAAAGGCCGAGCACACAGGCTGTTTTCTGGGAGGCAAGGAGGAGCAAGCACAGTTTAGCCTCTGAGCTAGAGAGTTTCCTAGTACAGGGCCCAGTCCAGATTTTTCCACATGTGGGCTTGAGCCCAGACATCACCCTGACAACATGTGGGAACATAAATACAAACAAAAATAACTTCCAGATGAGGGATGTATGCAATATGTTCTTTTACTGGCATTTATGCTTGCTTATTTGGCTGAAGTAGACAATGAGCTCTGCTTATTGCAACAGGGTAGCAGGAGGATGCTAGGAACAGCGAAAGTGCCTGCTCAGCTGTGTCTGCATCCCGAGGGGGATACGAAACCCATGGCAGCGACCTCAGAGGGGGCTGAGCAATTTTCAGAGGGAGACAGGGCCCAGGAACCAGAAAGAACAGTCTTATCAGAGCAAAACTTTTTAGGGGACCATGACTGGTGTGTAGATGTTCAGGATCTCATGCTTTGTGGTCCATCTCTTGAGCTGCTTCTTATCTGGCTGTGCTGTGTTAGGTCCCCTTCTTGTGGTGTGCCCTCAGGAAGTGGATGCAGTTCCCCAAGGAAAGGAGGTTTTGCATTGTGAATGATATTCTTGGTTTGGGTTTTCTAAGGCGAATTTTGGCTGGCAGAATCCTTCAGCAGCCTGACCTCAGTGGGAGCAGGGCTGGTTTGGGCTCCATGCCCAGCATCTTTCAGGTGTCCTGTGAGGTAAGAAAGGGACATACCTGGGGCTGTAACCCCTTGTCTTATATTGGTACCAGCTTCTCATTCCCTTCTGCATTGTGTTCTTTCTTATGGGGCTGTTGCTTCTGGTCTCCCCTGAAGCTGGGGCTACGAAAGCAGTATCACAAGCTCCAATTTTTTATATCAGAAGATAAAACCATAATCTCTTACATGTGTCTCTATATATTCCCATAGATGGTACAAAAATATGCTGTTCTAAGCAATGCTATCAGGATGCTTATGAATGATTCTGTACTGCAGCTGTTAGGGAGGGCCTGGTCTACCTGGATGCTGGGTGTCTTGCCAACTCATCCCCATGGTAACATCATGGAGGACAATATTGACACTGTTTTCAAACTGGTGAGAGGAAAAAGGGGCTGGCTGGTGTGGGATGCCCTTATAACTGCATATCCTCTTTTTATCCCCCTCTGGAAAAATCGGTCTGTGAATACAGCTTCATTGTATCCCAATAGCCAGTCCCTGATGTTGCTGCTTTGAGACTGTATGTTTAACAGGTCTAAAAATAACTAACTAAATCACTCAAGGCAGCAAGCAAATAGATTTTTCCCACCTGTCTATTACTAAACACATGGACATGAACATATATTTCTATATTAGAGCATGGCTCTGTGTGCCCCATGGGTATAAAAGGAAAAACACCTGGCAAAGAGCAAGAGCAGTAAGGCAAGTACCAAGCTGCCACATAAACATATTTGTGTTTGCTGAGCAAGTGCTGCCATAGGCAGGCAAGGAGAGCGGCTCCCGCTTGCTTGCGGAGCCTCACATTACCAAGCATAGGGAGAGATGACTCTGACAGCTGCAGATCACAGTTAGGTCATACAGGGGGGAGTATCTGAGAGAAGGGAGGTGCAGGAATCCTTCCCAGCCTCAATCTGTGCTGGCCGTATGTTTGTAAAGTCCAAGTACATTTCCTCCTTGGAGTTTGGCTTCAGAAGGCAGCCGGGAGACAGCGCAACAGCAAAGCTGAGATTTGGTCTGGTGTTCTTAGAACTATTTTTCTCCTCTTTTCCTCTTTTTGTAATCATAGAATCGTTAGGGTTGGAAAGGACCTTAACATCATCCAGTTCCAACCCCCCTGCCATGGGCAGGGTCACCTCACACTAAACCATGGCACCCAAGGCTCTGTCCAACCTGGCCTTGAGCACCACCAGGGATGGAGCATTCACAGCTTCCCTGGGCAACCCATTCCAGTGCCTCACCACCCTTACATAAAGAACTTCTTCCTCATATCCAATCTAAACTTCCCCTGTTTAAGTTTTAACCCTTTACCCCTTGTCCTGTCACTCCAGTCCCTAATGAAGAGTCCCTCCCCAGCATCCCTATAGCCCTTCTTCAGATACTGGAAGCTGCTCTGAGGTCTCCATGCAGCCTTCTCTTCCCCAGGCTGAACAGCCCCAACTTCCTCAGCCTGTCTTCATACGGGAGGTGCTCCAGTCCCTGATCATCCTTGTGGCCTCCTCTGGACTTGTTCCAACAGTTCCATGTCCTTTTTATGTTGAGGACACCAGAACTGCACACAATGCTCCAAGTGAGGTCTCCCGAGAGCGGAGTAGAAGGGCAGGATCACCTCCTTTTCTGGGGTTTATTGCTTGGAGTGTTGTTCCTCGGGATGGCTCAGTACATATTCTAATCCTTGTCCTTGCAGGAATATCTCTGCTGGCATGCAGAGCAGTCCTTTCACAGCATCAGTGTAGAGGTGACTCAAGGCAAACCTTTCCTGTCAGATTCATGGTCACAGAGCTGTAAAAAAAGGGTGAAGGAGGTACAGGAGGAAGCTGTGGGAAGAGTGTGCCCAGGTCATTCCAGGGCCTGGGCAGGGAATATCAGGGTGTCCCAATGACAAGTGTTATTCATGTGTTATGAGGTTAAAAAAACCCCAAGTGGATGCATCCATCACAATGGCTCCTTTTCTTGCCTTCCCATTCCTGTTTGCAGGCTGTGGTGTACAGCTCTCCCAGCCACACTATTTCTGCTCTCTCACAGGGTCAGCTCAAACATGCTGAACAAGGGGCAAAAGGATAACAAAAAACCCCCAAGCAAGGTAATGTCTAACTGGGACATGTGAAGACATGCGGCCAAATCTGGGGCTACGTGGGTGGGTGTCTTGGGAAGCTCTAAGCTGCCTTTTAGCTCTGTAAAGAGACCTGAAAGTTCAATTAAGGATGATACCTCTTTGTCTTAATCCAATGCAAGGCTGTTTGTTTAGTTATAAAGCCTTCCATCTAACTGCCTCCAGCTGTAGTGGTGCAAAGGAGATGGCAGGTTCATGCTAAAAATGATCTGAGCCTGTGACAGGCACGTGCACCTAGTTGCATCTAATTGCACCTAGGCCTGGCTCCTGTAGCAGTCCATCACCAGTGGCAATGAAGCTGTTGAATAACATAATCATGCTTCACAGCTTTATTTTACATGGTGTTTTTGCTGATCATTAATGTGCAAAATCCAAATGTTTGATTTAGTGGTGCAGTCTTCGCTCTGGGTTTGATACCTAGGGGAGGGAGGACCAGAAGTACTGAAGCGCTGTGATTCAGAGATGTATGTCACTGGATTTGGCTGCATGGCCTTGTTTTCCACTTGGGATCTGCTGTTGTTTAATCAGAATCACAAAATGCTGTTTAATTGGGCCACAAATGGCAATAAACTGTTGTGTCCTCTTTATTAAGAAACATACATGTTTTCTGTGTTAAAAGCCTTGAATAACCTGGAGAAATGCTGTGGAATGGGCTTGCCATCCCCTACCCCTCCTAGAGGAACTCTAGAATAGGATAGATTTGACAAATCACTATCCTAATAGGTTCTAGTTGCATCCAAATATTTTGCGTCAGCAGCTACCTGCAATGAGATCTCCCAAAATGAAACTGCACACAGAGGAATGTTTCCAGTGCAGAGGTAGTAGGAAGTAAAGAGGTATTTTACCTCCTAGTATTCTCATGAAGAGCTATGTTCAGCTGGGATTTATGTTATCAGAGACAACGTCTAGTCTGACCATACCATAGCCACAAGAAATTACTGAAAGCAATAGTCTACTGAGGTCTTTTGGTATCCATGTACTGTAAATGATGTGTTGCTTTATATTACTACAGTAGAAGCTGACCAAGTGAGGTTCTTTCTTCATGTGTCCTTGTTCTACTGGTGGGCAAGCATAAACTAGCCCCACTTTACAGGTCCCTCCTGGCTGTCCATAGATGCTATTTCATTGATGAAAACCAGCAGTGCATATTGAAAGCTGTGGAAAGAGTGGCCTCCCAGACACTTGAAACAGCAGTGAGGGAGGCTAGACATGTTTAAGCAATAGTAGGGGATGGGTCATGTAATTTTGCTGCAGCAATCTGTTTCCATTTGGTGCTGCCTGCTGGGCCCAAGGCTAAGCAGAGCTCATCCATGGAATGGTTGTCCAAACGACAGAATCTAATGAGGCTAAAAATGGGTCACACACATTCTCTTTAGCTCTTGAAACAAGATAATGTACAATGCTGTCAGAGTGTGGAAATCACCAAATATTATGGTAAAACACATGCATGTAAAGTGATTATCACACAGAAAAGATCAGAGAAAATAGCTCTACTGAAGGGTGTTGTTGCATGTTGCAGCCCCATTGAGGATCTGGATGTTACGTGGGATATGTATGAACACTTCAGTGGTGTCAAGGTTCTACAGCTACTTCTGTAGTAGGTCCACGAGGCAACAGCAAACACAAAGTGAGCTGCATGTTTTTAAACAAACAAGAGGATTTAGGTTAAATATTAACTTTTGGTCATTTCAACTCTGATAGCTTTGGCCTTCGGGTTGATCATTTAATGGGCTCCTTCCTGTTGCTACAGCAACTGCAGCCCTGGAAGACCTTGATGTTCAAGTCAGCAAAATAAATTAATGAAATAATGGAACTAAAGCTTGTCCTGAAATTTGCTTAGGTTTCTATCGATAAGTGTTTGTGCTCAGAGTCAATTGTTTAGACAAACAAGGCTTGGAAACGTACCACAGGGTTTAATGCAACCCTTGTGCAACCCCATCCCAATCCATCGGCTCTTGGGCACTGTTAAAAAGACTTCTAAAAAACCCAATAAGCCTCAAATTCTGTGCCCTCCTCTGACGTGATTCACGTCCAGTGCTGTTGTTTTAAGAAAGCAAACAGGCTCGTTTGTTCTTCTTGCTGAGTTATCATTGTACACACTGTAATTCTGGCCCGGGAACGTGCATGCTCGCAATGTGCTGTGTACCAATGGAGCACGCGAGGTGTGACAGGAGCTGACTCGTGGAAGGACAGCCTCCATCTGTGACCCCATCCAGCATGTGCTTGTACACAGTGCCAGGTCTCAGCTGCTTCTTTCCTGTCCCTTTCAAATACAACTTCTGGCTACAAGGTCCTTTCTCCTTGGATCTCTCCCAGGCTTAAAGCATTCAAAACTTCCCTTGAATACTGGTCCTATTTCACAAACTCTTTCTGGGATGACTTCTTGGCAGGCATAAAACAATATCACTTTGTTGGATTCACTGTAGGTGTGCCATGTAGAGTCAGATGAGGTTTTGGGCAGTTGTTTTTGCAGCAGAAGAAACCTCCTCAGTTCTGTTTGCTTCTCTGAATGTTGATCTTAACCCCGTTGTTTGAGTTCTCCCTGTCAAATATTCAAGGGCAAGACTTCTTCCTATGTCTGAGCAATTGTCTCTCCATCTCTGACATGAACAGATGTCCAGAATGAGAGTGTGAACATAACACACTTTTCTATGGGTAAAATGCTCCCTCTTTCTCTTACAGAGATATAAATATTTTAATGAAATGTAGGGCTACAGCTGTATTGCTGAGTGCTCATCAAAGCTGCTGCTGTCTTTAGTGTGCAGCCCTGAGGACATCTTGTTTGAGTTGTGTTTCACCGTTGTTTTTAAATGTAAAGCTTTATGGCCCAATTTAAAGTGCAGCTGGCAGGAAATGGTGGTTCTTCTATCCTGAAGAACACTTAAAACCTCTCAAAAATAGTCCTGCTTCATGCTGAGATGGACTGGCAGCTCCCAAACTGGAAAGCAGTAGCACTCATTGAAACTAGCTAAAGGCCCAGTAATATGGATTCTCCTGGAGAAGCTGAGGCGTACCTAAATCCACAGCCCGAACCTGACTATAGGTCTCCTGGATGAGGGTGGATGGCCTGGCCAACAGTACTTTGCTACTTCACGTTCTATCTTCCTGCTCTGGTTCTAAAAAGTACATGGTGGACCTGAGATAACAACGTTTTTACAGAGCTATCACTGCGAAAGCTGTTCCCAGGAGCTGCTTCAGTTTCAGTGTCAGAAACTTCCAGCCTGTTTCTCTTCCAAAGCCTGCTGAAGTCAATGAAAAACCACCTTCTTCAACAGAATCTTAATTACTATTAAGAACAGTGGAATAAAAGCACAATGACATCAGGGATTTGCTCTCTTGGTGGAGGTCTGTATTGATCTTTGTTTTTTCTGAGCTAATGAGAAATGGGAATGGGGCTGTTGGAGAAAGATCTGGACTTCCCCTGGGTGTGAAAAATGGAGCCTGAGACCTGTTCATGCCTGCCAGAATCCATGTGCTCCTTCGATTGCTGGAACAGTCCAGCAAGGAATAGGCTGCCATAAAGGATGGACCACATAGTGATACCCTGGTCAGATGTGTGTTAATACAAATTCATTCCAAAGGTGCTTTTCTTCTTTAAAGCAAAACAAAACCAAATCTTCAACCAGCAACACAGTACTGTCCTCCTTGTAGCGCTTGGCTGATAGAAAATCATTGATTTTAAAGATCACTGGAAGAAATGAAAGAGGCAGCAGCTGCAACATCAGAGATGTGTCTTGTTGGCGTTTAACAGTATAAAGGTAAGAACGAACGACAATAAAAGACAAATGAAATCACCTCTCCACCTAACTTCTTCCATAGGAATGCATGTGTGTGTACACGCACAAAAATATCCCGGTGAGCTATTAGCCTGGAAGTTACTCAAGTCTTGGAGCGATCCAATTCTCTCGGGAAGAAGAAGAAAGTAAAACTGCCAACTTCATGCATCAAGTGGAACAACAATCCTGAGCTGAAAGAAAAGCTTCCAAGTCTTCAGATGGTGAATTATTTATCTGCTGACATAGAACAATACCCACTTTGTAGTTGATGTGCGAGATCCCCTATGCGTGTGGCATTAGAAAGCAATTGGGAGTGGAGTTATACCATTATACTGGTTGGGTTTGTTAATGGCGGAAACACCCACTCCCTCCACAGCATTAAAAAGCTATAATTAGCCACAAGGGAATCCTAATGTCTCTGGCAGCTTCTTTTGAGGTGTTTGACTATGATGTTACTGGGACCAAAGGATGCTGCTGGCAAAAGGTATTGGAGAAGTCTTTCATTTCTCTGGCTTTTTATTTTGCCTGCAAGCCCTTGTCACAGGGCTCTTGTCTCCAAGACCTGCCTGTAAAACACCTTTTGCACTGTGCTGCTGGGAGGATAACAGAAACATGGCTTGCTTCTCAATAGGGAAGAACCCTCTTTCAAAGTGAGTCTTTGTCCCAGGATTGCCAAGACTTGGCTGTCAAGCTGAGCTCACAAGCCAGAGGCCTGGCTGAAGATAACTGCTTTGAGTCTTTCATTGCCTGAAGCCCTGTCTGAGAACTGGGCTCATTCATGCGGGAACTACCTGAGCTCTAATAACTTCACAACATCATCATGGATCTATATAATTAGCACCAGTTATCTAGAAGCAGAAAGACTTTGTATCTCATCACCAGACCTTTGAGTCAGCTTTTAATTGCTTTAACCCTTACTGAAGGTAAGGTCTGTGGGCTGGTTGCATCATTGATCAGAAAATGGGTATTGCTCTCTCCAGCATCCCTGGAGCAGAGAAGGTGCTGCTGCATGAATGGCAGAGGCAAGCCCTAATACCCCCTGCTACAAAAAGCACCCCCCCTGCAGATTTCCTCTGTATGCTGTGATGCCAGGGTATGAGTTGTAAAAAATAGAATCATAGAATGGCTTGGAAGGCACCTTAAAGCTCATCCAGTTCCAACCTGTGCCAGCACCTCATCACCCTCGCAGGGAAGAACTTCTGCCTAAGATCCCATCTCGATCTCCCCTCTGGCAGGTTAAAGCCATTCCCCTTGGCCTGTCCCTGCAGGCTATTGCCCAAAACCCCTCTCCAGGTTTCCTGTTGGCCCCTTTAGGCACTGGAAGCTGCTCTAAGGTTTTCCCCTTAAGGAGCCTTCTCTTCTCCAGGCTGAGATGTTCAGTAGTCAGAGATGTTCAGCAGTGTTAAACATTGGTATCTCCTGATGGGAATAAGTGCACCTAATAGGCAAATGTCCTCTGCCTCATCATCACACTGGTGACATTACCTGCCCTCTGTGCTGGCTTTCTCAATGGGGAGGTTGGGTGCTCAGGAGAGGCTACCCCTGCAGCCAGCCATGCGGGTCAGGGTCAGGGCACATTGCATTGCTGTTGCCTGTTGGGGAAATCAATACAGGACTTCAGTCTCCGCCACTTCAGCACCTTTCATTGGAACCATGCTGACATCCATTTAACATGTGAAAAACATCCACATGCATTCCAAGTTCCCGTTGATGCAGCATGCATGCCTTGCTCAGGTTGCTTGCATGTAGTGATTGCTGTCTGGATGCATCGCCTCTGCTCCTGGAAACTATGCCTTTTGGTGTATATCACTCAAAGTAGAAGAACAGTATGGAAAAAAACCCAATCATGCATGGGGGAAAGAAAGGAAGATCAAGGATATGAAGGCCCCATCTCATGTTCTAGTGCAAACTAACTTCATGTATCACTTTCCAGAGAGCTCAGTGAGAAGCACAAGGCATTATTTAACTGAAATACCATGGGCAGGAGGAAGGCACCGTCAGCTCTTGCAGTGTCATTCAGAAAAGGAGAAGGCATTGTGGAAGTGTAAGATAAATGTGGTTTGGTGGTGTTTCCCTCCTACACCTGTAGCTGATGAGAAGACCAGTTCTCATGATCAGTCTGGGGTTTACTGGTGGTGAGTTGGCAAGACTTTCTTGTGCTAAGCAAGATAGGAGACAAGTTCCAGTCATATTAATCAGGCCAAATGTCAATGGAACTGATTTAATCCATTCTCTCAGGCTCAGCTCCTTCCTTGGCTGTTGTTTTGCAAAGAAGCATTGATTATGATTAGTGCTGATTACCGTGTTTTTGATAAAGGTGTTATAAACCACCGTTTAATCTTGTGGTATCAGCTCCAGCTAAAAGGAGAAACCACACACACGAAACCTTACAGTGTTTGCTGCATTCAGTCAACCAGCCTGATGCAATAAAAGAGCTCACATCTATCTCTTGTCAGAGCCTTTGCTTCCCTGTTTCAGCACTGCAAACACCTGCAAGACCTTCTGCAACTATCTAATCACCACCTGTAATGTGACTGAACGGCCGGACCGTTCTCAGCCTTCATCACCTTCACTGTCCTGGGCACGATTGCCAAAGTTGCTCTTTGCCTTCACTTTCTTTGAGCTTACACAACTGTGCAGTTAAGCACATTGCAAACAGCTTGGTGACTGATGAAATATCTTGCAGAGATGACAGCACGCAGTGTGGAACTTCACACTGCACTCTCACACGAGGGAGCCACGTGTTGCAATGGGATCTGTCAGAAAGCCTCAGGCTTTCTGTCTGACATACTCGTGCTACAAACTAGACAGTGATCTGGTGTTTTGAACAAGGAGAACTCCTCTGAACTTGCACTGAATTCAAGTTTGCAGCTAGAGTGATTGTTCATTCGAGCCCTACAGTTTTTATCTTAAGACTTTTACGTCCTGTTAACTTTAGGATCCCACCATTGCAGAGGCATTTTATAGTATACGTTCAGAATAGCTATCAGTGTGCCAAGTATACATTAGGAGTGGAAATAACCATTGGACTCAATGATCTTGAAGTTCTTTTCCAACTTAGTTAATTTTATGATTCTAATGTGAGGGCATTTGGCTTGCTGGCACCATGGAAGACCTCCTGCCGCTGTAGCAAGACCAGGCCTCCTTTGTTTGAAATGGGGGTGTTAGCACATGCCCATGCCTGTGTTGGGCTTGTAGGACTGGCTCTGCACCCTAAGTTGCCTTTTATATTCAAGTGGTATAAGCATGTAGGTACCCAACTCCTAGGAGGTCAGAGACACTGAAAAGAAAAGCTTTTTCTCCACCTTGGATTCTTTCCTTCATCACTTCCATTTCCTCCCTGATGTCCTTGCTGCCAGCCTCCTCGGTGCCAAAACCCAGTGATGCAGAGGGAGCAAGTCAGCCTGGTGTCGCAGCAGTGCATCATCCCCCTGCAAAGAACCTTACCACCTAAGCAGTGACTGCACTGCCAGCATGGAGCAGTGTGTGGCTCTCGGCAGACCTTGCACCTCTTCCAGGAGCCATGTGGGTTGTGGTGTTGAGAGGGTTTGTTGTGGGTGCTGTGGCAATGCCAGGCACTATCAAATCTAGACAACCTTACTTCTCTTGGAGGAGAGGCTGAGTCCGGAAGGAATCTGATTCCCAGTCAGCATAAAAGCAAATGGATTTTGGGCCTCCAAGGTGCCCAGCTTCGGAAATCTCAGCCTTTAATTCTCATTGATGTGTGTGATGGGCAAGCCTGTTCTCCCGAGCGAGGCAGTGCCCTGGGATAACCGACCAGGTTCGCTGAGCTGGAAACTTGACCCTCTAGAACTCGGTTTTGGACCCTGTAACTGCTTAGCAAGTCTCCCATTTTAACCAGTGCACGCATGTGGCATGGTTTTAATCCTTCACTGCTTTTGGGGAACGGTCGTTTAAAGTGAAATCCTGGCCTGGATAAGTTGGTGGGAATTGTGAACCGACTCCATCCAGAGCCGCTGCTCTGCCTTTTGTGTCCTCACAAGGGCACTGAGCGAGCAGAGTGTGGAATAAAGCAGGGGGGTCAGGAGGAGGAAGTCAGGGTGCAGAACTGCGCGTTGTGCTGCTGCTGCCACCAAGGGACTCCTGCCAAGGAGGGGAATATGTACTTTATATGCCTCGTACACACGGTCTCTCCTTGCTCGGTGTCAAGGCCACAACGTGCCCAGTGCTTTTGTGAGAGAACAAAATACGCAAGTAAATAGCAGCAGCCTTCAGCTCCAAACGGGTCTCGGTTGGTTGCTCCTGTTGTTCAGCTGAGGGAAGGGTGATTGAACCATTACCAGAGGGGAAAAAACACCTATTAAAAGTGAAATAATTCGGAATACTGGAAGTGGCTCCCTAGTGTGAGAGCAACTGTTTGCCTTGGCCACTGACCTGTCCTGAGTCCTTTCTCTTCTCTGCTGGCAAAGCCATGCTCAAGAGCTTTAGGATGATTCCTGACCCTGGAGGGAAAGAAAGCTGTTGGAGTGTCCTTGTCCGTACCAATACGTGGGTTAGCTGGGAGAAATGGTGAACAAGAACAGGGCGTTTGAACTAGCTGCAAGCATCTGGTGGCTGTGAACACTGAAGCAAGGCAAAGGAATGGGATTCTAGCTCCAGTGTGAACATTAGGAGTAAAAAGCTTAAACTGAGCAATGGAAACTGTAGATTTAAACGTCAGGATATATTTCCTAACAGTGATTGCTGTCAAGTTGTTGAATAATCCCAAAGGGAAGTGGTGGAAATCTCGTACATAGAGATATTTCTCAAATTAGGTTTGGATGAAGGCAGCAGGGAATACATATTTGCAGAAAACCAGTTGAACTAGATAATCTAGGAGTATTTTCCCATCTCTAAAGTGTGATTTATGCTATAAACACTGCCAGACCTTGCAAACTAATCTGTTGTACTCAAAGTGACTCAAACACGATTGCTTATATTTTTATACCCCTCATGATGTTAAACATTTGGTTTGCCAGGAAGAGTTGGAGTATTCACTTTACTGTGAATGGATTTCATGAACGGTAATTACTAGGCAATAAATCCATACTAGTGGGAAATGTTTCAGGCCTCCTGCTGGATAATAGGAAAGGAGAGGGACTGACTGTTTTGGGGGGTTACGTTTTTGTGTGAACTCGGAAGGAATTGAAACACTAATGTTGCTTTTGAAGGGCCAGTTTGGGCAGAGGCCACAGAATTGTTCTTTACATTAACAGTAAAGAATGTATTTGCACAGCTCTTTCTGGGATGGAAGCTAGCACAGGGACAGCTGGTTTGGATTATGCAAACAGATGCAATAGCTGAGCAATTGCAACTTGATCATGAGCCCATGTAAGGCCAGGGGAGCTTTATAGTCCATGCTTAAACTGCTTGTGATGGGCAGGATCAGACCTGCAGATGGGAAACCTTGGGCATGCCATAGTGGTCCTATGAAGTTGTTGGGAGTACGATTTTGTCCTGTGGCAGGCTCTGTTTGTGCACTGGCACACCTTGGTCTCATTTACTGGTGGGTACAGGCACTGGGGAGCAACCAACTTGACTGGTTCATTGGCTTTGTTGGTGTTTCTTCCTGCTATTGGGGTAAGCAACAGGAGAATATGAATAGGTAGGTGTACCTCTGGGCAATTCCCCGCCACCATTTACAAGGGAATGTTGTAATAGGCCAAGGGGAATGGCTTTAACCTGCCAGAGGGGAGATGGAGATGAGCTCTTAGGCAGAAGCTCTTCCCTGTGAGGGTGCTGAGGCGCTGGCACAGGTTGCCCAGAGAAGCTGTGGCTGCCCCATCCCTGGCAGTGTTCAAGGCCAGGTTGGACACAGGGGCTTGGAGCAAGCTGCTCTAGTGGAAGGGGTCCCTGCCCGTGGCAGGGGTTGGAACTGGATGAGCTTTAAGGTCCCTTCCAACCTAAATCACTCCGATTTGGGGGGAGAGGTTATTTCTTGTGTGTTGCCAGAGGAGTTTGCTACTGATCATTACAGTAACTACTCTCAGTGGTAACCAGGTTTCATATTTCCATGGACACACTGAAAAGAGAGCTTTTTGTCCCAAAGAGTTCAAAATCCAAATGTGCATACGGATCTATTGATCCATGACTGTTTTAGGCACAGGTCACCACAGTACCAAAGCATAACCAGGCTTACCACCACCCTGAAGGCAACAGGGCTTTGATTGGTGGTGGCAACAAGAGTAGGGTTAAGGCCCTACAATCTGTGTCTCTCCATTCAGTGTTTTTGAGTATTGTTTTCCTCTTCCTGTTCATTAAAAAGGATGTACAGGATATCAATAAGCTGCCTGCAGCTTCATCTGCATGTATATATATGCACATAAATATACTGTAAAAATGTTAAGAAGAAGTAATTACAACCCATCATTATCTTATAATCCTCAGTCATGGGGCTGCATTGGAACTGTGGTCCAGCACTGCTGAGGACAAATACAAACTCATCAGGGGAAAGATGTGCACTTGTACATTCAGGAGCTGTGCAAAATTCAGCCTTTAACTGTTTGTCATAAGAAGCCATGGTTTGTGCAGGGGATTCCTGTCCCCCCTTCACCTCCTGTGCCCCAGGGCAGAGCCTGTTCACTGTGTCCAACTGAACTGAGAGGAAAGTCAGAGTCCAACCCTCAGGCTCTCGATGTGACCCTGAAAATAGCATCTGTGACCCATGTGAGGCTGGGCCTTCTCACTCTGTTTAATATCACTGACAACTCTGTGTAGGAGGATTGTTTCTGGCATGTCCAAGAGCACTCATAAAGCATTGCTCTGCTGATTAAAACATGTGCAAAACAAACCATGTCAGGTCCTGCCCTCTCCCTCTCCTGAGGCAGTCTGCCCAGCGAGACCCTCTGTGAGCCTTTGTTAGAGGGAAACAAGAGTGGGAGACTCCAGAAAGCAGCCACTGTCCTGTGGTTTTTAAAGCTCTTAATAAAAGACAAGCTCAGATTGCTCCCCATCAACATGAGCTGTCTGTGCAGTCACTGCGATGCTCTCTGGTCTGGGCTGGTTTCTCTATGCCTCCATGACAGCAAACCGTGCTGAAGTGGAGCTGCTTGGTGCAGGGTGAGAAAGGAAAAGGTGACCTAGGTGTTGGAGGAGAGCATCCAGGCTCCTGCCCTCCTGCTGGGCATCAAGCCTGCCTTCTGGCTGTTAAATCATAGCTGGGGCGCAGGTTGGCCAGGTTTCCTCCTGCCCTCAGCTGGACCTGGCTCTGGGGGACATGCTGCCTGCATCTGCCTTGCAAATGTCTCTCTTTCCCTGTCCCCTGTAGCTCAGATCCTTCTGTCTGGTAAAGAAGGGCATGAGGGGATCTCCCAGGCCTCCCCTTCAGTGATGGGTGATACTGTTTTAACCGCCCTGCTCATTCTAGTCTTGCCTTATTCTGCAAAACACACCAGGTATTCAGTCTCCTTTTCCATCTCATGCTCCTGTTTAAGATCTTTCCCTTATCACAAGTTTTTCCTGTGCTGGTGTCCTCACAAACTGTGTTTGAACTACAGCTCTAAGCAAGGAGCAAGTATCCTTATCTGTTTAGTAATGACTTCTGGTCATCTCAGATAAGCTTTCTCGAAGCACTTGAAGATGCTCAGAAGTGTATGAACAGGAGGTACTGAACACTGCTCTAGGTTTAGATCTGATAGAAAATGGTATTGAAGGAATGACAAGACTTCACGTTTGCTTAGTGCTCTGCCATATGGCATTGGGCAGACCCTAAACCTTCACTCCTGCCTTTGTGATGGGAATAATAAGCAGCTCACTTCAAATCAGAGTGTGGACCTCTTAATTCCTTCTCGGATTACACCCTTGCTGTGCAAAGATTGAGTTTTATTACAGATCCCAGACCAACCTTTATCTGTGGTGTTTGATCACTGAATATTTTCTTTGGCCAGCTGCTTTTCCACTGCAATTCCTCCTGTGACTTTCCTAACACTGCCCTTTTTGTCAGTCTATGTATTTTTTGGGTTGGAACTGTAGATCTCTGGATAAGCAGTATCAAGTATTGCTTTGAATATTGAGCAATTAGATGATAGAAAGCTCTTCCACAAGGCCAATATAATGGTCTCTGGTTCACATACAGCTATCAACAGTGCTTTGGTGCTCTGTTCCCTTCTGCTTTATTAACCCTGGCCCTGTGGGCATTGAGCAATGACCCAAAAGATATCTGTGCTGCACGTACAGTGCATTCTGCTGGCCACTTCTACACAGCAAGAGAACAGAACAGATTTCCAAAGCTGAGGATTTGTACTTCCAAACACATTTGAAACGTCAGCATTATGCCTGCAAACATCCACTGCGCATGCATGGCTATTTGGGCAAGAAATGGGCATTTGCTTGCACTAACCTAAATGGGGACAATTTGCCTCTTTACAATGGCTGTAGCTCCAGCAGCTATAGGAATATCCAGCAGGAATATTCTGCACCCTCCCTGACAACTTTTATCTGCAATGAGGTCTTAACTCATTCATAAAGTGACTCTCAGTGAGACACCATCCTTCCTTCAGGTGAAATCTAGGTGATCTGTGTTTTCTCTTTGTGCAAGTGAGCAGGATGTTTCCTAAAGCAGGGATTGAGGGAATGGTGTGGAAAAGAGCTGTCTGATGGGATAGGGCACACACTCTTGTGCAGAAAAGCTTATTCAGTATCATGCAATGGGCTTTATTTTTACTTCTGAAGGCTTCTCTGGGGCTTTGTTGGCTATAGGACAGCAACATAAGAGCAATATGTTACTCATCCAAAGCTACCTGGCACGATTACCTCAAGAAAGAATAGAGCAGTGCATAAATACAGCACAGAGGGAAGTGATGACAGCAGCCACATTTCAAATAGGTTAATCTCTGTTTAAATGGTGTTTTGATGAAGAAAGATTAAATGATGTGCTGGAAGTGGTTCAGAATGACTAATAAGAGAATTCACAGTTAGAAGTGATAGGAGAGGAAATATCAGAAGGGATATAAACCATCAGGCATCCTCACACTGGTGGATTGTGAGGATAAAAATTTGCTGATTGGCAAAAGTTATCACTTTTGGCTGTATTTTTAATCATCCTCGGAGATGTTTCAGCCCATTGGAACTGTCTCCAGAGGATCCAGAGAGGAAAACTGTGGCCCAGAAGTGTCTTGCAGCAGCTCCAGGCGATGGCTGTGTGAATGAGTTGGCCTGAGATAAATTGGGGCTGGTTTCTGGCTTGTCTGCTCCTGCCCAGTGACAGCCCAACTGCCCACTATGGGACTGCAGAGGGTGGAAGCAGCTTCCCTTGTTTTCATGGCCAAGGAAGAGCACTGACGTTTGTCCAAGGGTGCATCCAACTGCAGACAGGCAGCTCCTTGCAGGATGGCAGTCACCATGTGTTGTTTGTGTAGCTGTAAAACAGGAGGGAACAGCAAGCACGTCAGAGCCCCATTGATTTGGCAGGGGAGCTGAGATTTTCAATTACATGATGAGTACTAACTTTGTGTTGCAACTCTATGTGTACTTCTTCATGGATTTTCCAGTATTTATTAGGCCCCTTAGGCTGGGTACAAGTCATATTAGTGACATATAATAATAATTAGTTCTGGTTTACAGAAAATAACACCAGAGCAGAAAAATGATCTGGCAGGTGCTTAGCTTAGGGCTAGAACAAAATCCATTCCCAGCAGCTCTCTAATGAAGCTATATTGCCATAGCCCTTGAGATGATGACACTTCAGCTGTTGTTCAGCTGAATACCCTGGGGTCACTGTCCACTTCAACCGGTAAAGCTCAGCCCATTTTAGTGGGATATGGAAGAATTTGCCCTAAGGCTTCTTCTTTACTCTGTGAGATTGTGCTACACCCATGTCCCTGGGCAGTACCATGGTGGTACTGCAAGACCTTGGAGATACCGCAGCGCTAGGAAGACAGGACCCATCAGCTCGAACCAAGCCATGCGCCAATGCTGCAGGGACCACACAAAACATCTTCTGGCAGAGATTTTGATCCTTCATCCCTATGGCATTGGACACGCAAATGAAAATACCAATAGCAGGAAAACATCCAGCAAGAGAGACAAGAGGTTTCCATGAACTTTTCAGTTCAATTACTGTACTTTAAGCCCTATCCAAAATCTAATGGATCAATGGGAATCCTTCCAGTAACCTCAGCTGCGGTCTTATAAGGTTTTAATTAATGTCCTATTTGTTGTGATTATGCATGCTCCTCTCTCAGTACCACTTGGGGTTGTGCCTCCAGAAAAGAATTAAGCAAACGAGGCTCCTTGGTCAACGCTCTGCAAATGGCAACAAGTTAAGTCATTTGGGAGGGATTTGATAGCAAAGGTTTGTCTCCAACTGTCAAAAAGATTTCTATTATAAATGGAGGGAGAAAAAGCCATTTTGAGCCTGTTTATGGCTGAGTTCCAGCTGTATTAGGTTTAAGGCTAATTTTCTGATGAGAGGTAGACATTTATTGTGAAGACTGGAAATGTCTTACGATGAAGTAGCTGTTGGAGTTAATGTGAGTGTTTGGCATCAGACTGCAAACTCAGCTGGCTCAGAGCATGCTCTAGTGTAAAGGCTCAGGCTTCTCCTGTGCTTACCTTTTTCCCTTTGGGCAAGTGTCAGTGCGGTGGTGTACCAATCCCTCATTCTCCAGGTTTCCTGTGTCTCTCAAGGAATCTGTCCCATGCTGCTTATTAGCTCAGAGAATCCTCCCTTTGCTCTCCAGCATCCATCCCATGGCCCATCCTCAGCAGCCACTGTGTTCCCTAAAAAAGCAGACAGGGTTTTAATGACCAGCCAGCCAAGAGAGGCTGGTATTGAGTGGCAGCTTGTGGGTGCTCATGTACCTGTTTGCACCCACAAATCCCTGCCTTGCACTAGAAAATAACTGGGTTTGAAACCACAGAGCAGCAGAGGCAAGGACAGGGCTGTGGTCAGGGCTGAGCTGAAAAAGCAGTGCCCATCCTGGAGAACATCAACTGGTTTATGACTGACTCCCTTTGGGCTGCTTTTAGTGATGTGGGAATAGAAACAATAGTATGTATTCTGTAGGAGTGTGTATGTGTCTGTGTGTGTGTACACCCAGAGACAGGCACATTCAGAAACAAACCACAGAACACATTGCAATGCTTGAACACACTCCAATGTGTCTATGGACATCTTGTTCTCCTTCTGTCCTTGAGGTATCGGGTTTCCTTGTTTACAGTCTGCCTCATTCAGGATCTGGAATTCCTAAAGAGCAGCAAAACACTATCATGTGACTGAAGACTTATTTCCAGGAAAAGCGGAAGAGGTTCTAGGAAAGGTCAGTTCTCACTTGCTCCCGTCAGGAATACCGAGTGAAAGAGATGGAGCCAATGTGAAATCTCTGATCATTTGTCTCTCTTGTGCCTGGGATGAGATCTAAAGGAAAATCCGATGCTTGATGCAGAGTTCCTCATGTTTTATTCCCTCTTTAGTGGGTTATTGACACACAACGTTTCACACAGTAGCAGGATTCCTGCCTCCTGGTATGTCAGCCTTCTTAGATGCTGCGTTCATGGTTCCTGCCACTCTCAAGGTATTCCTGGTCCTGGATGAGATGGAGTCTGAAGGATGAGCAAGGCTGAAGCCTGCTGCTGACAAGCTTTGTTTAGCAATGGATGGAAGATGATGGGTGTGATGGAATGAAGTGCTAGACAATGTGATGGAAATCCCTAGCTACCTATCCAATGGAAGACTGGGAGAAGCTCATAGGGTTGTCTTGTTAAGAGCATGGTAGATGTCTGATGGCTGCCCTGTCCTGCAAGGCCTATTGCTGCTATGAGGGAGGGACATGGTGTGAGGGACACTGGGAATTCATGGAGACCTGCTGCTGAATCTCTCCTGAAGGCTGCAGCTACTGCTTCCATCCTTCTCACCTTGCTGGCGGCAGCAGGAGAGCCCTTAGGTGATGATAGATCTTGAATCTTGTTCTGATAACATCATGGTCAACAGCAGAAAACCCCATTGTCTGAATTGTTGCCCTGCAGCGCTGTGTCTTTGTGCTTTGAGGTGCTGGGTTTCCTGCTCTAGCTCCAACAAGAGCATGTGAAAACATGCTGAAGTGTTAGCAAGAATCCTGCAAAATACTCACGTGCTTAAGCCCTTCCTTAGATCCAGGCTCAAACTCTCAGCCCCAGGCAGGACCAAGCCTATGATGATTCTCTATTTCTGCACCAATCTGCTGGAAAATCTGCGTTTAGAGCTTTCCTCAGGCATCCTCCAATGAGGAACCTACTCAGACGTCCAAACAGGTCACCCACACAAAGTCCTGTTGTGCTGTATCAGCATCGCAAGAGTCAAGGGTGAAGTTGCAGGGGTTTAACTATCAACAAAAAAGCAGTAAACACACTGCAGCTCTATTGCCATGTGAGAGCTACTTTAGACTCCATTGACTACTCCAATGCAAATCAATGTTGGCTTATGGAGCAAATACAGAATTTGGAGAAGGAAAGAGGGGTCTTAAAGGTTACCACCAGAGATCAGCCATGGGCTGATCCTTGTTTTGAGCAGTTATGCCTTTGGACTCATAACATCCTGCAGCAACCAGACTCATGGGTCCATGAGGCTCAGTGTGAGATATACTGTGTGCTTGTTTGAAAGCTATGTACTAGTATAATGAAGCATTTAGCACTTCTGCATGTTCTCCCTTGCTTAAGTGACAACATCAGGCAGTTGTTCCCCAGGTTCAAGTCCCTTGTATCAGTCAGGCAGTGCAGAGGCACACTCTGGTTCCTGTCAACGTGCAGTCATCTGGCCACTGGACTCTGTGTAGAGGAGTGACTTCGAAGAGAAAGCCCTGGACCAGAAAAGCCCTACCCCAGAAGGTGCCTGCCTTACCCTATTGTGTTGGAGTTTGTACTGAGGGAAGTCTTGGACCATGCAGTCTATTTGCTAATAACCAGAAGGCTTACGTGCTGCCAGGCTGCAATGCCGTGTCAGTTTGAATCAACAAGGCTGACTTTTACTTTCCTGCGATCTCACCTGAGCTGCTATCAGCTTGGATCCAGCCTGGTGGATCAATGAAAGCCCTGACGCTCTACAGACTTGTTTTCCAGTGGCATTGATAAACCAGTGTTGCAAGATCCTCAGCTCAGACTGGGCCTGGCTAACTGATGGTTGTGAAACTTCCAACGGCGACAAGGGGGGGGGGGAAGGCAAAAAAAGAGCAAAAAAACCCCATTCTCCCTGTGTTGCAATTGTGAGTGCAATCAGTTGCAAACAATACTTCTTTCACTGGATGCTCGGGTTTGTTTTAGTTGGGTTCATGGGAAGTATTTTCTCTATATTCAGCCTGATGTGTCTGACCTGAGGGTTAAACCAAAGAAATGTGCTTGCAGGAAAGTTGTGAATGCAGGATTCTGCCATGGCAGCCCAAGTTCTGCCTTCAGCTAATACCGTTTGTCTCAGGATTGTGACTGCGTTGAGCAGTGGGACAGGGGAATGGAAGAACATCTGTAAGCTAAAAACCAAGCAGTGAGAATCACCAGGATTGGAAGTACTTGATTAATGAGCAATGCTTTAATGAAGATATTTGCTGTGAAACAGCTCCAGGGGCCGCACTGGTGCTTCAAAGCATTCTTCCTCATCTGCTTGGGCAGCGATGGTTTTGGCTGTTCTGTGCCATAGATAAATGAGAGGATGCAGATGACCCTATTCCCCTTGCTGAGCATTTCAGCAGCCTGCTTTGGCTCAAAGTGTAGGTTAGTGCCTGAAACATGAAGATCCTGTGTTTAATTTGATCTGATTCCCACAGCAACCTACTGAAGTATCCCTGTATCATGTTCAGGTGTTAAACTGCCCACCGATACCCAAGTCAGAGCCTAGTGAGTATTCAGGGATGGTGGCTGGATTATGGCAGAGCAGCGAAGCTCAAGTCTTGGGCTGTGAAGGTGATGTATAGGCAGGCAGTTCCTACTTCAGTCAGCCTGGCCAGAGCTCAGCAGGACTTTCCCAGGACAATCCCTTAAGTAAATTCAGAGGAAGGGGAAAAAGGGGGAGAATCCACACAATTTGCACCTTGGAGTTAAGGGAATCAGCATAGGTCTAGGGAATTCTGCTCCAGCTCTCTGCACTTCGAAGAATGGATTTGCAATGAGATTTCAAGCCTCCAGAAATGCCCCACGAATACAGACCAGAACAAAAATAATCTAATCCAATCTAATTTCACTTTTTTACTGTGAAATGGCCATAAAACAACTAAGACATTTTTTACTTCTTTTAGATGTTGCAGTATCAGGTCATGCATGCTGTCCCCTATAGGGACACTGTTCCTTAGTGGAATTACCATTTAACTGAACCACAGTATGTTGCAAGAGGAAATCCTTGTTAATGACAGCTCCAACCAGGAGAAGCCTTGTGAATATTTTTACTAGGATCAGTGTAACAACAATAGGAATATCCCATGCTATGAGGATCATTAAACCTCATCCACTGCAGAATTGCTATTGCGGGTGACCTTTCTTTCAGTGAGGGCAAAGTGTAGCACAGAACAGGCTCTTGAGTTAGCTTACCTGTGCCTCAGTGGGCCTGTCTTCAGTGATCTTTCATATGAATGCAAGGAGGAACTAAGATGATGCCCCATCTGAATCTGAAAGGACAAGGACAAAGCCCTTCATACCTTTAGATGCAGTAAATAGTGTTGCATGTGCAGTATAACAGCTACTGAGAGCAGAGCTTAACACCTCAGTTTTCCATTTTGCCTTGACTAGTATCTTGATCATCAGACTCCTGTATTTGTAACTGATGTGACATTGGACTCTGAATAGAAAGACTAATGCCAAGAGAAAGTACAGTCATTTCTGACCCAGCATTTTAATCAATAAAAAACAATTCTAAAATGACTGACACTGCACCAGCTGGGTCAAGAGTCTGATCCCTCTGTACTTAAGATACTGCTTTGAACCATAAAAATCAAATGAGGTCACGTATGTAGCAAGGGGCATGAGTAAAGGCATCACAATCTGACACGTGTCTTTGGTGAAGCGCATTGAAGTCCTCCAAAGGGAGGTGCAACAGAAGGGGGAAGTGTTAATAGTTCCTTTGACTTTTTATGACTCCTGTTTTGCACAGAGTTATCATGTGCTGTTGTTTTGAACTTCACTCGTGTTTGTTCTGTTTCCTAGATCTGCCTCTGTGATGGCCACTCCCAGAGTATTCAGCCCTGAGGATATTCATGTCTGGACTGATGAAGCTGAGCTTTATTCCCAGCTTCTCACTGAGAATATGGACGATTTTCTTCTCCTTGCATTTTCCCCAAAGCCTTCCTAGTTTAAAGCTCAGTGGGTTCGCTCTGGCTGCTTTGGTGTCAGCTCTTTGATGTAATCTGCACATATTCTATTACTTCCAGATTCCCCAAAACCCCACGTGGTATGTGCCAGACTTCCTGTTGCCTGGAGTTTTGTATACAGGCATACACAAGGTCTGTGTTTAAATTCTAAGCCAGATGTACCATGTCTGGATTCCAGTGAACCAAGAAGTTCTGATGACACTCTAGACATAGACTATGGCAAAAAGCATTTACACCAGCGAGAGCTGAATCTGCAGCACGTGGTGGTGTTGAGACCAAGGTACTAATCCCTGACACTGGGTTTGCTTTTTTCAGTGGGTACAATACCAGGTCTGTGTTAGGCTACTGCAGATGGTTTGTGGCTACCCAGTGTGAGTACCTCTGTATTATACCTCCCCACATTGCCCATTTTGGGCGCAGAAATGTCTTGGGATGCTCTTCTTGTTAAGGGGTACCCAAGGCATTGTTCCGAGTTCAGCTTTGTTTCTCTTCTCCTTTAATGAATGGTCACAGAATGATATTTTAGTTCTGAAAAGAGAATCATTTAAACTCCACAAGTCAAATGTAGACTGTGCTCTGCACAAAGCAGTGTCAGGCAGTGAGGAGGTCTAGGGTTATGAAAATAACCATTCAACACCATTGACTTCTTGAGTTCCTGCAGAGTCAGGGCTAACCTACCTCCCCACCAAAGCACTGATGGCTGGCAAGGGCAGGAGCAGCCCATGTTTGGATGTATGAAGCCTCCATGTTACGAAAACATCCCCAAAACAATACAGAGGGGAAAATAGTGTTTCAAAACTGGAGCCCAAAGGAAAAGCACATTGACATTAAACAAAAGACTGATTTTCTTCTCCCGTAGAGAGGTGCCTGCCACTTACTCGAGCTGGCAAGGCAGCGTCTCAAAGGGCGATTTAACCAAGTTGCATAAGGCCTTGGCTGGGTGGCTGCAGGGCCTCTTATCTGAGTGCTGGCCACAGCTGCTGCAGATCTTGAAGGAATTATCTCTGTGCCTGTCAAACATCTGCTTCGTAAGCAAACAGCAAGGCTGAAACGTTAGCGGTGCGCGTGATGCACTGCAGCTCATGGGGCAGAGCCAGAGGCAGCGCATGGGAGTTTTTCTTCTCACTGGCATCAGAAACCTGATGTCCCAGGAGACTTTGATGGATGGATAGGCCCTAATCCCTCTGTGTTATATAGACCTGAGCCTTGTCATAGAAAAATAGCCAATGTGGTCCAAGCACTGATCTCAGTGCCTTCGGTAAGCTATAAATCATCTACATTTCTCATGAATATTCTGGCACGTAGCCTACAGAACTGCATTTATTGTCTCTCTCACCACCCAGGAATTGTTCCATATAAACGTGGGTAGACCCAAAAGGGCTGATGCTAAAATCAGGATGTGCATTGGATCCCTTTGAATTTAAATATCTTCTTGCTTTTCTGTCTTCCCTCCCTTAGTCATCACTATATTTTTCCTCTCCAATACAGTCACAGTGCTTCCTCTGTGACCAAGCTAGCTGCTTTTCTGTATCTCTGGTTGTCTCTCCCTTGCCAACACCCCCACACACACATAATAAATACCTGGCCACAGGGAGTACAGGATGACTGTGTATTGGGTAACCAGAATACTTTGTCTTCTCTTATTGTGTGGTTCTTATACTCCCACCAGTCCCACGAAACCCCTTGATAACTGCCCATTGCTGTGACTCTGCACATTGATCTGCATGTGCTCTGTGTGCAACATTAACCTTCACATTCCCAGGAAATAGAAGGATATATTCTAAATATGAGGACTGCTGCTTTATCAAAAACTGCTAAAGAGAAGTGTGAATGGATGAGCAACCAGATGAATGAGTATAAAAGGTTGCCCTGAGGTCTCTCTCACCTGTTTTTCCCCTGGCAAAGAGCTCTAGGTGTTCCTGCACTGTGTTCCTGAGCTGTTTATCCACGTCTTTTTGACAATGTCTTAGTACAAAGTGACATAGCTTCACATTTTCTTTATGTGTCTAATCAAACGCAAACAGTTCGGATTGCCCAACTGAACTCCGAGCCAGCAGGTAACTACAGTTCAAAGGCCCTTTTACTCAGTTAACAGGTTGGACAGCATTTCCTCCACACCCCTCAAACAAAGGGATGGTGTAACACCTAACAGAACTCTCCTGGCAAAATCTCTGCTTCTAGAGTGAGCTCTTAGGCCAAGTGCCTGAGGCCCCAGGTCTTGAAGGACGCCTCTAGGCTGGGTGGAGAATCAGTGCATGACATTCATGTTCAGCTGGAAAAGGTGGGAATTCATCCACTTCAGGCTATTCCCAGCTGGAAACTCACAAAGCAGTATCACCTTGCAGTGAAGACAATCTCATTGAGGATTACTAATTAATTTTCATCTCAGTTATGTTGCTGCAATTTTTATCTCATTATTGTCAATGACACTGGGCAGAGGAGGTGTTAAAATAAAGGAAGATTGTGTTTCTAGGTACAGCTTAACACTATAAAGCAAGGAGAGTGGGTTTTGTTCCAAACTTTGCTATAGATCTGGGTTGCTCAACATACCTTTGCCTCAGGGCTTTTAATCTACAAAGTGGTGTGAGCAGTTACACTTAGCTGTGAATCTAAAATCATTGCTATATTTAAACTGCTTTTTCTGGAAGATAGTGCTGGTGCAGAAATAACACTGCAGTGCAGGTGGGTTGGCTCTACTTGTCATAGGAGAGATCACCCCCAAGTGTCTGCTCAGATGCTGTATTCTGAGATTCACATAGGTAATTTGGGGCTCATCATTCATGTGGATGTCTTGATGGAGGTGGCATTTGGCTGGACACGTGTCCTATTGTCTGAATGAAACCTGAATCTTCAAAGGAAGGGGAGCAGCAGGGAAGGGACTGAGCCACGGCTGCCTGTGAGATACGGGGCTCATCAGCTCTGGGGTTCAAACCCAATACACATAATAGAACTCACCAGGCTTTCTTGCTGTCTGGCAGCCAGTTGGGAACTTGCGTGTATTAAATTGGTGGATTTTGCTATCAAGTTACAGGACAACCGACTCGATCAGCTCTAAGGACAAACTGGGAACAGTGAAGAAAACTGTGAATAAACTACATCAACCCAGCGCAGCGGTTTGATGCTTTAAAGGAGTGATGCCTGTGAGAGGAATTGTCGGTCTTATAACTGCCTTTTGACACAGGAAAGATAGACTTTACAGCAGATGAATACCAAGACTTCTCTTTGGGAAATCTTCTCCCAGCATTGTGGTCCTTTCCATGAAACAGGATCATCGGGAAAACTCACAGTTCTAACCTCACATTTTCTTTGGTTGGTGTGAGATGTCAACCTTCCTGTGTGAAAAAGGTTCCTTTCACATTCATCCTCACAGAAAAGATGGATGCAAGTACAAGGGAGAGGTAAAGGGATGGTTTGCCAGCATGGCCGGTGACTACTGGATGTGCAGTGGTATTGTAAAACCTGCGCTAATCATGTGCAAGCTTCAGAAGAACCTGGAGTCCTAACACTGTTCTCTGGCCTTGTATCACCCCATGGATTTCAACCTGATGTTATGGCTCAGCTGTGGCAGTTTTACAGCAGCCATGGTTTCTTGTGTACTCTAAAAGCACAAGCTCTGGCATATCTGAAATACCCTGCTCATGTGAAAACAGACCTGAAGGCACGTTGTGATCAACCAGGAGGTCTGAGTTCCTCTCCCTGAGGTGAGCTCTCATTTCCCCCCAGGCTCCAGAACCTGCCTGTAAAAGGTGATGAGGGACCCCTGTGCTTCACTCAGTGGGGAGTTATTAACAGCTGTGGGTGACATGCTGGGAGGAAGGTGGCTATTTGTTAGCAATGTCCCATTTCTCCTTGTCCCTCAGCTCCACTGAGGATGCTGCTGTAAATCAGGGATTGTGATTGTCTGAAAGGGCTCCACGTGTCCAGGGAAGCCATTTTAGCCGGTGGGGTTTGATGTTGTCTGGAGCATCATCCTCTGGTCAGCAGCGCTGTGTGGGCTGTTTGCAGCTCCCTAGGTCAGGAGCAGCTGTGTCAGATTGTGTTTACTGTAGAAACAAGCAGCCTGGCTGCTCTGGAGGTGGGAGAAGTCAGGTGCTGACTCTGCTCCTCATCCCAAAAGGCACTGGAGGAGAGCATGATCCAGGTGGAAACTGCAGGTCCCAGTGAGAAGGCACCCAGGGCGGTAGGTAAGGCTCTGCATGCCTCTTGGCTTTATTTATTTGCATAGTGTTGGCTTGCTGGTGCAAAAACTGGTCACAGCATGTGTGTAGGAGCATATCCTTGCTGTTCCTCCCAGGTGTATGTGAAGAACCAGATGGGCTATCTGTGGTTGGAGCTCCTTGCTTTGATGTTTGGTTGCTTCCTTTTGACTACACTTGTTTTGTCCACCTCAGTTTCCTGTTTGTGCTTACCTGGAAACTTGTAGTGCCTCTTTTTGTTGCTGTAACAACTCATTTTAGCTAGGGGAGTGTATATGTGGAGTTGTCTGGGTGGAAGAGAGGTATTGAGAGGTCAGGTAATACAACTGATGTCGAAAGAAAGGTCCAGCTACTATGTGCATGTGTTTCCTAATGCCTAGCGACAGCCCCAGAGCTGCTTTTGTTTCTCTGAATTGGGTTTATGCATCTATTCCCATTTCACTTGGACTTTGTGGTCACTGGAGTAGCACTGGGCAGCTGCAGCTCGCATGGTTCTTACATATGAAATCTTAAGTTAGGGAGAGAATTCCTGGGCATTTTCAGGTGGAACTGGATATGCCAGGCCAAGGTTGGAGCTCCTGGAGTTGTAAAATGTCAGAGGTTTCGCATGAAAGCAAGCAGTAAGTTATGGGTGCTGTGTCAGGTTAAAACAAGACAAGCCCCCCAGACCACTGCTATCCACATTCTGACAATGGCAGCAAGTAAGAATTGAGCTCATGATTGTGAAACTGAGGCAGTGAGTGACCAAGATCACACATGAGATCACCGAAAGAGCTTGGAGTGTTGTCTAAGGATTTTGGGTGCGACCTCTGGCTAGAATTGATGATTTGGGGTGTCTCAGTGTGAGAGCTTTAACAGAGCCTGGTGTGTGTGGTTTGGGTCTTAGTGTTGTCCCTATCTCTGTACCCCCCTATCCTGCTCCCTGTCCTGCCCTAGGTGTTCACTCCTATTGCTAACATACAAGGTGCCTTTCTGGTATGCAATTCTGGGTGCTGTACAAGTGAATTGCCTGGGATAATAAGTGGTATTGAAAGATTCTTACCATGCATCCACCTTCCTCCGTGAGTAAGAAACACTATCTATGGGAAATATCCCACCTATGCATACCCCGAAGCTACATCCTAATGCAGAGAAACCTATTTAGCTTTCTTCCATTGTATTGCATAGGTAAGAATGGGCTCCCCAGTACATGACCTACCATTTCTATAATGAAAGGCTTATGCAAGGAACAGCAGATGTAGCTACAAACCTGCCAGGATACCTCTTCCTCTGTGTCACTGGTTCCTGTTGATGAAACTGGGGTCTCACTTTAAGGGAATAGCAGATGGGACTGTGAGAGAAGCAAAGAGAAGTTGAACAATCATGGTTTGTGTGTTAATCTGAGCCCTGAGAGCTCTAAAAAGGGACTCTCCCAGAGGTGTGTGTGTTGGTTTGCAGTTTTGCCTCACCACAGGTAATAGGAGGCTGCCCTCATAAAGAACTAAATGTACAAGTTCATTAAAGCACCAGTAGCCTGTTGTCTTTCTCTGGGATAAATTTCTTATCTTCTTTCATCACACTTCATAGAGCATGTTGAGACACAGCTGAGAACACTCTGCTGCTCTTGTTCGGAAGCAGGGAGTGTTCCCGTGAATGGGAAAACTCCATTTGGATTAATCATGGGTGATTAGGCATCTAATGGCCTCTGCAGCTCTTCAGATCGGGGGGCCACAGCAATAGCTGATGCAAAAATAGTGTGTGTGTGTGTGTGTGTGTGTGATAGTGAGTAAGAACCAGCATGCAAGGGCATGTGCACAGCCCTGTCTGCAGGCATGTGCATGAGTTCTCTTCTTGCCTTGCAATTTCTTACCTTGGCCAGGTTATGTCTCACTGCTGTCTGCATGGTCACCCCAAAAACAGGGTTGACAAGCAGTTCCTGAGCTTTTTTTGGGAATTGCAAGGAACTGCAGAGTTGTCAGGAGTGTGTTTACATAGAAATAATACCAATAAAATCATCACCCAAAAGGGAAGATTGGGACTCTCAGATTCTTTTTTTGTGCTTGGGTTTACAAGCAAAAAATTGCTGTATTAAAGATATTAACCAGACAGTGGTGGGAATATAAATGAAATCTGTGTTTGATCTGTGTGGGGGTAATTTTAAGTGACGGAAGGAGAAAACACACTGAACCATCCCTCTTTAGAAGTGTCCTGAAGCCTGTTTCACATCTAGGCCTACTGATCTATTCAATCCTTCCTCTGGGGAGTTTCATGGAAGGTCTTGATTTCTGCAGGTTGCGTCCCTTTATTCTGCTCCATTTGCTTATTGTGAGGGAGAAAGGTCTTGTTGTCAAATGCCTAAAAATCCATTTCAAAGTGGGGTAAAAAGCAAGAGATGTCTTTTTGTTCTCCGTTTGTAGAGCCTGCTCAGCAGGGCTGCTCCTGACTGAGATCCTTGATTATCAATATGGAAAACTGGCAAAAGAAGCTGCTACCTGGCAAATTCCTAGATCTGACCAACGTGAAAAGCAAAGCTCCTTAAGTGCCAAATAGACCATCTGTCATCATGTTTTGCCAGGTTTCTGGAAGACCAGCAATACAGTTCTAATTGTGAAACTGTCTAAAGCGTTGCATAGATAATGGTTGGTGATAGGGAACTTTTAAGCTGTGATGAAGCCATGAAAAATCCTGCTGTGTAAGTCATGCTGTCTGGGAAGGGAGCAATCAGATGATAGCAGTTCAGCTGAGTCCCCAAACCAGCCTGTTACTGATGCTTGACATATCACAGGGCCAGGTATTTGAGGTGAGGCTGATGCATTTCAAAAGCCTATGTAGGCTGGTATATTGCAGTCAAGTGTGTTATTCATGTTCTTGGAAGGTACTTCTCATGAAAGTATCTTTCTGAGGCTCACTTCAACATGGTGAGTCCCTGTTGCAGTGATTCATGTAAAGGAAGGTGCAGAACCTTGATCCCCTCTGAATACTTGTTTGCATCCTGATGACTTTTAAGACTGAATAGACTATGGAGTGATCAAAGCTTAGCTTGGGCTGAGTGGGTTGATGGAGACACTGCTAAATGAATGCTGTGCTAATAATTGCTGAGCAGATGCCTCCCAGATTGTCAAATCAGCCTTTTTGCAAGGCTGCCTCTGGGAGGCACGCTGCAGCTGAATAGATTCCAGGCTGACAACAGTAAGGTGGCCGCAGCTTCAATTTGCTGCTCCAATACCTGAGCTGAGGTTGGGAATGCTTTAGGCTTATGTTCTCCACCCCAATGCTTGTCCTTCCCTAGTTCCTATTTAGAGGCTTAACCCTTTGGCATTTTGCTGTAATATGTGCTATTTTACACCAGCGATCGCTGAAGTGCCCCAGATGGATGTAGGTAGACATGGAAAGCTCTTCAGACTGCTGACTTTCCCCTGAAGAAGAGAGCCAAATTAAGCTGGTCTTGCAGATCCATCCATTGTGGCATTGCTGATTACCAACAGGGTTTTTCCCTGCAGTTTCTATTCCAATTGTATGATGTTACTCTGACTTCTATCCTGTGGAAGGAGATGCTTCCCAGCCTACGTTCCAGTGACGGGCCATGGCCTTGGGCCCTGATTCTGCAGATGGGAGTGTTCTTACCCTAGTTTCCATGAGCGTGCTACAGAAACCTTCTGGTTTCTGTGCTGAAATGAAGCACAGGCGTGTGTGTTTGAGGAATTGGGGCCTGAGAGAACAGAAGCAGAATGTCCCAGAGAGCGTGTGCTTTTCACTTCTAACCTCTGCCATGTATCTGCTTTGAATATGTACTTGAGAGCATTCAGTTTGCTGTATCTGCTTGGGGGTCCTTTTGCAATGAAGAAAAGGAAGGATAACAGAAATGTTTTACTCTTAGGTTGTGATAGTTGCTTTTGACAGGGGATGTGTTTGGCTTCTACTTTGACAAGGTAATATTCTCTGTCATACAAGGTCTTGTCCAAGCATCTCTTGATGTGTAGGGGATTTATGGGCATAGATCTCCAATGTCAGCAAAATAGTGGGACACCTTAGATGGCTATTAAAGAGTCTCCCAAATCGCACCTGAAGGCATGGAGCCAGTGTCACTGTGCTATGTGAGAGGGTTTGAAAAGTGTGCTTCTGTCTTTTGTGGGTGATTTCCCAGTGCCCGAAGTCTGCTGTTGCAAGGATGGCAATTGTCACCACCAGCTGTGGGAATCAGGTATCTGTTACTCATCAGGTCTTCCTTGGCTTGCTGGTGAAGGCTGTGCCCCTTCAGGGTGATTCAGCCCAAGACCTTTAGTGAAACAACATCTGGAAGTGCCTGGCTATCTCTGTAGGCAACGAGGAACGATTATTACATTCTGAGTTAGGAGCATGTGATAAGAGATCAGATCTTGCTCCACAAAGGTCCATCTTCTCACCAATACTTGTTTATTGCCTTTATCTCCAGTTCTCTTCCTGCTCTGATCCTCAACCTTGCTGTGTGTCAAGCAAGTTTTCTTGAGACTACCTGTACCCTCTGCTGACTGATGTTGGAGAGGTCATTATAGACTTAAACTGACAGTATCCTCAAGCTGTGGAAAATACCTTTTAATACAGTGACATGCTGAAGCGTGACACTTGTGAGATAGAATATGACACATCTCTTTGGTGTCTGGCTGCATTTGTTTGCTGCTTCCTTCCAGTAATAATGGACAAATTGTGTTGTCTTGGACTTTAGAGGAAGTAGGTGTCATTGGTGCTGTGGAGGCTTGAAGAGAGACTCTCATTGCAAAGCTCATCCCTCTCTCTGGCAGTCAGAAAGGTTTCAAAAATAGCCTAGACCACCCTGGGAAAGAGGGGTGAGCATGATGCTGAGATCTGGTGTTAGTATAGAGGACAAAGAGATAAATAACAAGAAGGGAGGAAGCTTTGAGTTGCTTTGATGTTAAATTCTTTCCTGTGGGGTTTTTGACATATGATGTTTATAGCAGAAATCTGTGACCTAGAAATAGGAGCCCACGTTGTGTCAGTGCTGTTCAGGATGCGCCAGGGTCACCTGGCTGGGCAAGACCTTGTGCTGAGCTCTTCTCCCATCGCCTGCAGTTACGTGCCTGTGCACTCGTGCTGCAGAAAGCCTTCCCACTGCAGAGCATCTGTCATCATGTGTTGAAAATAATCTGAAGCTAAAACGGGAACATTCCCTTTCCTTTCCTCTCCAGCCAGAGCCCAGAACAGGCAGCAGGGTCTGCCTTACAGACTTGCAAGCAAATTGTGCAAGAGCTTGGCAACGAAAGCACGTGGCGCGTGTCTCCACAGCTGGGGAGCTGTTGCAGGAAAGGGTCAAGGGACCCTATGCAGGGCTGTGAGAGATGCCAACATAAAATCTCAGCCTGCATTGCCACATTTCGACTCCTGGGTGATGGAAGGGAGTACTGGTAGGAGCACTGACCTTTGGATCTGTTTTGCTTATAATATGTTGTGTCCAACCACAAGTCTTCAAGTTATGGAGAGGAGTAATTTTCCCAAATAGTACTCTTCTGTTTTCCAGTGACGCATAAAGGCGAGGTAAATAGAGAGAAATAAAACACGTTTAATGGGGATGACAGCAAGACAGATGGTTGGTGGTGGATCACTTACTACAGGCCTGAGGATGCCAGCTTCTGGGTGGAGATGAGCACTGAGAAAGTGCTCAATTAATCTCACTGGAGCCCAGTGAGCTGCTTGTGTTCACACTTGCTCATGAGCTGCTGTGGGAGCTCGCCTGCCTTTGTATGTGTGTTGCCTCTGAGGATGCCTGTCCGGGAGTGGTTGTTCCTCATACAAACACCTTCCCTCTCAGGCAAACAAAGTAATTTGTGCTCAGACAAGTATTTGCAATTCTCCCATTTGTAATTCATCCTTCGAAAAGCATTATCATTCAGCTGTGGCAAAGAAATAATGCCATCCACCCCCAAACCCAGGGCAGCAAACAGCTCTTCAGGCTAAAAACCGTTCAACGGCTTTGGCAGCTCCTTTCGGATAACAAAGACCTTCACAAAAGCATGGTCGGGATGATGATTGGTGTGGGGTGTTTGTTATTTTTTGTCAGCCTGCTTTCCTTGTACCCCTTAAGCCGCCTGTGTGCCGTACCCTATCCTTTCTGTGCGTGTCTCTGAAACAGTGCTCGTGCACATCAATAGCGTGTGTTTAAATAGCTGGGATTAGTAAGAGTAATGTTTTCTTTCAGGGCAAGAAGAGAGAGGTAGGAGTTGCCTTTGATCTCTCCTCCTTGTACCACTGGAGATGAAATTCTCTGATTCCTTCTAGATATGGCACTGGGAGAAGGACTCCTCAGATTTCTGTATTAATTTACTTGGGCTATGTATAGCTCAAGACAGCAACACCAGCATGTAAAGATAGCCCAAGAAAGCTGGTCATAGATCAGCAAAGGCATAGCACAGACTGTCATCTCTGTGCTGCAGTCTGCATCACTGCAGCTAGCACATGTCTGAATTCCTATGTACAGATCTGCAGGACCCCACAGCATGGTCTGCCTCCAGTGCACACCTTCTTTCCAGTGGCCTTATGCAAATAATCAAATAGCTTTTCTTGCTAAATAAAAGAAGGAAAATTCCTGTTAATCCTAGCAAATTCCAGCAAGACCCTCCCCAAATTGTCTCTCTACTTGTGTTTTATCTATGATATTTCTGATGTGTCTACAGAGAATTGTCAACTGAGTTAGATCCTGATTCATTAGGTGCAGCTACTTGCTACTGGTCTTTGCACTCCTTGGAAATCCAGGCCTGTTTTGAATGATCAAGATGATGAGCTGGGGAATATATTGTATGATTTTTGTACTTTGGAAGCAAAATGACCACATAAAACTTGAAGGTAATGGCAGGGGCGGGATTCCTCATAGTTCTGGCAGTCTGCTCGAACCAAAGGATTTCTCTTGGAGCTAGGGCAAGCAGACAAGTTGATGCAGAGATTCAGCATGCATCAGAAGGTATTTGTCTTACAGGTGATCTGCTCTCATAGTGAATCCTTCTAGGCTCTTCCTTAAACTGTTGCACTCGCTGGCTTTGGGAAAAGGAAGATGTTCCAGACTCTAATACCCACAAAATAGCCACAACAGTAAAGCTTTGGTGTGCCTGAAGCACAGGAATGCTGATTTATTCCTTCTACCTCAGCACAAGTCATCAGCCAAGGGGGGATGAGATATGAGACACTTTCAAAGACCAGAAAAAGGCAGCTGAAACAGGAAGAACTATGGCTCATACATCTTTTGCCTGCCTCCTCACCCTCTCACTTCTCAAGGTTGCAGTTGTGACCTCCTTGAAGACAAGGCAGGTTTAACACCAGAACTGAGTTCTTAATCTGGGGAGAGTTATGTTCTGAGTAATACTTTATGTGCATAATTACAAGACGAAATCTCTGCTGGTGTGAGTTAGCATGACTCCACTAACACACCATGACCCAGTTCAGACCCAGCATTTCCCCTTTCCTCCTCTTACACATTGCCCTGTCTCAGCTTTATCACCTCTGTCACTGCCCAGTGACAAAGAAGTCAAGTGATAGAGGGATGGCTCTGGAGTGGCCATTTGAGTGCTGGACATCAGAAGCTTCTCTGACCATTTCAAAATCAAAGTGACTTACTTTGTAGCATCTGTCATTGATTATTGCAATGTATTCTTTGCTGCCTTTAAAATGTACTGTAGAGGACAGTAATTTATTGTCTGTACCAGCAATTACATAGCCAACTGCTGCTGGAATTAGAGTGGAGTTCTATGTTCTCTGTAGTACTGTAGAGTACTGTGTACTATACAATAGATTACTTAATGCTCCTGTTTAGCAATACCTGATTGAGCAATAAGATGCAAAGCAGCACATGATGAGATCACTTTACATATGGTTTAAAAACCTCTAAAGCTATAAGGCAAAGTGGGTATCTTATATTTAGAGTGTCCTGAGTCATCCTAAATAATGCTGACTACCCACATACCAGAAATTCAGTCATGTTATAGAAGTTACTGAATCAGGATTTGCCTGTGGATACCCTTGTCTGTGTGAGTAATTGTGCTGAAGTTAATAACACTTGTTAATAAAGTACAGCTTCTGGGAACTGGGTCAGATTAGGCTTTGGTATCTTCTTGTAGGATGTTTTGTACCATAACACATTGTTCCATTAAACACATTCAGTGCTGTGAGAGCTGTGATTAGCGACAGCTCTTCTCCCATACAAACATCTGTCTTTCCCATGTGGATTTTCTGGATAATTCTCTTGTTGGCTGTTCCCAGAGTGTCTCGTGTGAGAGGTGTTCTGTCACTTCTGAGCCAGGCAGATGTGGGAAACATGCTGAAAAAGCACCTTTCTGTTAACACAGTGTAAAACTGTCTGCACGTGATGTAAAGATTAAAACTTTAAGTCTTTAGAGTTAACAAATCAAGATAGTTATAAATAACAAAGCATGATAGGAGAAAGTATAGTATGGATGGGGTTAGAAGCAATTTAAGGGCTTTTCATATGTATAAAGCTCTGCTCTTAAGTTTTTTAATGCTGCTAGCACCAGCAGCAGAATGAAGTTGCACAACTAGTCCTGTCCTGCTCAGGTATGCATGCCTTGGACGAGGTACCAACCACCCTAATGTCCCCCTGACATCGGGACGTCCTGGCTTAACTCTCCATCCCTCCTTGTGTTTGGTGAGGGCCCAGCCCTGCAGAAAGAGGTGCCGAAGTGCCTCTTCAGCGCAGAGCTTTGGGGTTCTTGTCAAGCTCCGATGTTTGTGCTGGGGAGGTGAAACAGGGAGGCTTTTGTTCTGTTATTTTGCTGTGTGTTAGTTAGCTTGTGACAACAGTTACACAACTATAACCCTGCTGAAGCGTGTGGCTGGATCCCAGTTTGCCTCGTGTCTCTGCATGTTCCATCTTCCCGTGATGGAAGTGGGCTCCAGCAGTGCTCCTTGCATTCAGTCAGCTGCAGGTGTATTTTAAAAGCCTGAGGCCAGATTCTGCTCCCGTGTGAAGCTCTCAGCCTCAGCTCAATTGATTATCAAAGTGGCTGAGACCAAAGCGTAGCACAGTGATCAAAGGGCTTTGAGGAGCAACCAGCCCCTCTGAGAGGGCCAGATGTCATTGTGACCTAGCTCCATCGCTATTGTATGTAAGTGGCTCTTGTCAGGCAAATGAATTCAAACACTGACATACAACCAACAGCTGAGAAATCGCACCCGGTGTTTGCTTAACCTGTTGCTTTGGGGTCGGCCTTAGGGTTGTCTCACTCCTCAGAAATGAACATCGTCGGGGTCAAATTGTTTAGCTCCTGGTTCCAGCTCGGTAGTTCTCATCTGTTTGCAGTTGTCATGAGGTTTGCTCCAGTACTCCTTTGAATTCCATGATAACCAGGGTGAGATCTGTGCATCACGGAGAGAAGAGGCAGGGGGAACTGTAAGGATTATAGAGATTGATGTGAGAGCGTATTAAAGAGGAAGCAGATGACTTTTTGTGGCACACGCAACCTCCTGAGGTTACCCTGCCTAGTGCAGTGTGAGGGATCCTGAAGTCTCTCTTCAGATGAAGGGCGACTTCTTTTTAACACTGGGGAGACAAGATCTTAAGGGAGGAATTGCAACAGTGAGATCAGCAGATACAGAGCGGGAGATCTGGAGCTACCTCCCTGTTTCTACTCCCAGACCCCTGGCTAGGTTGTAATTCATGTAATCCTATTTTTACTTCCCCTTTGTGTTTCCTGCTGGTTGGAGTACTCTTGGTGTTGTGATAACAATCACCCTTAATTGCCTTAAAGGTAGAAGAGGAATTTCTGTATGGGGGAGGCGTGCACAAGCACTCTAGGGAGAATGTCAGGGCATAGATGCATGTAGATGATTGTTGTAAACATAAAGCTTTTGGGCTGCTCTGTGCAGTATAAACCTGACAGTTTTAGGCAACATTGGACTGAGTCATCCCTGAACTAATTTGGAGACCAGATTACGTGTTGCCAATGTTTAATATTTAATTTGCTTCATGTCTTTTTATGAGGCCTGGGCTTCTTGCTTTATCTGGACTTGTTCAGAACTTATTCTTTTCCCCAGTCTAGTACAATGCAGATAAATAAGCTCATTGTTCTTAGGGTTTTATACACCGTTAGTGTTCCCAAGCATCGCTTTTGGTACTAAACTGAATCTGAATCACTGAACTTTACAAGATGGACTTTAGCCTGGAAGCGGCTGAATGGAGTTCTCTTAATTCTGTCAGTCTGGGGTTTTAAATGGAAAGAATTAATTTCATCCTTTTTGCCACTTAAGCTTCAAACAGTGACAATTTGGGACATATGGTGCGAAGTGTAAGGCTCCAGGCTGTGCTGTAGAGAGAATTGTGTTAAGGTAAATACAAGGGTGAATCATACAAAGAAAGCCAGATTTGGGGGTTTAATAATTGCCTAGGAGAATATTGGATCTTCAAAATCATGACTATAAAGGAAAAGATAATTTGAAGTCTGTGATCTCAAAGCAGAGGAAGCCCAATCATGGCGCCATTCAAAGCATTCATTGTCATTCCTGGTCAGTAAAATCCACAGTGAGAGATTTGCTCTATTAGCAGTAAGTCCATTCCAGTATCTGTAAGTATAGTTTGAAGCATCAGAAAAGGGAAGGAAATAAATGCCACCAATGCCACTCACCACATCAGTCTGCTGGCTGCTCTTTTCATAAAGCAATTTATCTTCTAAACGGTGCAGTTTTAGGACTAGGAGATCTTAATGTTTAAGGCTTCTTTGTAACTCAGTGATACAAACCTCAGCATTTATATAGTGACTGTTAACACGTTTGCTAGTTTGCCATCTTTGATTCTCCTGTAAATGGGAGAGCAGCAGTTAAATTTGGGGTTGTCTTAAATACTGCTGCTGTGGCTGTCAGAACACTGAGCAATGAAAAACCAGGGAGGAACTGTAAGGAAAAGAATTGAAATTACCTTTTGAAATCCTGTTTTCGATGTTTCAAAATGGGGTTTCTAACATCATTCGGGGGGGGGGGGGGGGGAGGGGGGGAGAAGGTCCGTTTTCCACAAAGCAAGAATAGCCATCATTAAGAATTTTAACTCCAAAATGCAGCGAAAAGAAGTCTTTTTTTCCCCCACAGAGTTAAGTGCTGCATTCTGTGGCTTTGGGATTTAAGGGTACCATAGGATCATGCTGCTCTTTATGGACAGTGAAACTAGACACTGACTTTTTAAAGTGGAACCTGGAACTTTTTGATGATCACAAGACTGATGGCTGATCCCAAGCTCCAAAATGGAATCATGAGATGTGCAATGCTGTCAAGGCAGACCTCTTTTTTGCTTCCTTTGACAGTGAAGAAGTGTTTGTTCTGCACCCATATGAGAACAACGGCTTTCCAGAATGTAACATAGCTATGTATGATTCATAGTCCATGTTAAAGATCCCAGTTTGTTGTAAGGGGAGAAATGATAAATAACTGAATGAGTCTTCCTTATGGTGACAGTGCTCTAAATTCAAAAGGCAGTATGTGAAACACTTGGGTTGTGCCAACGTTATTCTACATATATCATTCTTCTTTCACAGTTGTGTGCAGTGCTTTACCTTGACATAATGCCAAGGATGATGCCAAAAACCTTGTGTTAATATGCTGATGTCTAATAAATGTAAGACTTACAGTATTCATAAGTCAGTCCCTGAGCTTTATGATTTATGGCAACCCAAGAAGAGGTTTAAGTATTACTGATAATGATTTCCCTGAGCGAAGTGGATATGAATACAAGGTAGTGTTCTTCTGATGGGAGCAGTTTAGAGGAGAGGAAGGAGATACTACTCCTAGTATAGAGAGGTGTGTGTCACTGCAGTCTCTTAATGCCATTTACTTCCCTGATAATGATGCTGCCTGACAAATCAACAGTTATGGGAAGAAACTGGACATAAAGAAGCTCTGAGCAGGGACAATTGTGTCTGTCATCAAGCGGGTCATATTCCAGCCTCTCTTGTGTTGTCTGTATTGAAAATGGTAAATGTATGTCCTTTTGTTTCCTTAAGCAGTTTTTCTCCGTAGCAAAAGCCTCTATACAAAAGAAACTCGCCCGCTTTGTTTTAAATGGAGCTCAGAAGCTGTGTGTTGTAGGATTTCACTGTTTTCTTTCTCAATGCAACTCTTCGTTTTGTGCTAACCATCCTCTGAGAAAAGGAGAAATGAGATCTCTCCATCCAGAGTTAAGATGTTATTGTTGCAGTGAGTTTTGAAATGTTTTCCACTGGGGGGGAGGAAATCCTGGTTTCTGTCAAAAAAGGAAAAGTTTTTACTTATTTGCCTTGGATCCAGAAGCTTCCTTTAAAAAAGAGTAAGTTTTAATGAGCAACTCTTTAACACAAAAGTTGATTTAGAGACCTTGTTTCTCAGCAAAAGCAGCTGGGAGAAGGATGAGGCAGCTTGCCTCAATTACGTGATGAGCAAGGTCATAATGAAATATCGAATTCCATTGTTAAAAATAAAGCAGCAGAACAGAAACGGAACCAACTGCAATAGTTTAAGAAGGAAACTTTTGACATATAGAAGAATTTTCACCATTCTTAGAGATGCAAAAATGTGCACACTCTTCCTAGCACAGTTTTGGACTGATGCCTTGTGGTATTAAGAGCAAACAGAGATAGAAATCCATTCCTAGGGGACACCCGAGTCTGCTCAGCAGACACTAGTGCCAGTGTTCATACATGGCTTGCAAAATGTTCTGTAAGGCACAGTTCTAGTGATTGTTTTGATTTGTAGTTTCCTCATTCCCAGAGTTATCGAGTTATGAATAACTTTTCTAAATCTGACTTTTATGTTTAAACCCACTGATATGATTGACTGTAACAGCTTATCCTATCGATCACTGTGGAGGAAGATTGATAGTATAGAAACTGCACTTTGCAAGGGAAATGTGGCCTTCTGAGGTGCAAAATAAATGCTGAGAAACAATGAGGTGGTTTACTCTTTCAAAACTGGGGGATTCTGGGGGCTTTTCAAATATATCTATATTCATATATTATTATATGTATTCATTATATTCATTTATTAATATATATATTAATATGTCTGCCTAAGTTTGAGTTGCTTGTAGATCTATTTCCAGAGGAGTCCTGCATGTTTTGTGATCCTCTACACAATGAATAGTCTCCAAATAGAAGTAACCCTTCATACTTTCATCTCATTTTGAGTATTGGTATATGATACTTAAACTGACAGTGACTTCTAAGTCTCAAAGACCTCCCAAAGTAAATGAATGATTAGTTAAAAATCCCCCAAATGGACAACAGCCACTTCCCCTCTCCCTCACCTCAAATTACTAAGAGCTATTATCTTGGAATCACTGGGGTAGATGGAGCCTGACTTTGAGTCTCTTCTTGGACTGATTTCAGTGGCTTTAAGTGAAAATTTCAAGGTATATTGAGAGGGGAACATAGAAGAATACAGGGAGTGGAGGCGAAGATACAATTCAGCCTGAATACCTATAAATGCCAGTTCAAGTCCAACCACTGTGTTTGAGAACACACAGTTCAGCATAGTTTGTCGTTTTGGCTTGTGCCTTGGCTATTCTGTAGCCAGAAGGGGAATATAGAAAACTAGCTACAAAGCAGGAACAACTAAAAAATTATTTCCATAAGAAATAAGAGAAATCAGAGGCTAAAAAGCTTTCAAACAACTTGAAAACAGAAAGTCAATAGCGGTTGTTGAGTAAATGCTGTAATCACTGTTGACAGAAACAAGGAGCCTTAATGATAAAGAAATACCTTGTTCTTGATGCTTGCAGGCAGTTTCTTTGACTCCACTGATTTTTGCCTTTTCAGCCTAGTCGCTAATCTGGCAGACAGTTATTTAGTTATTGTTTGGTTTTATGATTTCCAGTTATTCTGTCATTGAGTTCATTTGGTCCTGCTTGTGTAAGTGCATATACGTATACATATATGTGTATGTGTATGTATAAATTTCACCTACAAAGAAAAATCACTTGCTGATAGTTCTACACCCGGATTTAATCTGGAAGATGCTTGCATACAAAACCTCTCTGGTTCAGTCTTCAGTGAAGCTGACTCTTAGTAGCAAGAGTCAAAATGATGACCATGTGCTGTTGTACTTTTGATTATTACAGTACAAGCTTAATGCTTTGTTTCACTATCTAGCCAAGTCTATCTCGCTCCTTGAGCGTAGAAGGAGTCACTGCCTTGGGTAGATATTCAAAATGAAGACTTTAGCCACATTACATTGCAATAAAAGTTGGATCCTTTCCAGTTTTTTGGGGGTAAAAAAAAGGCTTATGAATCAAATCTGTTTGTGTTCACTCTCCCATTTTCAATGGGCAGCAGTTTGAACCAGTTCTTTGTTTATTGGAAAATATTTGTGTGCTTTCAGAGGCCCCTGAGTCAGAAAGCCGTAAGGAGCAATTGAAACTACAAGCAAATATTTTCCTCTTTCATGCATTTAAGTGCCTAATACATCCCTATAAACATGAGCTTTGCTAAACGAGACAGCATAAACAGGCTTTATTAAGCCCAGACTTAATTTTGCTACACAGCCACATTGAGAACATCTGGCAGTGAGGAGCAGCCTTAAAGAGACCGTGAAAGTTGCTAGTGCTGACTTTGAGGTCACATATGTATAAATGCACCTCACTATGAACATGAGCTGAGCTGATGGTCTCATGTCCGGCAATAGGGCTGACTGCTGGCTTCAGTGATAGGTGGTTCAGGAGCTGCAAGGAGCACGCATCACTTCTTTGCCTAAACCAAAGGAAAAACTACAACACGTTGCTGCAAATAGTCCACCTCCTCCTGTCTTCGCAGTTGGGGGGCTGAAGAATGGTAGATAGGTTAGTGCCTCTGCACCCAATTCCTCCACACCTTGAAGGTATCAGTCTGTACCTGCGCTCCATGATACTCTGGCATAAGTATGATCTACTTCTTGATGCCTCCTCTTTCCCATTCCAGCAACTTAGCAGGTCCAGACTGGGAGCTGATGATGGGAAGTATGTGGAGATGCATGGGAGAATGTGTAGAGGCAAATAGAATTAATCTGTCTCTCTTGAGAAAGCTGTATGCTGGCAGTGGGAGCTGGATTCTGATTTTAGTTGCTGTTCTCTGAATCCCAAATAACTGTCTGGTATATCTCTTGGTGCTTCAAAGTATAGTTGAACCATGTTGTGGTGTACAGGGACGGGTCATACTAAGGCATGAAGACATCCTTCCCTTCCACCACTGCTTTTTGTACTCCATCTGGTGCACTCATAGCTGTGTGAGTGTGGACTCTTCTCCTTGCTTCATTCAGATTGAGAGCTGTGCCTAGGGTCTTTACAGCCCACGTTCATAAATATGGACCAAGACTGACAAGCAACAAACCTGTTTATGTGGGAGCAGGACCTCGTGAGGTTTTAATTTCTCTTGAAAGAAGACCAAAGAGGCAGACAGAGAACTGCTTTATTTCTTTCAGTGCTGGGATACTCAGTGGGCTGGGACCTAGAATGTATTGAAGCGATAACAGTAAAAGATGGCAGGAAGAAAGACTTTGATGCTGGACAGATACAGTGTGCCCCGAATCTTCTGCTGTGTTTTCTATCTGCTTTTCATTAGTTTATTTTAATTACATTGTCTTCATCTCGCCATAAAGAAAATGTCCAAGTTGATTAAAACTAGCTGTCACTGCTGAAGCTTTCTGTGTGGAAGGAAAGTTTCCTTTTCTTGCTTCTCAGAAAGGTGTTTCCTACAGCTGAGAGCCAAGGCGTGCTGGATTCAAAAATGCATGCATTTCTACACCCATTTCCAAGCAAAATATTATTAAATCTGTGGAGGTTCTTTACGTCAGTTGGCATTTTTGTCACAATTACAGAATGTACTTTTAGACTGCCTGAAATGTGCACTTCAGAAACAAAACGCAAAAGAAAACCCAAGAAGAACCCAAACCCAAACCCGTGCTCCTTAATATACAGACATGTAGGGAAAGAGAGTGGTAATGGATCTGGCTTTGCTTGTTGAGTCAGGTCCAAATTCTGATCTCAGTTGTGCTGGCCTCAGCTGAGCTGCTCCAGATTTTCACCAGTCTGACTGAAGCCAAACTGTGTTCTTTTGTCCTTCAGCATTTGACTGTTGGTATTAATAGTTTCGGGCAGGAAGGAGGGGGGACAAGTTAAGTGCAAGGATTTCCTGGAGTCCTGTTCTAATACATAGTTTGAGAATACTTTATATGATACATACTTTTCAGTCACTGGTTACCTGATGTCACAGGTGAGGGGTTCCAAGGCTTTCTACATAGTCTACATTTGTATAGGTATCACCTTTTCCATGGAAGTGCAAAAGCTGGCTCCAGCATCAGTGTATCTGTATCAGCTGAATCCTGTGTAAGCTGTGAAAGCTCTTCCTGAACACCATCAGTAGCTGCCTTATTATAGATGGTGGATTAACACATCACTGGGCAATGTATGCTTCTGTATATTCAATAGCTCTAATCTTCCTGCCATGAACCACTCTGACTTTGTTTTTGAACAGCTTTGTCTTTAAAATACAGCGTTTGTAATAAACCTGTCAAATGCAACGTATGAGTCTGCAGCACTTAAGACTTTATAAGGCAGAGAATCTATAATGTTCCTTGTGTATGTTGTATACCCCCACCCATACTGTTCATGAAAGCAGTGACTAAGCTGTTAGTCCAGAGGGGATATTATCTCTCTGCTATTTTGCATGGGTACTTACACAGTGGTAGCAGGATAAAATCACTTAAGTCCTTAAGCCTGTGTCTATGCTAAAGCATGTTACAAATGTACTCAGAGAGGGGAACTCAGTCATCTCTACCTTTATATTATTAGCATTGTCCCTGGCATCCTGTTGGACATCTAGCACTGTCCCGAACAATTCCTCAGCGTGACTCAGGGGTTAGCACTATTTGGCAGCAGTCTGCATAGGTGCAACCAGCCTGTTCCAAAAGTAAGTGAGTTAATAGTATGACTACGGATGGCTCCCATGCCAGTGGTCTTCATTGTTAAAGAACGATGCCATATGAGAAGCAATTCAGGCCTTATTTTTATTTCTTTGGTTTTATACTAGTAAATCAAGAGCAACTCTTGTGAAGTCAGTGGTAATTATGTATTAAACCAGTGCAGGGTTAAAAAACAAGTGAAACAAACCCAAAAACCTCAACAACTAAAAGAAAATCTAAATCCATGCTCTTTCAGTTTGCCTTTCTCCATAATACTTTGCCAGAACTTTGGCATATTTAAGTCCCTCTTGCAGCATCCTGTGTTGGAGAGTCCTGACACAGCCTTTTAGAGGCAGGTGAGGCTGCAGTGAGGGTGCCCACTACAGATACGGATACTGCAGATGCGAGCAAAATTGCAAGCCTTTCTAGGCATCAGTGTAGATTCCTAGCTCTATTTAGAATACACTGGAATTCAGCCCATTCTACGTTGACTTTAAGGTATCAGGACAAAGATAAAGCTTGTGTTTCTTTTATATTAGTCATGACTCCATGCCCCTCTTGTGGACATCCTCATTCAGATGTGCTCAAGCTCCATCTATGGTGCCAGAGGACAGCTACATAGCTTGCGTATTTGCTGCAGACCTGTTATTTACTCTGGCTATTGACATAACCTACGGGGCTGGTCACAAACTGTGATTGCAGTTACACTGGAATAAACCCGGAATGATACTGGTGGAGCAGTTGCTTTTCCTCAGCCGTCCAAGCCAGAAAGGGCCCCTTCATCTGCAGACTAGTACAAAAGTGAAGACAGAAGACAAGGAATTGCTTTCTTCAGTTGAATTCCTGAGGACACTACAGAGCCTCTTAGAGGGAGGTCAGCCAATGGAGAGGGAAATTCATATGCACATTATAACAAAGCAGAAGGATGGTGTTTCATGTAAAAAGGTCTCCAAATGAACCTCAGACCTGAGTAGCGTCTCCTTGTCCAGACTGATCTAACTTGTACGGTTCCACAAAGGAATAATCTTGCAGCCCACATTCTGATCCCACACTTGTATTGCTTTGGACACAAAGCTCGATTGCTGCAGATTCCACTGGTACAAATGAAACCAGCATTAGGCCAGGTGCTTGAGAAGAACACCTGCAGAAGGAATAGACTCTCTCAGCATCCTTTTCTGCCTTTCCTTTCTCCCACATTAACAGCTGTGATAGTATTTACATTCCAGGCTCTTAGAGGAAGATACTCTTCACTCATGGATACACATACAAGTGCATGAAAATCATGCTGATCTTGCCTATCTGAAGAAAACAGGGGCTTATTTTTCTCTTGATGCTGACCTTTCCTTCTTCTTGAGTCTACCATATGAGAGGTCCTCAGAAATAAGCCAAAACCAAAGGAGAATACATATAAATAGTGTAGCACAAACCTCGGACTGCTGGCTGTGTGTTTGTATGGAAAACTCCCTGGTTAAAGTTATTGCTGACTAGGCATGGGATAGTTAAAGGATGTTAATTACGAAACAGTGGAGGCCTCCAGCAAAACTAATGCCTCACAAGGCTTGAGGCTGAACTTAATTAAAGCTGAACTAACAAACAAGATGTAACCCTGTTGTCTAATTGGTTTGAATTTGTTCTCTGTGTCTGCATGTGATTATTTCTGTGTTTTAGCACCAGTAGCTGAGACTGTGCAAGTATTTCATTGACCTCAGCTTAAAATATTTCTGCAGCGTCCAGGGTCTCTTCTCACCAGTTCATGATGAAGCAGGTGCATCTATAAGGAGAGAGCATTTCCCCATCACAAAACTGTTATGATCTTACCAGTATTTTCGCTTATGAGGTTACTAGAGGCACCCAGGTGAAATGCCCTGATTTATTTCACAGGCAATGGTGTTTTCCTCATGAGGTAGCATTGCAGGCAGCTCGGATGGTCGTGGAGAACTAATTCCCACAACCTGGAGAGGTGGGGTGTGTTGGATGGGTGAGAACTAAAGCCATCTCCCACATCAGACCTAATTCCCAGCTTGGGGTGGAGAAAGTTCATAGCTTTCATTGCAGCTGGTTTTCATTGCATGCCTGCTGCTGAGGACATGGTTTAGTTGTGTAATAACACGAGGAAGAAACTTCCATCTGAATGACAGGCGTCTGGATGTGAAAGACCCAATCTCTATACTTCTATGCAGTACCCAAGAGCTACCAGTTCTGAATACCCCCTGCGACCTTTTGCCACCAGCTGTGTGTCCAAATGCTGCCTACTCGTAACAGCTTAGTGCTGATGAGAAGGAAAATCATCTGGGAGCAGGCTGTGTTAGATTTTATATTAAGGACTGTGCTCTGGTCTCTGGTCTCTTTCTCTGGATATCTCCTGTTATTGAGCTTGCTTGCACTTACAGTAGAGGAGCTAAAGTCCAGAGTAGTTCAGGAAATGCATGCTGGAGCTGGAACTGACCCCAGGGTTTATGGATTTGTTGCTTTGTTTGCCATACTAACTGAATGTTATCCACTGTGATTTCCCTGCAACATTTTCGGTAGTCAGTGGACTTTGTGCATATACAGAAGTCAAGACAAATGTAACCGTAGAGGCTTATCTGACCTTTACAGGTAGATCTTCAATGGCAAAGTTTAAGGACCCTGGTAAGATTTGTCTTGTAGCTACTCCCTGTATTCCCACAGGACATCAGACTCCACCCAAGAGCTGCAAAGTTCCCCCATTGCTAGTTGCTTCTATCCTTTGGCACCACCTTCACCAGCTTAGATGGGTTGAGGTGCTTTTATTCTGGGTTTAGTACTTTGGATATTCAGTGCCAACTTAACAGCAGGCAGGGTTTTCCCCCTCTGTTATCTGTAGCTGGTAGCATGTCACTTAGCAGAATTTCCCTCTGTATCATGATGGACTGCAGTGCATGAAGTGATGTTTGTAGTTCTGGTTCTCTTATCTCTTGCTGCCTATCTGCTCTGTGAATTTTGAACTTTATCTCTTTTCCTCCTTCTCTGTTCCATCCTTTGCTGGCCTTGTTAATTTAGATTGAAATACCTTAGGGCATGGATGATCTGGGAAAAATCCTGCCTCTGCTGATATGAGTAACAAAACTGTAATTCACCTGATTCTGGAGTCCAGATCTCACCCTGCATGTCCATATAGTGCTTAACAAAATGAGACCTTGATCTTTGTTGGAGCCTTATGGTACTACCGAATTAATAAGAGAAGACAAAAGAAATGTATGGAAAAGCAATTTCCTTTTTGATTTATGTTATGCTAGATGCCTGTCTGTTTCTGTTGTATTATGGATCTGCCTCACCCTTCTGCTCAGTATTTCCTCTTGAGCCCTTTCCAAAGGCACTGATTTGAGCTTTTGACTGTGCCAGCATAAAAGCAGGGATGAGTGAAGTAATTCCCAGGTTACGCCTATCTCGCTGAGTCTGCATCTGTGAGCTGAGCCTTATCTATGGGGTACCAGTTCAGGCTGATGGCAATCATGCTGTTATCCTGTGACATCCATTGCCTGGAGGAATCAGAGCTGCTTCTACAGCATAACACAGCTGTACCCATCAGATACTAAGTACTGGACCAAGGGTATACTGTCAAGGCCCTAACTTTGATGGGAACATGACTAGGATAGCTTTACCTTTCTGCTGCTCCCCTTGCCATGCATGCTCAAAATCTTACTGTTCTCATAATAAGAGAGCTATCATGGGTCTAATTCTCAAGAGTACTTCAGTGTGTCCTCAGTCTTTGCTGAGCCTTGGGTTTGATAATCACCACTCCTGTGAGAACCAGAGTTATCCTGATCAACCTCATAGACTAACTGGTGTCAGAAAGAATGTTGGCAGTCTTGGGCAGTGCTACATACACGGTAGATCACAATGACATTAATGGTGATACATTTTTGCAATCGCTAGTGTTGAATTACAGATGTTTTCCTGTTGGGCTCTTTCTGGAAGCTCTGCCTTAGTTGAATTTGCAGCAATACACATACTGGAAAAGACAAGTTCTCTGGGTGCTGGCTCCAGGGTATCTCTGCCTGGCTAGTCTTATAAATAAACAGCACTGTCTCTGGGATTCCTTGGAATGGAAAGTTTGGTGCCCAGGGTATTTCTGCTCTGGCTGAGCTACATTCCTCTAAATGCCCTCTCGCTGCACCAGCTGATGTACGATGCTTCTGCCAAACGCGTTTATTCTCCAGAACATCTCCCAGATTCTTTTCTATTGGCTTTCATCTGGAGTTGTTCTTGAGCTACCACCACAGTGACTCGCACAGACAAACACTCGTGGCATTTGTTTCCATAAAGAAAATACATAAAAGGCGCTTAGAAGAGACCAAAAGGGCAGAACTGGCCTAGAGGGTGGAATCCCGTCTATGCCGTTCCTGTTGTTTACTCATCAGTGCCCAGATTAGTAACAGGAGCTCTCAGGCTGTGACTTCAATCTCTGACATGGCTTTTATGAAGCGGTTCTTCTGACTGCTTCACCTGGCATTTCCCTTTCATTCACTGGGGCTTTCGCTACAAATACCTGTTTGCCACATCTGGGTATCTTTCAAATCCCATTTTTAGTATATCACCGTCTTACAAGTAAATATTCCAAGCTGATGTACACGATGTTTCACCCATAACCCCACCTAAATTTCTCATGTCTGTTCATTAGTCCAGTAATTTTGGTGATGACACTGAAAGCATTGTTGCTGGGTGGCTGGGTTTGACATCAGTGAGGTTTCCATGGAGCCATTCCAAACTTTCCCAATGTTAAAACGCTCATGTTTGATAGAATACTGACAGCAGGTGCCCTGTTTTTGCCAGCAGTGGCCTCAGACTGGCTGCCAGCATGCAGTGTTTGCCAGCATGCCACAAATGCTCTGCTGGGCTATTTTAAGCCTATATTCTGTAAAAGAGCTGAGATGCTTTTAAAATACCTATTCGCATCTAATGGAAGCTGCATGTGACTGGAATATGTGAAGCTGTAAGGCATGGTTGGTGTAGTCTTTGGTATAAGTTGCATCCTACTCCTTTTTAGGGCAAAATACAAGTATTTCCACCCTTTTGAGCATGATTTGATGAGCCAGGTGCTCCACCCAGAGCTTTCCCAGATGCTTCAGAGCAAGGTGTAAAGTCCTATTAAATAATTGGATGGTATCATTACTTAGAGATAATTTCCTCTGAATTCCTGGTGGTTAATGCTTGGCTGGCATCCCAGAGCCTGAAGGTAGATAGCTCATATCCTATTCAGTGTCACTGCGAATGTTTTCTGGATGACCATTGAATCTTCCCATCCTCCAGTGTGCTTTATTCTATCTCCTAGTGCTTGTTTTATCTTGTACTGTGTGTTGGGGGGAGTATCTCACCAGTTGGAAGGAGGGGATGTGTTTTGGATAGGCAAAAATAATCTCTGCCAGTGTAGATCTCCTGACTCGTGGTCTTGCTTTGCATCTTACCCATCTGTAACAATGGAATGAAGCTAAAAGTGACCAGATGGGAGCTGGCTAATTCACATATTTGGGGAAAAAGCCACCAGTAGGAATATTCATAATATAGAGCTGACTGTAAAAGGCTTCTTTAGATCTTTAATGGGTTTCAGAAAATCACGTTGTCTAAGGGGAAACTATCCCTTTGTATGGGTTGCTGTAGGAAAAACTGGGAAGCAGATACATCTGCTTTCTAGTAAAGATGGGAAGAGTCCTGTAACCTTTTTAGCAATAGCTCATTTCCATAGAAAGGAAAGAACTTAAAATTACGGCAGATTTTTTTCCCTACCAAGACATTTCAGCACAGTGTTGGTCACAATCAGGATATGAAAGGGATCCTCAACAAGAACAGGTGTATAATATGTAATTGTTTTAATATGTGTTTCTAAAGCAGGTTTTATCACCTTTTGAACTGATATTTTCCCCATGACACATGGTGCAACTCTTCTCAAACTGTCACCTTTCCTGTCCTCCCTATCTTCTATAATTCACCCACAGCAAGTACTGCTGAAGAGATGTGCCTTTGGTGGTGGAGGAGGGAAAAGAACTCTGAAAGCTGTGTTTAGAATCACAGTTTCCTGGTGAGGTTGGAAGCTCTGAAGTACTTCTAGATGTGAACTTGCATCCGTGAAGCAAACTGGAGAATCTGTTCATTTTGGCCCCGAGAGCCTGGAAAAAAGCAGCGTTTCTGTGTTTTGAGAAGGTTTTATAGGTCAGGCTTTCACTAATGCCATTAAGATTTCTAATCTCATTTCAGCTGAGTGTTTATGTTGCAAAGTGAAGTAATGCCAGAGGGTTGGCCAAGCTGGGGTTAGCGCTGCAGCCTACGGGCATTAACTTCTTCAGTGCCAATGAGGCTTTGAGCACCCTGCTCTAGTGGAAGGTGTCCCTACCCATGGCAGGGGCTGGAACTGGATGAGCTTTAAGGTCCCTTCCAACCCAAACCAGTCTGGGGTTCTATGAATAGGAGAAATACCACTGTGTGCCTGGCTTAAGCTCACATAGAGCAATGGATGTGCAGAGCTCTGTGGTGCTTCAGAAATGCCAGTGTGCTGCTCCACAGAGAACATTAAATCTAAATCTGGAAAGAAGCATCTTTGTGCTTATTTGTGACTCCTAGCTGGTTGATTTATTTGTTATAGATCATTTTTGTACTATTCCCAGACTGGCTTCTCAGCATTTGAATAAATCTTCTCATATCACTTGTAATATAAGAATATAACTCAGCTTCAGAAGATGGAAAAGTAAACTGCTTATTCCTCTCTACCCAGCCCCATTGGTTGTCCACAGAGGAGTCTTCTAAAGAAACCGGGCACATGTTTGTTTTCAAGTAGCTCAAATAGTAACAGCACCGTGGGTTATTGTTAGAATTACAATGACAGAGGCTAATTAAAAAGAATGCCATTGCCTTTTAGGAAGAAAAACAAGTTTAATTGGTAACATCCCAGCCGTGTTCTGCCAGCGTCTTCCTCTCATCTTTTCCTAACTGGTTTAGATTAATTGGAACCATAATTCCTCTGTGTAACTTGGCTTTGAAGGTTCTTTTCTGCCAAAGCGCATTATTGTTCTCCGCTTGATGGAACTGTTTACAAGCATCATTTTCAGGATGCTGTTGTGGGAAGGCACCGTACTACTGCTGCTACTTAGTGCTCATCCCTAGCAAGCAGATAAACCAGGAATGAAGGGGATTGAGGTAAGGCGAAGAAACCCCATTTTCTGCGCATCCTGCAGTGTTTAGGCTGTTCGGAACAAGCAGTTACATAGTAACTGTGTGCTCTTTGTGCTTGCGTTGGTTAAACCCACTAATCCTCAGTTCAAAGCCAGACGTTGTAACTATGTAGCAAGGTGGATGCAGGCATGTGGTGGGAGTTTGCCTTCGCTTTTTGCCTCCCTGCCATTAGCTGCATGGTTCTGATGCTGCAAGACACGGGGATCCCTTCCAAAAGGCAAGTTCCTCTGGTCCATCCTTCCCTCTGTCCTTTATTTCATGAGGATTATTGGAGATGTGGCTCTTTAGCACCTGGACAAACAGAATGGGTTTCTGTAGCGCATGAAAACGTGCTGGTACCTTGTACTATTTATAGGAAATAAAGAGTAGTGGTATTTTGGCATCCCATATTTGATTTCTAGGGTTAAAAGGGTCTTACCTCTGCTCCAGAAACTGCTGTTTTCTCTCTGTAACCTTTGTTTTGATCACTGTGACCTTGTCTTCAGCTTCAGGAGCATATAATCACTTGACTGTGGTTAAAACATGATTCGTACTTAGTCTTAATCTACCACAACAGCATCTTCAGTGCACTTTAAGTAACTTGCTTTCCAGATGTCCAATGCATAGAGGGTATGATTCCTTGGCACATTAACAGGGCAGTACTCAAGTGAATCAAGCCTTCCCCTGTGTTGTGGCTGTGATAATGACCTTCACCCATGCAATTCCCACCACATGACATCCTGAAAATGATGGGATTTAATGTATAACAAGTTTCTGGTAGGTCTGCACTCTGATGGTGGTTATGAGAGAAGCTGCATCAGGTGATGGAGGTGTTGTGCTTACTAAAAGCACTGAGAGCTTTGGCAGTGAGCAACAGTGCTTTGGAGATGTCTATCAGATGAAACAGTGCCCAGATGAACTTGGCTGCTGTGGGTTGAGGGAGCTCAAAGAGGTCTTTAGGTGATATGGTGCCTCCTGGAGCTACCACAAAGGCCGGAGGATTGCAGCTCTGCATTGGCCTTCACTGAGACTCTGCTGTGTGTTCTCTCCACAGCTGGTTATATTGTGAGGAGGGTCCAGATAAGGCCAAAGGTTGTCATTGTCCCTGTCCTCTTAGCTATGCCATTAAATCTGAAGGGGTTCCTGGTGCTTTTCTTTGCTTTTGAGTGTTCAGTGGGAGCTGGGCTCCAAGCCTCAGATGTTGGTTCTGAAACCTCCTGGATGAAGCGTGTATGTGTGTGTTCTGAGGCATCCAACTTCTTGTTTTGAAGCCTTCCTCAGCAGAGGGAAGGTCTGTGTTTCCAGTAATGAAACCTGTCATAGCTCCAAATGAGTCCCTTGTGTAGCTGACAGATAGGTGCAGAGCGGAGCTTGATTCAGCCTCTGAAAAGTAATAATAAGCCTAATAAATAAATAAAGCCCTCATATTCCCAACCATTGCAAGCTCAAAATGAAGTACTGATTAACCACAAGCCTGCTCATGTGTCTGAAACTCTGTCTGACAGCTGCAGCAGAATTGCTTTTCCTAGTAGAATCATTCCTTTGCCTCATCTTAATTCCCTTACCAATGGAGATTAACTTTCTGTGGACAGTGTATGCATTTCTGTTGGCAGCCTGGGAGATAATGTTAGACCTCTCCTAACCTGAGTTCCCAACTGAACCAAGTCCGTACATGCAAACTCTTCTGAACTTGAGGGGTAGGGGGAAAGCAATCACGTGCAAACACAGACTTTTCTGGCTCATGGATACCACTAAAGATTACTGGGAACAAAACCTTGCCTTCATGTATGGAAATAGTATTTATATTCCATTTTGGGCCTGTTGTGCTCTAGCATAAGGGCCCAGTTTCAGTGGGGCTCCACCAGCTAGGAATTTGGCATGTTTTACCTTAGAGCGTGTTGGGTTTAATTATCTTCTCTATGGCTCCAAGCAGTTGGAGCAGGGCATTAGAAGACCTGGGGCATGTGGGTTCTATTCCCAGCAGCACGGTGGGGAGTGTGCATGTCTGGGCACTACTCAGCACTCACATCTTCTCTGTTGGTAAGCTTTCTCTGTATTACTTCAGTGAGGACCAAGGTGGAGGAGCAGGAAGAGTTATTACCATGTTGACACAGTTGCCTTGCTCTCTTGAGAACACTGTGTGGGTGCACAGCTGGAAGGGGTTGTGTGCATGGATGGCACCAAATATGCAGGATAATGGTGTAGCTCATTGCTTGATAATGGAGGAAGTGGCACTGCCACATGGTTTTGTGTCCACGGCTTCAATTTATATCATTCTTGTTCACCTACAGTCATCTAGGACCTTCTCTAAGAGACCTTCTCCCATGTGTTTCAGCACTACTCAGGACAGCAGAGATTGGGCTCTGAGAAAGACCTACAGTGCAATCTTCCTGAGCTCACTGGGGATGTTTTTAGCTTCTCCTCCCCATGCCTCTAAAAGCAGAGAGCCAAAACCAACACTGAGTCACTCCAAGCTTGCTCTTCCCCAAAGCACAAGCATGTTCCCCACCCACATCCAGAGATGTATTGCTGCAAAGAGCTGTGAGAAGGGCTGTGGGCTGGATGCTGGGCCCGTTTCTAGTGATACTTGTGTATGGTTTTGGTAGCTGCCTTTTGCAGGGCTCTTTTCAGCTGTGGCACAATGTTTGTGCCGGTGCTCCATCAGGCATTGCCAAAAGAAGGCATGGAAAGGGAAGGGGTTGTAAAGATTTGGTGTTTAAGCTGATTTGGCTCATTTTTGCCTGGATTGAGGAGTGCTCGGGTGTTATGAGCAAACGTGGTACATTCAAGGCTACGTTACAGCTCCAGAAGGATGTTGCTGTGCCTTGTTGAGTAGAACTGGGCTGTTTGCTGACTCTTTGCCTTCCCATAAATATGGGCTTAGGGGAAAACTGAAAGAAACCTTCATGTCACTGAAAGGAAAAGTTGCAGCCCCAGAACTCTGAATGTTTTACAAACCGGATTATAGGGATACGGTGGAAAAGTTGCATTGTCTCATTCAGATACATGGCATGGGAATAGATATGGGCTTGAGAAGGGCCAAGGAGAAGGAGCAGCAGCTTGGCTGAGGCTCCTTATCAAGGGATATTTACTGCTGAGCACAACTGTGCTTGTGCCTCTCTTGATGTCTCCAGGGGATGCCCTGAGCTCCCCTAAGGTCCTGCAGCTCCTACCAAGCGGAGTCACTGGGTGTTTTAGTTTGAGTCTGTGTTCAGTGGCACATGATTTATGAGCTGTGCTTTCTGATTTATGATCTGCATGGTTGGCAAAGAAAGCAGGATCAGGCACTTGCCTATTGTGCAAACAGGGATGACACATAATATCCAAAGAAGAACACAGGAAAGATAAAATTACACGGATTGTTGAAATACTCTCCTCAGCTGCGTTGCTCATGCGGATGAGTAAAATCAGAATAAGGGTTGCTGGGGTTTGTGTGCAAGTTATGTTTTTAACTCGGTTTTTCCCCTCCATTTGTGCCTAGTTCAGCCCAGCCAGCAACGCTGGACTCCTCAGTGTAATTTGCAACTCTGAATGTGGGTATTAACATAAAACTGTTCTTTGGGCTTCTCCCAGCTGATGGAATCGGTTTAGATTTTCCTTTCCCAAGCTCCAAATACAATTTGCTTTTCTGTCACACCACAAAACTTGTGCTCCTGACTTACTGGATATTTTATTACCCTCTTAACGTTTTCCTCAATGTGTATTTGAAGAATTGCCTTCCTCATTCAGTACTTGTTAAAACTCAGCAGTGGAGAATCAGCCCTGAAGTACATGAGAGGAACTAAAGCAGGGAGGGGAAGAATTAAAGACTGGGGCTGTGCTGTCCTGTGACAGCAGCACTGATTCAAAGTGTTGTCACTAAAATCTGTGGTGTCATTGAGAGTAGAAACCAACCTTTCTAATTCCATCCAAGTGATGATGATCAATATCCTCCTGGGCAGAGTTCAATCACGTTAGCTCAGTGTCTTTGCTGTGCAGTGTGGCAATCACTGCTTTTTGTCTAATATTTTGTTTGAATAATAAGTTCCTTTCATTTTATTTCATTTCTAAGTAGGGATTTCTGCTGAAGCAAAGCACTTTTCTTTATAATGCAGCTACCCCGTTGCTGAAGTGCTTTCCTTTAAATACCAGAGTGTGCGTTTATGGGCAAGTGAGGATTAACTTGGAGGTCTTTATTCTGAGGTGAGAGATGCAGAGAGCAGTTAGTGCTCTGGTGTAGTGACACAGCTCAAACTGAAAGTCTTCTTTTCTGTGCACTTTCATATTGTAGCTGGAGGAAGGACAGCAGTTTAGAGTGCCTTATAGGACTGAAGGAAGGGAGACCCAAGGGCATAATACTGGTCTAGAAAGACATTGAGCCTGGGGGAGTCCCAGAAGAGCTACTACATCCAAAGGTCCAAGGTGCAAACAAGGATCTGAGATATTCAAGCCCAGATGTCCCACCTTACCAGCTCACCTCAAGTTTTAAGGAAGGTTAAATATACCCGAGTATCCCTGAGGCTGTGGGCAGATGTGGCACAACACTTCCTAGGCCATGGATGAGGTTGGAAATCAGTGCCGAAACAGGGTCAGACTGTTCTTGCAACGAGGAAGATATGAGGAACATGTGGAGTTGAGACAGCAGACCTGAGGCTGAGAGCATCCACTGCTGTTCTGCAAGACGATCACAAAACAACCCTTGTGGGACTCCCCTCAACTCCCCCTGAGTGCCAGGGACCTTTGCTGAGGCCCCCACCTCCACACATGCAAAGTAGAAACAGTGCAAGCGAAAGCAGTAGAATAGAGCCTGTGCTTAACAGTAAAGGTAAACCCCCCGATATACTACTTATTCTCTGTGCTAACATCTGGTGTCACCATGATGCACAGCATGGCCTGAACCAAACCACAGAAACACACACAAACTGGAAGAAAAAGTCTTTTTAACGTGAAAAACTCTGCTGTGTGAAGGATGCTCTGCAATTGCCTACAAAGAAATGGTAGAGAATGTAATTCAGTGACTGCTTACAACGTAGACTGTGTTATATGGCAGTGGACAGAGTAGCAGCAGAAGGGCTGGAGCAGGGCTGGGAAATGAGTCCTAGACCCTGTTGAGATCTAAAAGCAGCAGGAACTGGCAGTTGCCACCTTGAAAGAGGTGAGTTGAGGAAGGTAATGCATTGCCTCCATGACAGGCTGAAACATCCAGGTCTGGGATGCTGCCTGCCAGCGTGCCTGTGTTGTCTATCAGCATCCTCACCCTCCCAGTCTGGAAAGAAGACTGGATTTGTTCTTGGCGCCCATGGAGGGTCACTGACCTGAGGTTTGAGTCTCTGCTGTGTCATCCCCTGCCATTTGGCTGGTAACATTCCTTCTGTTAGTGTATTAAGGGCATAGTTAAGAAAAGTGTAGTGTAAGTGGATCAAATACTTTAAGACGGCAGCTTCACATTTTCCATTTGCCCTTCTCCTCAGCACAAGAAAGCATTGAACTAAAAAAAAACCCAAAGATGTGAAAATACCCACTTTGCTTAAAGCCCTTTGTATATTTTTACCCTAGTTCACTATTTCTTGCTCGGTAGGAGGGAACTGAAGTTTTTTCCCCCCATGTTTAAAAAGTCTTAAATCCTAATCTTGGAGCGACTGCTCTAAACCATGTGATTTATGGAACATGAAAGAGAATTAACTCTTTTAGAACCTTCTTCTCTCCCATAGGCTTCCAGCCCTGTGGGGATACCGAGAGCAGTGTGTGCACTGTAGCTAAGGTCTGTGGCGACAGTGCTTTAGACTTGTGCAATTATCTTGCCAGAGGCAAAGGATATTCTGGGAAATCAGCCAGGGGAAACTTACAATAAGCAGGGCAAGTGGTGCAAGCCTAAGAATAGGGTGGGATGCTTGGATGTGGAAACAGTTGGCCTGGGGTTGTGTTCGAACTGCATGGCAGCCTCCGAAAAGGCAACTTGAGTGAAGGCATTTATAAATGGTAGGGCTTTGTATAGACCCATCCTATCAGTATAAAGAAGCTTGAGGGGACAAGGAAAGATAAACGTGTTGCTCCTGGGCCATAGAGACAGCTGGATCAACAGTCAGGTACACACACCATCTCTTTCCAAGTGAAAAGGATCTGGCTTTCTTTGGTACTGCTCACGTGATGGTGAATAGAAAGCTAAAGCACTATAAAGCAAATGAGGACAGAACACACATAGCAAAGCAGCCAGGATGTTCAATTCCCTTATTAGTGTCCCTTTATTTCTGTGCTAGAATAGAATGGAAGGGCAGAAGCTTGGGCCCAGTGTCTTCTCTTCACTGAACTTAAGCTTTATTACTGTTCTAATGCATGCACAGGGGATCCAGTTCCAGCATGGATGAGCTGATCTCTGATCCAAGCATGTAAGTGCATCAAGCAGTATGTGAGTGCAACAAGAAAAGGTTAGAAGAGAAATAGGTTTTAACGTATTGGTGTTAGAAGAGAAACTGTTTTTTATGGGTGTCAGAAGGAGCATGAATCTCTGCTAAGCAGGATGCCAGAAGATATGTTGATTCACATAGAAAATAAGACACAGACAAAGGAAGTTGTGCAAAGTCCTCTGGTGGAGAAAGCAGCTGAGGGAATAAAATCCAAAGGAATAGAAAAGAGAAGAAAACAGAATCATGGAATCTGTACATTCCAGTCATAACATCCCCAAAAGGAAGTTTGCTATGATAGAAAAAGAAAGGTATTTGGTGAAAGAAGGCCTTATGTGTTTCTCCAAAACCACCAAACGCCTTCAACTCCGGTTCCTACTCATGCCAAGTATGTTGGGGTAACCACATTGTGCTGTTTGAAAGCAAGCTTTCTCATGTACACTGCTGAGGCTGCATGTCTGCTCAAGCCCAGTGCTTGCTGGTTGAGTAGACGCCCTTCTGCACAGAGCTCCAGATGGAGCTGGGAATGTTCTGCAGCCCAGAGAATAGTCCCCAGCTCAGGCAAGGCGTTAGTCTACAGGTTGAGTTTGTATACTTAGCACTCCACCCAGTGTGACCTCTAGGCTCTGCATCCAGCTAGTTAAATCCTCACAAGTGTACACGTCAAACCCACCTTCCCGTGCAATGCATAAGGACTCCTTGTCACACCTTCACCACTTTACATTCCAGCTTCTCCCTTCCATCATGGCCTGCACTGGAGAAGTACCCATCCGATGGTCACAACTTTACCCTCACCAAAGGCAAATGCCACCAAGAAATGTCAGTGCTAACTCCTGCTTAAGCAGCTCTCTAGGGTGTTGTTGGCAGTATGTTGGGTCTGGCCATGCCTGTATCTGCTCAGCTATAGAGTGATCTCTCTGCTGTTGTTCAGCTCCTTTTTACTTGCTGATACTGGTGCCAGCCCCTAGATGCGAAGCTAATGCCCAGAGCTGGGTTTTCAGGGGTTGCAGCCCCCTCTGTGGTTGCTGGTGCTCAGATGCAGTACTGGTGAAAGGGGTCCCTTTCCTTACCTCTGTTCTCTTACCCTTCTTGAGAGCTGTGTTTCTCCCACTCTTCAGTTGGGGTATGAAATGTATTAGATCTGTGAACCTTAAGGGTTGTGCTATGGTAGGAGTATTTGCCATCCTTTAAAAGTGTTCCTTTTTATTGCTTTACCCTAAATGCTCCTCCAATAGAGGGAGGGCTGTGTCTGCTCACCCATGCTGTGACTTATACAAGTCTTCGGCTATACTGTAGCCTGGAACATAGGTTTCAGCTGGTGAGTAGATTCTTTCCCAATCCACGTCCTTCCAGCCTTGAGTGCAGCTGACATCTAGTGTAGGTTAATGTAGGAAAGGTTTCCTCCTTTTGGTAGCACAGACAGATGCGAGTTAAATGTCTAAGTTAAATAACATTTCTGCTATTTCCTTTGCTTCTGACTCCAGTTCTATGTTTTCATTCTTCAGAGAACAGATCACTCCCTTCAACAGTTGTCTATTATATACAGCACATAGCAGTGTAAGAAGGATGTTTAAGCAGTCAAGACGTTGTGTAGCTGTCCATGCTAATGTTGTGTGTATGCCTTGGACAGGCTGGATTAATTTCTGCCCATTTGTTTTTCATTCTTTTGCATATAGTGGCTGATTGTGCATGTGGAAATGCTTGTGGATGGGTGCAGGGAACTGTTACCTCCTTTTTGTTGCACGTGAAGGTGAAATAGCCTTGAGAATCTGGATGAGGAAGTGAAAACACTAGAACTACATCCTCTACTCATGACAGACAATGTGTTCCTCTTCTTTTTGACCCACATTATGTCTTTGCTTGGTAATAGGAAGTAGGTCATCAAAATAATAGCAGATGCAACAGGAACACTTCTGAATTCCTCAAATCCTCCTTAGCTGGGCATAGCAGTTATGTTGCTGGTGATAACCACATCATCTGATTTCTCCTGGGAAATAGAAAAGATAATGCTTCTGCTCTTTTTATTTCACCTGTTAGTCAGCTTTGATATGTTGACTACAAAGGGCTCTGCAGGACCTCATGGTAGAAATGAAGTTGTGTTTGGGAGCTCATTGTTCTTAGTGAGCTCTTCAATGTCAGTTCTCTGCTGAGCTCCCCAGCCCCCTGAAGGCATTGCTGGGAGATGTTAAGTGTCTTAGCACAGGAAAGTGCATAAAAGCTTTGAACCTTATTATGCAGAGACAACAAGTGCAGTGGAAGGACAACTGGTATCTTTCCACCACGTGGTTAATGGTTCCAGGCTCATGCTTCATCTAGATAGAGTCAACGCAGTCTGGTGGACTTGGAAGAGGCAAGTAGAACATCAAGGAGGATGATCTCTCTGCTCCAGACAAAGGGAGTGCATTGGATTTCAGTTGCTTTCAGGAGGTCTCAACAGCTGGCTATTGGCATCTGGCCCAGCTTTTTCTCTCTGCTGGGGATCTCCTCCTCTTACCCACGTCTCTCTTTTCATTAATGATTTGAATGAGAAGGGATGCAAAGCACTTGGAAAACAACAAAACCTCAGAAGCTGCTCTCACTTTGGAGCTTTCCAGGAGTATTTCCAATCTTAACTTAAAAATGCTTTAGATTCTTTCTCTCCTTGTTGCACATTTTAATAAGTGTTATCATCCATGCCGAGGAACCTTGCATACAACCTCCCATTTAGGGCTTTTAACCAAGGTTTCTGAAGCAATATGGCTTGGGTATTTCGTATCAGGCTTCATCCTCCTTCTAGGACCTCTTGGTTGATTTCAGCTATGCTGGGCAGAGAGGTAGTCATCATTCATTGTCTTTCTACCTGCTTCAGAGAAAAGCGAGTGAGCTATATAAGAAAGACAAAACTTGAGGCACCTCTGAAAAGATGTCAAAGAGGTTACATGAGAAGCTCTTATGAGACATACCAGAGAAACCGTGTGTCATAAAAGATTTTTCAGTGACACCAAGTGAACCACCATCAGGACTGAATGATATGGAAAGCTGTGCATGACTTGTTCTAGAGTTTATGCTTGCCAGACTCCTAAAAACATTTGCTTTCTTGGATAGCCTGATCTTAGATTTGGTTGCATTCTGCACGTGCTACCTTTCTTCACAGATGCTTTGTAAGGCTGAATTTTGGGCAGTGCAATGGAAGACAGATGGACAACTTAGGCTGACAAGTTAGAGTTTTTGTGTTCCATAAGTGTTGTTCTATTGTGACTTGGATAGATTTCTGTATAAGATGAATAATACTTAGGACATTTTTGTTTTGTCGTTTTATTCAACCTCTAGCTCCTAGTTAATAGATCCTCGGAGAGGTACTTAACAAGCTGGAAAAAACATCAGAATGAAAGAAAAGAAGAAGTGGAAAGGTTGCATGCATCCTTGATGTATAATGGAATAATATTTCAATTGCAATACAAATGATTTATTTGCCATGGAGTCATTCTGTACTGATAATAAAAGCACATTTCCTCTTGGAACAGCCCGTTGCTGTTTGCAGATCAAACCCGTTCATTCATGGAGTTGTTCTTCTTGCCCTTCTCTCATGTGTAAGCATCGCCAGGTGCCAAATGCAATCAACACAAATCCTGCTCTTGATCACGCTGGTATCAGCCTCGCCCAGAGGAGAACTTGGCTTTTAGACCTTGTGTCCCATTTGAAGGCAAATAATATTGGCTCGTGTTATTTCAAAATCATTGTTTAAAGCCAGCAAATGTTAAATCAAAACAGCCAGGCACGTTTTCCTTTTACACTCATTGCTAAATCAGCTGTGGAAAAGGTTTCTGTTTGCAGAACTGCCCTTTTATCCCCCCAGTATTATTACGTTTCATGTGTTCTAGTTCATCCCAAGATCATACTATTGTTCTCTTCAAAGTTTCCTACGCCATTAATCTCTCTCTATTGTTTCCATTTGGCCTCAGGATAGGTCAGCTGGAAATTGCATTGCGGGAGAATATCTTGGTCTTGAGAACACAGAAAAAGAGCAAAGAGAGACTCCAAATACTGTCACTTCATTCAGAGTGTACAATCAAGTAAACCCATAAGGGCTGTGTTACTAAATCCTTTATCTCCTCAAGGCTAGCAGAGTACACTGGGCATCAGGCACCACGTTCAATAACAGCTCCTATTCTCTTGTTTAAAACGTGGCTCTTTTCACATCGTATTTCCATGCTGCTCTATTTTTCTCCTTTGTCTTTAACTATCCACCAGGGTCCACTATATTGGATATGACAGTTCAAAATGTGTATTTAAGGCTCGGTGACACACAGCTAACGCAGCGGCCACAAAGGAACAGTTATGGCAATTGAACCGTGTGAGCGGCTGTAGTGTTGCAGATCCATCAGTCTTTCCATCGTGACTCCTCCTTGTTCCCGGAGGATTTACAGGCGCGTTTTTGAGAGGACTCCAGTAACTAAAATAAAGATGTATTTGTCTCTGCAGTAATGTTGCAGCCGCATGTGTGGCTATTTGGAGAAACAAAAAAAAACCCTGAAGCTCCATCAAACTCTTGCTGTAGTGGCTTTACTGATGGATCCTCAAAGCCTTGTCTTACAGCAGATGACTCTACCTATTTTTATCTGTGTTTACTGTTTCTGACTGACATAGGGGAGAAACTAGTGTTTCAAAGCAAGGCCATGTACTCCTTAGGACAGTAAAGGTTAATTTGGCTACTTTCTGAACAAGTAGGTAATGCAGGTTTTCATAGTTCAGTTTTCTTTCTTTACATCTCCTAAGATCTCTGCTTCATCTAAGGCACAAGGTGGCTATACTCTGGGGCAGAATTTGTATTGGGCAGAGAGGCAGGAGCATGTTGTGAGCTGGAGCAAGGCTAAGGGGTACATGAGATACAGGAGACTGCCTTTATGAAGGCGGCTGAAAAGCATCATGCTGTGCTGGAGTCCATGCCAGCCTCTACCCCCAGAAATCTCGCTTGTCATTAGGGAAGCTATTTGAGCCAAACTTCTTTTGAATGGCCATTAATGGTGTGTTCCTTGCCTCATGGGTTGGTCAGTTCAAGGCGCTGGCCTGGCAGCTGCAGCCCCAGAGACCAGAGGAGCTGTAATTTTTACATAGCTATTTGGATGCTCCATCCAGAAGATGTTTGGCTGGAAGCTGAGTGAGCTGTGCCCACATCCTGAGCTGGCTTCATGATGCATTGCCATGTTACAGCAGGACTGAGCCTGTGCTCATAAACCCTGTCTCTCCGCAGGGGCTGTGGCTTGTTAGCAGATAGATTTTGGTTGTCAGGGAATGAAGGGGCCCTATGGAAAGGACATTGGCTGAAGGCAAACGCTTCCACTTTCCTGTTTACTAGGGAGAAGGGACATGGGCTTCTCATGGGGTGCATGAGAAGCTCCCTGTGTAAGGAAGCTGTTAGTGGGGGAAATTCCCTAGATATTGAGTGCCCAAGAAGTGCTGGGTTCCAGCCATCCCCCTGCATACAGGCCTTCAGAGAAAAGGTTCATGGACCACATGATGACAAACTTATTTCTTTTATATCCATGCGAGTTTGATTTGCACATGCATTTTTGCTGTGTCAGCATCACATAGTTTGGTATTATTGAGGGGAAAACCCCTCCAACCTATTTATTGGTGAATTATCCCCCATCTTCCTGTTCACAGCCTTTCATAAAGCTGGCACAATCTGAAGGATAACTCCAAATGTTACTCCAGGCCTTAAATCAGAAACCCCTTATCTTAGAAGAGGCATAACGGAATACTTAGGCAGACGTTCCACATCTGCTCTGCTCTTCTGCAAACCCTTTCCACTGCCAAGTTTGATTTATGATCAATGCAGAAATCCTCATTTGAATCCTAATCTAGCATTTACCCATGCAGTACTTGCTTGTTTGTAGCTCTTTCTAGGAAGAAAGTCTCATTGAGCCTCCAACAATCTGTCTTTGTTAGCAGAATCATCTGGATTTCAGCTGTTGCTCTGGGGCTTTGTGTTTGGGTTTTTTCCCCTCAAATTATTGGAGACATGGCTATCTCCAGAAAAACAGAACACATTGGCTCTACAGAGAGCCCATTGTACTGCCCCATCAAAGAGAAGCTGCCTCCATGTGAAATGATACATGGCCTGGGGAAAGCACCGGTCTGGTGTACACTGGTGTTTGCAGACTTGATCTTCTGGAAGAGATGCAGTCTGTAAATCAGCTAATGATGAGTTCGGGTCAGCTCATTAACACATTCTGAAGTGAGATAAAGGTATTCTGGAAGGAAAGTGTGATTTGATTTGTCACAAACAGCGCAGGTATGCCTTTACTGATGTTTTTGTAGGGGGGTTTTGTTGTTTTATTGTTTTTCTACTGGAATGTTCGCTTTAAATAGCACACATCTGTGAGTTTATAACAGGTCACTGTGCACTTAGAGCTCAAAGGAAGTCAGGAAAACATAAAACAATAGATAAGATAAGCAGCATTCAGCATTGCTTGTGTACAGTAACTGAGTTAAATAGCTGGGAAGAAGAAACTTCTTATCTTTACTCCTGGTAAAGTTAGTTTGCCTAAATTGAAACGCAAGAAATGAAACACTAAACTGTTTTATAACCTTGTCGAGGATAGGAAGGGGGTAGTGCAGTGGGTCCAGCTCTCGGTGAGGCCGACCCAGTGATACATCCTCTCAAACCCACCAGAAAAGCCTGTGCTCACACATCCTCTGAGTGCAAACGGGGCAGACTGGAGGTGGTGTTCATGGTGCAAGGGGGAGGTTGTAGCAGAAGAAAGAGTAAAACCTGAGTGATGGCGGGGGGGGGTGTGTGTCTGTGTCCATGTATTGATGTAAGCACTCTGTACCACTGGGGGAAAGGATTAATGCTTCAGTTGAGGTAGAAGTCTGATTTTGAGACAACTTATTCTTCCCATGCGCCAAAGGGTGAGAGACCGTATGGCTACCACACTTATGGGTCCATAGTGCTCATGTGCTCAAGGATGGTGGACACAGCAGTGCACAGGGCCCTTTGTAACAGCAAGGCACAGAAGGTATGGTGTGTTGTCTAGGAGGGTCACTTGAAGGGTCTGTAATAGGTCTGATGCACCATTTGATTTCTCTTGAATACAACCTCTGAGAAGCAAATGTTAAGTGTAGAAGAAAGCTCCTATGACGGGCATGGCTGCTGAAGGTTACAGTGAGGTGGCTGACTCAGTGCGGTTGAGTAGGAAAAAAGCAAGAAGCAAGATTTGACTTCATTTAGCAAAAATCTCTTGTCCTGTGAAATATGGTGGACATGGAAGGTTCAAAATGGAACAGGAGAGGAACCACTTGAGTGTTTGGAGTTTCCTCATGGAGCTCCGAGCTGCGTGTCTTCTGGTGTGCCACTGCTTTCCCGTGGAATAGGCTTTCTTTTGGGGCCCCTTCAGTTAATTAATGGCATTCAGAACCAAATCTGCAAATAAGCTACAGCCAACAGACTACATCTGTTCAGCCTCTTTTCCTGGAATGTCCCTAAACAAAAGCTAATTCCCTGGAGGGAAATGCCTTAGTGTCCTTTTGCTCGGAAATCATCAGATTTCAGTGCGTTCTGAAAACCCGTAATTGTAATAAAGTGATTCTTTCCAAAAGATACTTGGGTTGTTTTCCACCCTGCTCAATGAGATCCATATTCCATGGCGCTGACTGTAAGTGAATGGTTTGAAGATAAATGCATGTCATGTCATGAATGTGCTTTTACTTTGTCATGGGGAGACACGAGACAATTAAATTCTGAGAGCAAGGATTTTTTAGTTGATTTTCTTAGGCAAAATAAATCAATTAAATCTGTTAATCCTATGGAAAAAAATGTAGGTTTAGCCCTCCTTTGGTTATTACTATAGAAGTCTGAGGTAGGAAAGGAAGTTAGGGGCAGAACTTTAGTTTTATTTCCAATTGCAACTTTCTAGAGTCTAAGTTTCGGTTTAACTCATAATTTAGCATCAATTTGGATTCATTTAATAAGACATTTAATTTCCTTGCAGAGATGTGTGGCTATTTCTTTAAACAGGATGGTATAGTGTGAGCAGGGGTGCATGCATGAATATCTCATTTCTCATCTGTGCATCCCACCCCAGCCTCTGGAACTGGGATGGAGGTTCAGGACTGTTGCTCGCAATGCTCCTTGTCAGTGTACTGAAAGGCCACTTTACAAGATGCTGTCCCTGTTGTCTGAAAGAGAGAAAATGGAGAGCAGAGGTATAACCCGTTCAGAGCCAACTAAATATCACTATAAAATATGCTTTGAGTCCCACGCTTCCTGTGGGCACTGGATGGAGAGTGTTGAAAGAGCTGGCTTTGTTCAAGAGTGCTGATATGTGGGAAACATTAGATTAAAGGGGAACAAGAGAACAAAACCACTTGAGAAATGTGTTTGCTGAACAAGGACGAAAGAGTCCCCAAGGCAGGTTATGGGCTTGTTCTCAGTGCTCGTCTAGATGCGATGGGCATCCATATAACTTGCTGAGACAAGTCAACTGGCTGGTGGTAGCAGCAGCTGCACTGGGAGCTGGAGGGAGGCTGAAAAGCCACATAGCTGCTAGCACATCACATGGCAGAGACTGATGTGCTTATCAGTGGGTAAGGGCTTGGGAGTGAGCTGTGTTCCCCCCCAGGATTCCCTCCCCTATACCTGGCCCGACCCAGTTTCCTTTCTGCTCTGAGCTGTGGCACAGAGGGGAAGAGCAGAGAGGAAGAGGAAACCTTGCCCCTCCTCTCTGAACTCCAGGATATGTAGAACCACGGCTTTGTAGAATCCAAACAGTATTTAAGCTGAACTGCAAGAGACCTTTTTCCTTTACCCACAACGGTTTGCTGTGGGACGTAAGTAATGCAAACCCCTGCATAGGCGTGATCAGCAGTGATTCCGAGATGTTAATCCAGAGGTGCAAGGATAGAAACTGGAGGCAACTTTAAACAATAACATTAAATCCCCTGTTCCTCTCTGAAAAGTGGAACTTTTATGGTTTTGGCTTTCCTATTCCCCTCTGCCCTCACAGATCCCTCAGGATGAGGACAATTCCCTAGTCTCAGTTCAGTTCGGCTCAAAGTACAAGTCCCAAATGAGGTGGCTTTTTGTTCTGTTTCTTCTAACCTGAACCAGTCATGAATACTCGGAGTGACCACATAATCAGAGGCTCCTTTGTGGTTTCAAAGGATCATCTTCCAGACTTAGCGTGTTTCCAAATCGTCTCCTACTCTTTTGTTCTTGGTGCCGGGCTCCTCTGCCAGCTTTGTCAGCCAGGATGAGATGTGGACAGTGGACTCCAGGCGTTCTTCATCCAGAACTTTCAGATAATTACAAAGTAATAAGTAGATAATTTCCACCATCCTTGGAGATTCAAGTTTTTACAGTTGCTGGCCAGGCTTTTTGACACAACCAATACAGAGAAGAAAGACAAGTTTCCTCATGCTGGGGAAGGAAAATCTCTCTCGAAACCAGCCTTGAATAAGAACCGTGTCTGACAAGCACTCGGATATAGAACAGTCGTGTACAAGCTACATGTTGTTCAGTTTGTAACTCTACAAATCAGGACTCGGAAGAAACTGCTAACAGCTGCCCGGATTTTATTCGGCAGCAAAATTGGAAGATGAGGAGGTAATTTAATGGTAAACTCTTTTCTTAGCAGCTTGAGGGCTCCCTTTTGAATTGGATCCTGGAGATTGTTATTCTGGCCCCAGTAATGCTTAAAGATAGATGGAAATATAAGGAAATAAAAAAGGATGGATTGAATTGAACTCAAAGCTTAGATCCAAGCTCCCTGAATTTGGGGATTGTGTGGGTCTGGATCTAAACTGTGTGTCTTGAATCCATTGGTGATGGAAAAAAAAAGGAAAAAGCTCCTGACAGCCACTAGTTACAAGTAACAGAGAAATCCCTGTTTGTTAAATGTCTGAGATCTCAGTACACCGAGAAACCACCACTTTACATGAATTTATCCAAGTTATTCAAGCATAGTTTGGGGTGTTCTGCACTGACCTTTGAAGCAACACACTTCAATTTACCTGTTAATATGGTGATTCAAGACCTACTTTAATAGTTGGGGGTTTTATTACTTATGCTTTATTCTTGAGTTATGATCTGAAAGTGTTAAATCCATGAAGCAAGTGGAGAGAGCTCCACAGTGGTCCACCAGCATGAGTCCTAGGATAACTGTGATCTTTCCAAGGTCTGCAGGTGTGGTAGCAATGGGAGTGTAGAAAATAAAAGGAAGCCCATTTTCTTGTGCCCCATCCTCCTTCACATGCTGGGATGGCCTGTGTATATGTATTGCATTCAAAGCGTGCTCTGGCAGAGAATCACACAGGTCAGTTACCTGCTGTGTGAGGAGCCACATTCCCCACTGTGCTGAGTGGGTCTGTCTTCCTCAGACATAATGGATCTCTGTTGTGTCAGGGCAGTTGTATTGTGGGAGATACCATTAGGAAAGCAGTCCGAAAGGAAAGGATACCATTAGGACAGGAGTCACTTCCTCACTGACTCCATTTTTACTTGTGAAGGAAAGATGTGATACAGCTCCACACTCAAAAGCACTCTCAGTTCAGGGGGCTTACCCCAGTGGGCTCACTTGCAGCTTGTATGAGAAGTGACTCTTTTGGACATAATGGATGTTCTGGAGAGTGAAATGAATTGAAGGGGGTGGGTTCTGGCAAGACAGAACGTTTGCATCAGGTTTTTAATTGCTTTCCTTGTGGTTTCCAACCCTTTCTCCATTTCTATTCAGAAGCCTCCTTCAAAATGAAATCATGAATGTTCCACTTGCCACAGCCAGTCTCAGACGTGTGCCATGGCACTGGAGACTGGACCCAGATCTACTGGTAGATAATTAGATGCCAATAAGAAAGTGATATTTACCAACCTTGGCAGCTTCATTTGTATAATTGCTGTTTGGAGCTGCTGACACAGCACAGTTTGGAAAACAATAACCCATGTGTCCTCTTAGCAGGAAGGAGTGCTCCTATTTTTATAGTGCCTCTGAAATGGCCAATTTTAATTTCTTACAAGGCTTAGGAGGGAGACCAGTATAGGAATAACTGAGACTGGGGAAAACTAAAGCCAAGAGGAGATGTCTGAGAGAGCCATAGGTGATTGCGTGCAAGGACTTAGCTTGTGAAATTAAGCACAGGTAGATTTACATGAGATGTTTTGAAAAGCATTTTAACCCTGTGATCAATTAGGCAACAACTGAACAATTGCCAAGGAGGTCACGGGGGGCATGTCAGAGAAGCATTTAGGTAGAAAAGAGTAAGAAACACCTAAAAGTTTCATGCTACCTCAAGCAGATGAATGGCATCGTGTAAAACCACTTCTCATGTGCATCCTCTGGTCTGTCTTGTTATGGCTAAGGTGATACTTGCTGCAAGTAAGCAAGTGGAGACCTCATAGCAGCCTTCAGTATCTGAAGGGGGGTTATAAGGATCCTGGGGAGGGACTCTTCATTAGAGACTGTAGTGATAGGACAAGGGGTAACGGGTTCAAACTTAAACAGGGGAAGTTTAGATTGGATATAAGGAAGAAGTTCTTTACTGTTAGGGTGGTGAGGCACTGGAATGGGTTGCCCAGGGAAGCTGTGAATGCTCCATCCCTGGCAGTGTTCAAGGCCAGGTTGGACAGAGCCTTGGGTGCCATGGTTTAGTGTGAGGTGTCCCTGCCCATGGCAGGGGGGTTGGAACTGGATGATCTTAAGGTCCTTTCCAAACCTAATTATTCTACGATTCTATGATTCTAAGTAAAAGACAATATAAGGAATACACAAAACAGGACATTATAAGAAGCACCTATAAGCTAGCTGGGGAATACCCTGCCACCTTATCCCATTTAGGGCTCATTCAAAGAAAGGACTAGGATCTGTCTGTCATCACTGACAACGCTGGTAGAAAAGGATGCACAAACTACTTGGCAAGAGTGTGTGCTCTCAGTGTTGGGTACCGATGTCCATGCAGAAGCTGGCGTGTTGTTATTCTTGATGTTCATGATCTTAGCTGTAGAAGGTGTCTATCATCCCCAGGGACTCACAGGTTCACGCTTCCCTAAGTGCTCTGAGTGCACAAATAAGCACATTTAGGCCCATCCTGGACATTTTTCAAGCTTTGGGCTGGAATCACTTCTGATGTAAATTGTCAGTGTTCAACAAAGCCAGGAGGATTTACAGCAGCTGCAGATTTGACACTTGTCCCCTGCGACTGCCTTGAGGTTCAGTTCTGAGCTTGATGGATTAAGTGGTTACTCTTGTGCTCTTGGGCCCTTCAGCGAAGAGGTATTTTAATATTCTCCAATTCATCATTTCCCCTGGAGCTAGACGAGAACTCAAAGGCTGACTTCCAGCCAGGAGGCTGACTGAAGATATGGCACTTGGAAGCCAGGAATAAAAAGGAATAACAAGAACAATCAAAACAGACTCCTGGTTAATGTAGAGGATGAATAATTATTAACACTGAAAACTTGTGCATTAAAACATGTTTGCACATGGAACTGTTTTCACCTGCGTGCTCAAGAGCTCACAGCTGTTCACATCCATGAGAAGATGTAGAAACCAGAAGGGTTCCAGTTGACAGTTGCCATATGTAGATGTAAATAACAATGCACAGTGGAAAGCAGAGAAGAATCAGGCCTTTTCAGTTCAAATATCTCCCTGGCTGAGATCATAGGAGTTGCCAGCAAAGGACTCGGTGCCAAATTCAGTAAGCCTCTCTAAGAATGTGATGACTGTACTCTTCAACCACTTGCACTCCTGTAAATCAGCAACATCTGATTTAAAGACAACGAAGTTGCTGCAGTATCAGCTTAGCTGAAATAAGAACATCAGAACGTTTTCAGTTTTCACCAGTATCATTTCTGCAAAGAAAACTCTGAAATAGATGGTGCAGAGGAGGAGGAAACTGTTGCAGACAAGAGAAGAGCTGATTGCAATTTCTTTATTATTATTATTATTATTATTAATAGCATCTTATCCAGCCTGAATGCAGTTTTAATTCATTGGCCTCAGTCAATCTTCAAGCACATTTTTATTATTAGAATGCAGCTCTGAACTGTCCTGTATGTGATTTTGTGCGTTGGGTTTGAGTCAGCAGTTTACAGTTTGTACAGAAGTAACATTTGCAATACCAAGTCCTAGAGGAATTCGTCAAGACAACAAGGTTATTTCATACGAGCAAAAAAATTACAAACATCTGTCTTTTCCCAAGGGAGACATAGATTATTGCTTACAATGGTGTGGGCTGGAATGTGCCTCTTTCAGCTGCTTGAATCCATGTGCCCTTGCCAAGAAAGTTTTACATTTCCCATTTTTCCTCAGCTGCTGTATCCAGCCTTGGCACTGTGTCCGCTTATTATATTTATTTCTTGGATGTGCTGGTTCCAGCTTTGGCATTTAGTGCATTTCTCTGTTTGTTTCCCTACTCCCCCTGTCTGACATCATTCAAGTGAGATCAGGGTGGGAAAAAGCCCCACAGCTTGGAGAGCCTAGTCAGGTATAATAGTAAAAATAAGAGCTGACGTAGTGAGAAAAGTGATAGGCAGTTGGCTAGCCAGGAGCAGATTGTTCTCCAGTTTTGCTGTTGTTTTCAATGAGATCAGGACTGGGCACTTGGCTGCAAGAAGTGGACCTGGGCCATGTGCTTTTGTGTCCAGACTTTCCCAAAACTCAGGAGTGTTTAAATCTGGCCTCCCCTTCGTGAGAATGTGAAGTGTTTGGATGTACATGCGCATGAGTTGATTCGGAATGGGCCATGTAGGCAGAACCCTGGCCTTCACGTTCCCAAGCAGAAGTTTGCAGAGGGATTGCAATCATCTTTGGACTTTGAACAAGGTGCAAAATGGTGCCATCTCCTTGAGTCCTCCTTTTTCCTAGCCATACTTGTCCCATGCAAGGGCTAGAGACAGTGGGGCTCATTGTAGTGTCTTTCCAAAGCTGTAACTATCCAGCTGTTTTAACAAAATTGGTGCTTAATATGTTCTCAGAAAGACAATTCTGCATTTGTGCTCACTTCTTGAACCCTGCTCCTGTATAGCTTGCCTTCAAATTAAAAAGTCAAGACACAAGGCTATTCTGTTAGTTGCTCCAGATTCAGAACAATGTTCTTGAATGCAATAGTAGGTCTTGGCCCTTTATATTCTTGATTTGATTTATTTAAACCACTGTGGAAAACCTGTGGGGTTGGCAAATTTGATTTCCTAATTCCATGATTCATTTTCTTTAGTTTTTTAATAGTGAAAATGAAAAGAAAACAAAGCTGAGAATTGATATATGGTGTATACCACAGCCTCTTTGGATGGGTAACATGAATCCTGTCACACACGTCTCCGATATAAATCACTCTGCACCATGGGGACATTGAGACTCCTAGCATGAATGTACGTGTTGGGAAATTGTTCTGCAAATGTTACATGTACGTGTGCAGTAGCTAATTTGCAAATCTGAAAAACTTGGCTGGTTTATACCCTCTCTGAAGGAACCCAGGGTGCCTGGTCCATGCTGGGAAAGGGGCTGCTTTGCTAAGTGAAGCTTTAATGGGATTGTAGCACAAAATGTCCCAACCTGGTAAACTTCTGATTTAATTTTCAGTTTATTTTTAGCACTCATGAATTAATGAGACATCATTTTCTCTCTGAGGATGAAGCAGGAGATTCTCTATGGGCAAGAGGGGGCGAGCACTGGCACCGCTTCAGTCCACAGCACAGGGCATAGGGGAGCATGTGTCATCTGCTGAGCATGCAGTATAGAGATCTCAGTTCAGTCTCCAGGGACTATTACTGGCCCAGCTCAAAGAAACTGGACTTCCAGCCTGAGTTATAGTGATGAATGACTTAAACTCTAAAGATCTTGCTTTGATCCCTCATATGTTGGTCAAACTGAATGTTTTACCAGTTGTTTCACCTAAGATCTATGTTGAAGTGCCTGCTTCTGTGCAGCTCGAATCTGCCTCTAGCCTGAAGCCTTGAATGTTAAGCTTCATTTTGATGTGACTAATTTTTTTTCCACATAGAATGAGGATTGAATCAGGTAGTTAAGGAAAAAATAGGAGGAGAGTGATTTTTGTGGGGGTCTCCTTGCCCTGAGGTGCCAGTAACTGGTAACCTGTAAATTATGGTGCCTGTGGACCTGCTGAAACTCTGGTTTCTTGTATCTGAGGGAACCACTAAAGCCAAAGGCTGTCTCTCTGATAGACTTTCTGGGATATGAATTTATCCTTATTTGACGTGTAGACAACATGCTATTTGCAAAGAAGGATAGCCTATGTAATAACATGTCTAGAAACAGAGTCCAAATTCAAGGATGCGATGAGTGAATCAGTGGTTAATTAAAGTGCTGCTGAAGTATTTAGGTGATATAATGACAGAATAGTTTTAAAATGCTTTTGTTTAGTCATTGTTATCTACTTATTTACCTGGAAAGCAAATACATACCAACCAGCAGAAGCAACATGATTGCCTATACAGTACCTTCGTGTTCAGCTAAGACATCTATAGGTTGAATTGTTCAGCACGCCCCAGATCTGAGGGAAGTCAGAGAGTTTAAATGAATGTTTTCAGTTTAACCTCTTGTGTGACTGCAGGCAAGGACAAGGAAGCCAAATTGCAATGTGAGTACCAAAGGTGTTATGTGGGTTTCAAATGCAGTCCAAAGCCATATTTTCTGGTTTATGGCTAAGGGAGGGCTACGTTTGTGACCCAAAGGTTTTGAATACTGATAAAATCATCCAGCAAACAAAGCTTTACATGTGGAAAGCCCTCTTGTGTGGTCATAGATGTTCATAAATAGATCAGGGTTTTACTTGGCATGGCGTAAAGTTCAGACCTAACATGTCTGTAAGCTAAACCAGTGTGTAATGTGATATTAGGAGGGGGAAAAAAGGGTTTCGAAAGAGATTAGGTTTCCATGAAATTTAAAACACTTCTTCCCGTGATTTTAAGTGATTTAGGCACCAGAGGCTTTCAAATACTCTTCAGCACGCTTTAACCATGAGTGATGTGTAGAGACCATAGTGTTTGCATAAGAAACTATTGTGTGGGGTTGAAATAGTTCCCATTTCAGATGTGTAGTCAAAGATTTACTCTGTTTGATAATGGACGCTTAATGATATCCAAGCATGAATAACATGCAATTATGCTTCTGCTGGATTATTTGCATCAAGGGACTATCATAAAATCACAATTGAGTACCTGTCGTTACAAAGAGTGGGGATGAACTGATGTTGTAGTAATGAAAACACAATAAAGATCTTGGTTTCAGCAGAAATGTGACGCATTCTGGCAGGCAGTGTGGTCTTTAGAAGATGGACATGTCATGAGAGGCTGGTGTCCTTTGTCTGAGTAAGAGCTGCCGATCTCTATCAATCTACCCAAATGCCTATGTGTTAAACAAACAAAAGCATATCCATTCCTGCCTGTGACTGTAAGTATGCAAATGGCATTGAGATCATGGTGTTTAAAGCCACCTAAAATGCCCCAGTGGGTACCTGTGCAGGGAACTGGACTTTAAACCAACAGGAAAGGTTGAAGATGAGGGAGAACCATGCTGCTTTTGAGTAAAGTAGGAAGAGGAAAGGAACCCGCACAAGGTTCAAGGTTTCCCGATGTCCTTGACGGCAGAGGTGATCCCTGGCTCTCTCTGTATAGTCGCTGTTTCTGCATAACCCAGCCCTTGTCTGCACACAGCCACAGTGACTCCAAGCTGCTAATGATGTTTTTCACACCCAGTAAAACGCGGCTGAGCTCCCCTCCGTCCCCCCTCGTGCCGCAGAGCCGGTCTCTCATCCTCCGTGCTCCCCACACCACCTCACCCTGGTTACACAAGTCAGCCAGCGAGCCAAGAGAAACCTCTGAGCTCCCTGGCTGTAACAGCAGCTGGCGGGAGCCAGGTTTTTGCTGTATCATCCCTCCGAGGGATTGGGCAGGCAGGAGAAAGGGCCAGGGTTGGGGCTCACAGGGGCTGCTCAGTTCCCGGAGCTGAGAGGGACGCCCTCTCCCCAAACCCTCCTGTTGGAGAAGGCTGCGTTGGCCGGCGCTGCAAGCACAAGGCCATGGGAATGTGGTCCGAGGAGGAGCCTTCATCTGGGACCTCGGTGTGGGCGATCGTGGTATGGGAAAGGGGAGTACTGAGGTTTTTGGATGCGTTTGTGATACCTGTTCATCCGTTCGGGACTGGTCTGTTTGGTTTTAGCTGGTTTCTAAGCCCAGGTTTTCCGTTATGCTCCAAGTCTCCCTTAGCAAGTGTTTGTTTGTGTAGTACTTGCTCTAGGCCACTGTCCACCTAGCAAAGCATAATACACAACAGCTAAACAAAGAGAGTAATGTGGGCTAATTAATTCCTGATCCAGGGAAACAGAAGAGAAGTTCCTAAGTAAACTAAGCTTTCCTGAAGCTAAATAACTCTTCCCACCTGCTTTCTTTCCTCTGGCACTCCTCCTTGTGTACAATAAATTGGTCACCCATGAAACATGCAGCTCAATTGAGAACATGATGGGCTCAGGGTTTGGAGGAGCACCAAGAGGTGACCTTCAGGCTGTGCTGAGGATGACTGGATACTATATGAGCATCATCTCTACATGGGAACACTCTATTGACACAGGCCAACTTGGCCACTGTTCACTGGGAGATGGTGCTTTGCTTGTCCTGCTTGCTGAGCTGGGGTATTTGGGTTGGTTTGTTCTCAGAGGTGAGCTTGAGCCCTAGGACTCAGGTCTCTCTGGTCTCTCTAGCCTTCTGCTCTCAGTGGATGGAGAGGCTCCTTCAGTGAATAACTCAGACTGTATCAACCACTGTCCTCTATTGACTTTCCCATCAGAGGGGCATATGGAAAGCAGCTTCCTTAGCTACTTCAGTGAATATCTTCCCTCCTTCAGGATAAGTCTTTGTTAACCCCAGGACAGGGGATGCAATCAATTCTAGAATGTGTTATGTGTCGGATGTCTCTGGATACTTGTGTCCACACTGTATAAAGAAATGCCTATAATTCTACCCTCTTCTTTCAGCAGCAGCTAGCCCCATAGGGTTGTTTTACTGGTGACTGTAAACGAACTCGGTAGAGCTGGGGCCTCCTGGGCAAATCCTGAAGGCTATTCTTCCAGTTTCAAGTCAGTCCCCATAACTGGGATTTTTCTTTCTTGGATTTGCTAATAACGCTGTTGCTGGAGGATATTCATTAGCTGAACATAAGATACTGGGGCTGGTCGAGGGACGGCTGGGTGAAGTTATATGGGGTGTTTCATACTGGGGCTCAGAGAAGATGGTTTGTGTTTTAAACCTTGAATTCAGTGGGAGTATCACCTGTCAGCATCTGGCACTGTAAATTGCCGTGTCAGTTTGTTGGCAGAAACTAGGAATGGGACTAAAAGTGCCCCTGATTCACACCACTCAAAGCTGGTCCTGTGTTTTTCGCATCACAGCATACACAGGCACAGCTCAAAAGTCATTCTGGGAAAGCCAAAAAAAAGGGTTGAAGTTAGGCATTTTCATACTACTCATGGGAGCTGAAAACTCCAGCTTACTGTAAACAGCCTTGGAAAACATTCTGTGTTTCCAGAGCCCTGAATCCAAACATTTCCATGAAGCAGTTTGAGAGTAACGCACTCCTTTTCATTCGGACACTCTTTGGTAATAGTTGTACCTCGCTCTTAGGGACAAACATCTCCCTTCTCAGAGCAGATTTCAGTCAGAGGTGGGGAAAGGGAAATACATACTTCCCTAACTACCTATATGTGAGCTTAGTAGTTTGGGGTATTTTATTTTTCAAGCAGAAACTTGCCTCTTGTTTTTAGAACCATCTTTTATTCCTATGGCAAATGTGCGGTGCTGGTTTGGCTGGAGGGAGCAAAGCAGCGGGTTAAATTTTAGCACATTTAGTAGCACAGAGATCTCTCTTCTGTGAAAGACAGGGCTGTATTATGTAACAGTCCGGCTGCCAAATTCTTCTGCTGGCAGCAGTCAGCCTTCTATGCACCATTGACATCAAAACCCAATGAGGTTTGATCCAGGGAAGGGATTTGAAAGGACGTCTTGTTTTTCTTCAATCTTTACAAACTGAACTTGTTTAGAAAGGGGGAGGAAAGAAAAAAAAGATACAGAGTCTTGTTTGATAAATCAGGGAAAATAGTGGTTGGTTTTTTGTTTTTTTTTTTCTCCAAAGTTTTGGATGTTTATTGGTTTAACAGCTATTGCTCGGAACAAGCCGTTTCTATTTACGGTGTTTATCATATCAGCTAACCTTGCGTGATGGATCATGGGGGCTGGAGGTCAGGCCTAGCTGTGCTCTCTCCACAGGAGCTTTCTGACAGCTTACTTTAGTATTCCTGTGTTTAATGTTTATATGTAGTCATGTCAGAGGGCTGGAGCACCTCTCCTATGAACACAGGCTGAGAGAGCTGGGCTGGGTCAGCCTGGAGAAGAGAAGGCTCCTGAAGGGGAGACCTTAGAGCAGCTCCAGTGCCTAAAGGGGCTACAGGAAACCTGGAGAGGGGCTTTGGACAAGGGCCTGTAGGGACAGGCCAAGGGGAATGGCTTTAACCTGCCAGAGGGGAGACTGAGATGAGCTCTTAGGCAGAAGCTCTTCCCTGTGAGGGTGCTGAGGCGCTGGCACAGGGTGCCCAGAGAAGCTGTGGCTGCCCCATCCCTGGCAGTGTTCAAGGGCAGGTTGGACACAGGGGCTTGGAGCAAGCTGCTCTAGTGGAAGGGGTCCCTGCCTGTGGCAGGGGTTGGAGCTGGAGGAGCTTTAAGGTCCCTTCAACCCAAACCATTCTATGATCTATGATATTGACTAGTCAATAAACATAGGACCAAACAAGTGCCCCACTCCCTATAACGTACATGCTAAATAAATGTGTTAGCAAGTAAGTGGGGACAAGACACACGGGAACATAACACGACAGTACCGAACTCCATGAAGAGTGTCACAGTGCTAGAAGCAATATAGTGTGATATTGAGCCAGAGCTAATAAGCTCTTGTTGAAGACCAGGTCTTACTAGTTTGACTGTAAACGTAATGGATATGCTATTGGATGAGAGCAAAGGTTTATCTAGACTGACATCCTCTCTGATAATGACTGGTATGAAAGCTGTAAGGAAGAGACGAGGGAGCAGGGCATGTGTTGAGTGGTCTGTCCCCTGGTGCAACACCAACTGGCAGATTAGCCGTAGCCTGAGTTGCAGATTTAATAGATTATGACTCTGAATGTGTTTAATCCCATTTTGAACTCCTGTGGTCTCCATAGTTTGTGTTGTGTGGAAAACTTTTCCCTCTGTTTTGCTCACTTGGACACAGGCTACTTTCTCCAGGTTGCCGTGTACAGGAACTTGGGATCACATAAGCTCGTGTGGATGTGGAGCAGCGTTAGACATCCCTCTTTCATGTTTGTATCACAGTGCAAACATAGACAGTATTGGCATACTATGAGAAGGTTTCATTTTATAAGCTTACCTCATGAAGCTTCTTATTGAAATAAATAGCAGAGCTGCTGGCACTAGCAAAATGGAAGCAGGAGTGAACATAAGGGCAGCATATTGAATATTGTATGCAAGTACAGTGCTTGCCTTGGAAACGCATGGCAGAACACATCCATTTACCTCTGCCTCACCCAGGAAGTTCAACATCCTTTTGTCCCTTTGCCAGTGGGGAAGGTGGTATAACCACAGTTTAAATACCCCAAATGATATCATAGAACAAGGCAGTGGCAGAGCTGGGGTTGCAGTCCAAGAGCAACATCTTTCAATTACGTATTTAGTCTCCTGCCTGTGTGTCTATGGAAGAGTGTTTCTGGTTGCAAAGTTGTCAGAAACTCAAATGAAGTTTGACACTTATGCTTGTATTTCTGCTTCCATCTCAACAGCTTTCTTGCATGTTCAACAAGTCTTGTCAAAGCTCTTTAAGAAAAAACTATGGTACCCAGGGTTATCATTAGTTTTTCCTTGTTCAGCTATTGCCAGAGCACTCTGATGATGGCCACGTGTAGGAACAGAAACGTGCTGATGAAGTCCAACTTTAGTGTCTCTGTGTGTTACCAGTGGTACAGGAGTGGAATGTGAATGATAAACAGCACTACCATGTGACAGGCAGCATTTTGCATGCAGGTCTCAGCATCTACTTCTCTCCCTGTCTGCCAGGATCCTGGGCAGCTACAGGAAGCTGGCTGTTCACAAGGTAACCTGTTAGAGGAATGAGGTTGTTTTCCCTTCTCTTTTCCTCTGCCCCTAGATTTACTTCCAAAGTCCCAGAATGCTTCAGATCAGTATTGTGCCAACAAACCCATACATTAGAATGCATTAGAAGTGGCATAGGGGAAAGGTAGTCTGGTATTGCAACATTGGAGATCTCGGCTTTTAGGAGGGAGTGATTAAGCTCTAATGTACGGAGATGTTGAGACATACACTCAAAACGAAGACCCTCAAACCTTGGTGTGGTTTGGATGCTTTGAAGTGCACAGGTTCATGTGGCTTTCAGGGAGCTGTAAGTCTCAGCCTCCATGAAGACAATGTACAGTAATGAAATGGTCTTCAGACAGCCCCTCAGAGGAGGGATTCTAATGGTGGGCCCTGGAGCAGTGACTGATGGGACAAGAAACTACTGAGTCCTTGGAAAAGGCAGGATGTGCAATTGGATCCATTTTACTATTACATTATCTACTTTGTGATCCTGATTAAGATAGGGATACACGGAGGAATTAGCAGGTTGCACTTGTATATCCTGAAAATTTTGGGCTTAGCCAGTGTACGCTTATACCAGCTCCTGCATTTGTAGGATGGGGCTGTTTTAACAACACATAGGACTGAAGACCCAACCCAACCAGGAGGTCAGATCTAACATTTTCTCGTCTCTTGAGAAACTTCACTGGGGACACAGTTCTTAACTCCTCGTTTTCAGGTTGCATTCACAGCAGCAGATCTCAGGGTAGAAATGCATGCTAATGCCCATGCCCTGATGGTGGTTTGCTTGGGTTTTGTGTCTGGGTTTAGTACAGTCTCAAGCAATACACAGTTGGATTGGGAGTTTTACAGATAAACATCATGGCATGGAATAATTTTGTTGTTCAGTCTTGTATTACTGAAAGATTGCTTAGAGGATGGACTAGTAAATAGTGTTGCCTAAAGCCTGTTTAGCACCCATTTTGGTGTGACTCTTGATAGTGTAGGAGTTGTATGTAGTGACAACAGAATGAATCACATTCGGTATTTTTTAATGCAGAAAACAAACCCATGCCATTAAAACTGGAGTGATTTATAATATGATCCTATTCCATCAAGGGCACATTGGGAGAAATAAGGATGTCCTCTTGTTTACAACGCATAGGCCAAAACCAGAAAGCATAGTGTCCAAATTGTTTCTCTCAAACCTGGCATGACACCCTATTTTTGATGCTGCTTGACAGCTAGTCCCTGCTAATTGGTTGTATGAACATATTTATAGTAAAGCAAGAACATTGCTGGCTTTTGCTTGGTAATTAACCCCAAAATGTTGACGTCTGTAAAATCTTTACAAGAGGTTATTTCAATACATGTATTGTGGCTGAACAGAAGGGAGGATATTTGCATAACACCTTGGATGTGCTCAGGCTTTTCTTAAATGCATGTGTTGATGTGGCAACCACGGGCTTGGGAAAGTGAAGGAAAAGCACCAGTCTTGGCAAAGGCCTGAAGACAGCTTTGGCTTCCAATATCTGCAAACTAGCTTTAGACAGTGCCCAACTTTCAAGCCAGCCAGACCTGCTGCATAGGCCCCAGTATTTTGTTCTGTCCTTGTCTGGGGAATATGGTCCCAGAAGCCAAGGCAAATATGGGATTTGCTTTTGCTGGGTTATGTTTGGCTGACATTTCCTGAAGGAAAGAACTCAGGAAAATAAAAGAATTTTATTGGGCATCATAATAAGAATAATGGCAGCTCATGAAACAGAGCAGTTGTATTTCACCCCTTCACTTCTGAGAGGCTAAGGGGAGAAAAAGGCAATGTGCTTTGTAGTGGAGAGCAGAGATTTAAGTATCCATCTATCATATAGAGCCATAGAATCCCAGACTGGTTTGGACTGAAGGGACCTTAAAGCTCCTCCAGCTCCACCCCCTGCCACAGGCAGGGACCCCTTCCACTGGAGCAGCTTGCTCCAAGCCCCTGTGTCCAACCTGGCCTTGAACACTGCCAGGGATGGGGCAGCCACAGCTTCTCTGGGCACCCTGTGCCAGCGCCTCAGCACCCTCACAGGGAAGAGCTTCTGCCTAAGAGCTCATCTCAGTCTCCTCTCTGGCAGGTTAAAGCCATTCCCCTTGGCCTGTCACTTCATGCCCTTCAACCAGCCACTTTGTAGCAGCTGGCTTCCTCAGGGAACCAAATCCAAGCAGGGTTTCCAGTACCCAGGGAATTCAATGGTAGGGCACCATTTGTTTTTGATTCGGGCCTCAGACAAAGCATCTGAAGGGGGTAAATTGTGTGGCACCAAGATTTCATGGTGATTTGCTTATTGTAAATCCTACAGAATGAAAAGAACATAACTGCAGATGGATTCTGTGACTTCTGTAAATTCACTTCTTTCAACAGCACGGATACAGTAGAGCAGCTGGAAAGGACCATATGTTCCACCAGCACGACCTGTCTACCTAAATCTAGGATGCAGTACATCTGTCAGCCTACATCTCACCAGTTCAATCCTCAAGATCACTTTAGCAGCTATAATTATCTGTCTCTTCTCCCGGATGTGCTCTGTGTTTGTTTGTGCAGTGCTATCCTTGTACTTAGGTACCACCAGGTTTTACACAAAAGGCTTACCTGAGCTCTTTGTGCTGACTATGTGAGGAACCCTGGGTGAAAAACAAAAGCATCCCAGTTATCCAAGCCAAAACTAACACACAGACAAGGAATAAAAAAAAGGGGTCTTGGATAATCAGTGGCTATTTTGAGATATTTATTGCTATAGTGTCTCTTGGAAGTGTTTGCACAGAAAAGGGATCAGAATCTTAAATCCAGTATTAAATGCAGTAGAAGATGGAAACACCTTTGTATGGTGTAGTTGTCCTTGTAGCTATTTAAATTCATTGTTAACAGCTCCCTAAGGGGCAGAAATTAAGTAGTTATGATTTCCTATGAGCTAACTCTGCCCTGGGCACAGTGGCTTTCATGAATCTTACTTTTGTACTTGCACCCATCTAACATTTATCTACAAGGTCCCCAAAGGTAGGCACTAAAGGGGAAACAAAAGGTAAAATCCCTATGTTTAGCAGATCTAGAAGCAGGCAGGATACTGGAACAGCATTCTGGCAGCATGTGTCCTGAAAGGAATCACAAATTGATTAGGGAAGCTGGTTTTATATTAGTATTCTGGGGCTCTGCCTTTAGCAATACTACACATTTCTTCTTGGAAGGGTTGCCCTGTTATGATGTTTCAGGTTAGATGCACTGAAATTAAGTCATGCTTTCCTCAGCCATATCTTCTGATTTCAAATGAAATTTTGATGTATTTACAGATGGGAGGGGAAAACCCAAACCCAGCAGCGAGAAATTGTTCACTTCATGATACAACAAAGGATCAACTTTTATTGGTTTAGGGGTTTGCTTCCCCCTTGTCACTTGGCTGCGTCTCAGAGTCATAATCAGTACCTTTTAACACCGGAGTGAAGCAGATTTGCACCATATGTTTCATACTGTATATTGCTACACTATCTGCTCTAGCTGTGCCCATAGCCCAGTGACTCCCATGTCAATGCTGCAAGAGCCAGTAAATTGCAAGCTCTTGGCAATAGAGGCAACTATTCCTCTTGAAAATATTGCATTAATATTCCCTGGCAAAAGAGAACACGTAATGGAGTACAGATGTTGTGAATTAATCTTTGAATAAGCATTCATTTGTTGGCCAAGATCTGGTTGCCCTTTTTTTTTAATGTAGTATTCTCATAATGAACATAAAAAGATTACAAGATTTGTGAATGTAGTCAGGCCTCTGGAAGCTCTGGCAGCTGGCTCAGCTTTGCCTTCATTTTTTAACCTTAGTAATTAAAAACACTTCTACAAACTCAGAACCCCACCATCACTAAAGGCACTTCCAGAGCAAGATGTGAGATTCAGAACTCCATCACCTCACTTGGCCCCTTCCAGCCAGAGATGCTGAAGAAAAGTATCCTGCTGAGAATTCATTTCAAATATGTGTTTCTTGCACAGGTCATTAGAACTGAACAGGTTGGCTTGTCTACAAACACACGGATTAAAAGTATTGCTACACAGGACACTTAGATTAATCCCTCCTCTTGGGTAAACCCCGCTTCCCATTAAGCTCAACAAAGAGCACACTGCAATGGCCTGTAATAAATCTCATCCCCAAACCATTTCCAGACTGATGTACAGGATGGCAGAGAACAGACGCTGGTAATTATATAAAGCTTGGGTTAAAAATACGTGGAATATATTTGAATATTTACAAACTCATTAGCAGAAGATGAGAGGAAGACCCTGTGGCTTTCCGGACAATGGAAGGGTCTTGCACCAGCAGTGCATTTGCGTCATGACAGAGAATAACTGGGAATAGAGAAATGACAGATAGAGGAGTAGAAAATCCAAAGGGATGATTTTGAACTGGATCCCAGAAACAATGGGGTATAGATAAGATGTTGCAGGCAAGGCTTGTCTTGGATCAAAGACTGGTGAAACTGGGGCTCTGTGGGACCTGGCCTCTATCCCACTGGCACTGCTCTGTGACTCCATCCCATGACACATGGGATCTCACATTCCTGATGCAGTTGAATCCGCAAGGCCACATGTCTGTTCTGATTGGGATGGGGCTACTCCTCACTTTGCCCTTCTGCATGGGCAAGAAGGTGGGAAATTACACACTGCAGCTCAGGGGGTTGGTGTTATGAACAGTTGGTGAGGGTCTATGAGAGAAGGAGAGTTTGCTGCTATCCGTGGCCAGCAGCAATCATGGCCTGAAGGAACAGGGATGCAATCCAGGCCTTGGCATTTAAAACAGGAGGTGGTGACAGGAAGATTTGCAGGCAACAGATGAGGAAGGAGAAGGAGAGTTCAGGGACAAGGAAGATGGTGCAGTTGGTTCAGGTGCAAAAAGGAGGTGTCTGGAGACAGGGTGGCAGGCACTGGGCCACACTTGTAAGGGTGCTTCTCAAATGGCTGTGGGGTTTATTGTTTTAATGTTAGCACACGTGGCATGTTGGCATAGTCCAGAGATGCATTTCTAGCTGGAGGCTCTTGGTTACAGAGTAAGATTGCTTCAGGAGGTGGAAAAATATGGGCTATAATATTGGCTAAAGACAAGGAGTGGAGCAAAGATAGCGGGGTTTAGTTTCTGATCCCAACGCAGGTGTAGAGTTTGTAGCAGTCCTTTAACCTTACATTTCCCTTAATGCAAAATGGAATAATTGCTACCCCTTATCTAAAATATTTTAAGGCTTAATTCCTTAATAAAGTACTTCTGAAGTAAAAGCTGCTGGTCAGAGATAGAACACGCTGACAGAGCGTCCTTGCATCTGAGAGTTCTGACTTTGACTTTTAACTCTACCCCAAAGGACATCCACGTTCTGGCATTTGAACTCCCATTTTACAGTGTTTGTGCAAGTGCTGTTTGCTGTTTTCCTGGCCAAACTCACATGACAAGGTCAGATGGCTTCTTGTCTCATCCAGAAATGTCAGACTGACAGCACGGACCAGCCGCGGACATCGGGTGCCTTGGTATATGGATTTCCCTGCTTTGTAGCCCAGAGTGCTCATGTATGACACATCTTGGTCTGGATTCAGGGCTGTTCAGCTGACAGGTAGCTGAAAACATTGAGGAAAAGGGAAACAAAGCAACTCCTTTCAGTGGTGAGGGTAATGATTTACCCGTTCCCTCTGTGAATCTCTTAGGTCTTATGCTTATGCTGCGTGATTGTCAAGGGTGCTGTGCTCTCATGTTTCCTTTTGTTTCCAGAGCAGAACCAAGCCATTACTTTGTTTACTAACTCATAGCAAGAAATGACAAGGAGGAGAAATGCAGATGGACACGATGAGGGAAATCTTAAACCTGTTGAAGAGCACTTTTTCTGTTAAAATTAGCATTTTCCATGTTCACTGGGGTTGTTTTTGTTCTGCAGCATTAGGGGGAGGGAAAAGTAAGGTCAATCCAGTTTAGGCTATGCACTTCGTGTACCTTGCAGTGTTATGCTCACCATGTCAAGGACTATCCCAGATGATTACCCTCTCCTAGATACGAAAACAGCTTCAAGTACCACCAAGCACTGTCCTCCTGAGCTGGTAACCTCAGTAGATAAAAGCAAACCAAACCAGAAGCAAGCACTTCTGTTCCTGTTATATAAATGGGGGAGAGAGGCCCCAGACTGATGTGACTTGCTTGGGCTCGTGCTGGATGTGTGTGGCAGAGCTGTACTATAACCCAGACCACTGAGACCGAGGGCTTTAACTCAGCCCCTGAGGCCTCAGCAGTGGCTGACAGTTTTAAATCATTACTCAAAGGAGTTGATGAAATTCCAGCTATCAGCATCTATTTCGCTATTAGCAGAGGTGCTGAATGTTTCCCTGGGATTCCTCTCCTCTGTCCACCCCTCTGGGTTTGCTGTGCGCAGTTATGTATCCCTTAAGTTTTCCTTGGAAACTCGGATTCTTTCAGTTCCATGAATGCACGGTTCACAGCGGAGCTGACACATTTCATTAAGCTCAGCACATTGCGTAGAGGCTTGGCAAAGGGTGCCTGGGCTTTATTCAACCCAGACACACCGTGCGAGCAGCTGTCACAGACTGTGTTGTAAAATTAGACTAAAACCATAAAACACAGTTGAGGCAAGGGGAAAAAATTGCCCCTCTCCAGGGACAGCACTTTGAGCTGCGACAAAAGGTGCACTGAGCACATCAGACACACACAAAAACTCTGTGCCAAGCTCGGCTGGTTTCGTTCTTCATGCTTGAGCATCACACCATGGTAGGTGCCATTGTACGAAGGGTTCACCTGGTTCTAGTTTTAGCACAAAGTTCTGCTCTTACCTTTGCTGCCCAGAGCACCCACTGCTTTAGTGGAACGGTGTATCTATCCATTTAAATGGGCTACAGGATTAAAAACAACCTGTAAAAACACTGTTAGAGAACAGGGTAAGAATGGAGCGTTGTACTGCCCTCTTCCATGAAGGAACTACAGCCTGTTTGCATCCATTAGATACGCCAGAGCCTATGCGAGGTAGACACACACACACTGGTTGTCCCTGTTTTGCAGGGCTCTTTATCCCCCCCTTGGCACAAGGCAGCATGTTGTGGGATTCTTCATCACACAGAAGCGTCTGGGTATGGGTTTTGGGGCTGCCCCTGGCCTCAGAGCTGTTAAGTGGCCCAACAAAGCAGTGCAAAGCTCTGACCTCTCCTCTTGACTCTGCATAAGAAACACAGCTGGGCGGCTATCACAGTGCATTTAGTGCATGGGGTGTCGCATCAGTAGGGAGGGGTCTGCACTGCAGCTGTTCCAGGCACCCCTTTAGGGTATATCAGGCAGGAATCAGCTGGTGCATGAAGCTTCTTTTGTGATTAAAAAGCTAAAGAATCATCACAGAGTTGACTCTAGGATTCTCTACTGCATCTGAGACTCATTTGGGGGCACTGAGGGATTGATTTGTGGAGTATCTGTATTTTCTCTTGGTGTCAGATGGAGATCTTGATAGTCTGCAACAGGGCTTCCCACATTAGTGGGCATGAGGAAACGTGGCCTCAGTGAATTGTCCACAAACAGCAAGTGAGTAACAGAGCTGGGACAAAACTCCTATTTCCTCACTTCCACCATTGCAGTGTAACCACCAGGTGTCATTTTTATTGTCACTGTTAGGTGATGTTTAAATAGACCATAACTTTGGTAAGGAAATAATTGGAGATGTCAAGGTTCTGATCGATGCCTCCTGTTGATGCTAGCAAAACTAGTTAATCAACAGTGATGAAATGATATCATCATCCAGTAAGTGAAGCATGCAACACAACGACTGGAATCTGTTCAATGCCTGCTGTTTACCTTGATTCATGCCAATTTATAATATGGGTTAAGCTATTTCCATTTCAGCATTATGTTCTCTGTGTGGGAGAAGGCTTGCCTAATGAAACGCTTCCAAGTGAAAAATCCTGTTCTGAGGCTCATTAATCTCTTCCCTCTGTGATAAGGAGGTGCAGTTCTACACTCACGTTGAATCCTGACCCCTCTGGAGAGGCGATGGTAGCAAAAATGTGTGCAATGTGGAAACGAAATACATGTTAGGTTCTTATTTGCTTATGTTTAAGAGCCACTCATAACCTTGGATACAAGAACAGCTCCCTGAGGGTGTTAACAGGCATCTGCAATGACTTTTCCATTCAGTGCTATCAGTTGCATTCATCTCTTAAAATCAGGTCAGTATGTTGAAATGGCAGTAAGAGGAGGCTGCTGAGGGGTGGCAGCACAGCAAGTGAAGTGAATTCATGACAGCAGTGCTTCTGCTTCGGGATGCATGGATGGATGGATGGGTGCACGGATGGATTTGGGCCTGGAAAAGGCCAGGCAGCTTGGTTTCTGTATGTATCCTGCATTTTGTCCTTCCTAAGCATGGTACAGATGTTCTGAGTCCGATTTACAGCAGAGCTTTTTAGGCTGATCCTGCATGATGCCCTGTGTGGGAACAGATGTGGCTTTTTGCAATATATAGAGATCCCACTTGCAGCATTATTTGGTTGCTTTTTCTTTTCATTAACGTGAAAAAAAAAATCAAACCCAATCTACCTCTGATATTGGGAAGCTGTAGGCTGGTACCTGGATCCAAAGGTGAGGAAAACTAAATTATGATCTTGGTGTTTTAACTGCCTTATCCGTAGGGAGGTGGCAATGTTCAGTATCTCACAGGGTTTAACGCAGGGTGGGTTATCTGGCATTTCCCCTTATTTCTACTGTGCTTCTATAAATCCTCAACATATTATTTTTATCTATCTCTCTAATAAAGGCAATTTTAATGGCTTTTATAAGAATAGATAGCAGGTACAGCCCTTCTGCAAGTCACGAGGCAAACGGACCCATACACAGAGCCACTGTTCCATGAGAAGCTATGGGATTTCACAGCCTTTTTTCTTTTTCCCTTTCTTTTTCTTCTTTTCCCTCCTTATTCCAGCCGGGATCCGAGGAACAAGGCTGTTTGTCAGCCAGTGGTTTTGTCTCAAGTGGAATGTGACCAGCCTTCCCAATGAAAGGCTTTCAAAAGGGCTGCCTGGGGAATCTTACAGCAAACTCGCCCTCATGCCATAGGAAATGAGCAGCTCTGATATAGGCAGATACTCCAGAGTGAAGGTCTCTCGAGGGAGCAGAGCCAGCTCGAGTGTCCTCTTGACTGAGCAAATCGTAAAGGGAGTCCTTCTTCTGCTGGGAAGAAGTTGTGGGATTGGGATTGCTGCCAGCCTCTGGCAACAGGGATGCGGCCATGGCAGAGGGAAGGTTTTGTCCCTAAACACTATGATATAGCTATGGACTGTCCTCAGGATAGGGTTATCTTGCCCTGTAAAGGGACTCAGGGAGACATACTTGAAGTGGGAGCAGTCTTAAAATGCTTCAGTGCAATGTGAGCTCAACCAGCCCCTAAATCTGAGCAGGATGCATTTACCTTTATGCTCCTTTTCCTTCTCTCCTTTGCTTGTTCTTTGCTTTCCCAGCATTTTGCAGAAAAGCCCTTTCTTTGCATCTTGCTGTCCATTTGCAGCTCTTGTACTTTCCCAGGCAGGTGTTTCTATTGATTCAGATATGATCAAGTGGTTGTTGTCATCCTGAGACCTGCTATTAGGTGGTTTTAAGTGCACAGAACTGCCTGCCAGATGTGTGCAGTATCACATTGCATGTAGATTCAGGCATTTGGTTTGCAGCTTCTGAAGCATATTCCCCAAATAGGTAATAAATGCACTTTTCCTTACAGAAAAAAAGGGAAAAGGCCAGTGCTGCTCTTCCCTTGGGTTTTGATATGCTGAAGTGCCCCTCACCAAGTATACTAGTACCAGGCTGGGCAGGAAGGTTGGTTCTTCAGCAGTGCCATGGCTTAGGCCTTTTTAATGCAAATCCGTGTTTCCGGAATCTCATTTAACAGAAAGAGCTCGTATGAAAGCAGCATCTTCAAGTGCAGGCAGTCTTGAAAACCTGATAACTTGAAGGGTAGTTTAGCTTTGGCAATTGGCCGTTGATTTGTGCTGATTTCTAATGGGGTTTAGAAATGGACTGCTTTCTGAAGTGAGAATTACCATCAGCATTAAAAGGTGCTTAAGCTGAGATGCTGCTCTTAGTAAATTCAAAGTTTGAATACAAAGCATGACAGGTAGCATTTGACTTACCAATTGCTGTCTAGGCAATAATCCCACTGGGGAAAAAACATAGGTACAAAAGCATCTGCACAGCCCTGCTGTGGGAATAAGGTATTCCTAGGTATGCAAACACCGCTGTAGCCCCTTAAGGCAAGGACACAAACTAAGGCAGGGCAAAAGCCTCATGGGAAACCATGAGCTACATCCATCATTTCACTTACTCTTCCTGCAACTCATCCACAACCTGGGAACTCTGTGCTTCTCAAAACTGGTGTGAAACTTGATGGATGAGAGTTTATAGACTGATTTGAGTTCCGCTGGTAGTGGGGTGGCACATTCTTAGAGTCAGAACTGAGCCAGACACTGAGTTCATGCATGGACCCTGGGGACCATAGCTTGATTTGGACGCTGTAGGTAAATTTAAATCCATGCCACAGTTGCTACATCTGCAGAGAATGGCTGTTTTCCTTTTAATCTGCTGTTCTTCAATGGGTTTCCAGCCTTTGCTAGCCTGGCTTTGTGAAATGAATTTTCCCCATTTAAAAGCAGCAGTGTTTTATTTTTGTTTTAGCTGTGCTTGGGAATGCAGAGCAATTCAATCGAGAGGAAAATACACCATGAAAAGCTCTGAAAGCCCTGAGGTCAAGGATCTGAAGTTACCCACAATATTAATGACAAACCAGTGGCTGCACCATGGCAACGGGCAGGAGAATATGTGGCGTGGAAACCATAAGTAGTGTGGGGCTTTGAAAGAGCACAACCGGGAGAAAAATGGAAATTACATGATGTTCCCTCTGTTCTGTGCTAGGACAGCCATGTACAGTCTAATCCCTAATGCTGGCAAGCCCAGGACTTCCAAGGGGGCCCCGTAAGAGATGGAGAAAGGAGTTGGAGCTGGAATTAGGCTATTTATTAGAATAAAAGTCCCATTTCAAGGGGGAAAGGTTTGGGTGGGAGCACATTAGATGAAATTACTCAAAAGAAAAATAAGCATGCTGATGTTATGGGATCTCCATGCCTGGATCCTCCTCTGGGATTCCCTGCTGGGTCTAAGTGAGTCACTGAAAAACCAAATATTGGTGGTGGAATTGATTAGAATTATGAACCTGAGCTCCTTTGCCAGAGCTGGGAATTAGTGGCAATAGGTTGGGCTGTTGACTTCAGAGGGTGTTGAGTTTCCTGATTAAGAAGTGAAGGGCTTGCCTCCAAACCCGCCTCTAGATAGAAATAGCTTATTATTATCTACTTTTACTGAAAGGGTTTGTTTCTGTGACCATTTCTGCTGGCTTGTGGAGCATGAGACAAGAAACAGCTGAAGATATGGAGGGCTGAATTGTCCAGCTCTTGCACCACATGGCAGCGTTAGGGAATGAAGCGAGGAGAGACAAAGCTTTCTTCTGTAGGGCCTGGAGGAAACTGCAGTTCCTGTGCTTGGAAATGTGGGAATTACATCGGGAAAAATAAGCCAAATAATCTCTCTAACTGCAATAGTCCAACTGTCACCTTCATTCCTCCTAGCAGATGAAGCACTGATAGAAGGGCTCCATCTCAAACATGGGATGATGTTTTACTTCGCAGAAACCTGCTTGTGCTGACTGAGCCCTACTCGTACTTATCAGAACATCAGTGATACAGATAGTGACGGGTCATGGTAAACGGGATCACCAATTCTATAGCATTTTCTGTGTATACTTGCAATCAGATGACCTAATTCTCTTTGTGTGAACAGGGAGTGCACTTGAGTAGGGAGAGAGCTGACATCCCCAGTGCAGGAATCTGTTCATTGAATCTGAATCTAGTTGGCCAGAGGAACTCGATTGCAGCAACTGAATGGGAAGAGAGAAAAGAAGCTTAGAAGACTTGGAGGGGGGGAAAGAAGGGTAACTTCACTTGGAAAAGGAAATTGGCAACAGAGGATGGCAGCATGACTGTGGAAGAACAGCAATGAGGAAGTGGATAAGGGAAGGAAAACCAGCTGAAATAATGGAAGGCAGCGAACTTGTTGCCCCGAATGCTGCAAAGGATTACTTAGCCCCTAAACTATGCCCATAAGGCCCTTTAAATGGTATGAAAGGCTCAGGAGGCATTGAACTCGGAACAGGAGGGCTGTGCAGCTCCTGGGTGCTCTGGTGAGCAGTTTCCTTTGAAGCACTCTGATCCCTTGGGAAAAACTGGGATTAAATGACAGGAGGGAACAGAAAGTTCAGCTGGGACACGAGGCTGGGAAACGCGACTGTGTTTTCCTCATCTGGGTGGCATTTCTTGGGTACCTTTTAATTTCTGGTTCAGTGGCTATGCAGCTGACCTTGAGTGTTTTACCTCTGAACATATGCGAGTTGCATCTTTCCACACCTTCAAATGCTTGTGTGCTGTACCTCCAACCATACAGCAAACAGAAATGAGATGGAACTGGCTAGCTGTTAACACTGTTATTTCCTGAGGGCATTCTGCTTTCCAAACTAACGATAACTGTACCGATTTCATTTTAAGTGCCTCCTTTGTGTGCATCCTTTTCTCCTCATAATGAGTTAAAACATCTAACATGGTGGTCAATAGATAGAAATGATGATAAAGAAGTTTTGGGCCGTTGCTGCTTCCAAAAGATTTTAACAAATGGGATCTTCTAGAGCTTGTCCCCATGCATAAGAGCTGGTGGCAGAGGTAGGTGGAGAGGAGCAGCTGGGTCTGTTCGTGTAAGACTTGGTCTTTGTGCCTTTGAATGTGACCAGTGTGATGGATGTCCTTATCCTTTGGACACCCTTAAGATAGTCTGAAGCTCTTTGAGAGGTATTTGGACATTCCTGCAAAGCTGGGTGTTGCACACGTAGCTGGCTGTGTTGAGGACTAAATGCAATGCTGATGTGATGGAGGAAGGGAGGTAGAAACAGGCACCCCATCTTGTGTGCCCCTCTAGGCAGTTTGTAGCAGGGAAAGTAGGGAGGAGGTTTGTGTAGCATCATTGTCCTCTTGTGCTGCTGCTTTCCCCAAGGGCTATTTTGGTGCTCAAACTAGATATTGGAAACTTAGAGCTACTTCTCCCCCCAAAATAGCCCAGATATTGCACTTGGACTGAGGAGCTACCAATCTGCTTCTCTCTGGCTGCTTTCTTGCCTCCCCTCATTAATGCCTTGATGTCTCTCAAGGTGGTTGTGTGGATCTGGAGCCACAGCTGCCTCAGTCAGTGCATGAGGAATTGTACTTCTATGTCACATAACCAGCAGTGGGGACCTGTGGGGCTCCAGACGGATATGGTATGTCTTGTGGGTTTCAGTACGCAAAGGAAGGTTGGCCACTGCTCCTCCAGCTGTTCCTAAAGCGATATGTGTCAGTGGTAACCCTGCGTGTAATATCAGAAACAGCAGCCACAGATGGAAAATCACCCAAGCGCAAGTCGTCCTGACATGCTCCATGCTTGACATCAGATTCCTCAGAAAAGATCCCGAGGAATCTGGAAACCGTGGCACATGATGGATTATTTCTGGTTTGGCCTGTCTCTTCCATGCAGCTTATTTCTGTCAGTCTCTGCTCCTCCTGACAGCTGGAGGGTTGTGGCAATGCAGCTCGTCTCTCGCTGCCTTTACTATTCCTGCTCTGCTAACAGGCTGATGTAAGTCCGAATGTGACACATGTGAATGTTGATCATATGTCCTAAGGTGACAGAGTCCTGCAGTACAGTTTGCTCTGTTCTTTCCAGCAAGGATGCAAAAAATAAGTGTGTGTGTTTGCTTGGAAGCCAAAGACATGCTCAAACTCCTGTTATGTTCCGTCAGAGCTGGTAAGAGATTGTGCACCAAGAAAAACAGTTCATTATGGGTTACAGGGAAGAGGCACATTTAAAGCCCATAGGTATCTTCTTATCCCTGCCACTAAAACCTGCAGAGGCTCATTCCAGCTTATCCTTCCAGCATATCCTAAGCTCTTTCATCGCAGTTCTTCCACTGACTCTGTTGTTGCAGGATTGGATGTTAGCAGTGCCCAGGCAGCGTTGGGCAGGATGAATTATGGAGTATGTTGCTCTGGATGCCAAGCCAAGGCTCTCAGCGCTGTGCAAGTGTGGGGTGAGACATAGGGAGATGTTCTGTGTAACAGAAGCTTATGGCCCAGACTGTCAAATGTGCAGCAGTATGCTGTTGAGCAGCTATTTTGTATAGTTAATGCTCATGTCAATATTAACTGAACAGTTCTCTTTAATGACTTTGAACCACCTATTTGGGTTTGGGTTGGAAGGGACCTTAAAGCTCATCCAGTTCCAATCCCCTGCCATGGGCAGGGACACCTTCCACTAGAGCAGGTTGTCCAAAGTCCTGTCCAGCCTGGCCTTGCACTCTCATTTTCCTCTGCCTAGTCATTTATTTCAAGGTGTAGGGCTCATTGAAGGAGTCAGCTCACCTTTGGGCTCATTCTCTACAGGATGGTGCTTTTCTAGTAGACATGCTAGGGAAATAATGGCACCTGTGGGAAGGGTGATTTCACCCCGAGGATTGTTTGAATCCCACTGACACAGGTAGAATGAGCAGAGCAAAGGCTTTGGAGGCTTCTTGCTTTGGGAAAGGATGGGAGCTCAGTGCAAAGACTGCTATTTTCTGGACACCAGCCCCAGATCTATTCTGTTTAGTGAATCTCCATGCACGAGACCTTCTAGGCATGTAAAGGGGGCAAGATGAGCCATGAGCTTGTGCAACAGTTCCAAACCCCATCCCGTGCTGCTCGTTCACAGCCTTCCCGGTGTTTGCACAAGGGAAGTCTAATGCCATTCCCCTGCCATATTGTTTCCCATGAGGATCTTGGCAAAGAATGCCTGCTGCAAAAAATAACCCATGGCAAATGCCGTCTGTTTCCATTACTGTATGGGAACGACTGCCTTATGTAAGTGCAGCGTGAAACCACTGCAGCAATCAGATATAGGCACTGCTCTGCTGGGGAACGTCCTGGGAGCATAGCGGACATTCTTGTGGCTGATGAAGAATCAAACCTCATTATTGCTCTGAGGTTTGCCCTCTCTGAGTGTGTTTGTGTGCTGGGCTCTCTCTTTCTGTGTATTAAAGGCGCTGGGTCGAATCCTGGTAATTCTGGGTCTATTTTTACCCAGTTGCTACTCAGGCAAACCTTTCATTGACAGGGGCTGGAAAGCTGCCCAAGTAAAGGGCGCTGAGGGAATTGAGAAGCTGGCTGTCACTCAGCTCTATTTTGATTTCTGAGATTCCCTTTCTGGAGGTTTTTCTCTATATCGTATATACTTGCTAATGCAGGCTTAAAGCCGGTGCAAATTTACACTACATTGATTTTATGCAACTGGGATCTTTTATCGCTCTGTGTTCGGATAGGTGTCCTGTGGGTGTGCTCTTGGTTGGATTTCTCCATGGAAGGGGCAGGGTCTGAGGCAGAGAAGCTGGCTTGCACTGGCTGTTTATTTAGCATGAAGAATACTGATCATCCTTCCTTTCTTCCCCAGCACCAGATGCATTTGGGGGTTGATGACAGGGATTCCAATGGGTCCCCTCCAATCTTGGAGCTTTCCCTGCTTTTTTAACTTCTAACCCACTGCTTCCAAGCTTGTTCTCACTAACGGCTGCCACTCTATCACACAAAGGTGACAGGTTTTCACTGGAGACCGCATGTGAAAGACACCTGAGGAAGACCTGGCTTGTAGAAATCCAGCAGATGAAACAATCCTCTGGCAGTCATAGATGCCTGCTAGGTGGGAGCTCAGAGCCGGGGCAGGCAGAAAGGAAGATCTATTTCTTTTGCTCATTAGCTTGAGCTTTGATTTTAGACTTGCTTAAAATCATGCACTTGCTCCTCAGGAAGAGTTTAGGTTGAGGTGAAACCAGACAAGTCCATCCTGGACAGATGGTGCCACAAAAAACAGCAGCAGAGAGATGTTGTGAGAGGAAATGGAGGAGTGAGTAGGAAATGAGGATGGAGAAAGGGAATAAGTCTGAGCAGGAAGGATGTGAACCAGTCCTGCGAACAGGGGGGGTGGTGGTGCATGAAAATCCTGTCAACAAGAAGAAACCTGTTGAGTGCACAGGGGCTTTCTGTTTCCTTCAGTGGCACTAATGAGAGTTGTCAAGCTCCAGCTACTTATGGAACACAGTCAAAGGCTTTGCTCTCTTCTTTCTCTCCACATCCTGAGCTCCACTTTCCTGGTGCTACCACTCGAGCAAGTTGGGGTTTGGGAACTTGGGAGCAACCCGTCCAATTCTTTTCTTACCACTCTATGGTCCAGCCTGTGTTTTAACTAAGTGGGTCCTTTTCTAGCTATCCCTGGAGAGTGTGGGTGAGACCAGGCTTTGGGCCACAACTTTGGCAATGAAAAATAAGCTGTGTTCTGGTTAATGAAGTTTTGCCATTACGAAGGCAGTAGAGGGGGAGTTGCTGAGGGACTGAGATTCCCAAAGAGTCTGAATCAGAGAAGAGATTCCCAAATTGCGCTGTGACACACGGTGGAAACCACAGTCCTTCTTTGCTGGTGTCAGGCCTCTGGATCTCTCCAGAAAAGGGGTCTATCCACATCATGCTCCCATATCTACTAATGGTGGGTACACAGAAGTGACATCCTGCCAGTACAGGCTTCAGAGGAGGTGGTGAGTAGGAGAGGAAGTAAACAGCTTGGTGGTTCTCAGTGGTATGTGAGGCTCTCCGAGGACAGCAGAAGGGGGACTGCTATACCAAGACATGCCCCTGATGAATATGAATCAGCACTAACTTAATGTTCTATACACCTTCAGTAACTTAGACGTAGTTAGACACTCATTATCTTGCCAGTTTGCCCCAAGAAATATGTTGAATCGATGGCTATTCATTTCAAAGCTCATCAAGTTTAATGTAAGCTTAAAATGCGCACCCTGTTTAAACCTCAGCTTACAGTGATGATGGGAGTAGAACAAGAAACTTCCTTTGTGTTTCTTACCCTCTGATATGACAGGTTATCCCAGCTACAGGCCCAGACAGCTGATTCGGCTGCAAAATGATAAACTGGGCTTCAAATGCAGCACTGAACTTGTGGGGGAAGCGTGCTGCCTTCCTTGGCATCTATCTACATCTATCATCATCTACATCTATCTACAGAAGCAATAAAATGCAGAAATCCCTTGTATTAAAAGCCTTTTTCATGAGGTTTCATGATTGACTGTTTAGGAAACCAAAAGGACAGAGTAATTTGGATAATTCTGCGTATGAGGCCTCTCCTTTTTCTCAGCTTCATTCATTACTGTACTTACTATGTAATTACAGTTAGGTAAAATACCATTAGCTATTAATTCCCTGTTACTGATGAGGATGGAAATGAGTTACCACTTGTAAGCGTCTTATTTCATGCTGCTTAGTGCCTGAGCCTCCAGAGGAGCATCTCTGAACTAGGTCTGTAGAGTAGAACCTGAACAATCAATATATGCAGGAGTTTGGTTCAAACTGACACTCAAGATGAGTAAATTCACTTCATCCAGTGCAGGAAGAAAATCACCAATTGTCTTCAGATAATGGGGTGTACTTGGTAACTTCGCTTAGTGCTGAAGATGTTTTCTCCTAAGATTCAGATTGTCTCATTTGCTGCCCTTTAAAATTCAGTGTTTGAAGCAGATTCCTTCTATAGTCAGCAGAGAGGAAAAGCATTTAACAGGGATCCAACTGAAGTGTTTAAGATGGGTGGTGAATTTCCCCCTGACTCTCTTACCTTCCTCATGTTGAGTGGGTTTGATCCAGCCTCTTTCAACTCATCAATATTTATCATAGTTGGTAAATTGTAGAGTGGAAAGGGAACTCTAAAAGCCTGTAGCTTTTGTGTGTAGATGCTTATGCCTTCAAAGAACTCCATCGCTGAAGCATGGTGGCCTAACGCATCACTAACTCTGTATCTGAAATCTCTTCCCAAGCTGGAATCCAGTTTACTGTGTCTTCCTAGATGCCTGTTAGCATTTCAACACAGACAATTAAACAAACGTATCAATGGACAGCAATTAATACACTTAATTCCCAATTAATACACAAAAATTCCCAAAGGTTGTTTAAGCGGGCAAAGAAGGAGAAGGGATGCTTACAGTGCATCTGCAGACATAGCTCGATTTTGGCAGTGACAAGATAGTGGCTGTCTGCAGTACTAAAGAGATGTTCTCTTTGTGGAATTGAAGCATTTCCTATTTTCTTTTAAGCTATTTTGCTTGAAAAATGGCAAAGGACTTCTGAAGGGCTCTCCCAGCTCCAGTTAATGAAATAGGTTTGATTATATAGAGATTCGAAAAGTAAGGGGAACTTCAGCAAGATCCTTTTTCCACCTGTGCAAGAGTCTCTCTGGTGCTGTTTTTAGCCTTGTGACCTGGTATTTGTTCAGTGAGAGCACTGGTCCCTGGTGTTCCAGATGGGAAGAGAGCTCTTTCAGTGCTCATTCACAGCCAGAGTTCTGTGGGAGGGTGCCAATTCTTCCAAAGCCCATTAAATGATTACCTTCATTGCAGACTGCACACTGCAATACATTTCCCCCCTCCAGCCTTAATGTCAGTGTCCATTCAGGCTTATTATTACAGAGCAGATCACAAGATGTAATGCACTGCTGCCATGGGCTCCGCTCACAGATATGGAAAGCTCAGGACCTACATACCTATTATGGCTCTTGTTACTCTGAACCACTTTGCTGCCAGCTCAGAGTTTCCACATGGAGCAGGGCAGGCTCCATTCACCCCAGTGCTTCTCTTTGGTGGCACAGGGGAGTATTAAACAGCCGGTGCTCAGCAGTTTGGTGCTCTATTAGCCTGCATGTCCAAACCTGTCTGTCCATCATTTCAAGGACTCTGCTTTTTGCTTAGCGCAGAGATACATAAATAGATCTCGCCTTGAGATATCAAAGCTGGTTCGGGTCCTATTTGTGGCAGAAGTTAACTACTAATGGAGTAAAAACCCATAAAGCGCAATCTCAGATGTGTCTGCAGGTTTTCTCACTTTGATGTTCAAGAAAGCTTTACCACACTCAGTTGTTAACTGTGATTATCCTGGTATCGTAAGTGAGAAAACACAGACGACCGAACTGCTGCTCCAATGAGCAGCACATGTCAATGTAGGCTCTGCCTGATCTCTTCCAAGCTGTCTTTTCCAATAGCTGGACCATGCTGCCTCTTCAGCGTGCAGTGATGCCAGTATCCTTCAGGGTCATATTGAAGCTTTTGGTAAACACTTTAAATAGCTACTTAGCATATAACATGCGCTCCGACTTCTCCTTGTTTCTGAATCAGAAGGGCTTTGAGTCTAATATGAACCACTCACTGCTGATAAAGGGAATCAGTAGTTCTGCTTGTGGCCAGAGGCAAGGAGAGGTTTAGGTAATATTGAGGGTGGAGATTCCTGAAAAGCCGAGGCATGTGATGGCTGCTCTCAGTATATTGGTATGAGATTCAGGGGCAGCACATGGACTGTGTACCCACGGGCAGGCTCTTGATCCACTCCTGCAGCCTTGGCACATGCACTTCTTACATTCAGGAACCCAGTGTTTCCATGCACCAAACGAGTGGTGGCATGCCAAACAGAACATGCTGTCTTTTCCCCTTGTCCAGGCTGCAAGGGAAGGAACAAGATTTCCTAGAACGATATTGGTCTCGGGTGTTGTAATCTTACATATATATACTTGCACGTAATCAGATTTCTAAGCTACTTGGATGCGTCAAGCCCAGATACTCTGTCAGGATGAGATCCCCAGGTTAGAGTCTGAGCCTGAAGAGTTGTTCCTCATTATGAGGGAGAAGGAACTGGACAAGAAGAGATCAGGGACCAACAGAAGGAGATAGAATCTAGAGGTTACAGACTTTAAACAAGGAAAATGCTTTTACTGCTTGCAGTCTTCTGCTGGTACATCTGCAGCTTTGCATGAGTTAGAACTCCTTGCTTCTCAGCTTCCTTAAATGTACCACAAGGGGAACACAACCCAAGTTGTAGAGGGAGATCTGTGGCTGTGTTTTAGCCAAGTACCCCCAAAGTCTTTCACAAATAGAAAGTGAGGTTCAAAACAAGCTCAGCTGGTCCGGGTAGAAGGAAACACACAGAAATAGTGTCCCCTGCTGCTGCAATGTACCTGTGTCTGGGACTGAATGTTACAGCAGCTCACGGCAGGGCAGGGAGATCAGCACTGCAAACCTTTGGAGAAGAAACGGTGATGCAAAGCTGAAGCATGCAACTCACCCAGGCTGGGGCTGGGAGATTGTCACAGCTTTATTCCTTCCATCTGCACCCGTGTTTGACAGCCCTCCTCTCACAGTGCCTTGTGCCTTTGTGTTGTGGTTGCAGAAGGCTGACCCCAGGGATGCTGCATTGCGTTGGCACCAGCAGCAGCTACGAGCAAAGCATCTGCCTGCATCCAGCTGTGGTCTGCAGATGTGCATGGCAGCTACTGCATCACCTGGCTGCAGGTATCCAGTGACTTCCCAGCTATGAGAAATACTTAGACAAACCTACTTCAAAGCATGCATCCCCCCAGATGATCTGGTACCATGTTTCTGTACCAGAAACATGCAAGTTATCCTTGCTGTTTAGATGGGAATGTGCCCTTGGATTTGGCTTCAAGAGGCAGAAGATACCTATAGTGTCATAGGACAGGGGGTCAAGCGGTACCTATGGCTGCAGCCCACAGCATCAAAAATGTGTTCAAATACTAGTTTTCTTTCTTCAAAATTAAAAGAAGACTCAGCAAAACCTTGGAAGTTCCTGTCTCCCATTCCTCCAGACTTTACCTTTCTAAGTCTGGATCTTCTGAGGGCTTGAGCATAGATTAGCCCCTCTCTAAGCAGTCAATGGCTGTGCTATTAGAACCTGGATCCACGAATGGTAAGTGTAATAGCTCATACTCAGTAAAGAACCCAACAGGTCCCTGAGCCCAATACTTTTAGGGTTAATGTGCTCGGAGCACCTCCTATTAAATATAGAAACCAGTTTTCCATCCACAAGCCTGTTATAAATAAATACCTTTTTTTCTCAGGAGAGCCTGGCATAGCCCCAGATGAACCTGATCAGCCTCTGTTGCAGAGCTGTAACAGGCTGCTGCGAACATACCTAACACATAGAAAGGCTGATGAGCTGCAGAGCAGGGACACACCATTTCCCCCTTGATTCTCTCTTCCTGTAGGTGAGATGCTCTGAGCAGGGCTGCAGAGGCTAAGGATGAACTCAGGGCTGTAGTGCTTGTCCCTTTCTCTTGCCTGTGGAGGAGAATACACTGGTGGGGAAAAGAAATTAGAAGAAATTTGGTGCTTTGCTTGGTGTGTGGGAGAGAAAAGAGAAAAGTCGTGACTGAAACAGAACTGGAGATGCTGAACAAGTTGTTGCTGGTGGTTTTCACTGAGGAGAGGTTGAGATTTGGGCTTGCACAAATAAATGGGAAGGTGAGCAAGAGTTTATGGGTGTGCAGGCCTACAGCTGGGAAGGAGCACGGGCACGTGTTCTAATGGATGGGGAGAAGTAAAAACTCACTATTTGCACTGCCCTGCAGTCTGATGGAGACTGAGTCTGGATCTGTAACCTGCCTTTTTGGGTTTAATAATAACAGAATCAGGACATTTATGTAACATTTATCTTCTTTTCAATATACTACTTGCAAATAATCTGCTTAAGGAAGCCTGTAAATTGCCCGAGGGTCCTTGAATAGAAAGCACTACTGAGGGAGAAAACATGTCTCTGTTATTCTCATGCTACTAATACATCTTCGCAGCTACACAACCGACAAACAGATTCTGCATGTAAAAGGTAACCTGTACCAGCTCTGTGTGTCTGATCTACAGCAATGGTAATATGATGTTTCCCAGGTGACTGAGAGTTGGCTGGGTAAAGAGGGTGTTGTCAGAGATGTATTGGTGTGTGCCTCGTGTTCAGACACGGGGTGGAGAGGAGAAAGGCTGAGTTGGGTTGAGCTTGGTGTCTCCCATGGTTTCCAAGAGGCCTAAGTGCTGTGTTTATGGGAGTTTTGTGTTGGGATGTTTGAGGATTAAAGTGCATTCGCATGATAACTATGTGCAGTTTGCATATGGATTGGGCAAGCCTTGTGGCAGGCTACACAAACTACACCTGCCTTGTTAGAAAACGGCTTTGAAAAGATGCTCCTGAAAGTCTATAGCTATAAATATGCTTTAAAAAGCCTCTTTTGGGTAATGAATGTGTCTGTGCTCAGTCTTCGTATAGCATGAAGACCGAGCTTTGAGCCTGTGTTGTCTGCTACCACTTGTAGACTTGGGCCAAGCTTGAGGCCATTTCTCATGGTGATCTCTGGGACACCTGTCAAACAGGAGCTGGACTCATTCCAGATGCCACCAAGCAATCCTTAGCTTCTAATGACTCCTAGCCACTATTGCCCTGCATGCAACTATAATTGGTAACTTGGAAGTAAAGGGGTTTCTTCTTCCCTTGGCTAATTCCCTCTGCTGTTTAGACCTGCCCAAACCACTTTGACTGTGTTCCTTGTTTTGCTAAACTATAACGTTTGGGCTTCCCAGATCCCTTCTCCAGAAAGATTCAGCTTTTCTGGAAGGACCTCAGACAGGAATGTTTGCTGTTATTTGCAGCAGCAAACAGCTAAGTAATCCAATGTAAAGACTCATAATACACATCAGCAAAAGGCAAGAAGGAAACAGTGGCTTGAGGAAATATCCCAACAAACCAGAAAGGTGCTTCAAAATGCTCATTTGTAAGTCATTTAATAAAATCACTTCAGCACAGCTGTGCCCTAAGGAATAACCGTCTAGATTTAATTCCTCTTAAATAAGAGGCATTTCTCTGTGGGGAAAGGATGCTGCATGAGAGTTTTGTTCCTTTTCCTTGGGGGCAATGATATAGCTTCAAATATACTCAATAGTGCCCAACATTCTGCAAAACTGAGTGGTTTTGAAAGATGGTTTATTTTAACAGCTACAAAAAAACACACAGTAAAAGGATTGCCACCTTACTTCAAGATATTATTTAGATACCAACTGAATGGCAGAAATGATGCTCCTGTTACCTACTCCTTCATCCCATGAGAAAGGCTTCCAACTGCTGCCTCCATCATATTCAAAGCACCTAAAAACCCAGAGATGAGAGTTACCAGTCACAAGGCCGTGTCCTGGATCAAGATATTCCAGCTGTAACATATTCCTGAATGGTTCTGCAAGTTATCTTGAAGTGTTCACTACAGACTGGGAGCCAGAGAAACACTGAGTACTGCCAGCTTTTACTCATGTTCTGATGTGCACTACAGGGAACTAATTTCAGTGCTTGGCACAAACAGAGTCATCTTGTTCCTTAGCAAAGGTGCAGTTATGCTAAATTAAGCATGCTGAGATGACTAAGAGTAATCATTCATCGTGATATCTTATTGAATTTTCAGGGGTCAGGAAGATGAGTCCATTTTTAATGCTGAAAATGACATTACCTGAATAGAGCTTATTTGGTGTTGCCATCAGTAAATCTGGGAGATGAAGCCGAATGAATAGCTGCTTCTTGGTAGCTAGGAGAACTCTATTATTATTGTTATTTTCTCTCTCTCTGACTCAGTAGCCTTAGCTGTCAGTGATGGAGAGATGTGGACCCTGCAAGGGCAGCAAAGAATAGGGCTGTTTCAGGAGAGCAGGAAAAAGGCTTGTGCTTGTCACTAAGGGAGCTGAATGTGCCGTTAGTCAAAGTAATGGAAGAGCTTAGATGTGACTCATCAATGAAAATAACTTGGGAATTAGCAGCAGTGAACATTTCTTTAAGAAAAAATAGGAAAGCCATGAAGTGTTTGGCTGCTTCCTGGGCTCAGGTGGTAGCTGACACCTTGGAGACGAGATGGAACACGAAACAATTCCTGTTTTCACGCATTCCTTGTTGGGATACCAGATACATCTTTCCAGCAGCACAGGGCTTGGTGAGGAAGGACAGATTCCCTAATGCATGGCTGTTTCCTGTACTATATTGGTTATGATACCTGAGAAAGCCCAGCGATGTAAACATGCCTAGAGGTAGAAAACATGCCCTTGGTCTCATTTGCCACCCTGCTCCGGGACTGCTGTGAAGCATTCCCATTCCATGGTACCAACTTCCATGGGATATACATGTACGAATAACAACCACGTATGCAGAGGTCTTGGGTGCGCGTCCTTGGAATGAGACGGCTGGATCCCATTCCTGGCTCAGATGGGCATTTTCTGTTGCGTGGCGGCATTGGCACCACGAAATGTCGGGTCTCAAAATGGAAATAGCCCAGCATTGTTTAGGACCGATTCCAGGAAATGCCTTTCGGATAGAAGCACTCTCTCTTGCTGCCCCTTCTCCATGACCGCGTGAGGAGAAGGATCTAAAATAGGTCATTGTTATGCATGGAGAGAACCCTGTTCCCTAAGCTCCTTTGGTTTCCAAGTAAACGAGCTTTGGAGGTAAGTTAGCAAAAGAGGCTGATTCATTAGCAGCAAGGGAAATCTGTGCTTTGGAGGGGTGCCCAGCTGCCCAAAGGGATTTACGTAGTGACATGCTCTTCAAATCTGAACAGAGCAAGCTGAGCGATACACATTTGGGCTTGAACTATATCACAGTCACGTGCTTGCTAGGCTCATGTCTTATCTCATGGGTTTCTCTGGAGAGTATCAGTTGCTCCAGTCCCTCTTAGGGTTTTGAATTTGTAAGGGAAGGAGTCACAATGAGGTATCTCCTAACGTGAGAAAACTCTATCTGTTCTCTTTTCCAAATTAGGTCACCTTGTAAGGCAGTGCTGGATGGGGTTTGTCCCTGCAGCTCGGGAGGCTGTAAATAACATAGGTGTTACAACATGTTCGATGGGATTTCATGGCGCCGTCACTCGTCTGTCTGAATATCATAGCCCAAATTAATAACAAATTAATTCTATCTGCTGAAAAGACCCCAACTGTCACCCTCCTGTCAGGGATGAGATCATTTTGGGCAGTTATTTGCTTACAGGAGGAACGGAGCCAACACATTCTTCTGGCATCATTACTGAGGGCAGGCTTGTGCACAGAGAGGAGTGCTCCCCTTGGTCGAATCATCTGGAGTGCAGGGAGGAGAATTCAGTCTTTTTTGGAGCATCTTCCTCCTCTTTGTTGCTGTATCAAGAGGGTACCCATTAGTGCCAGAGGTGGGATGGGCACACATGCACAGGATCGGATACTGCAGACTGCCCTCGCTCAGACCGCTGAGCAGCTGCCGGGTTATAAAGATCTCTGGCCCCTCCTGACCTGAGCCAGATTTGAACCATTGACCTAGAAGTGAAGAGCTTGAAATCCCTGCTCAAGCCACGGGATAAATCGGGCTGCAGAGCTGCGTTTGTCTTTATTCGCGTTCAGTTGCTGCCATCTAATGGCAGATGGGGAGTGGAAAAGCAGCATCTTGTCCTTGGCAGCCTAGTATGTGTGTGTACAAGTAGTTCCCATCAGCCCTTAAGAGTGCTTGGAAAGCACGGTGATTTAGGCTGGCTTTATTCCTCTATGGGGTAGTTTGACAAAGGCCTGTTGTGCTAGCAGATCTTCATACTGGTTTTGCTCCCCTATGCTGGGTGATTTCCATATAGGAAACCCGAGTGAAAGTCTGTGATTATAACTTGGCTTAACAACTGCCCCAGGGGTAACTGAGTAGTGGGTGGCTGTGGCAAGGGGAGGTGCTGAGAGAAGGTAGGTAGGTAGGTAGATGGCACTTCTAACATTTTGGAGTACCACTGGTGCACACAAACATCTGCACCTTCAAGAACTTTGTTACAGAAAGAGAAGGAGGTGGAGACCAGAACAAAATTAACTCACTACTGCAATGGCTTTAAGATAGCAGAGAGGAGACTGAGATTAGAGTTAAGGCAGAAGCTCTTCCCTGTGAGGGTGCTGAGGCGCTGGCACAGGGTGCCCAGAGAAGCTGTGACTGCCCCATCCCTGGCAGTGCTCAAGGCCAGGTTGGACACAGGGGCTTGGAGCAAGCTGCTCTAGTGGAAGGGGTCCCTGCCCGTGGCAGGGGCTGGAATTGGAGGAGCTTTAAGGTCCCTTCCAGCCCAAACCAGTCTGGGGTTCTATGAACTAACTGTAAATTATTTGGTCCAAAAGCTAACAGAATAAAATCCACTTTCCTTCAAAAAAAGACATAAAGGAGAAAAGCCTTTGCCCAACTCCGGGAAGTTCCTGCTGTGTTTTCTGTGATTAAACCCCCATATTTATAAGCTAATAAGTATTCATCATACGTGATGTTTGCATTGCCTGTTTCTATTTACACACAGATCTCCAAATCATCCTTTTAAGCCCCACTAGGTAACACTGTCTCACAGAGGAGAAAGGTTATAAACTCTATAGTTCCTTATGCATCACTGCAGTGCAGCCATTGGGTGCCCAGAGATGTGTCCTGTGATGGGACCACAGTCCAGTGAGCCATGGAGGAGCCTTAGAACAGTCCCAGCACTGACTGCTGGGCCATGCAAGCTCCCATGTCAGACACAGGCTGTCACCAGGGCTGGCTGTAATCATAAATCAGGTTTCAGGTTTGAGGAATGTAGTTCTTAGTCACCAAAGAAATGCTGTTTTATACCAGGAAAATGGGAAGAAAAATGTGGTGCCTCTGGACAGAATACTGGAAAAAGCTGTAAAATTCCCCTGGGCTTGGCTGGAGGAATAGATTGTATGTAAGGAGGAAGTTCTTTACTGTAAGGGTGCTGAGGCACTGGAATGGGTTGCCCAGGGAAGCTGTGAATGCTCCATCCCTGGTGGTGCTCAAGGCCAGGTTGGACAGAGCCTTGGGTGAGATGGTTTAGTGTGAGGTGTCCCTGCCCACGGCAGGGGAGTTGAAACTGGATGATCTTAAGGTCCTTTCCAACCCTAACTATTCTACCATTCTATGAATAGCTGCTGGAAAGGAAGTCCAGGAATGAAGCAACATGGATGAGAAGAAGGGAATACCAAACTACTTCTTATTTTCCTACTGGAGGAAACAGTCTTTCAAAGCACTGTGGAGAGCAACAGAATTGAGTGCAGTGAGTCCTCAGACACCCTTGTAACTGCTGCTTTCACCTGCACGTGTGTGAGAGAGCAGAGGAGAGCAGCACACATGGATTCTCAGTGGGGAGTGAGAACATTTTAGCATGAGGCTGCTCAGTGTCAGGCCACAGACAGTTCCCAGACTGCAGGGACCAGCTGAGTTATCCTATCTAGAGAGTCCCAGCACCTCCTTTTGCAATCAAGGTCCAGCCACTGTTCCCTTACATCAAAGCCAGGATCTGCCTTCTGAGAAAGAGCAGCTTTGTGCCTCTGGTGATACCCACTAGTGAGACACCAGTGATTGCGGGATGAAGACAACAGTGATGTCTTCTGCACACAGAAGCAGATCTGTCAAGATGCTGGGAGCCCTTGGTGTAACTGCTGGTTAGATGCAGATTAGATCCTTTGCAGAATGGTGATGCTCCTCAGATGGAACCATTACTGAAATGCCCCTGTCAAGCAAGTGCCCCCAGGAGCCTTTCTGCTTGCTCTGTAGGTGCTTCTCTTTGAAGCTCAGTGGTAAAGTGATAGCAGAACACATTTAACAGCTCTAAAACTGTCTTGGCAAGAGTGCTATTTTCTTAATCCACATCCCTTGCCCTCTCATTTCCCATAGGCAAACACCATCTTCGGACCTCTCTTGGGGAAGCATCAGTTGCGAAGTGAGGACATAAAATTACACCAAGCGAGCTGAAATTCAAGCCTCACCGTTCCAGCAGTGACATTTAGCGGTTAATGTGCACCCTCCACACGCAGCAGCTGCAAGGTTTTGTTACTGTCACTTACCAAAACCTTCGGTGTGCTCAGCTTTGAGCCAGAGAACTCGCAGGCCCAGAGGCACCACTGTGTCACCAAGAGCCCTTTAGTGTAGCTTGACATCTGAGAGAGTTCAGCAGGATAGAGGAGTGCTCTGGTACCGAGGTATGGTTCAATACCCTCAATTCTCCTGGGAATTAAGCTGCATGTGTCAGGACACTTGCATGAGTGTGGTTAGCTCAGTGCTTAATGCGATTTGTGTGCTTAAATATGATGATCAAGTTTCTAACCTGCTGATTCAACAGGGGAGGGGGAATACATCAAATCAACACGAGTTTTGCTGCGATTGTGGTTTTTGCAGGGCTTTGCACAGGAAGCTTGACACAAGAGCTCTTGCAAATGCCAAGATAAGCAGAAAAAAAGCCCAAATCAAACACCCCCTAGAAGAAACATCCTTCCTGAGCTCATCATTTCAGCCTCCTGCTCGCTCTGCCCTGCTGAACGTTGCCCCCCTTCCCGATCAACGCGGGCTCTCGGAGCGACAGCAGCTCCGGGGGTTTCGGCACATCCCCTTTCCGGTACCCAGAGCTTCCTTCCAGGGGCTGTTTCCCAGCAGGAGCCGTCGCCACTGGAGCGTTCCAGCGCCCCACACAAGCCCCCGGTCCCCCTATGGCAGCGGGTGCGCCCGAAGGGGTATTATAGCGGTACCGTGGCGAGCCGTGCGGCGCTGCCGGGCTGCAGAGTGCGGCCGGGGCCGACCCTCCCGCTGCCACTCACGGCACCGCACCGCCTCCTCCGCCGAGCGGCCGGGGGCCGGGCTCGAACCCGCGGCCACCGCGCAGGGCGGGCTCCGAGCCGCGCCGCCGCGCTCCAGATGTGGCGGGCGCTTCCCGCGTTGGCATCGTTCCGGCCGCGGCCCCGCGCAGGGCACTGCCACGGGCAGGGCGAGGAGCCGGTAAGCGATGGGGTGGGGATGCATCGGGGGGGCAGGTTTCCTCCTCCCGCAGGGGGGACTTGGTTTTGTCCATCCCTTCTCCCTCCTTTCCCTCTCAGCCGTCACTGGGGCCTCCTAGCAGTTTCCTCTGCTCCCCAGATGTTGGGCAAGAAGAGGATTGGTTGTGCAGGGGTTCAGGGCGCTAGGGGCCCGTCCTGAAATCGAGAGCATCAGGGAACATCTGTCAGTGGTTAACCCGGATGAGCGCTGGCAGGAGGTGATGGGGAAGGAGTTGGCTCGCTGCCTGACCCAGCAGGAGGGCAGGCAGGATGAATGACGGTTATATCAAGAAATGAGATGTGATGGGGGGAAAAGGGTGGCTGGTAACAGTTGTGCATGTTTGGTTTTTCCTTATAAGATACTGCGGGGTCGTGGCATCTTCTTTGTAGATAGATGAGTCACGTAGTGCATGCGTGTCAGCTAAGGCACGAGAGGAAAAAGTATCCAGATGAGAAAGAAGATCAAAAAATCATGTTATCAAGCAGTGATGGACAGCTAGCTGTGCTATGGTAGGTGCTACTTACTACACGTGGTACACACCTGTACTGTGCTAGGTATGTCCGCCCTTTGCTGGACTGCAGGATGCCCCATCCCTGGCAGTGTTCAAGACCAGGCTGGACAGGGCTTGGAGCAAGCTGCTCTATTGGAAGGGGTCCCTGCCTGTGGCAGGGGGTTGGAACTGGATGAACTTCAAGGTCCCTTCCAACCCAAACCAGTCTGCGATTCTGTGCTAGGATGTGACCTGCTTCCATTTCACAGCTATGACTTGAGCCCTAAAAGGGGTTGGATGTGCTCCTCAGTTCTCATGATTCCCCATGCTGGGTCCAGAATTCAGGCTGTGTGCAGTGTCTTCTGCATCCTTCTGGGTGCTCTCACGATGAGGTCCATGATGCACAGCAGCACTCCAGTGTGAACACAAGCTTAGGAGGAGATGCAGTTACAGAAAGGGACTTGATACAATGCAAAGTTGAAGGTAGACTAAGTACCACTGTCTGGGTCAGCAGAGCATCTAGAGCTTGGGAAGTAGGTGGTAGTTTGCCTGCAGGTTAGTGGAGTGGGCAAAATACCAAAGAGTTTCCTACCTCTGACCCATTTGGTGCCTTTTCTCATTATCTCATTGTGTCTGACTTTGTTTTTCAGAGAAACTCTGTGATTCACAAAAGCCACCATGAAAGGTGAGGAGGTTCGGCAGAGGAGAAAAGAGGGCAGGACTAGGAATGGAGAGCGATCCAGGCACAAAGCAAAGAGCAAGGGTAAACACAGAGAGAGCCGACTTGGCAGCCAGGAGGCAGAGGATGTCTCTCTGCACGCACAGCAGAAGCTGTTGGCCGAGGAGAAAGTGGTCATGTCAAAGGCACGGGAAGAGTCAGCCATCACAATTTGCCTGCAGGTGCTCCTGCCATACCTCCTGGCTGGGCTTGGCATGGTCTTGGCAGGCATGGTTTTGGATTATGTTCAGGTAAGGGAAAGACCGGAGCTACCTGGCATTGGGATAGGTGGGGGACTTCTCTTCAGAGGCAGGGGATTTGCACTGGGGATGGCAATGTAAAGGACATTTTGCAGCACTTCCACGTGCCAACATGTCCTTCAAAGTCAGCTGTTGTGTGCTTTTGTGCAGGAGGCAGCATGTGGTGGTGTTCTGGCCCTTTCTCTTTGGAGATAAAAGACAATAATGGACTAAAGAGCACGTGTTGGAAGGTGCATCCCAGTGCAAAGGTCTCACCTTGCTCCTGGGTAGAGGGTGTCTGGGCTGCAGCCCCAAGGGCTGTGGTGGTGCAGCACTTTCCCGCTGTATCACTTCTGGGTGTAGCTCTGGCTGGTCCTGCATCCCCTGCTTCATTCCGCAAGGAGCCACCCAGGCCAGCACTGTTCATGCTTCACACAGCCAGCCCGGCCCTGCTTGGGCACCACATCCTTTTCCAAGGCTTTATAGCAGACGACTCAAATCCTTGAGTCTTCTTCCAGTGTGATTTCTAATCCCGTTGCAATCAGGACCGGACCTTTCCTCCTGTGGTGCAGCAGTACAGAGCTCTAAGGTAGTGGTAGGCACCTAATCTTAGTTTAAAGCTGCAGTTAATTGCCAGGTTATAAATTGCTATCTCACTGCTGTGTGCGTTTTTGATAACTCTTGTTATTTGTCTGGCTAGCTGTTGGGTCAGGCTGCCCTGACCTATCTGATACAGTGGCACTGAGACTACTGTGCTTGCACTGACTGCTTGCACAAATCTGGAGCTGTGTTCTTCTGCTATTAGCCCTGGGCTGATCTCCCTAAGCTAGAAGAGCTATAAAGGCTTACGGGTGACACAGTATCCTTAACTGACCTTAGCATGTACACAGTACCCAACAGCATGCCTACTCAATCAGAAAACACCAAGGCAAGTCCAGAACCCAGAGACAAACTGCTTTTTGTCTCCTTAGATGCCATTCTGAGCGTCCTGAGCCTTGAGCAGCCACTTTCTTTTTTCAGCCTGTTCAGACCTGCCCATTCCTAAGGATCTTGGACATTAAACGTGTGTTACCACCTATTGTGAGATATTAAAGCACGAAATAGATTGCAGATGGGTTTATGATGTTGGAGGAGTCTGGTTTGGGTTTCTTTTTGATATCTATGAAGGACTGGACCACTAATACGAACAGAATGTGAAGCAAGCATCATACTTCTCTGAAACCACAAAAGTCTGGTTTCTGTTTTACGCAAAGAGCTCACAAACAGCTTTCATGTTAATGCTTAGAGCCTGGGAAACCAACGCATGAAGCATCTCATAGGAAAAGCAGCCCTTTGGCAGTTAGCACAGTGACTTTTCAGGCATGATCATGGACTGCTTGTGGACTCAGTGCTGTTAGGAGCTGCCCTTCCTTTCTAAGCTAGTCCTGGCCTCTGCTGCTGTTTCTGTGGGACGACAGGAGATGCTGCAAGTCTTTGGGTCCCAGGCACCCTCCATCTTGCTCTCAGTCTCTCCACATGAGCTCTCTTCTCAGCCCTTGCCTAAAGTGGGGAAGAGAAGAGCAAGGTAAGAAACAGACCCACACAAACTGAGCTGTAATGGAGCCAGCAGAGTCAGGAGTGACAGTTCTCCAACAACTGGGGCATACGGTCCCTGAACAGCATCGTCCATCGGTCTCAGGTATCAGGAGAGCCCTCTCTGTTGCTAACAGTGCCATGCTGTTAAGAGCATTCCCTGGTATCCCTTTCCCTTCTCTGCAGGGATGATAAGGTCCATCTGAAACTGTGCTCTTTGGCACTTTGTCATCTTCCTGTTCTTTTTCTGTGCTTTGGAATTGGTCAGGGCCCACCAAAGAGCCTGTTTCTGCTTTCTCCAGGGCAATGCAACCTGTTTGCTAGTTTACAAGCATGGGGACACAGCGTTCCTCCCCAGGTTTTGCCACAATGTACCACGCTGTGCAGCCATGAAGTGGTTTGTTTGTTCTTTTCCCCACTAGTTCTGATCTTTATCCCGCTGTTCAGCTGTGTTCTCCTCAAACCTGATGCATCTCTTTGCGGACAAATATGGTCTCTCTCTGTGCCAGGAAAATATGATGCATCTCTATGCTGACAAATACGGTGCGGATCTTTATCAGACGCTCTTTAAACATGCAATAAAATGACCCAGTGTACACACACACAGGTCACCTCTACCCATTACCTTCCCTGCATACTGATTCATTGATTGAAGGCTTTTTATGGTGCTTGCTTGGAAACAGAGGGAGCCGAAGCGTGATAAACTCATAAACCCTGCCTAGTACAGGATGCGTTGCTGCTGGCATGTTTCAGTGGCATTTGAGTCATTCAGGCTCATTACTGTTTCCTTTATGTTAATGTTTCTGCCTGTCAGGGATCCAGTTGGCAGATAGAGTGGCATACAGGACTAGGGATGCACAGAAAGTGTCCTTTATCTCCTTGAGGCCTCTGTGAGTTTTTAACCAGAATTAGGGCTTCATGCTGCACTTCTTAGTTCCTGGCTGGTGTAAAGAGGTTGGGTCATGTGTGGTTATTACAGGGTTTTCATTAGCCTCCCTCTTCCAGCTATTGTGGGCTTTTTTTTCCCAGTTAGATTAGCCAAAATATACTCCTTTGTTAGCTTTCAGCTTGGAGCAGACACACGTCCACACCAGCAAAGCTGGGAGTGGAGAAGGCTGCACCAGCACACCAGCCTAGGAAGCAGCAAAGGACAGATAGAGTCTCCCATTGCCCTATTTACCTGCGAGGCAAATGCATGTTCTATTTTGTCTAACCCTGCCAATGCATTCAGCTCCAAGCTGGGGACCCTGTCACAAGGACAGAGTCCACAGGCCATTAATCTTTAGGTCTCTCTGCAGAGGGTGTCAGGGAAGGGGTTGATCAGTGCAAGAAGTGTAAATAAGACAATGCAGTTTAGACGTTGGATTTGAACTGGACTGAGAAACCTGTATCTGTTGTGCCCACCGCTGAATACTTGCTTTCACCATTTGCCTTCACTGGGGCATGGCTGGGTTTGAACCTGTGGTTGGATAGGGAAAAAGCTCAGTTGACAATGTACTAAACCAACCCTATACCCTTCTATCCTAAATGGTGCTTTTAAATCACCTCGGATCCAATTAGTTTGCCCAAATTCATTATTAGAAAGGAGCCCCCACAAAAGACCCCAATTCTTTTCCTTGTGTGTGTGACTTTGAGCTTAAGTCTTCACTGACCAGGACACTTAACTCTTCAGCTGTACACAGCCATGGTGCTTGACCTTGTGTTGGCTGTTTGACCATGGAGACGCTGGGGTGAGACCCCCTCGCTTAAAGGCAGTACCGTGCAGCAGCAGCGTGTTTCCCTTTAGGACAGGAAGGGAGCCCAGTTCACAGCATGCCGTGGAAACATTCACCCTTTCTCTCCCTTGCCTGCTGTGCAGTGAGATTACAGAGCTACCTTAAATAAGCTCCAGCCATGAATCTTATCTTGGCCGTTGCAAACTAGCAGAAAGTTGAAGTGATGACAGCAGATAAGGGTGTTCGCTTTTCAACCTTATTGGTTGGTTCTCTGGCTTATTTTCCCCCCTCCCCTGAAAGCCAGTCATTCAGAGGTAAGGCTGTCATTCCACTCCCATGGAAACCATGGAAGGGACAACAAGGACCAGGTTCTAGAAGAGCAGATCTCTCACCACCCGGCTTAGCTGTGTCACTGGCCAGGGCTCCAGACCTGCGTAAGGTTGTCAGCTGCGAGGAACGTGAACTCATGTTGTCTTTGACCTTTCTTCACCTTGAAGGAGAGCAAAACGGATCCTGGTTGTTAACTCCCCACCTCCTCGGCCTTGGGACAGTGAGAAAAGTTCAGTGTTGCTTCTGGTGGGAGTGAGGGAGCCGGGGCTGGTTCGCAGCAGGCTTACACATTAAACCATCGTAGCAAAGGCGAGCTGCGGGCTGACAAGAAGTGTAACCTGAGCAGAAAGGACACTAGTGCGTTTGAGCACGCTGAGGGATTCTGGCATGACCTGTCTGTCACTCTTTCAGTGCTGTAGCCTGAGCAGGTCTTACTGGTTTTTACCGAGGTGGTGGGAGCTGGATGGGGTGTGGGCTCGTTTCTATTCGTTCACAGACGTCTCCGCAATCTTCTTTTCTCCTTTTTAATTCCCCCCGGATATAAATCAGAGAGATTGGGTCCGTCCCGTTTGCTGTCACCTGGGCTCAACCCAGCTGAATCCATTTTGGAGGATACCCTTGCTGCAGCCCTCTGGACGTGCTCCTCGGAGGAGAAGAAGCTAAAGCAATTTGGCATCGTTGCTGTAGTCAGAAGCGAAGAGACCTACCAGGAGGATCTGTGGGATGTCCTGATCTCCCCCCATTTGCCCTGCTGAGCATAGGGTAACAGTATTTGACCATGGTGATCACCCAGTTACAATTGGAACTGTGCTTCCATGGTGAGAAGCTGAGAGGTTTCACCTGCAAGTGGATCAGGTCAGCCAGTGGATTTCTCCCAGAGACTTCATTCTCCATTGCCTCCCAGGTTTTCATGCCGTTCCTTCTGGCTGGCTTGGGCATGGTAGCTACTGGCATCTTGATGGATATTTTTCAAGTAGGTACATGTGGTTAGACTGCTTTGTAGTGAGAGGGTGGGCTAATTCACTGACCTTGAGTATCTGTATGGGTTTGTTTTGAGTATGTGTGGTCCTATCACCAGTCAGCAGGAGGGCTCTAGACTTTTCCTGTGCTAGAGAGACACTGTCCATCTCCTTTACATCGGTACATGGGCTCCTTTTAAAGTGGGACAGTGGCTTTCAGACCCTTGTAGTGCTGGACTGGGTGTTCCCTTTACTGTATCTGGCTGAACACTTGGGTGATGACTGCTATGAAGCAACTGGGACCAGACTGCAGCATATTCCCCTATTGCATGGTATTATTTCTTTCCTTCAGAAAATGCTGATAAGGAGATCTGGGTCAGGGCTGTTATTGACTACCTGTCTTACTGAGAGGCAAGTTTATGCTTCTGGTTCTTTGCAAGCAACCTAATGTAATCTTTGGTCTAGAAGGCATTTAGATCCTGTGCTAAGAGGCATGCCAGCAGAAAAACATTACCATTGCCTCCCAGCTGAGTGCTCCCTGGCCAGATTCTGAGGCGGGTGTAAGTATGGAATATGGAAGGGTACTTGTACACTTCCATTGACTTCCAAGCAGTGCTGCTGGATTTACACCGTTGTGCCCACAACCAGAATCTGTCCCGTCAAGTGGCACAAATAGAAATGCAAAATTTGAGCTAGTTTGGGCATCTCATGCCAGCGGATTTACAAATCAAAAGGCTGGCAGAGCTTCCCAAGGATATATTGTGCGCTCTGATCTCACTGGAGTACATTGGCTTCTCTGGCATTAGTACCACAGCAGGAGCTAAATATGGATACTTGAGTGTTTGGAAAGACAATACCTTGCTGTTTTTTTCTTGCATTGGAAGAAACAAAGGAAGCAGAGAAGGTGAATGAAGGGGAATATGAGGACTATAAAGAAGGGTTAACCGGAGTGGCACACGCTGTGTTTGTCGTCTCCACCTTGCTCTGTGTTTAGGCAAAGACCTGTCTTGCAGCATTACAGAGGTTCTCAGACTACCCAAGATGTTGTGCTAACAGTGAGCAGTTATCTCAGAGAAGGATACACACATAGGACATACGCAAACCTTGGCAGGTGAATAGGGCTTTGTCTAAAAGAAATCGGATGCGCTTGCCAAAAACTGGGCTCTGTGACTGTATCTGAACTGATGGAAAACACGAGCTGTGTGTACCTACGTTGCATGTGTCCTTTAAATACCAGAGAGCAGTCTACTTTGTGTATTTCTTCACTAGACTCTTAAAAATGGGGTCATGCACGAAGCACAATCATAGGAAGTGTGTATTTTGGTGACTGTATTTCCAGCTATACTGAAATAGAAACCATCAGTCAGTGAGTTCAGCTCCCAGAGGAGGGAGTTAGTGCATTGAGAGTCCCAACTGGCATAGGAGAGATGTTAGCGAGGGAAGCTGCCATGGTGTCAAACAACCCCATATTTAAAACCAGTCCCATAGCTGGGAATACCCATGGGTATTGGCCTTTAAAGGCTTGAATTATTTTTCTGTGCCTTTTTGCCTTTGAGCTGCCTGCTTTCAGCTTTTCTTCCTGTGAGAGCCAGAAACTCACTGTTCTGCCCAACTAAAACCTGAGACTTAAGTTTGTTTGCTTGAGGCTGGGTACCATAAGGCTCATGTTGATAATCGTGAGGGTTCATGTGCTGAAACTACAGGTTATTCTAGTCCAGAAGTCTGGGATTTGCCCATTTTCCAGGGGATGGTCTGGCTGAGGAATGCTTTCCTTATTTGCAATCACTGCAAAACATTCTTAGGAGGCTCCATGTCTGCCTTTGGCAGGGAGATATATGGGCAAGCTCAGGATGGCATCTAGAGCTTATGTGTGAGTTTAATGGTGCTGCCCCTGTTTTGTTACATACCAGATATCTTGAAATAACACAGTTCTGTGCTGGAAGTACAAGGCTGATGTTGTAAAGTGAAGAGCAAAGTGGAAATTGTCTGCGTCCTATCAAACTACCAGGGTTTTAGCAGTTCCTAAGCAGTCCTGGAATGAAACCAAGAATCATTCCTCTTAGTGTGTAAAAACACCCCAACCAAAATCACAAGAGAGATTTGTGTGGCCCAGCTGACTCCAAGGTTCAAACCTTGGTGTCTCCTACTGTGATAAAAGGATGCCCAAAGATATAGCCATTTGCCATTGTCTCTCTGGTTGTGCAGAGGATGCAGTCTCTGCAGGGCTGGTAGCATGGCATGGGTCTGGATGTTTCCGCTTCTGCTCCAGTGATCCTTGGCCAGCTGGTCCATCCGGATTCCAGGCTGGCTGGCGTTGTTGGAGACCTCGCAGAGCTCTGCCAGTGTTTGGCCCAGTCTTTTACAGTAAGGTGAAGAATCAGATTGAAGCTGGACGATCAGATTTCAACCCAGAGGATTCAGGAGGAAAGCTTCCCTCTCATTCTCCTCTTCCACATAGTTCACATTTGGGACATGGTCCAAATAAAAGTCACAGATAGAAGATATCCCTGCCCTTTGATAAAAGCCCATGGGATGATTAGCATTGAAAAGCATTTTGAATTGCTTGTTTTCTAGTCCAGGATCTTGTGATCTTTATGTTGTTCAGGGCAATGGAAAACCTGTGAGCTTTCTTAGCTGCTGGCATGGATGGATGGATGCACTGGAGAGGTAACAGGACATTGTTGGGACTGTGAGGGCAGTGTAAAGAGGGACAGCAGGGCTAGACTGCAGCTGGAGAGCCTGTCCCAGTGCATCACAGCCTCTCTTCCTCTGTGGGACCCCATGAGCAGATCCATCTTGCATGGGTACCAACTACAGTGGGTTATGGGGTAACCAGGTTTCTTCAGTTTCTTTAGCCCATTATGGGGACATGAAGTGGGAAAGGTTTTCACTGTCCCTGTGTGGGTTTGCAATGCTGCAGGGAATGTTTCCGTGCCTCCTAGGCCAGTTTTCATCTCAAAGGACAGAGATGCAGCCTAGGCTTAACCCAACTGTCATCACTGAGGCAGATGCACAGCTCTGACCTGCCTCATTCACCTGCTCCTCCATCTGACAGTGCTGCAAAGGGATGGCACAGGAATCATCTGTTTATCCTGTACTTCTGCAGTCTCTAACACAGTGGAGTCCTGGCTACTGGGGTATAAATCATTATGAATCTGTCCTTAGGCTCTTGATGAGTCACTGATGAGACTCAAATGGAGGCACTTAACTCAGCTGTTTTTATTAGTACAGTTGTGTGATTCTGTATTAGTCATTCAAAGCTTTTCAGTGTAATTACATGTAAGGCAGAGTCCCCCAGAAACACACCTCATAAGCTGAAACTTCTGTTATGATGGCTTTGAGACCTGCTGAATTCATCTTGAACACAAGGATTGGAGCTGACATTGATACAACCGAGTCCTATTTCCCAAAGGCAACAGATAATACAAGCAGTTGAGTTTTTCTGTTGCTTTTTATTTGTGCATCTTTTTATGTGCAAAATGCAAGGTTTTAAATAGAAATATCTGCACATGTGCCTGTTTGAAATGATTCTGTGACTATGAAGTCTGGTCTTAATCCTCTCTTTCCCAGGTGTCAAAGATGTATTTGGATCTTTACTCTTAATTAAGGAGGGAGGAGAGGGGGGATCTGGATCTCTAAAGGAGATGCCTGCCCCTAGCTTTTCCCAGGTATTTAAGTGTCTGTTATTTACTCAACACTACCTTCCCTTTAACACTTGAAACCTGCCTGTTTCCAGGTCGCTACTACCAGGAAATGTGCCTTTTTCTATTGATAACCATGTTTTGCCCCGTATCTGCATCTCTGAGGGGTGTCTTGTACCACGCACCTGGGGCTCAGCCCCACTTTCATTCCTCCTGACTCTGGAGGAAGCTGTGAGGTTCCCTGCCGCACCATGAACTTCCCACAGCTTCCCATGGCACAGCCAGAGCAAAACAGGGGCCTGTTGCACTCTGCTTGTGTTTCCCAACAGCTGAACGTGTTGACATTTAGACTGCCCACCCCCCTGGATTTTTAAGGTTATAGAATCCCAATGCATGTGGAGAAGGTGGGCAGGGATCTGGCATTCATTTTCCCACCAGGATTTCCAACCATCAGATGATAGTAGCCAGTGACAGAATGAATGAACACCTTGATCCTTCCCGTATCCTGCAGCTAAACCATGGAAGTGTTTGCCCCAGGAGGGCACGGGGGTTGGAGGGGGGAGATTGGAATTGTACCTGAAAGAGACATCCTTTGAACAGTGGTAAGTGGGCAGAAAACCCCACTGGCTCAGTAGAGAATGATCCGGTCTACTTGTCATACATGTGGATTCTTGCTTTATACACCTGAATTTAACTGCTGGTGGAGATAAGGATAGGTTGGATGTATCTCTGGTCTGGCTATGAGACCTGCTCCTTTCTTCTTGTATTCTGCTCTTCGATGCCGGGCTAGTTGGTTTTACTGTGATTTCACCCTGATGTGAACTTCTCTGGCTACAGTGGGACATGAATGCATAAGGGGTGAATAAATAATGTTCCAAGGCACTATATGGTAGATCAATGAGGGAGGACGTGTGTTAATCAACGTTGTTTCTTTAAGGTTTCAGATCATTTCTAGGGCTGCAGCTGGTTCCACAGCTTTGTGCAGCTCGGCTTCAGAGGAGCGATGATAATGAAGATATTTTCCCAGCACGTCAAGCTTATGGGATATCTTAATTCAAAATCCTTTTTCCAGCTGTGCTGGGAGCGTGCTCGGTAACAGGAAGATTTGGAAACTGCGTGTGGAGAAGAGATGGGAGAAATCCCCTTCCCTCCCGCTACCCCTCATAGCTGCTTAGTTAGAAGTTTGGTAAGAAAAGACAGACGCAATTTCTTGTTGTTAGATGGTTTCCAGATCTTTGTGTTTATGGGTCTGGATAGCAATAGGTGTTCCTGTATCTACTGTCTGTCCAAAGGATGGAGAACATGCTGTATTTCGTGTCTAATGCCTTTTTGTGGTGTTCTTGGTTGATGCTAAAGGTACATTTTAATGTGGGGCTTTCCAAAATGATCTGCTGCCTTCAGGAAGCAAGCTCCTGCCATTAGGATGGGGCTTTGCTGTGCAAGAGATCGGAAAGACTATTGCAAGCTAAGAATTCCTTCCTTCACTCCCCAAATGCAGCATCTGCCCCGTGTGCACAGCAGACACTGGTAGAGGAGGTGGTGAGATAGGAACCCGCTCCCCTTTGAAGCAGCAGCACTGGACTGGTCAGCATCACAAACTGAGGTCAATCCCTTCTTTTCTTCCAGCACTGGGCTGTATTTCAGACAATTACAGAACTTTTTATCCTGGTTCCTGCCTTGCTTGGCCTGAAGGGTAACCTTGAGATGACGCTGGCATCCAGGCTCTCTACTGCTGTGAGTGTTAACAGGGTGATGGTGGTGTGTGTGGTGGGGGGGATTAGCAGGGGACATGGGGGGATGCTGCTTCTCTATGTGTTCTCTATGAGCACACTGTGTGGATGAGATGTGCCCTTTTCTGCTAGGCAGAAACCTGTGGGGTGTGAGGGTTAAAATAATGTGTGTGCCCTCATTTTGGAAGTGGAACAGAGAATTCCCATCTGTGCTCTGAAGGTGAATTCATCCCTGGGGCCCTGTGACACACGAAAGAGACAAAGCAAGGGCTCCATTACTGTCAGCTCCAGTACTGGATTGCTTCTCTGTGGGTATTGAGCCTTGAGAGACCCAGGGCTTCCCAGCATTCCTGCCTTGGGGGATCAGAACAAGGCTTCTTGGGACCTGCAGTAGCTTTTGCTACTCTGGATTTGATCTCTCTTCTCTTCCATAGCGGTTTTGTTGACTTTGGGGTGTTTGTATTGCATGTCTTGGGAGAAATGGGAGCTTAACAGAGCAATTCAGTGGGAATGGAAGAGGGAAAATGGTTTAATTTGTTCAGTTTTTGGCCTGTGTGGGATGTGGTGGATGTGCCCACTCGTAGCTGGGTGCCCTGCAGTGCCTCTGCACCTCCATGCGAGCCTCTGATGCCCCCAGGACACTGGGCTGGAGCATGATGGAGATGTGTCAAGAAGGACGTGCTGGGAAATGCTGGCCTGCACTCACCTATCTGGCTTTAGCAGCCCCTTTCCCACAGGGATAGGGGGAAACAGCCTTCAGCAGAGACCTGACCACAGGAACAGGTTTTCAGTGACTCTCTTGGCTCCTAGGCTAACACCGGACAAATGGATGATGCTGATAACAAATGGAAAATGGCCACCTGCAATCTAGCCCTTATCCAGGTGAGTCCTTTCAGGCTCTTTCCTCTTGCTACACTGCAGCCCAACAGCTGGATCCAGAGCTGTTTGGGGCAGGTATCCTCAACGGAGCCAAGCAGAGCCTAGGACCTGACCTCAAAGCTTGCAGTTTAGCTGCAAAACACATCCAGAAAGCCACAGAAATTCACTTTGTGGACAAAGTGAAATGGTGAAAAGCCCTCCTTTTGCAGGGGCAGCTGTGGCACAATCCCTGTTTCACAACAGCCCCTAGATAAAGCCTGTCATTTACTGGCAGTGTTTGGGAATCAGCCTTGAGGGCGGGGGGAAGAGATTGGAGAAGTGTGCCTCTTGCAGCTCTTTCTGTGTGTTAAACCCCAGCAACCAGCCTGGAGGTTACAGGGCTTGCAACACGTGTCTGTGTGCTTTGCCTTATCTCCTTCCACAGCTTTCAGCTTGCTTGGAGTGCTCTGTTGATGGGGAGCCCATTTCTGCTTTGACCAGGGCTATTCCTTTGCTGATGGCCTCAGTGTCCTTTGCTGAAGTGTTATCTGCCCTTCACAGGCATCCAGAGCTTTCCTCCAAACTTTTGTCAGGATTTTAGTTTTCATCTAGTGGAGCCTTGCAGGGATGCTGCTACATACAGAAGCAATCAGCATCTCTGCAAGGCTTTGTCTGCCTTGCTCTGTGGCAACAATGAGCCAGGACTGCCTGGGAGCAGATCACAGAACCCCAGCCTGGTTTGGGTTGGAAGGAACCTTAAAGCTCCTCCAGCTCCAACCCCTGCCACAGGCAGGGACCCCTTCCACTAGAGCAGCTTGCTCCAAGCCCCTGTGTCCAACCTGGCCTTAAACACTGCCAGGGATGGGGCAGCCACAGCTTCTCTGGGCACCCTGTGCCAGCGCCTCAGCACCCTCACAGGGAAGAGCTTCTGCCTAAGAGCTCATCTCAGCCTCCCCTCTGGCAGGTTAAAGCCATTCCTCTTGTCCTGTCCCTGCAGGCCCTTGTAAGATGCAGATGGTTCCTTACCAGCTGTCTTTTGGTCTCCAGCTCCAGGCCACTGTGGTGGGACTTCTGGCTGCTGTTGCTGCTGTGATCCTGGGAGCCATCTCCAAGGGCTCTCTGGATGTGAGCCAGGCTGCTGTGCTGTGTGCCAGCAGTGTCATCACGGCCTTCATAGCTGCACTTTGTCTTGGTGAGTCCTTCTGGTTGCTCAGATCACTCTGGTATTGCTGTCCCCTCTGCCAGGGATGCACAGCTGACATCCCTTTGTTCCAGCACAGGGAGGAGGGATGCTGGGATCACTGGTCCTAGGTCCGCTGCTTTCACCCCCTCAGCATCCTGCCTTTGTTTGTCTTCTTATTGGTCTCTCGGCATCCACAGCAGCAATCAGAATATCCCACTTCACCTGACACACACAGAAATGCCACATACAATGTGTGGGTGCACATACACATGCACACACTTCCTCTGTATGTCTTGGGTGACACGTTAGCCATCTGTCCCTTTGTGGCGAGAGTGAGCTAATGATATGCAGAAAGCAGAGTATTGAGAGTCTTTTAGACAGCTCCAGAGAGATGGAGATGGGTCACCCATCTTGAGATGGCCTTGGGTCACCCAGTGCCATGCAGAGGACTGTGACCAGCCCTGTGGCTTATCTGATATGATCTCCGGACCATCCATTCCTCTGGCTATTCCCCTTGGAAGCGGATGGGGTGGCTGGTTGGGAGCTGCTCTGTCTCCTGAGGAAGATCAGTTTGTAGGTCTGCCATACGAGGGCAGCATGATACCTTGAATAGAGGGAGCTGGGAGAGACGGCTACAGCCAAGTCTGAATGACGGGGACAAGTTAGAGCAAGTGCATATCCTGAAGCTGGAGTCAAAGGGCGATTGTAGATGCCTTTGATGAAAAACATGGGATGAGGCTGTTGTGAAAAAACAGCAGCTCAGCTTTCATTAAACCCTTCCCTTCGGTCTCCCTGCTTGGTGCGATGCACAGAGGCTTTGCTGCCGCATCAGCCCAGCCTTTCAGCCAGCGTTGGTTGCTTCCCTGGGTGCGTGTGTGCATGATGGGAAGCTGTTGTTTTTATGGCCAAGGAGGGAAGCAGCGTGAACTGTGCTACGGGAAGGCTTCTGTGGATAATACCATGTTGTGTGAGGATGTGCTTCTGTGTGGGACTGTTGTAGCAGGAGGGTGCCTAAGTGGCATTCGTTATGGGAGAGCTGGTGCTCCTGTGCATGCTCAGCTTTGGTGTGCCCGTGAGAAGGCAGCACAGGAGGGTGTGAGCTGGAGGAACCACCACCTATGATTCCATGATTCTGTTTCTCAGGCTGCCTTTGGTGCATCCTGCCAGGCACAAAAAGGACACCGAGGAGTTGTCACGTGTCTCATTTCCAGGCTGCCCTTCCCAGTCACACAGCAGTGGGGAATGGCCAGGAAGGGTTTATTCCAGGTGGCTGCCTGAGGAATTCCCACAGGTTCATCAGGGTTTGGGGTTTGTGCTCCTTAACTTACCTGGGCAAGCAAAGCTTCCCTCCGCTCCAACAGAGCAGTGGAGTTTTCCAGGTGCAGCTCAGGACAGGGAAAAAGAAGTGATGGGACACCTCCATCAGCCCTTGACTCTGGAGCTGCTCAGAGGACAGCGAAAAAGAAGTGATGTGGGACACCTCCATAAGCTCTTGACTCTGGAGCTGCTCATAGCATCAACAACCACCCAATGCAAATTAAAGCAGCCCCAAAGACATGAGTCTGGGTCTGATGGCTGGGCTGTAAGGCCGAGTCAAGCAACTCTAAGGGAGATCATTGCTCCTTGGTGGTTCAAACTGAGAGAAACTTTGGTCTAATATGGAGAACATCCTTATGCTGTGGAATCCAGAGCAGGGGATGGCACTGGAGGGTTCTGCGTGCTTGCTGTGTGCTTATCTATGAGTGTGCTTCGTGCCTGCTCCTGCTTCAAGACAGCAAAGATTAAGCTGCTCAGGAGGGGAGCGTCTCCATTTGGGCTGCCTGCTGGCATCTCCTTTGATCCCTGGAATTTGCTTGCGTGCCCCTGGGCCGCTGAGGCAGAGCCATGCTCTGCAGGTTGGCGAAAGCAGGAGGACGAGTTCTTGGGGATGTTCAGTCTCCTGCTGTGTGGTACCGCTATGGGCAATGTGCTGCTTGCTTTCCCCACACCCTGCATCCTTCTGGGAAGCAGAAGAGCAGCTCTGGGGTGAAACGCAGTGGGATGTGTTCTCTGATGCCTGCTCTGTGTCTTCCCTAGGTCTGTTGATGATTGGTGTGATCATTGGAGCCAGGAAAGCTGGGATCAATCCAGACAATGTCGCCACACCCATTGCAGCAAGCCTTGGAGACTTTATAACCCTTTCCCTGCTGGCGGCATTCAGCAGTGGGCTCTTCAAATACATAGGTACAGTGTTTAGCAGCAGTTTGCAGCTTAAGGGAGGGGTGAATCCATGTGAAATTACCACAGGGCATTTCTGGGATGTTTCAGGATGGAGGCTGCCACTGGGGTAGAAAAATGTCCACAGATGCTTTTCCAGGCTCTCTTTTAGGAGCAGGTGGGAAGGCAGAGCCTAAGAAACACAACTGGGATGTGTCAAAGAAACGGCCAACATATATCACATAGCTTTGGAACAGAAGGTTGTCCTCTGCTCCTGCATCTCTTGCTAGCCAGGCTGTGCATGGGTAACAGCAGGACCTTCCTCACAACGCAATGTCAAGGGGTTGGCATTTGTCTTCTTGTGTCTTCTCATGTGGAGAGTCATGGATGACATGATGTGATCAAACTGGAGGGAGGAGGCAGTGCTGCGTTGGTTTATGCTCACAGGATGCCGAGTTGTGGCTGTGTGGTTAGCTCTGCTGCTGGTTGGCAAAGACTTAGGTACCCATTGACACCGAAAAGCTCAAAGCATCTTGCAGCTTGGTGGTGTGTGCCTGACTGCTGCTTGTAGAGCGCTGAGCTATTCACTGTGAGCCTAACCTAGAACAGAAACAGGAAACTAAGAAGATGCAGCAAACTCAATCCCGTTTGAAACCCAAACTGTTGCTTCAGCCTATGAGCAGAAGCAGCCAGGCAGCTGGTCCCTGTGTAACTCCTTCCATATGCCAGCAAGGGAGCAGGGAGAGGCCCATGAGTCTCTTCCATCCTCCTGGAGCTTCAGAGGTGCATTGGAACAGGCTTTTTCCATGATGCCATCACCCCTGTGTCGGTAACGCTGGGTTGTCTTTCAATCACTGTTCCTCTGATAGCATCTCCCAGGAAGCATATGGCAGAACAAGGTGATAACATCTACGGTTGTGATCAGAGAACATTCGTGATGTTTTCAGAGTAGTTTAAATAGCCTCATGGGCTGGAAAATATTCAGCACGTAGACACCACGTCATTGGGAGCATGAAGTGAAGCAGGTAGGAGGAAGGCACTGTTGGTGGTGCTTGAATAAATCCAGTTCCCTCCCCAGTGTGCAGTAAGGGACAGGTCATGCTGTGACAAATCTGGGTCCTATGAAAATATGCCCTTCAGAAATCCCAGTGAGTCTGTAAAGTTTGGAATGCTGTGTGTCCAGATGCAGCATCCTATGGAATACCCTTTTTCCCAACGAGGATTTTCAGGTTTTCAAAGGCCAACCCTGGTCCTCCCCAGTCCTGCTTAATGGAAATGCAAACTGTGCCGAAGGGTTTCGGTTTGCTCATGGGCTGTGCATGAGAGAATGTGGCAGAACTGGAAAGTGGAGACTGACGTCCATTCATCCTCCCAGGAGTCTTCCTGTGGGCTCTGATAAGGTTTGATCCTCCAGTGCTGCGTGTCTGCGTTATTTAGGAAGGAATTAATTGCCCGAAACAAGGTGTGGGGTAGGAGATCGAGTGCAGCAGCTAAGTCTATCATACAACCATCTGTTCTAGTTTAGTCCAGGTGGTAAAGTTGCACTGACACAACAGCAGCTTTTACACCCCAGAAGTGGCCGCATTTCAGTGCCCCTTAAGCCACAAGCCAAGAGCACACCTCTGTGTAAGAGCCTTTGATTGATGCAAGGTGTCATCACATCAGTGCTATCCCAGCCCAAGGCCCTGGCAGTGTCATGGATGAATGCACGCTCTGGACCCTGCTGTACCTTCCAGGTTACCTGCAAAGTCTTATGTTACACCCCACTGCCTCTGGCCCCAGCACAGAGACCAGATGGAGAGCTTGCTGAAAGATGGATTTTTATATCAAAAGGGTTGGCATCATCCCCATTGCTCGCAGGTGTTTCTCGTGCTTCTGGGTCATGTTTGTTTGCTTTTAGTGCTGCACATCTACTTATGAATTCCTTTGTTTCTAAGGGTCACGTCAAGGTTGTGCCCCCACTGAAGAAAAGGCACCTCATGGAAACACAAGCTAGGACAGAAGAAAGCCTGGATCTTAACTGGCTTCTACGTGCAAGAGAGCATTAGTTCCTATAGAGCAGACCAGCTGCTCAGCAATTCTGCTAGCTTGCCACCAAAAGCACCTATTACCCCTCGTTTTAGGTGAAGGTGTGAGGTGTCCATGGTGTGATACAGCTTCCACACTGGAGTTTCCCCCTTGCCCTGCTGTTTGATTTGTACCTTGAAGCCAGGCGTTTTGTAACTTCTTGGCTGGAAATAGAATTGGAGACTTGTAATCTTCAAATACAATTCGCTTTGAATCCTGCTGCTTTTCAAACAACATCCTTCAGCAGTGAGGTTCAGGGCTTCATTATGGATCTCTGTGGTGGAGGGAGGTGGTCTGGGGGGAATATCTTGGTTCATGTGATTTTGATGCTAACATAACTCAGTCTGACTTCCTTCCACACCTTGTGCAGCAGGACTTGGGCAACCTGTGAAGCTTTTAATGGGTATCTGATCCAAGCTGTCTTTCTTACCAGATATTAAATGCCTTTCTCCTCTGATCTGTACTTTCTTCATCGTCATGATCCCTCTCTGGGTTTCTGTCGCCAAGCAAAGTCCTTCCGTTGCCGAAGTCCTGAAGTCTGGATGGCTGCCGGTCATTGTTGCTATGATCATTAGCAGGTAACCCGAGGAGCTGCTCCTGAGCTCTGTGCACACAGCAGAGACCCTGTGCTCCTTTAGAAAGCCATCAAAGTGAAACTGGAAGGGGTAGCACAAGGGTATTTGTGAAGGGGGCCTCAGCCATGGACAGCATCCAACAGGCTGTGAGGTAGATAGGGAGTCCCCACGTGACTGGAAAAAGCAAGTTGTCATTCTCAGTCTCACTCACACATCCATGCACGGTGTGGGTGCAAGCCAGGAATTCGAAAAGGGGAGATGGTGACTGTCACAAACGGACTTCCACCTCATTTCTGTCCAGCTGTAATGACAGAAGGCTGGTGAATGTGGAGCCAGGTAGTTCATGCCCCTGTGCTACATCTTTCAGACCCAGCTGAGGTCTGGGAGAGAATGGAAAGAAAGTGGTAAGAGCAGGATAGACGTGTAGCAAAACTGGTGGAAGGATGCTAAAGCTTCCCTGGCTACTGTCAGTTTTGCTCAAGGGATGAGCCAAGGTCTTCCTGATCTCAATGTGCCATTAACAAAAGCTGTAAGGCTATTTATTGGTGAAAAGTGAGCTGTAAAGGAGTAAATGGTGACTAGTCCAGCCCTGGCAACAGGAAAGAAGCAATAACTCATCTCAGTGTTCTATTTTCACAGCGTAGCAATTGCACTGGGATGGGGGATTGATCCATCCTCACTGCCTGTCCTTTTTTGACAGCATTGGTGGGCTTATCTTGGACAAAACTGTAACTGACCCACACTTTGAAGGCATGGCAGTTTTCACACCCGTGATTAATGGTATGTTGGGCAGGGGGGGTTATATGCATGCTTTCATTTATACCTTCCCCTCCTCCCCAAGGCTTCTGTTATCCACTCTTGCCCCAGCACAAAGGTCTGTGTTCAAATCCCTGCTCCCATCACAGTGGAACTGAAGCTGCTCATCCCCCTTACATCCCTACTTATTGATATCTCCAAGTGTCTCTGGAGCAAAATAGCAGGCAGGGCTGAAAAATACTGGCAGAGCTGTGGGAAAGGTTAACAGCATCTGATAGTTGTGTCTGAGAGCTACGCTGACACCTTTCATAACATCAAACCTACCAAGGATGTCACAATAAATCCATTTTCCCCATCTCTCTCCCCTCAGTAATTTGAGTTGTGCAATCATCCCCTATACAGATTGTTGACAAAGACTAACATATCAAGATCATATATGTGTATATATTATAAAGATTTTTATATATGGATTATATATATACATATATCAGCATCTTTTGTGTGTATATTTATATATTTGAAGCCTCACAGTACTGTTGTACACACACATACCTCTACAAACTGCTGGGGATCCACTGTGTTATTGTCATGCTGTTGTACCCCCTTTATGCACTGGAGCTGCTCTGAGGTCTCCCCTTCAGGAGCCTTCTCTTCCCCAGGCTGACCCAGCCCAGCTCTCTCAGCCTGGCTCCAGAGCAGAGCTGCTCCAGCCCTCGCAGCATCTCCATGGCCTCCTCTGGACTCACTCCGACAGCTCCACATCCCTCTGGTGCTGTTGCCCCAGAGCTGGATCAGGACTGCAGGGGGGGTCTCCCCAGAGCACAGCAGAAGGGGAGAGTCCCCTCCCTCGACCTGCTGCTGATGATGCAGCCCAGCACATGGGTGCCAAATTTCACATTTAGTGACGGAACATTTCCGTCTTCAAGGAAGGTAAAACAGGAGAAGAAGCCAGCAGGGTCTGGCTGTTATCTTTTCTGTGTCATTTCTGCCCTGTGAATGCTGAGGGTGATGGAGGTTTGCTCCATAGATCATTATCCCTCTATTTTCTGCTAGAAAGCATAGCTGCTTTTTCATGTTTGCTAGAATTAATCAGTCGGGGAGGAATTAATTTCCTTTTAATTACCTAACATATTTGGTCTCTAATTCATTCTCATATGATTCCTTCTCATTTAACAAAGTCTGTTAGCTGCCTTCAGACAGACATATAATCACTCACTGTGATTTTCACTGCTGCTCGCAGTGAACTTGTACGTGAATGCAGACCCACTCCCCTTGGGCTAAGTTTTAGACTGATGTTTCCAGCTGCAGGGAAGGTGCTTTAGAGGTTTACTGCATTTTGTCCTTACAGGTGTTGGAGGGAGCCTGGTTGCCATCCAGGCCAGCCGTATTTCCACATTCCTGCACTTCTGGAGCGAGCCTGGAGTTTTGCCATACAGGATGAAGCAGAATTGGCCCAACCCATGCACCATATTCTTCTCATCAGGTAGACCTTGAACCCTAGGTGTCCATGCCTCGAGGCCTGTCATCACAAATAGCTCCTTTATCAAGCCTGGTTGATGAAGGACTAGGTGGGTTTCAAAGGCAGAACTCCTTTTCCCCCTTACAGGGAAGATTCTCACATTGGAGAGGGAACATATTTGCAGTTGGAAAATGCTTGCACTACACTTGCTTGCTGGTGTGCAGAGAAATTGGCCTTTAGGGAGCACTAAGGAAAGCAATTGAAAAAGAATCTCAGATTTGATCTCGTAGAAAGTAATTTTAACCACGGCCAGCCATCGCCTGGATGGGAGGGATGAACAGAGCATAACCTTGCTGAAAACAAGCAGTGCCTCCATCCATCTTCACCAGGGGATAAACCAAAGCATCAGCACAAGTAGATTTGGGTCTGTTGGTTTTCTTAGATTGCAGGCTCCTCTCGATTTTCCCTGCCAGGTTGGAAGTTACTGCTCAAACACACTGAAAACTGGGAAAGTGGGTTACAGCAAGGCAGAGCGGAAGCAGTGGGAGGCAGAGAGCAGCTGGGTGTTGAGAAGTGAGTGGATCAGGATGGTGCACGTCTGTGGCACATAGCTTCAGTGACAGACAAAGCTGCTGGGCTCATACTGCAGGTGCTCCAGATTGCTGTGTGATCCAGAGAAGGCGTTAGCAATGTGGTTGGTGGGAGGGAACAGCCCCAAGTCTATGCATTAAAACAGGCAGCTGCTATCATCGCTGTTTCTGTCTCTGTCCTCTGCAGAAGTGAATTCCAAGTCGGCCCGAGTCCTGTTCTTCCTGGCTATCCCAGGGCACCTCGTGTTCCTCCACACTATCCGTCTGCTGCAAGGAGGCCACGTATCTCTGTCCTTCACCTTTGTGATGTTCTATCTGATGGCTGCTCTGCTGCAGGTAAACCCCAAACGCTCACTCAAAAGGAACCTCTCAGATATGGTGAAAACAAAGCAGTCTCCAGGCTAAACAGGACTCACTGTCAAACTTCCAACAGAAAACCCACATTTCCAACCATTTCAGGTGTGCTTCCTACCAAGCATCATGTGTCTTATGTGGGTCCAGTAATACTCCAGGGTCTGGTTTTCTGCATGAGCATGACTGTTCCTTTAGTGTGAGCAAGGGGTCAGACATGAGATGAGGAACAAGTTGTCATCATCCCCTGAGCTGCAGTAAGGGTCCAGAGGCTTACTCAGCAAGGAAGTTCCTCTTGCTGTAGGTGGTACTTTGTTTTACCGTGGTCACTCTCTAAGTCCCAAGTATTTCTAGATTGTCCCTGCTCATACATTAAGGGGCAAGAGAGAGGCTTTGAACCTCTCACCAGTAGCAATAACGTGTGTATTTTATGTTGTTTTAATGTTTTATTCACTGCTTTCCCAGTCATTTTGGAAACAGTTTCACACATCACAGTGAAGACCTTGGGGATCTCTCTGGCCAGGGCCGTATGGGTCAAAAGCAAAGGGAAAACCCAGGCCTGAGCAGCTTACCTTCAAAAGTAGAAGTCCTGAGCAGGCAAGGGGCAGTTCATCCACTGTGATCTGCCCATTCCCTCCTGCTCTTTGGCCTGCCCTATAAACTTCGTCACCTCACTCAGAAACGCATGTGGCTGTTGGGTGAACCCGCAGAGGCTCTGACTTCACTTGCCCTTTTACAGCAGGGATTCATTAGCTTGCAGGGTGAGGTAGGTGCCTCCTCGCTGTGCCTTACGAGCAGCCTCGTGTCTGTGGGTGAATTCCTTGTGCGTGTGAACAACCCGTTTTGCTTGACCTCTGCACAACACACAGCCGCAGTTGTCAAGGCAAATATTTATCCTTCTCTTTATGCATCGAGGTAACTCCTCCACCAGAGCCAAGCGTGAAAATACACAGGATAAGTGACAGGGGAAAGAGCAGAATCCCAGCAACGCCACTGACCCCGAAAGATTCCCATGGAGGAGAATAGGGCTAGCCTGGTTCTGTCTTCCCCTCCATTGTACTTTGTGAAGGAAGACAGAAAGAAGGAGAGGGGGGAAGTTTGGGTCAGCTGAAGGGAGCCCAAAGGGAAAGATTAGAGGCCTAGAAAACCCAGCCTCAGAGGAGCAATTGAATGGGCTGGGGTTAGCTAGTGTAAAGGAAACAGGCTTGAGAAAAATCTGGTTAACAGCCTTGAAACTCCCAAGTTTCTGTAGGGAGAGACACAATAACATTTTCTCAGTGGTCACCAGGGCTGAAACATGAAATCATGGGTTTTAAATGGGGAAAAAAAGGCAGATTTATGTTAGACCTTGGGGAAAAAAAAACAAGAATGGGAAAAAAAGCCTTGGGACTGATTGCTTAGAGTGTGGCATCTCCATCTCTGGGGCTTGTTTAGCATAGGTTAAACAAACGACCACCAGGAAAGATGTGGGCATATTGGATCCTGTATTGAGGCAGGGGAATGGTCAATATAACACTCCTGAGTTTCCATCCAGCTTTAGTTTCTGCGATTCTGTTATTCACCATCTCTCCTCCTCCCTTTCCCCCTTCCCAGTTTGCAGTTTTCACCTCTAGCAATGCTGCCTCTGGCTTTGGTCTCCCAGACCCCACAGATGTGGGGTGCAAACTCTCTCCCTTCCTAATTCAATTAACGAGACAGTCTTTAATCTTTAACCAAAGTATTTTGTTTGCCTCCATCTGTTTATCAGGATTGGGGATGAAATAGGAATTTAAAGAAATCCAACAGAGATTTAAAAACTGTTGAGATGAAAAATAAGTAATGGGTTTCTTTTTCTAAGTCAATGCTGCTTGGGATAACTTTGATGTAAAAACTGCCTCAAACTCCAGTTGTCCACTGAGACTTGTAGGAAAAGCAAAGTAGACACAATCTGAATTTCTAATGGAAAAAAAAGGATGAAAGGAAAAAAATCTGGCTAAAAACTCACCCTTTGGGGCTGCATATTCACAGCAGCCCTGTTTCTGGTGTTGTGAATGGAAGCACTCCCATTCATGGTGTGGGAAGTGGGAACTGTACCTTTAGGAGATGCTTTTGGTGTGGCCACACTCCTGTTTTGGGCCATGTGATGCTGGTGAGCGGTTCAGGTGTGGTCCCTGTGCTTGTGGCCGCTGTGGCACTATGAGTGATGCCAGGCAACGCAGTGCCCAAGGCTTTGAGCCAATTACCCCGTCCCAGTGCGGCTCCGTCCCAAAGAGAAACAGCAGTTGCCCAGGGAAGGTGTTAACTCTCAGTGAGCCCCGTTAGCTCTGGTACCTTGGCCATGGCCACCTCATTTTGTCTGTGAGCTGAGGGAGGCTGGCTGTTACCTTGCTGCCTGTCTTGCTTCTCCTTAGGTGGGAATCCTGCTGTACGTGGCTGAAGTCATTGTGCGCCTGATGTGGAGGAAGGCGCTGGATCCGGATAACTTCTCCATCCCCTACCTCACAGCCCTGGGGGATTTCCTGGGCACGGGACTCCTGGCTGTCTGTTTCCACCTGGTTCGGCTTGTCCACGGCTTGTAGATGAACCAAGGGCACTGAGAGACCAGTTTGGGCCCCCCCTGTCACCCCATCTCTCCTCCCCATTGTGCCTTACAGCTGGGCTCACCCCCCCTAAGGAAGCAGCACGCACAGACTTGTGCCCAAGCCCACTGCCCACGTGTCCACCCACCAGACAATAAAGACCATTGGACCATGTGTAATGAAGGAGCTTTGTGGTTGGTTTCAGTCCTAGCACGGACACAGCCCCTGAGGCTGCTCCGAAGCCTGCCAAGGGCACTGCATCTGATCCTGCAAGCGGATGTCGCAGCCTCTCCATCGGACTGACTTTCCACCAAGGGAAATACCGTATTCACCCTCCTTTCCTCTCCTGTCGCATCCCTGGAGGAGGAGAGGAACCAGTCTTGAAACTCCTCTCATCTCCATCACACGGATCCTGAGGATCTGATGCAGTGAGCTCCTTGCTGGCTCATGTCCAGCGGGATATTGCCTACCTCCTGTTGTCTGACTGACGAGCTGGATCGAGTGCATTTTGGGGATAGGAGGGTTTTTTTTTTACAGTGTATGAATTGTCCAGTAGTTTAAAATGGACACACGTGAATAAAGTGGTTAAAAAAAAGGGTAATGCTGTGGATTTGGGGGTTGGTTTTCCTTGCCATGGCTCTGCCTGTTCCTAGTTCAAACTTGACAGGTAGGACTTCCTGCTTGCTTGTTTCTTTCTCGTCCATTCAGGCTTGGACCACACAATTTTAACAGGGCTTCAGGAAAATCAGTGTTTCCTAACAAAGAGCAGCTTTCTGCAACTCACATCTTTCAGGTCGGAATTAAGGTCGGATGAGGCTTGGATATTCAGTATTCACTGGAATTGAAGAAGCAGTGGAGTCCTTCAGATGCCTAAGACTGAGGAGTTGAGGTTGTGGACCAACTGCCACTAGATCTCAACTTCTATAATCATCTACTTTGTATGTGTTGGAGGAGGGAAATGGGGAGGTCAGATCCCCATCCTGCTGCCTTGTCCAAGGACCAGCTCCTGAACAGGTATATTTGAGCTGTGTTGGGTACCTCCTGGCCTTGGGTGGTTCTCTGCTGCTTGAGCTGCTGCAATCTCCCAGAGCTGCTGCAAAGCCAAGTCCCCTGCATGGGATCAGTATGTGGCTGAAGGTCCCCAACTGCAAAAGGCTGCCAGGTGTGGGGGAAAGCACTGCCTGGAATAACATAAGGTAAGCCCCTCTTCCTTGTTTTGTTACAAAGGATGAATTACCCCACATGCCAGCTCCATGGTGGGGGAGATGTCAGCATTCAAGGCACATGTTCTCCCCATCTCAAGCTTCAGGGCTTTATCTCTGGCTGCAGCCCGTTGCTGTCAGCTCTGCTCTGACACTCATGTGTGATAATGACAGCAGCAACTGAGGGGGGGCCTGCAGGGAAAGCAAAGCTTTCTGATTGCCAGTCCCAGTTTGAGGGGGCTGCACGAGGAGATAGGTACATCTATATTACAAGAACTTGAGCTTAGGGTTTTATTTTGTAAACCTTTATTAGCTCTTTGGCACTGGCCTCAGCAGTTCTGGCAAATAACTCCTGCCCCAACATGGTCTTTTCTCCTCCTTGCTGCATGTCCCCACTGCCTTGGAGACTTCTCTGGACTATGATGCTTTTGCTGCTGGCATCGATCAGGTAAAGCTGGTCCTAAGGTGAGGATGCTGAGGACATCCCGGCCCTCTGCAGGGACCCAGGTATGTGAAATGGTTTCTTTTAATAGCATAGATTTGTGCTGTTAAATCCTCCCAAAGCCCCAGACTGGATTCTGTGGCTGGTGCAGACTACAAGCGACCCAGCCACCCTCCTCCAGCACCAATTCCTGATGCCCAGAACATGGGTGCTCCTCTGCCATGTGATTGCAACAAAGCCCTGGCACCGGTGCACCCCTTCACCAGGGCAGAGCTTGGTTTGTTCTGGCTGTCACTGTTGACATAGGACATGGATGGGAACACGTAATAGATGCCATCTGTGTCCTACTTGTGGGACCCAGCTGGGCTGGGGTGACCTGTGCTGCACCCTGCCCATGCTGGGCTTGGGGTTCCCCCATTGCAGGAGGTGTTGGGGCTACGAGCTGATGTGGGGAGATCACCAAGGGCCTGGCAAGATGTGCTGTTCTCCCGGGTACCCCTTGGTGAGCAGCCAAGCATCGGCCTCGGGCACTTAGTGCAGGGAGCACGCTTAAGACTGAAAATTGCTTCCAGCCTCCAAAGAAAAGATGTAAGCAAAGGAAATGGTTTCAATAAAAAGGGAATTTTATCCCTTTGCTGTTTCTAAGGGCAGTGAAAGGGTAATTATTTGGCTGTTCAGCCTGTTGACTCTTTCCTCCTTCCTTTCCCCGTGCAAATGAGAAAGAGTGTTTGCTAACAAAGGTTATACATAACCCTGGAGCATGCTGGGATCAGCATTCCTGTAACTCCATCGGGACCTGCTCCTCTGAGGAAGCACCCCCATCCCTCCCAGTGATTGTAAGCACTGCTCCTGCCCCTGGTACCAAGCACAGCCAGGCAAGAAGCCACTGCATTGTCCAGGCATCATCCCCTTTCCTTCCTCTGAAAAGCAGAGATTTGATGCTTAAATGCCTGCAGGATCCTCAGTTGGGGGTTGGAATTAGATGATCTTTAAGGTCTTTTCAAACCCAAGCCATTCTGTGGTTCAGAACATCACAGGAGTCCCTACCTGGTTTTATTGTGCCCTGTGGTGTTGTATTGGAGTGCTTTCCTGCCTTTTCCTTTACAAAACTCACAGGGCAGCGGAGCCCAGGCCGGGTATGGATGTTTCGCAGTGATTTCTGTCTTTCACCTAACACAGCAAGGAAGCCACTGTAGGCGGTGGGTATTGCTCCTGTGCTGCTGTGTCTGTGTCACTGCTGTGCCCAGCTCCTCACTGGGCTGTTGCCACCCCACTACCATCACCAGCACCCCACTTTGAGCTGACAGGGCTTTGTGTTTAATCCTCACAGCTCCCAAATAGGCAACATCCTTAAAAAGGAAGAGATGGGAGAAAGCTCCTTTTCTTGCTGCTCTTCAGTCCCCGGCTGCTGCCCTTCCTGTGTGGGCTCAGCACTTGCCCTGGGCTGAGAAACCCATCAAAGGCTATGGGATCCCAGTCAAAGGTTTACCTTGTTTTAATCTCTAGGGGCAATAAAGGTAGATGTGGAGTGTGAGAGCAGCAGAATGAGACTGGCTGGTTTTGTACAGAGCAGAAATAGAAAGAAAAGTGCTTTGTGCAGCTCATTCAGGCTGCAGGAGGAGGCAGGGAAACAATGGAGATGTATTTGTATCTATCTATCTGTCTATATATCTATATATCTATCTACCTCCCTCCCTCCCTTTGTTTTGGCTTCCCACTGGATCAGCAGAGCAGTTTAGGCTCACTCCTGAGATCAACCACTACTTGTCCTCCAATGAACTAAATCTCAGGTTCATGTCAGCGGATGGGACTGAGGAAGGGCATTGGAGTTTGGGGGGGGGGGGGAATGGGTGCCTGCCTTGCATCCCTTGTTTGGGTGCATCGGGGACAGAGGGGCTCCCTGTTCCTGGATACAGAAGGGTTTCTCTTTGCAAAGAAGGAGCTGTCAGTAGCCATAGAGAGAGATGGGAGCAGCTACCAGAGTAGCTGTTTTCAGGGCTACTCAAAGCATTCCTCTTTCTCCCCATCAGCTTCCGCTCACTGCCTCCATCCTAATGCAGTATTTTTCCAGAAACCACTCTCTGTGAGATGCAGCATCCTTCCCAAGGACAAGTGAAGTGCCAGCCAGCAAACACAAGCAAGCCTGAAAAGCCTCCTCCAAGCGAGACACCGCTTCCAAGACATACTTGAAAGCACTTACATACTTTTTTCCCTTCAATGGAAGTCTGTTTAATCCTCCAGCTGGTAAACAACCCAATCTGCAGTGCACAGCAAGCGCTGGAAGGAAAGCTCCCTATTGCTGAAGCTCAGTTTGGTTCCATTGGAAGGAGAAACTCAACAGCTTCCAACAGCTCCATAGCAGGATGGAACAGGCAAGGTGGGGAAGGTCCTCGCTCTTTTATGTTGGGGGGATATGTAGTAAACATGATGTTGTACACACAGTCATATGTAGACATACATAAACAAAATGGCTAGTAAATATTATAAATCCTAAGCAAATATATAATTACCCAATATATAATTATGTAAGTATAATCATAATGCTGTTTAATTATTCTTGTAATACATACTATAGACATATTAAATATAATGTATTCTCACCTATAAACATTTCAATTATTTGCAGTCATTCTATTATATATTAGAATTGTTATTTACATTGTATGTATGTGCACATATGGACATAGAATCAGAGAATCATGGAAGGTCTGTGTTGGAAGGGACCTTAAAGCTCATCCCATTCCAACCCCTGCCATGGGCAGGGGCTCCTTCCACTAAAGCAGCTTGCTTCAAGCCCCTGTGTCCAACCTGGCCTTAAACACTGCTTGGAACTGGATGAGCTTTAAGGTCCCTTCCAACCCAGCATCATGATTCTGTGATCCTGGAGGTGCATTTATACCCTTCATCCCTGGACCACAGCATTCCTCCTGGAAACTCCCTGCTCCCAGTGGGATGCTGTGCAGGGCCAAGAGGGTGATGTCCTGCTCCTTGCGTTTCATGTTCTTGCTGCACATCAGGCACTGTCACATTCCCAGCCCCAAATAGAGCAGCAAACCAATGCCAATTACACTCCAGAGGCTGCCTAGGTTACCTTGATGATTCCTCTTCCAGCAAAGAAAAGGGATGCAGTGAAACAGCTGAAAAAGCCACAAACAACTTAGGAGGCCCTCAGAGAAACGGTTCCCTGCACCCAAAGTGGGACAGGAAATGAAAATGCTTGCAGTTGGGGTCAGCAGTCACACGGTGTCCTCCTAACTCCGTTTTGCTCCAGCCCTGCAGCGTTTTTAGGTGCTTGGTGCTGGTCTCCGGTGGGGGGGGAGCGTTTTCAGACCCGGACTGAAGGTGATTGCTTCACAAAGCGAGCATTTTCTGTTTGCATGGGCAGGTTTTGCATTGGAAAGCAGTGTTTAGTCAGGGGGAAAGCCAAGGGTATGACCTAAATGGGTTGGATTGTGGCTGGTGGCTGGGGGTGTTTTAGAAAAGCCTAGAGGTGGGTATTTCTGAAGGTCCTACATGACCCAAAATGCCTGTTACAGATCAAATCTCAGCAGGGCATTGCCCTCAGCACTCCACGGCTGAGGCTGGAGGGCTGCATTCACGCCATGCATGTGGTTTTGCTGCTCTCTGGGGCAATGGGTCAGGTCTGGTGGGGATGCTGGGGGACAGGCAATCAAACAGCACTTCATAACTGGGACCTTCTTCAAATCACCACCCATTGCAGCAAGGTTAGAAACCAGCTGCCTCAAAGACAAAGCCCAGAGCATTCCCTTCCCTCCCTTTCAGGCTAAAGAGCCCAAATGGGCTCCTAGCCAGCCAGATACTGCCTGAAGAGCCACAGACAGCCCAAAGGGGAGAGCATCCATCTGTCCTTGCCCCTCACTGAGCCATCAGCTTTTAAGAGCAGGGAACAGTACTTAGGAAAAAGGAAAAGAATCCAAAACTCCAGCTCTTTGTGACTCTGAATCTGACCCGGAATGATGGATGATTCATGTCCAAAAGCAATGAAAAGAGCTTGTGGTGACTTGAACAATGATTTTTCCAAGCAGTGCTAAGGGGGAATGGGAGGCTCCTGAGAAAGCAAGAGGAACACACCAAGCCCGAGCGCTGGAGATGAAATCTGTTGCATCACATAATCTGTGCTTTGAGTTCCAGCTAGATGGGGAGATATGAAGACAGCACAAGAAAGGCCATTTCCATGAGTTTTCCACTCCAGATTGGGAAAATCCAAGTCCAACTGAGCACCAGCAATTTTATTTACTTTTCCATTGCTTTGCTAAACCCACTCTCCTAATGGAGCGACCAAGGAGGGAGTGTCGGTACATAGATGCCAATTGGAGACATGGAGGAAACAGGGTACGATACAACAGCCAAAAGTCATTAGCTGAAAACATTGGGTTTTAGAAGAGCCTGAGAGCACTGGGGCTTTATAAACCCTCCCATTGTATTGCTCTAATAAGTCAAGTATTCACAGCCCAGCCAGCAGACACACTCCACAGCATCTATTACCAGCGTGTTTATTTACAGAGGCAGCCACTGAGCTGAAGCCAAGCGGCAAAGCAGAAAGCCTGAAACGCGGGGTTAGAACAGAGCTCCTTGGCCTGCTTTTAATTTAAGATCCTAAGGCTGGTTTTGTCATTTTCTTTTGTGTTTCGCCCCTCCTCCCCATTCCTTCCTCAAGGAATGGATTGTCCAAAGCCGGCCTGGCAAAGGGGTATTTTCCTCTAGGTGTCCCTGTCCCCATTTGTATTCTCATACAAAGACACACGCGTGTGCATGCACACAGATTCGCTCTCTTCTGCCCTTCCCACTCCAGCATCACCTTTCCGTTACCACAGCAATCTCCCACATCCCAAAGCACTTTGTAACTCACTTTTATGAGCCTCCTCACTTCCAATATCCCCTGTTCCACCAACCCCAGTGCAATGTGGTCACCAAGCGCCATGCAGGAGGCCGTGGCTACACGTGGGGACAGGCAATGAGCTGCATAGCCATGGGAGGACACTGTGGGTGACATGATTTCACTGAGCAGACACACTGCACACGTATTGTACATACAGCTCTGCAAAACACTCATCACCTGCTCTTAAGAACCAGGAAGATTACTGGATTTGAGCAGAAATCCAGACTCATACACACACAGAGGCAATGAGTGCCCTGCTGCTGTTGCTGAGACAGCACTGTGTCTCTATCAGCACATACCTGCTGCAAACCTGCTCCTCTCTCTGCTTGGAGTATTTTGCATCCCATGTGGAAGGAAAGGAACAAAAAAAGCCCTCCAGGCTTTGTCGGTGAGAAATGCGTGGTCACCGTAACACAGCACCACCTTTCCCGGTGGGAAGCTGGGGGAGGACAGAGGAGAATAAGGCCAAAAAGAAAAGATGGGAGCAATTTTAAATGAGAGGAACAACTTACATTAAATTATTGCTTTATTTCAGGAGCTATGCAAGTCTCTGACACAGTTGACCCTTCCCCTCCCCGAGATGCCATGTCCACCCCAAACAGCCCAGTGAGGAGGGGAAAGACCTCAAGGGATCCTGCCCGAAAAAAGGAGCCTTCCCAAGACTTGGAGCTACAGAGGAGTCTCTTAGTTAAAAGAAAGTCCCCAGCCAAGGCAAGCCCTCCCACCCAGCAATGTCCGGTCCCACCACCACCCCCTGGAGATGAAGGGTGGAGGGAAAGGGAAGGAAAAGCTCCAGCCCCAGTGTTTTGAGAGATGTCTTCCCTCCAATCCATGCATGAACACGGCATCAGGATGTGGAGACCATCAGGATCAGGAGACCATAATGGAGAGGGCATAGGGAGGAAGTCAACCAAGAGATCAGCACAGAGTGGGAGGAGAGGAACTGTGGCAAGATGAGAGTTACCCAGCTCTCCCTCACCTCTCCCCCCAGTCCCTGCCTCATCGGATGCGGAGGTAGGAGGGGATGGAGTAGTTGAAAAGCAAATAGTCCATTTTGTATAAATTAAAGAGTCTCCTTTGGTAGAAAGGGCTAATGTCCTGGAAGAACTGGGCCGTCATGTCATCCGTCGTCCTGGTGGTCTTGGATGAAGACGGGAACTTGATGCTCGTGTCGGCCCCAGCCAGCTGGAGGATGTAGTTGGCATCTTCGGCCAAGGTCTCGTACTTGCCCACCACATCGTAGTGGACGATGCAGGGGTGGCAGAGCGAGTGCACCCGCTCCCAGTGCTCATTGAAGGGCTCCTCCCGCTGCGTCCGTGGGTCCAGCAGGTAATAGACGAACTCCTCGAAGCGCACGTCATCGCCGCGCTCCAGCGCCGCGTCGCTGGGCTCCTGCCGGTGCCGCCGGATGATCTTGGTGCCGTAGCGCTTGTGGAAGGCCGTGTTGTAGCTGCGGGTGAACTTGTTGCGATACGCCGAGACCAGGCGCTCGAAGGGCTCCCGCACAAAGAGGAACTTGAGGTAGCTGCGCAGGCGGTGGTTGATCTCAGGGACGCTGTACTCGGAGAGGGTGCGCAGGTTGGACGAGACGTGCGCCTCGTTGGCAGGGATTTCCAGCGGGTCCCGGTACTTGCCTTGCCCCGTCAGGACCATCATCACCCGCTTCCAGTTCGTGCAGGCCACTTTGGGCACGTAGCAGTAGAGGAGCCCGTGTGTGTCGTCCACCACCAAGTGCCGCAGGTCATCTGGGCGCAGGAGACGACGCTTGCGGGTGTAGCGGTTGCAGATGTTGCTCAACAGCTCCCGTCTCTGCTGGTGAACTGCCTGCAGCGACGACTGCTCAAACTAGGGGGGAAAGAAAGAGACGGTCACCAGCTTGGCCATGGCAAGGGGGTTGGAACTAGATGAACATAAGGTCCCTTCGAACCCAAACTAGTCTATGATTCTATGTTGATCGCACTCTACACCCAAGACTTGGCCCATGACTGTCCCCCTTCCATCCCCTTTCCTGGGTTTGGCAGTCACCCATGTGGGATTTTGGGGGATGGTGTTGACTTGGAACACATCTTGATCTGGTGCATTGCTGGGGACAAAAGAAAGAATAAAATCTGATAAGGAGACAAGTTAAAGGGGGTGAGGGAAGAATGGGTAGTGCAGAGAGTCAATAAAGGGAATACTTGTTACAGCATCCCCCACATACTGAGCTAACACCGGGAGGTAAGGTGGGGTGGCAGGGCGCAATGGAGGTGCTGCTGAAGATGATGGTGGGGCCCTTCCCGAGTGGTTCAGGTTTCTTCCATATGGGCGCTGGTCGCGGTCTCCTTTGTGCACAGGGATGAGGAGTCCACATACGGTCCTTTTTCTTTACCCCACCTGGCCTTTACATTAAGGCCTGGCAGCGCCTGCATTAACTTCCCCCCTCCAGATATCAGGATGTGACCTTTCCTGTCATGGTTGTCATCAAAACTCCCAAAACATAATTAAAACATCTGGGGAAATAACTATTTCCAGGAACTCCGAGGAGGGGAAGGTCCCCTCCTCCTCCTCCTGCCAACTCCTTCCCCGTTTTGCTCACGAGGGGTGGAAGGTTTCACATTTAGCCTTGAGATCTCCACTGGAAACCTCCAACAGCCTCAACCACAACCACAACCAGCTTCACCACCCATTTCCTACCCCGGGAGCCGCTTTGACCCCATGGAGATGTTGCTCTAATGCAATGCAATGATCCCCATGTGGCAACATGACAACAGCTCCTCCTGCAAGGGATGGATTGTTGGATTATGGACTTCATTCCCACAAAAGAAATAACCTTGTCCAGGTCACTTTAGTCACTACTTTCTCCAGGAGCCTCACAGGCAGTAACCTGAGTCAGGGGCAGGAGAAAGCCTCCCATCCCTGCTCCTTCCAAAAGGGAGATGATAAGGGAAAATCTTCTGGTGGAGGAAATGCAGGTTAATAGACAATAACTGCTATCAAGACACGACTTTGACACTGTTGGCTACTTGGATATGAAGAAGAAACAACACATAACAGCATATGCCTGAAGAAGAATACTCATGGTACACCTCCCTGCAACACAGCCAATCCTTCCCGTAGAAACATCTTTTGTTTGCTCATTTCGGACAAGAACCAATGGTCCATCACCTTTCATAACTGGAACCGCCTTTTGCAAGTGTTAAAAAAATAAGGAGGCATTCTAATAATGTGATTTTTTTTTCCTTAATTCCATAATTCAAAACTGTTGGATCAGAGATAGACAGACAGATACTGTCTGCAGGCATGGCAACAAAGAAATGTGACTACTTCTCAACAGCCACCCACAGGAGTAAGTGCAAGTCTTGCAGTTCTTTCAGAGCAAAACTGCTCCCTTCATTTCCATCTCTTTAAAAGCCAGAGAAATCAACTATCACTTTTAAGGAAGTAACACCAGGACATGCCAGTAGCATTAGGGGTTGTCAGCATCGCAGCCAAGTCCACGCTTGCCCTTCCTCCCAAAGAAAATGTTAATTTGGTTGCTTATAGACATAAAAGCATCAACCTAGACAGTAACACAAAGCATCATGTATGGAAAGGAGGCCAAGCAGTGACTGTGCTTTGTCCTGCAGCATAATCCTTGCATGGGCAGGGACCACTAAGGGAACACTTCCCTGCACAGACTGTGCCTGGCTGCCCCTTCTTCAGCAAGTGTGGCTGGCACAGGTCAAGGTGATAGAGAGGGCTGAGATAGCCCAGGATTATAAACCCCTCATGGCTGGGTCCAGCTTTATATATGTTTGTACACATATATAGCACTCAACCTAGTAGTTACCCATTATTAGCTCAGAAATGCAGTAACGATGCTTTTGCCCTGCCATGGTGGCCCAGAGCTGGCTTTGAAACTCTCAGATGCTGAAACCTCCCAGGTTTGCCCAGCTCAGCCCACCAGTAATGAAACCATCTGCCCAAGAGCCAAGTTCTTTATCAACAGTTACTCCAAAGCAGTGTGATCTTTCCCTATGGACATGGCCAGAGGTCCAGCCATGGGGACCATAGGGTAGTCAGAGGCAGCGCAGTGCCCCATACACTGGAGGGGTGGAAGAAAGCATCAGCTCCCAGCACTTCACTCCCTCTTCACCCATCATCTCCCTTACCTGGTCACTCTCATAGAGGGCCTGGAGTGGGCTGCGACCAGCTTTACCCTGCCAGGTTGATCCCATAACCCCATCTTCTGCTGGAAAAGGAGAGAGAAAAATCAGATCTTTTAGTTCATTGGCCACCACCAGACAGAAGCTCATTTGTTCTACAAGCCCCAAATGGCATCTTTTGAACCTAAATAACTACAAGGAAAAATCCAAATCCCATCTTCATGTGTTGTATTTTGCTTTAAGGGAAAACTGCTCCAAAAGCACAAAGTCACCAGGGTCTAAGCTAAACATCCTTCATTTCTGGAGCTGTAATTAGGGGGAAATGATGGCCTGACCTCAACAGATTTCATCAGCAGTGCCCGTACGCTTGTGTGCTTGTGGGAAATGACACTTCCTGCAGCACTGCACTCATCGAGATGTGACTCAACACGAAGGTTCGGGTTCTTCCTCAATCCCCTGTATCAGTTACCCCACAGGAGGGTGAAACAGCATCTGTGCTAACGAAAGATAAGCGCAAGACCCAACGTACGCAAGATATTCGTCCCAGAGGTGCCCTGTTTCACGCTTCCAGGCTGAGCCCTCTGCAAATGACAGGGAATGAGATGGACCTTGAAAACTCAGTTCACTGCAGCTCCAGTCTGCAAGCAGAGAGCACTGAACCCGAGTCCCATTCCTTGTTGGGGCTGATAAACTCCTGTTTAGTTTAAGAGTGTGACCCCGCTGTCTGCAAGACCTGCAGCACAGCAGACGCTTCTCCTATATTTAGTAAAGCAAAGTGGAGGCATTTGGTTTATAGATTAACATGTGCATCAAGCAGAACCCTTCTTAAGAAGGACATAACAAACCCTGGCTGGTTCACACTGACCTGAAGCTGCTAGAAATGCAAATTGCTCTTGCCGGTGCGGCACTGGGATGCAGGGAAATGCCATCCCAGGAAAGGCCTCAGCGTCTGGTGCAGAGTCAGGTCATGGACAAGGGTATAGGACATGGACAGGTCGATAGGACAAGGGGAAATGGGTTTAAACTGAAACAGGGGAAGTTCAGGTTAGATAAAAGGCAGAAGTTCTTTACTGTGCAGGTGCTGAGGCGCTGGCACAGGGTGCCCAGAGAAGCTGTGGCTGTGTTCAAGGCCAGGTTGGATGGGGCTTGGAGCAAGCTGCTCTAGTGGAAGGTGTCCCTGCCTGTGGCAGGGGTTGGAACTGGATGAGCTTTAAGGTCCCTTCCAACACAAACCATTCTATGGCAGGGATAGAGTGGGCTGGCTTGGCTGGAGGCTCCTTAGGATGAACAAAAAGCACATCTACTGTTAAGGAACGGAGTGAGCAGAGGTTGGGCAGGTCAGATCCATGCTCTGATTGCTCTGGGCTGCACCTTTCAGTGCTCCTGAGGCAGAGGAACAAGCCTGGCTGAAGCCTGCTGCACTCCACATGCCTCCTGCCAACAGCCCCAGCAGAAACGCTGTAAGATGGATCTCCTCCAGCCTTTCTCCAGCGCAAGAGCTGGCAGGGAATAAGACACCTTCTCCGGATAGCAGCAACCGCCTTGGGATCCCTTTGTGCTCACACTGTTACAGGTTTCCAGGAGGAAAAAGGGGAAGAGAAAGCAAACAAGGCAAAAACCACACCACCAGGATGCTCCTGCGTGGCTGGAGGAGCCGGAGCTGGCAGGGGAGGACACCAATGCTCCACACTCACTGCATCTGTCATCCAAAGCGATGACACCATCCCTGCCGCAGGCGTGCGCCAAACCCTTCTGGCCCAAAAGCAGGTTTTCATAGGCTCCAACTGAAGGGAAACCTCCCCCGTCCTCACAAACTGTCTGCTCACGCTGTACCCAGCATCCCAAGGAGAAAACCAGGCGCAAGGATGAGCTTTGGAGACAGTGTTAAACGCTGTGGCACAGACGGATGCAGCAGACGCATCCGTGAGCAGCATGTGGAGGGCAGCAGCCAATGCGTGCGCCCCTGGGACCAAAGTATCCATCCTCTGCAGGGGTCAGATACCTATGGATACCTACAGCCAGGGATGTGTGCTTGAATGGAGACTGGAGATAGGCTGCCTGTGCACAGAGCATCCCCAAACCATCTGATGGTGCAGATGGGCAATGGCACCTACACATCCCTTTTCTTCCACTCATTCATTCTGAAAGCAAGTCACTCACCCCATTCCCCCTGCCACTGGCTTACCCACCCCTGGGATGCTCCTGGGACTCCAAGAAGTTTGGGAAGGCCAAGGAATACTGAAGGATATGGCAGTGTTGAGGAGGGAGTACCATCTGGGTAAATTAAGGGTTGGTGCTGTGTTTTGGCACCACTGCCCTGAGTACAGCAGGATCTCCCATCACAGGGGAGCTGCCAAGATATTTGCATCCTGGCTTTCCTCCGGACTTTACAGCTTGTTGCTGAGGTTCCCAGATTCCACCACATGCAGTGGTAATCCACGGAAATTGAGCACTGCCACAATTATATCCAAAAGCAAAGATATCGCTTAGCCAAGATATATCAAGTTTCCAAGGAGGAGAAAACATCAGCCCTTGGCAATTGCTGGATCACCACTCGGATCACGAGTACTAAGACAATGTCTGTCCATGACCCAAATCCAAAATGTTTTGAAAAAGGAAATATCCCCTTTGTCCTTTGTGTCCTCAAAGGATGAGGTAAGGAAATAAGGATGGTGCAGAGCAAATGACCAAAAACCCCCATGCTAAGGCAGCGCCATTGATGAGAAATCACTGAAGATGAGCCTGAAAGGGAGCTCAGGCCCATTTTAGAGTCTCCTGTGCTACAAGTGCTTCCAGCCTTTCCGTCAGAGCTTAAAAAGGTAATGTGCTCCCTCTCTCCTTTCCCCCTATAGCACAGACCTGCCCCATCAATCCCAAAGCCATTCTGCAGTGGGGTGACACCGACACCGCAGGAGGAGCTGTGTTTCAGCGACTCACCAGCTCTCTTTGGAAAAGGCTAAAGTGAACCTTTTGGTGTACTGGCTGATTGCAAAGACAGCCAGACATGTGTGAGGTGAGGGAAAGCCTGGATCATGCCCATTCCAGCCTTCTGGAAGCACCAGAGAAAGGATTTGCTGTTTTGGCTGCAGAGACTCTTTGTTACGGAGGGAGGTTCTCTGCAACCACGACAGCAAATCCAGTGCCTGAAGTGAAGAGCTTGGCTTGGAGACAGGGCTCAGGCAGCAACAAGCCTGCCAGGCTGACATCAGCATTACCACGGCTTTGGAAAACAGTCTGGAGGAAAGAAAACAAGGAGACGTGGGTGCAAGTGGATAGGGGGATAAAATCAACACGGCCTTGGTAAAGCGCAGCTCATACCCGTGGCAACCTCATCTGTGAGCAAAATAAGCCATTCCCATAGATCAAGCTCATGTGGTAGATGCTCACCCAGATATAATGGATGGGATACAGCAGACCGCAGGAAATAGGTACTTCAGGCAGAGGAGATGAGGTTTAAAAGGCGAACTCTAAGGGATGCAAGCAACTGGAAAGCAGGTGGTGGTCACATGGGAAATGCTGGGCAGAAGGCAGACTTCCAGTAAACCATCTCCAATGTTTTACTTTGGAGTAATGAGCTGATATAGAAATAGAACTGACGATGGCCAAAGCAGTGAGAAAGGCAGCCATGGCAGGGAGAGACAGACACCAAACAGGGAAACTCAAGCTTTTTCCTGGACCAGGGGAGTGGAAATTCAATAGTTTAATGTCACAATGTTGGAATTCAGCAGTTTCTGCTGCTTTGCTGCTGGAGGTGGCAGGAGGTCCCAGATGCATCAGTTCTGTGCTATCAGCTGCCAGTCATATAAAAGGGCAAATGAAGACCTGAAACATATCAGGTATTTGCCATGGAAGCAAAAAGACATCAATACCACTACCCATAGCACCTGGTACCCCTCACCTGCAGCACTGACAGCTCTGCTCTCCTGGGACCAAGGCAGACCCAGAGCTGATGACAAGGGCTGTGGGGCAATCAGACTATCCCAGGACTTGCTCCCCATAGATGTGTGTGCTGAGCCAGGATGTCCCTTGGGAACAGGCCAGCAGAGAGGGATGGGAAGTGTTTCACATGCAGAACATCTTCATGCCCTGACTCAAGTGCCAACTCGGAAGAGGTTTGGAAACCCCAGCTCTGTGGGAGTCTGGCTGAGATGCAGCAGGAGGAATCCCAATTCCTTTGGGGCTGGAGGATGGAGCTTTCAGGCATTTTCCAGGCTGGACCCTGCAGCCATAAGGAGTCAAAAGCTCCACGTGTGGTCTCCAATATGAAACACTGGAGAGGGTTAAAACCTGGAGATTCAGTGGTCTCCAGCCAAGAGAATTGAAGGGATGGCACCCATGCAAATGCACCCAGGGGCCCCAAGCAGCTCATCCTGACCCTGCTACTGTCTCACAGCCCCAGCTTCACTTCCTGTTGTGTCTGCACAAAACCTAAAAAAGAACAGCAAATTGTGGTGCCTGCTCACCCAAAATGATCCGGCTGAGTGATAATGACAGCCTGCAACTCCCTGCGGGTGACTGGGACTCCTGCCTGCTTGGGCTGCAGGAAGACTCAGCTCCCATTGCAGCCCCACTGGGAAAAGGATGCTCTATCTCAGACCAAAAACCCCCTCTGAACTTGGGGGAGTGGGATGTGAAACCATCACATTTGTGATGGCTTCACATTTGTGATGGCTTTGTGATGGCTTCACATTTGTGATGGGGTTGTGATGGATTCACATTTGTGATGGCTTTGTGATGGCTTCATGTTTGTGATGGATTCTGGACCTGAACGTAGGAAAAGGTATCAGTGACATGAATTGGCTGCCTGGCACACGTAGCATGCAGCAGGAAGAAGAGAAAGAAGAGTTGCCAGTGAGAAACAAATAAGAACAGCATGACTGTTCTTTACCAAAAGGGGAAGCAACAGCCAGAGCTCTACAGTGTAAAGAGATCAGTCACTGAAAGAGCCAGAAATGAGGGCCTGGATCTCTGTGGACACAGCAATGAGCTGTTCCAGACAGCACTGACAGCTCTCCAGCACCTGCAATGGCAATGAGCAAGTGCTTCAGTCATAGCAGCGATGCCTCACTCATCCCTGACTGCAGAAACGCAGCCTCATGGAGACAGGCTCCTCGCTGTTAAAATAACTGCACCCAAGAGACACGGAGAGGATCCTGCCATCTCATTTAAAAGAGTTACTCAAAGCCAAGCCCTTGCTGCAGCCACTGGCTGCTGAATCGGTCCAAATCTCAATTCTAACATCCAAGAAGGAAAAGAAAGCCCTGCTTGGAAGGCTCAGAGCTATTGGGTTGAGCAGTGCTGGTCCCAAGGAAGTGGTTTCATTCTAGGAAGCTCTGGCTTTTCTGCTTTGGCTTGTACTAGTGAACACGTTTGTTCACTTCCACATAAGCACGAGGGCTGGTTGTTGGGTTGGTTTATCTTAAAGATAACTACTTTGCAAAACAAGGACCCAAACACCACAATCCCACAGCAAACTCCAGGCCCTCTGACTTACCACTGCTGAAGGTAGTGACCTCTCTTTGATGGAGATGCTCAAATCAATGACCACTTGCTACCTGCATGCTGCATTCAGCTGTGAAACAGCATGGTAATTCTGTCATTCACACCCCCCTCAGAGCTAAGGGAGCACATCTGGGAGTTAAAACCATCACCCATCCCTATTTTTACTTTTACTGCAAGGTTTTGAGTTGGGAATGCAAACTTCTGGCTTCAGCAAAGAGGCAATCCGATCGACTTGGAATCCTGCGACTGCTCATTTGTACTGCATCTAAAAAGCCAGGGATATAGGAAATACGAAATGCTAGAAAAGGAATCCAACAGCCACATGCTTGATTTGCTTAAATGCACCCTTCAGCTTTGTGAATTCAGACACAACCAACTCCTGGGGCAGGTCTGCAGCAGGCACATCCCTGTCCCCTGCAAAGCCGTCAAGTGATGTAATGGCATCCCTCAATGTCACCAGCTGAGCACAACCCCAGGCATCAACATAGGACCTGGAAGCTCAACTGCCCCTCTGAAACCACTGAATAAGTTCTTCTCTCACCAGCACTGCATCCTAACCTTCAGCTCAGAAACTGCCTCCAGGTAGCTCGGGTTTGGGCCATACAACTCCATTTTCAAGCACAGCCACCACATGGATGTCACCGTTGTTCTTCATCTCCATCTCCAGCCAGGAGCCACCTCTCACAAGGAGCATCACAGCAGCCTGGCAACTGTCACTGGTGTCACACACCCCAGGAACACAGACAACCCAAATATGCCTGTTCTCACAGGGATGGGGGTAAAACACACACCCGAGTCTGAAGCTCAACTGCTTGTCTATCAAAGGGTTTCATGAAGAGTATTTCATTGCTTTTACCATTACCATTGCTTTTACCATTACCATTTTAACCACTGCTTTTAGCATTACCACTGCTATGCGTTTGCAAAAGGCACTTTTTCCCCAGTGGTACCACAGGACACGGGCTGTAAAACACATGCCTGTGCCTGCTTTGGGGCTGAGCAACAGATCATTGGGACCTTTGGCTCCTTGTTTAGAGGTCTTGCTGAATGAGACGAGTACAGCATCATGCCCAGAGACAGGAGCACTCCCCTTCGGGAGAATGCTCCAATTGATGGTTCATGTAGTCCTGACTTAACACTGTTTAATCCAGCAGAAATTAAGCCAACCAACTGACTTGAACTTGGCTGGATCAGACAGAACCGAGTCCCAGCAGCACAGGGATGCTTGAAAGCTTAGCTCAGGCTTTTTTCCACCACTACATATCACCTACCCCCCCCCCCCCCCCCCCCCCCAGCCCTTCTGAAACAGCCAAACCAAGTAACTCACCCACCATCACCCCCCCTTCCACCTTCCGGCACTTAGAAACTGCAGAGGGATAAACAGGGATGTGTTGCAAAGAGGCTACCCACAAAGCTAAGGGAAAAGCCACAGATAAAAGCAGCCTGGAGGCAAACCTGAGCGGGGCAAGACAGGACGTGCCTATGAGGAGGTTTATATAGAGAACAGCCCAGGTACAACAGGCTTTTCGCCCATCAGCTCGGATGGGTGACCCCACACACGCTTCCATATGGGAGATGGTGGTTTTGCAGCACCATACACACCAGGGTCACCTAAAAGTGATGTTTTAGCTGCTGTGCCAAAGTACTATTTCAGGGTGAGAAGAGGGAGAAGAAGAAGAAGAGGGATGAAGGCTGCACAATGGTCCACTCCTGCCAATTGGGGAGCCCTACCAGCCACTATTGCACAGACCTTCCTCCCCTTTCCCCCAGAGGACCCTTTTGGCTTTCTGAGAATCTACTTAAGGCCAACTCCAAGCAGCCACAGACGGCTCTTGAAAGGTGATGGGACACCCCATCCCCAGCTGTCATTGTCAGCCCATGTTTCTGCTGCTGAAGAACCCCCAGTACCTCCTTTCCAGCCATGTTCCTAAAAAGAGGTATCACAGGCAATGACCTAAGGTGGCACTTCTCACTCCTGAGGAAGCCCTGCTGTACAAACCTCTCAGATAAGAGGGAAAGGAGCATTTTCCAACCTCCTTCCACTAAATGCACATGCTCCATAGATACTATCCCCTGGGCAGACCCTCCTACAGCATTTCCAGCCCCAAACCACACAGTTGCTACACACACAGAGATCACAAGGTATTGGGCAGCCACCTCCCTGCAGCTTCTCCAGAGTCCCAGGGCTGTGTGGTACCACTGCATGGTAACAGCAGCCAGGCTCCCTGGCACTAAGGACCATCTCTCTCCAGCCAAGAACCACCCCATGAAGAGGGGACAATGAGTCACTGTTTTACATGGGCTAATTCAACTGACCACGTCTCCTTTAATGGGAAAAACCATTCCCTCTTCTCAGGATGTGCACTGCTGGAAGGCAGCGGTCCATGGGCAAGAGCTGGGCAAAGGAGCGTGATGCCTTCAGGAAATGCTAATGCAGGGTGTGGATGAATGTCCTAAGCTATTCTCTATGGAAAGTGATGGATGGGATGAGTACACGTCCTGCTCTCATTCCAGCCAGACAGGGAACGGCTGAGCCTGCCAGAGGTTGTGGGGAATGTCTGGGTTGGAAATGCATGGCCTTGGGAACTGAAGTAGGACCAAACATCCGAGTACACCTGCCTTTATCTGTGCACGAGATGCTCGATGTCTGTGAGATCCATGATGTCTGCACAGTCATCTGCTGTCTGGGACCCTGTGCCATGGCTCACAGGATGGCAGTGCCTCTGGCATGCTGCACTGAGGGATGGAGCTCTCTCTGCCTGATGCTGGGGCACTTACACCATCCACAAAGTGCAAATCACTCACAGCCCAGGGCCCTCAAGCACAGAAGTCTGAGGGCAAACAGGTATGGGCACCCCAGGAGCCTTGAGCGTATTAAACCACAGAATCCCAGATTGGTTTGTGTTGGAAGGGACCTTAATGCCCATCCAGCTCCAACCCCTGCCACGGGCAGGGACCCCTTCCACTAGAGCAGCTTGCTCCAAGCCCCTGTGTCCAATCTGGCCTTGAACACTGCCAGGGATGGGGCAGCCACAGCTTCTCTGGGCACCCTGTGCCAGCACCTCAGCACCCTCACAGGGAAGAGCTTCTGCCTAAGGTCTATGCTTCACTCCTCAGGGTTTGCTGTGCCTTTGGCACACACCATGGCTGGAAACAGGACACGAGGTGAGGCCAACCACTGCCACATCACAGCCTGCGTGTCCCATTCAGCACCACGGGGGATGTGAGATGGGAGCAGGGCAGCGGTCCAGCATTCGGAGCTATTTTGGTTTCTCTCCAAACCACTAAAAAAAGAGGGATCTCTGCTGAACGCTCTCCAAAGAACCATAGCAAGCACTGCCGACAACGTCACCTCCATGCTCCGCTTCTATTAATCCTCTTACAGATCCATCAGGAAGCAGAGGGCACAGCGCTAGCCTTTCACCATCCGAGGTGTGCAAGCCAGCGTGACCCTGAGCGCATCCCCACCTACAATGTCACATCAATATCCCTACAATGGACACATCCCACCAGGCTGCAGGGACACTTAGGTGTCAGAAGGGACAATGGGCTCCTGTGTGTGCTTTGCTCCTCGTGCCTGGATGCCAAACCCAGCCCACAGAGTATCTGCAGCGCAAGCTCAGCGTTCTGCACTGAACGCTGGGTTAGCAGTGATGGGTCTGCAGCCAGCTCCATCCTCCATATGCTGCACTAACTGCTCCGACAGCAGCCACAGAGGCGCTGGGAGGTCTGGGGGGTGTTATCAGTATTGTTTTGAAGCTGCCACAAAAAGAACATGAAACTGCTGACATGAGCTGGGGCCTGCACATCCTGCACTAGTTCAGATTCCTGCTGCGTGTCTCACACACTGGGAAGGAAAATAACCATTATCCTAACTATTTTTGCTCCTCTTTTTCCCCTCCCTCTAACAGGAGACAGCTCCAGCCTCTAACAACTGCCTGGAATAGACTCCTGAACCTCACATCCCTGCTCTATCCAGGCTGCAGCCTCCTGTTCAGGGAGTGCAGGCTGTAGGGACTGGCAGTGGCTGGTTCCAGAAGCAACTGTGATTCAGAGATCTGTCTGCTGGATGTGCTTCAAAACCATTTGAGCATCACTCCTGATGAACCAGGAGGTTCTGCCAATGCCATTAGGAAGACACTAAAATTACATACGGAAGCTCCTTGTTTTCTCTAAAGCCTCATGAAAGCTCTTTCCTCTCTTGACTCCTGCTTTCTCACACGGCCTTTGTTTCTGAAGGTAATTTTTCCTCACTTCTCACTAATGGCACCTCTTGGACCACCACAGCGTCACCAGCCATATCCAGGGACGTACCCAGAGACATCTCGGGCTCTTGTTTTCCAAGGAAGGCTTTTCAATCCCAATTTAGACAACTTGAGTCAAGGATCATCCAGGGAAACTGCTAATCAAGTGATGGAAAAGGCTGACAGCTATGGGGTTAGCTCACAATAAATCATGCAAAAAGGGACAGAAAGAATCCAGCTGCTTCAAGAGATCTGCCAAAGGCATCATCTGTGGGGAACGGAGCCAACAGCAGTTGGTCTGGACACTCCATCCAGTGCTTCTTCCTACACTCTCCTGTCTCCTCAATGGCAGGAGGCTCTGCTCACCTAGTACCAGCCTGAGCCAGATGCCAGGATGGTTTAATAGAAGGATCACAAGCATCTGAGGTGGGGGGGATATACTTTGCTGGGGCAGCGTGCCCAGTTCTCTGCTGTCACAAGCACTGTGATTAAGATCTTTATAGGAAACAGAATTCCCAGTATCCAGCAGGAATACAGCCCTCTGCGAGCAAATAAAGTGTCTGTGCCCAAGTACCCTGCAACTTCATGCCTTCAAATGGTTAATTCCTCCTACAAGCCACGCCAGAAGCTTTCCAAGAGTAATTTCTCCTCCCCATTATGCCTGTCGCTCTCCTGGCCCCAGCTGGCTGCTAGCATATATAATGCAAGCCTGACCTGCCAGCATTTCCATTCCTTGTCAATAAACTCCTCCTTTCCCGTCTGCTGCTCAGCAGGAATTGCAGCAGAAGGGCTTGTGCTGGCAGTGCCAAAGCAGAGATTCCAGCTGGGATGCACAGGGGACGATTTTCAACTGGCGATGCTGGACCACAGACCCAGCATCTCCCTGCACACTGCGGTGCTGTCTGTACCTCTGCAGCTCCGATCACCAGGACAGGCTCAGGCAAGCCACTGCTGCAGAAAGCTCTTGGGCTCAGACAGCAGCATGGATCTACCAAGCCAAGAGACCACCTGCACCAGCCTCATACCTTCTGCTCAGCTGAGGCCATGTGCTGGGGGACCAGGACTTGCTCAGGACCTGCCTGCAATCAGGTCTGCTTCAGCAGATCCCCTCAGCGCACAGCTTACCTGCACACACACAGGAAAAAAGGAGTCTACCATCACATGGCTCCAGGACACGATTGCTTAATCTGCTTCAAGCCATCTTGTCAGCTCTATAACTGATGGAAGCCTCAACGAACAGATCGAGGAAGAAATGCACACTCAGCAAACCCTTCCCAAGGCAGCGCCCGGCACGGCACACACTGGCTCTGCTCCATGGCTCTCACCATGCTCTGGGCAGCTGGGGGGCTGTGTGCTGCCTTTCTAAACGACAGCAGGTTGTTAACCTGGGAGACACTGCCACAAGATACACGCCAAGAGGCTTTACAGTGCATTGAAGAGCTGCATGAGCTTGTAAAGAGGGCCAGAAGCTAATTACATCTTCCTAGAGACTAGGGAGAACCATCTCCAGCACGTAACCTCTCAGCACACAGCCTACTCCTGCTGCATTTAATAGTGGGAGGCCACCAAAGAGCTCTGTCTCCCAAACCAGCACATTTAGCATGATACAAGCATCTCCAGGGTCACTGCAGCACTGGGACACAATGGATCCAGCATCACTGGTAGCAGCTTGCCTGAGTGGTTGTTGGGTTTGCCTCCCTGTTGTCTGTGAAGCCTTGAGAATGGCTGAGAGCAGCAGATGCTCTGAAGACATCTCTGTTTTACAGGGAAAGAGCAAAGGACACCTCAGGAAGAAGGGAACTGGGGGTCCTGCACCTACATGCACCAGTAGCTCTTCGTGGGCACCTGAAGCAGAACTCCCCCAGCATTGTCTGAGGCTCACAATGCCTGCGCCTGCTGATTCTATTAAGCTAAAGGAAATCAATCCCTCCAATACTGCCAGAAGAAACTTGGAAGAGCCCCAGCAGTGAGTGTGCTACCCTGCACCATTGCCAGACAGAGCAGCCCGGCGCTGCAGACGTGTGCAGGACTCAACTCGCCGCCTGCTCGCACCATGAAGGAACATGACCATGCAGAGATGCTCCCTACAGCCAGGGGAGGGAGCAGAGCCCGTAGGGCATCACAGTAGGAATGGGGATGGGGAATTGCTGACCTCCAACTGATCTGTGCTTACTTCCCAGGTCCTGCATTGAAGAGAGCCCTCGGAACAGGGGAGCCAGCCCTAGAGGCACCCACACACAGCAGATCCACACAAACATCACCTTTGAACCTCATGTCAACATCACCCATCTTCATGCAAGGTCAGTGAAGCAATATCTGGCCGGAGAGCAGGCTTGGATCAGGTTTCCTAGTGGTGAGCCTGCAAATCCACAGGGAGAGCAGCATTCCAGGGCAGACCACTCAAACCCACTGTCTGATCTCTGGAAGGGCCGGGAGAGCAGCCAGGAGATGGAGGGCTATTAATCAAGTAGCATTTACAAAGAAGAATAAGCTCTGAGCACTGTTGTGACAAGAGGCCAGCACTCATGGCCTCAGCATCCCTCTGTCCCACAGGTGACAAGGGACCCACATGCCATACCATGCCCTATGCACTGCTGTGAAGGTCCAGAACATTCCATGGCACACCTCCACGCTCATGTACCATGAGTAGAGAGACCCATCTGATGTGCCCAGGCTAAAGCCTTGCTGACCTGCCACTGGAGCCATTGCAGGGATGGTGCCACCTTAGAAACACAGAACAATTAGGGTTGGAAAGGACCTTAAGATCATCTGGTTCCAACCCCACTGCCATGGTTAGGGACACCTCATGCTAGACCAAGTTGCTATGACACATCATCATGAGGGCTTGGTGACTGTGATCAGGCAGAGCAGCATCACTGGGAACACTGACTGCATTTGTCTCTCATTGCTCCAGGGCATCAGGGAGCATCACTCATAGGGTAGAGGCAAAGCAGAGGCTGGGAATGGCTCATGCCTGCGGAACCCAGCTCTAGGTCAGGAAGGACCAGAGACTGCACAGACAGCAGAAGTAGGCAGACACCGAATCCACATGCACTCACACACTCAAAATCAGGTTCCCAACCATTTCTACTACCAAACGGTGATTTTCATCTCAGCACAGAGCTGCCAAAGGATGTGGGTTATGTGGCCAGGCTTTCCTGCACGGGTGCATGGTGATGAGCCATCTCAATGCGGATGTCGCTGCCGAACCCAAGAGCTGCTGCAGTACTAACCAGCGAGGAGAAACTCTGCTTCCTTTTCCCAGGGAACACCAGCTCCCAGCTCTTCCCAGCCAAGTTCCCATCAGCCTATCTGCCCATAAATTAACAACTGTTTATCTAATCAAAGCTTATCCAAACATTAAATGCTCAGGGGGAAGCAGGAGCAGGCAAGTCAGGCTGCAGGAATTCCCAACTCCCTGGCTCAAGGCTGGGCACCTCTGTGCCCTGAAGCTAAACCTGCTCGGTGCCATCCCTGCAAGCTAAAAGGCATGGATTTGAGCAAGCTGAACGGATTTTGAATTCCTTCTCCAAGGCAAAGACCTGGTCCATCAAAATTCAGGCAGATCTTGGCCTCTGAGCCTTCAAAAGGTTATAAGGGAGGGGTATTCAAAAGGATATTCATCCCAGCCAGGGGGAATGCAAAGGGACTGGGAAAAATGAAACCTGCTCATTTCTATGCTGGGGGAGAGCTTTGCTTCCCTCACAGCAATCTGCCCACCAGCATAAAGATGTGCCCTCATCGACTGGTCCTGCCAGGCTGGGTGGGCAGCAGGATCAAGGTGGATCTCCGATGGCATGGCTGGGGTCCTGATCCCAGCCCATCACCAACTTAAAATCATAGAATAGTTAGGGTTGGAAAGGACCTTAAGATCATCCAGCTCCAACCCCCTGCCATGGGCAGGGACACCTCACACTAAACCAGGTCACCCAAGGCTCTGTCGAACCCGGCCTTCAACACTGCCAGGGATGGAGCATTCACAGCTTCCCTGGGCAACCCATTCCAGTGCCTCACCACCCTTACATAAAGAACTTCTTCCTTATATCCAATCTAAACTTCCCCTGTTTAAGTTTTAACCCATTACCCCTTGTCCTGTCACTCCAGTCCCTAATGAAGAGTCCCTCCCCAGCATCCCTATAGGCCCCCTTCAGACACTGGAAGGCTGCTATGAGATCTCCACGCAGCCTTCTCTTCTCCAGGCGGAACAGCCCCAACTTTCTCAGCCTGTCTTCATACAGGAGGTGCTCCAGTCCCTGATCATCCTCGTGGCCTCCTCTGGACTTGTTCCAACAGTTCCATGTCCTTTTTATGTTGAGGACACCAGAACTGCACACAATGCTCCAGGTGAGGTCTCACAAGCGCAGAGCAGAGGGGCAGGATCACCTCCTTCGACCTGCTGGTGACGCTCCTTTTGATGCAGCCCAGGATGCGGTTGGCTTTTGGGCTGCGAGCGCACACTTCTCACACTGAAAGTCCATTCTTCAGGCAGGACAAGTGACAGCCTGAGGCTGACCCCGAGACGTATTTGCTGCCTGAGGGCAGTGTGTGAGCAGGGGCACTGTGGTCTGTTTGCTTTTTGCAATCCCTGCGCTGTCTGCAGGGCTCAGACTCACAGCACACTGCAGGGCACTGCTGTGCTCTGCCAGATTCAGCCCAGCAAGAGGGGAGCAAGAATCTGGGGGCTGTTAAATGAGGGGTGACAGCTGTAGATATTAACCACTGCATCTGGCTACCAGGTCTCCTTGGCTTGCTGGCTCCATGCAGCGCTGGGTTAATGACTCCCGCACAGGACCCAAGTCACACAGAGCCACTCCTCACACCAAGTCCCTGGGCTGCCCTTCCCTTCCCTGTTCCCATGTCCTCTGTGTGCCCCCTCAGAGCATCACGCTCTCCTTCCAACACAATAAATGAAGCATCGCCTTTGCTCCCTGGCTCATTAAAGCTATAAGAGAAACAAAATCAAACCACATGTTCCAGCGCTACCTCCTACGCTGGGTGATCTCCTATGGAGGGCATGCAGAAAGAGGAGTTTATCTGAGCAGTGGCCACCCAGCTCCTGGGATACAGAGCAACTCTTTCATCCCACCTTTGCCCACGTAGGGCTTTGATTCAGACTGAGATTTTGGCTTCCCAGTGGAAGTCACAGGCAATTGGGAAATGGAGAACAGAGCGAGTCCAGGCTGCAAAGGACACATTTGGGGGCTGAACCCAATTTATCAGACCTCTACAATTGATTTTACTGGATCATTTACTGGAATTACATGGGGTGCAAACAGAGCAGAAACTGGGCCAGCCAGAATAAATCATGAGAACCAGCTCTGAAGCAAGGCATCTGGAAAGGAGCATCACGGAAGAGGGACATATGTATAGGGCAGCAGCATGTGTAGGGTGCATTTAGCAATACCTCCCACCGCCCACCCCTGATGGAAGGATTTTACTGCCAAAGGGACAGCTGTATTTGAAGAAGGGAAAAACTAACAGATCCATGGGAAACAGTGGGGAAATAGCAGAGGGCTTATAGTTGAATATAGACTTGTCCCAAAGCTGCAGAGACAGTGTCCCTGCTTACAGCAGTGCAAGCTCCACATATACATGTATGGGAGAGAGCAGACTGGTCTGGACCACAGAGGGTGGGAATTCTGTGTTCAACTCTCCAGGGACACCAACCCCTCCATCTATGAATGATTTTACTGGGGGGGGGGGAATATCCTCAGATATTAAGGTAGCTCCATTTTCCCTGCTGTCAGCATCAGTGCAAGCAGGAGCTAGGCATGGCGATGCTCATCCTGGCGATGCTCATCCCAGCACTACTCGGTGAGATGCTCCCTCCCTCTCAGACCACTAACATTCTTTAACTGCCTTTAACAAGGGAAGTTTTGGGCCTTTGCCCAGCTGTTCCTCAAAGCCTTAATATGAAACACCTCCCCTTTGGCCCCACAGAGGTATTTGAGGAGTTAAGCTCTTCTTTGGGTACTCAGCTCCAAGGGAGAGTAATGGGAGTTAAGCACCTAATGCCTTTGTAGTTTCTTGGCTCCTGATAGGAGCCCTGGGTAGGACAGCTGTGTTTGTACTGGGATTAAGATGGAGGCTTTCACGCTCTCCATTCGGATGCTTGCGGGATGCAAGGACCAAGAAAGAAACTCCAGCATGTAATAAACCCAGGAGTGCCCTGGCCACTGTGTGAGCACTCATCTCCCTGACTGATGAGCACCACAAGGTCCTTCCTGCACCTACACAGGCAAAGGACTTCTGCTCCCAGAAGATGCTTTTGTGGAGTCCCTTTTGCAGGATAAAAAGGGGTTTGGGGAATGGGGACAAAACAGAAAGTGCAGGTGGAATGTACTGCCAGAGAGAAACAGCCAGAGGGATGCTGGAGGGATGCGAAGGCTGGATCCACCAGGAAGAGCCACTGAAATGTTAATCCTCTTCTGCAGGCGCAGATTTAACTCTGGGTGTGCCAAGTGCCCTCCCTCCCCCTCCCAGCTCTCTCCCATGGATCAGAGATCATCAGAAGCTGTATGAAGCCAAGAAGGACTAGAGAAAGCATTCCTCATCCAAAGCCTGGCTCTCAGGAGCAGATGGGCTTCATTACTACCCTGCCCTCAGCACTGGAACGGGCAGGTTCTTTTACCACAGCAGGTCACAGCTACAGCATTTCATGTCTTCTTCAAACACAGCTTTCTAGCTCGCTTTACACAATGCCTTAGCTGACAAACATCCAGGTCCTTTGAGCACTGGCTCGTCCTGCATCCCGGGCATCCCAGCGCCATGACCGGGAACCTGAGCTGGGCAAAAGTGCCCCATTACAAAAGCAAACAAACCAAAGAAGAAAAACCAAAACCATCTCAGAGCACATCTTGGATTCCACATCCCTGCCCCTCTTGCAGCACTGACCAGGGTGAAGGCAGCGTTATCTGGATGGGTGAGGACATGCATCAGCCAGCTGCAAATACAACCTGGTCTCAGAAAGCCTTGACTGGGTGAACCACGCTCATGCCCCAAGGCAGCACCTGAATTTCAGCCTCAAAATACCTTTAAACAATGAGAAGGAGCTGAGGTCTAAAACAGGCTCTTTCCCATCTGGGAAAAAAAATCCCCACTTTGTAAAGGTCTGCTAACATCTAAGTGTCAGTATCTCTGTTCAGGCAATGTATAGGTGCATTTGTAGGGTGAAAGACCTCAATCAAATCACTTATAAACTCTACATCCGTAATTATTTGCCCCCCCAAAGGGACAAATCTTTAGGCACAAGGATGGAGCTAACCCAGAGTTCACAAGAGCAATCACAGACTATGGATGCATAGCTTAGAAAACCTGAAAGGCCACATTTGCAACCGTCAGAAGCAAGAGCTTCTCCAGGACCTGCTTGTGCTGGGCGATGCCAGGCTAGGGAACAGGAAACCATCCCAAAGAGTGGTGGCAATGGGTATGTTCTACATCCATCTTGGCACATCAAAAGGCTGCTAACCACACCAAAACGATGAGGCATGGTTTCCTGCCTGTGATATGTGCTATGTGCTGCTAAAGAGATGTAAGAAGCAACAGCTGGATGGGGCAGTTGGACAGACCTGGAGCAGAAATAAAGCAGCATGTTGAGATGGAGGGGTTTTCCTTCTTTCATCCTGGAGAAGGTGATTCAGTGCTGGAACAAGCTGGAAACAAGAGGAAGTAGAGCATGCCCCATCACACAGACTGTAAGCCTGGAGTGAGACAGCTGAAGGCCAACAGGACAGAGAGGTTATCACCAACCTGAAGTGAGCAGGGGACCCCATGGATGGGGGAGAGTAAGGACTGTAGCCCATGTCTGCTCCCTGGTACAGCCAGCAGCAAGGAAAGCCAACATAAAACAGCCAGGGATATGAAGGCTGCACCCTCGAGCACACGAACCCACAAGTTGGGCTTGATCTTAAAAGCCTTTTCCAACTTAGTCGAGTCAATGATTCTATGTGATGCATCCCTCAGGAGCACCCACCTCTCCTGCGGTTGGCAAACCCACTTCAGCCTCTAGGAGAGGGACAACGGAGGATTCTGCTACTGACTCCAATACAAGCACATCCAGCACCAACATAACCAACTTGGTGGCATTTAGCTATTTCAGCACACGCTGGAGTGTGGGTGTTCCTAAGGCAGAACAAGAAACCCTTATTTCAGCACAGCCACGGAGCTCAGCGCAAACTGCTCCGGCACACGACTGCCCCGATGGAGCTACAAGGGGGAAATGCAAACGGAGCAGTTTTCGTCCCATTTTCCTGCTCCCTGAGCTGAGCGAGCCCTTAGCACTCTCACACTTGAAGGTTTCTGGTTATGCCATCTTTCTTCCCATGTCGTTTTCCTTGTCCTGGTCACCGGCTGGTTCACTGTCTTTGTCAGCAAGGCTTAAGTCAGCATGCTGTATGTAACAGACTGCGGGTGGCCAAGTCAACGTGCTGAAGCCTGCTAAGAGATGACAGTTCCAGGGGGAAACTCACAGCACTGCTGCTTCTCCTAGCATTTTTCTTCATTACTGTACAGAAAGCAAGTGACACTGCACAACCAGAACGCCAAAGAACCCCCAGGCAACCACCCCTTTAAAGATGACATTTTGTGTCTGCAAGCCGTTTACCTGTTATTGTGACTTCTAACTTCGAAACTTCAAGTAACTGGTCTCAGTTTTGTTTTCCTTTGGGGTAAAAAGAAAAGCAGCATTTTTTGCTTGCTTCTTTTCTGTTTATGGCAGTGACCTTTCCTCTGTTAGTGGGAGTTTTACACAGGACTGAAGAGGAAAGGGAAAACTAAAGTGGAAAATAATAAGGGAAAGAAACAGCACAAAAATGAAGGCTGGAACCAGGGAGACAACTAACTGTGGCTAGAAAATAACCGGGTTTTAAAGGGCATGAGCATCACTTGATTTCACCTCTAATGTGCTCCCCACCCTCGCAAATGGGCTGCCACTGCAGACAAACACCACCTGAGGGTCCTACCCCAGGCCTGTCACCAACTACAGCACCTTTAGCAATCACACTGCCCCAGGTTAAGAGATTTGCAGTTCATTAAGGGTGCTGCATCTCCTAGAGCCTTGTCTGGTGTTTCTCAAGGGGTCGTTCCAGCCCCTAAACCCCTGATGAGATGCCATCACCATCACCTGCTTTCTCTGACCTGATGGGAACTGCATGAAACAGTGCTGAGATCACCCAGAGGATTAAAGTCAGCTCAGCACAGAAAGTTCTGCTGACTCAGACACGCAGAAGTCTCTATTTGAAAAGCAGAGTCCTGAAAAGAGCCACATTTTCCAGTCAAATATTAGAAAGCAGACCTAAGGTAAAACACAACTATCTCCCCATTAGGAGCCCTGGAATCAGAGCCGACTCAGTGCTACGCTTTATAGAGTCCCAATACTAAAGTAAGACGCATGTATCATTACTTTAAAACAGAGTTACTACAAAATACAGCACTGACCGTGCTCTGCTGGGATTACTGAATTCATTTGACAGACTTCACATGCTCTCCTACAAATACCAAATGCTTGCCCAAACCTAACTGCTTTTCAATTTTATTCAGCCAACAAGTTAAGGCTACGTCTATTTTTAGGAAAGGAAACACATTTAAGTGATGGAGCAGCCCGTATAAAAGGAAAATCACTTTTCATTTAGCTCCCCCCGATAAAATCTAACATTTCAGGCAAATCAGCCATCTGACTTTTAAGGTGGAACTTTAAAGGCCCCATTGATGGATTGCTGCTATAAGCACAAAACGTTACTACATTGTTAAAACTACAGGCATTACCCAGTAACGTCTCTTAGGGGAAGAGGAGCCAATTTCCCCCAGAGAGCAGAAAGCAGGCAGGGAAATAACCTCTAGTACAGAACTGTTTATACTGTAGCTCAGAATCGTTTCCCAATGTGGAAGATGTTTCTAAGAGCACACAGTAAAGTCCCTTGAGCAAATCAGCAGGATTCCCCAGGAGTTTTAGTGGCCGTGGCTGTGAAACGGGCACTCACGGCACAGAACAGCTCTTCCCTACCCCTATCCCGGCACAGCCTCGGGAGCATTCGTGCCCCGCTCACACCGGACGGGACGGGCACCGCAATGAAGTTTGCTTGAACAATGCAACACGAATCGCTGCAGACGGCGCCGGCCCCGCACCGCCAGCAAACACAGCAGCGAGGCTCCCAGCCCCGAAGCGAGCCGAGCTCACCGGCGAACCCGAACTCCAGCTCCCCCGTGGGTCGCTCCCGCCGGACCTCACCGGCTCGCCCCGACCCCGCGGTGACGGCCGGAGCCGGCTCAGCCCTACCCGCCGTCCCGCACCCCTCTCCGCGGCGGACCCACCTGGGTGGAAGCTGCTCTGGAAGTACAAGACGCCCAGCAGGAAGGAGCCGAGCCCGGCGGCCAGCGCCATCCGCGGAGCCCGGCTCCGCCGCATCCCGCGGCCGCGCAGCGCCCCGCGGACAGGGCCCGCCAGCCCCGCGCCGCGCTCCGCCCCGCCGCGGCAGGAAGTGAGCGCGCCGCGGATCAGCCGCGGGAACGGGAACCTCGCCCCATGCAGGACAGGGATGGGGATAGGGATCGGGATGGGGATCGGGACCGGCGGCGTTTCCCTGCCCGGTGCCGGGCCCGCGCTTCCCACCGACCGGCCGTGGTAGGGTTAGAACGGGAGAAGAGAGAGTTACGGATGTGCTGGCGAGCGCGGGAGCTTCCTGGGGACTTCTCTCAGCGTTTCGCAAGCATCGCAAAGTTTCGTGGGCTTAAAATAACACCAACAGACCTCCTCTTTGTGTTCTGGGCTGCCCCCCCCGGCACTGCAGTCTTTAACCGAAAGCAAGAGCCCTTCTGCCTACTTCTGACTCAAGCAATAAAGTTATATTGACGGTTAATTATACAACGTTACAAGAAGAATAATTTTCTACCAATCTACCCACGGCTTTGGGAAGCAAGAGCACAGAACGCTCTCACCACGTCCTCTAACCTCCAGGCTCTGTAATTGCAGGGAAAACGAGCTCTCAGCCTTCTGTTGCCCCAGTTTTGAAATAGCAGCAATGCTGTTGACCCACCTGTGTAGAATACACTCAAGATGTACTCAAAGGCCACTTGGCACATTAGGAAGCCCGGCTGGGAGCTGGGATCCCACTGACACCAGTCAGTCGCTGCTTCTCTCTTCATCCCTGGAACACTTAGCTTTTAGAAAGAGAGAACAACTCGAGGAGCCTCTAGGAATGACAGACTCCAGATGTGTGGCCATGGTGGGCTTCATTCTGCCCTTGTTTAAGGCAGAGTAAACCAGGAAGAGGAATTCATTGCAGTGAAGGAGGCTGGAACAAAATAAGAACCTGAGCAGTGTCTTGAACTCCAAGTTGAGCTGTGACCATGAAATTAAAGAGCTCTTTAACATCATGGAGTGGTTTGGGTTGGAAGGGGCCTTAAAGCTTGCCTAGTTCAAACCCCCATCCGCAGGCAGGGACGCTTGCTACTAGACCAGAGGAAAAGTCGTCCCTGTTGGATGGCCTAGAGAGGGGCAATGTAAATGAGACCACCACTGAGACCTTGATACAGCTCCTTGCAAGGGCACATTAGTGTCTGCAGTAACCAGTTAAAAGATAACGTCAGCTCCTGAGCCCTGCAACTGTCTGATGCCCACAGGGAGGGACTGTAACCTCTGCCACAGACAGTGCTGCTGTCTGGGAATGGGTCTGCACGTGCAGGTTGCTCTCTACTGCAAGTAATGCAGCAATTCTGCCTCCCTTGGCAAGTGTGCCAAGAGCTGGGATCTGCCTTACATGGAGAGATGGGCTGAGAGACCCCAGGGACAAGGGGCTGAGTCTGGGTGGGGAGGAGGGACTGGTGTGTGCAACTACCTTTTGGTATCTCCTTACAGGCGTTACCCTTAATGGGACCCACTATAAAGTGAGACCTCCCTTTATGTTTGTTTCTGAAGAGGATTCCAGCAACCTTAGAGGGGAATAAAGACTGAAGGGTTTTGTCAGCAGCATTAGAAGAGATCAGAGCTGTTCTCATTGTGTCCGCTACAGCAAAAGGGACATCTGGTGCTGCTGTCCTTTAACCTCTCAAGGGAACAGAGCGAGGTTCAGAGATGAGGCATATCCAGTCTGTGCAGTGGGAACCCAGGACATCCCTTTAGCCCTTCCCTGGGTTCAGCTGAAAAAATACAAGCAGTGGAAGTGACCAAACTTCACCCATAGTCAGACATCCCTTTAAAGAAAACAGAGTAAAACATCCCAGCTGGAAGTCAGACACTGACCTGTTGAGTCCTGCTGACTGCTGTCTGTATTTCATACCTGCAGGGCAGGGCCGGGGCCATCTGGGATCGCATCAGATATGCAAGGCTGGTCTTCCAGCCATCCAAGGTGAACTGCTGTTCAGATCCATGGGGGTGGAAGGGGCAGCGCACCATGGAGATTTCATGGGATTCCTGTGTGGGCTCAGCTGCAAATACACATTTTTTAGAAGGACAAACACATTCTCAAGGGGGAAGAGGTACATTATGCTAAGAGCTGTGTGATGGCAATGGCATCAGCAGCCCAGAGGTCAGACCTTTGCTATTGCCTGTTTCTATGTGTCTGAGAGCCCTCCTGGTCCCACATGCTGATGTTTTGTACCATCCCTCTTCCCCTGCAGCCCCACCATAAAGAAAGAGCAACCCCAGCCCATAAAGCAGACAACAGTGGCTGGTGCTTACAGAGAAGATAGCATAGGTGAGCACAGGTTTAAACTTAAGCTTTCAGACTCCCAAACTGTTATCCCAAGCCTATTTCTAAGGGAATCATCAGATTCAGTGTGCATTGGAGAAGCCACTCTCTCCCTCCCCAGGCACCCACTGGAAGGGCCATCCTGCTCCCTGTCTGCACAGTGCCTGAACCCTGGGGTTCAGACTGTGTCTGGAGCTATTTATGACTGTAAAGGCAATATTAATAACCAAAAGTAATGGTCAAAAGGTATTAATGACAAAGCAGGGAGGAAAATTGTTACTATCAAGGGCTGGAACTGCATCTGATTTGTAGCCGAAGAGGGAGTGCTTTTTGCCTGTGGAAAGATGCTGTGCCTTTGATGCAGCTCGCGTCTGATTCCCTCCCTGCTCGTTAGTGGTGCTCCTTACTGTCTTCTCAGCAGGTTTCTCCCAAATGCCTGCAGTTTCCCAGGACCTTGGTGCCACTGAGTGAGATTAACCCCAAGCTTTGGTCTGATGACCACACTGAATGGAAATTAAACAGCAGGTCGTTTCAGCTGGAAATGGGAATCTTTTGTACTCCCCCACAAGTCCCGGTTTTCCAGCTACTATGGAAAGGAGCCTTTAGAGGGCATATCTTCATTTTGCACCCAGTGATTTAATTCTGGAGCCTGAATGCCACAGGAATTGGTTTACCCTGGACTCATACAGGTGAGACCTCCATCTGCGGGTGGCCAGGCACCAGTGCATGATGCCTTTGCTGCCAAAGCCCCCAGTGTCACCAAGCTAGCAAGGGCTCCAGCAGACATGTAGGGAGTTACATTGATGGAGCACAGGCTTTCTTCAGGGACCAGCAGCTGGAAACATACGCACAGAGGTCACGGAATGGTTTGGTTTGGAAGGGACCTTAAAGCTCATCCAGTTCCAATCCCCTGCCATGGGCAGCGACACCTTCCACTAGAGCAGCTTGCTGGGCCTGCAAGACAAGCAGAGTGCCTGGGTCTGTCCCATTTTTGGCTTAACCAGGAAAGGTCAGTTCTGCTCGTAGCACCAAGCTGGATTACTTGCTCTCTCAAGCAGTGCATTGATTTTCCACTCTCTCCTGTAGTCCTTTAAACCTGCAGAATGTGGGTTTTCAAACATTATTTCACCAAAACACTAGCGTTTATGCCCGCTTTACACTGAGAGACAACAGCCATAGTTCAAAGCAGCAGAGAATCACGCTGGGGTGGACTTTTCACCATTAAGTGCTGGAGTAAGCATTTGCAGGCTCAGTATATAAGAGAAACAGATTGGACAAAGGGTTAGAATTCACTTTAAATACCTCTGGAAAAGAAGACACTTGATGGATCTTTTAAATCTATGGCTGCATTTTGCCACTTGTTCATAAAAAGGAGCGCTGATGGCTTGAGAAATCTCCTTGGTCTCAGGGGGACAGGGTAGGGAATAAGCAGCTGATCCTAAGGCCACTGCACACCCTTGGGAATCCCACTGATTTGGTGGGTTTGACAGTGCGTGTTGCCTGAAGTTAAGCAGGCTCACACAGCTTGTCAGTAAGAAAGTACTAAGGGTTAGAAGAGTGCAAATAGCATCTGGTCCTGAGTAGTTAATACTGTAACCTGGTGAATTCCATAGCTTGCTGACCGTTCTGTCCCATAACAAAACCCTAATTCCTTCTCAAAGATCCTTTTGCAATTGCCTCCTGATCTCCTGGGAAATGTCCCTGATACCCAGAAACCAAAAACTGGGCTCTTGCTCCTTGTGAAACGCTCGCCTCTGTCAGAACAGATTTCAAGAGCTCAGTCCTTTAACTTCCTTGCTGCCACAATTGGAAAAGAAGGGAAAAGCAGCAGCTGTTTCCTTTTAAAAGCATCAGTGGTGCTGGGAGCAAACCAAATCACAGGCTCTGTGGGTTACCCTCTGCCCGCAAGACTTGCATCTACTGGAATGCTGTTGGTATGATGGAAACTCCCATCAAGCTCTTTATTCAGTGGTGGCAGCTGGGGACCGTGTCTGCCTTTTGGACCAGGCATTTATGTTCCATTAGTTTATATACAGCTACCAGCTGGGAGCTTGTTTGCTGCTGGTGTCTGATTTAGGGGCTCACATGAAGAAGGGATGTGATTTACAGATACAAACTGGGAAGCCGATTGCTCTTGGTCTTAGCATTGCGTTGGGAACTGCAGTTCCTTCTGACCGCAAGAGCAGCAAACCTGTGGAGCCTCCCACTAGGAACACAAGCCTCAGTCCTGTGGTCCCTGTTTGCTTCATGCTGTGCTATTTCTTGCACAGGCACAGCAGAAACCCACAGCCTTTCTCCTTGCTGCCCAAAACCACTGGTTGCAACTGGTCATCTCTATCTGCCCACCCTGTACAGCTGCGTGCAGGGTTATACAGAGAGAAGGTGATGCTGTAACGTGGCTGAGATGGGAGCCAGCTGATGGCCTTTTTGCTCAAGGGAACCCTGTAAAGTCCTGGAGCAAGCTACTGCTGCGATACTGCCCATCATGTGTCAGTGCACAGCCAATGGCTCCATACACAACTCCTTGCACTGCAAGGAAACGCAGTTCAGAGGGAGGAGATGGAGAGGTCATTTTTCTACTGTGTCACATAGATCTCCTGTGAGCAAGGCTTTGCACAGAGCAGGGACTTGTACCCTCGGTGCGCTTCTTTACACTGATTATGGTGGCTTGGAAAGAGGAGTCTGAGCATTTCAAGCACAAATAGGTCTTGCAAGAAAAACACTTCAAATTCCCCTCTGGAGGTGGAAATTTCTCCCTCTCATTGTGGCTGCTCCATCCCTGGCAGTGTTCAAGGCCAGGTTGGAGCAACCAGGTCTAGGAGGCCATCGGGAGTTCTCTCCCTGTTTCAGGGCAATTGGAGCCCTCTGCTCTTTAATCCACTTGGCCGAAGCTGGTGATAACTAAGGGGGAGGCAATGTTTGCCCATGCAAACACGGCGCCTTTGCTGATGTATTTGCAAGCCCAGAATTGTTAGTTTGAAGCCTGTAATGACAAGGCCAGATCTTTGGCTGCTACAAGCAGCCAAATACAGTCAGAGGCTGTATTCATTTTTATCCCAGCCAAGGGACCACGTCCAGGAAGTCTATACATACATTAGATAGAAAGCAATTTAACAGCATGCTTTGATATAGTTACAAGAGGTATAAACCAGATTATTCTAAGCTGGGCTTTATTTGCTCAGGAGCGTGTGACTCAATAGCACAGACAAGCTGGTACCTGAGGAGGAGAGCAAGCAGCAAAGACTGCTCAGAAATGTCTGTGGAAAGTCCTTTTTCTCCTGAAATTCAGGCTATTTACAATGACTTGTTCATGCTAAGAACCCCCAGGACCAAATGATGTGGTCTTGTGACCCGCTATATCCAAGCAGCCAAGGTATAGCATGAGAGAGACCTCCACTTAAATACCTCGACTTCAAAGTCCCCTTCCTTAGCATAGCAGCAATGAACACAAGGTTGAGATGTGGGGTCGTTCATTCTGCATAGGTCTGAGCAAAGGCAAACTGGTCTCTGCCTGTGAAGTGGGGGTTGTACTGTGGTCAGAAGTGCTCGTGGCCAAGTGAAGCAGCTTCTCAGGCTGACAGTGCATTGTGTGCTGGAGAGAGCTCCCTTCCCTGCAGCAGTCACATTGCTGCTATTACGCGCACATCCGTCTGATGTGGCTCCAAATACAAAGGGAAGGGCAGAAAAACACTGTAAATAACAACATAAAATTGCCATCAGCGGTCAGAGCAGTGCTGGAAAAGTCTCCTTGATCACACAATGAGCATGCTGAGAAACTTCCCTTTCTCCTTAAAACCTTGCGTTTTAGGCACGGACAGAGGTCCTGTGTGTTCTTGTCCCTCTCGCATCAGGAAGCTTTTCCCCTCAGCACCCCATACCCTGACAGCATGACCAGACCATCCAGGAATACTGATGCTGATGAAACTGCCTACAGTGAAGCAGCCTGGCCCTGGAGGAAGAGGAGAAGGGAAGAAGAGAACAGTCCAGAGTGATGTTTGCAAAGAAAACCATCTGACTTCACTCCTTCCCTCACTGACCACATTCAGAGGAGTCCTTAGATTCCTAAATCCCTTTAATACTGCTGAAACATTCCCTCATGTCTAAACCCAGAGTTTCTTGTTTACTAAAGGGGAGACGATTAAAATAATCATCACCTAAATAGCATTTGTGAGGCTGGACGCTGCATGTACTACCACAGAGAAAGAACTAATTGCATGTGCCTAGACATGACAGGGCTGGTCAAACCCAATCCAAACAGCTCCGATTTCATGGCAACCCTGGCTGAAAAAGCATATAAATATTCTTTGTGCAGGAGTTGTCCATGCCATCGTGTTTTCCCTATTCTGGGAAGCCTGAGATGCTATTTTTATTGAGACTAAAAATAATAAAGGCTTTTCTGCAATCCTCTGGGTGACCTAATTGAATTATGTCTGCATTAGTGAACTACAGCGCTGTTAGAATCAGACAGCCACCTACCCATAAGATCTAGGAGGTGTATCTAGGAGGCATGGTGTCTGGAGCTTGTATTACTACCACAATTAGTCCAGGAGAGAGTAGCCCTGGAGACTGGAGCCTAAAGAGCTTAGATCAAAGGTTTGCTCATATTTAACCTCTTCTCGCAGATGTTAACCATGGGGTGATGATTCATGAGTTTCTGCATCAGAAACTTCAGCCTTTGAGTCCCAGTCTCAGTTTTCAAGCGCTTTCAGTTGCAGCCTGGTGAGAACATGCCTGTTGCCCTGCCATGGGTGACTCTTGAGGAGCTACCAGCATGCCCTATAAGGTGAACCCCGTTTAACCTGGGTTAGGGATGCTCTGCGCTGCTCAGGGCATGCCTGAACTTCCTCTCAGAGCACTTGGCTTGCAATGTTCGCACTGCTGCAAACGCTAAAGACCAGTCCGACTGCTACCACATCTATACATTGACAGCAGCTCAGTCCTGTGCGTTCTAAGCAGTTGCTGGTTGCAAGGAGACGGGCTCTACGCTTCCCAGTGCAGCTAAAATAACCCACAGAAACACCCCTGAGCGTGACCTTCTCCAAAGTTTGCTGTCAGTAAAGGGGGGGGGAAGAGAAAAAGGCAATTCTTTTCTACAGATGTTCTCAGCAATACCGTGATTTGAGCAGAGCCAGAGGGAACTCAAATGCCTCTCTCAGCTGAGGAAGAAAGCACGGTCCTATACGCCTTCCCAAAGCCTTCTTTCCAGCTAACAGTGCAGCCAGTGTCACTGAATGGAATATTAGGAAAAGAAATGGAAGCAAAGAGCAGGTTTGTTTTTTCTCTTTGGCTGTTATTTCTGTGGTTAAAGCAGCAATAGCAGGTTACAGCAGCAAGTGAATACACTACTGTGCAGAGGTTCAGTTCAGTGAACTGGGCAGCCTTAAATGGGTTTTCAAACCTCTGAAATGGATTTAAACAAAACATGACTATCTCTTTCAGTGGGGGCATGTTCAGAAAGCACCAGCTGGACCCGGTACAGGATAGCTCAGACGTATGTTGTAGTGTTTAAAACCTGAAGCAATGGGAGCTGCACTGAGGCTTGCTCTGTTTTAACTTCCATTTGGCATCCTGGAGCTATTGGAGCGGAGGAGCTTGAACAAAGTGCTTCAGTCAGGCTCTCTATGGCTGGTGCCCTGAAATGCCCTTGCCCAGCCATTCAGCGCTGCAGTGCCCAAGTCCTTTAGTCTTCCCAGACATGAGATGGGGGAGTGAAGCCACCCCCAGACTCATGGTTTTATCAAAGCAAGACTAGGAATACTGAATAACTGATGAGGAAATGAAAAACTGCTGCTTAAATTGCAGGGGTGGCAGAGAAGGGACATGCTCTGATGGGAACATAAATCAGCGCAGTACTGCAACATAGCATCATACAACGGTTTGGGTTGGAAGGGACCTTAAAGCTCATCCAGTCCCAACCCCTGCCATGGGCAGGGACCCCTTCCACTAGAGCAGCTTGCTCCAAGCCCCTGTGTCCAACCTGGCCTTGAACACTGCCAGGGATGGGGCAGACACAGCTTCTCTAGGCACCCTGTGCCAGCGCCTCAGCACCTTCATAGGGAAGCGTTTGGACATGGTCCTTACCTAAGTTTGTATAGTGTGTACAGGATGAGGCTCCTGGTGAGATCCAGTGGCTGCTGCTGTGCATGAGCCCTGTGCTGAGGGTGGATCAAATCCCTCTGGGATGAAAGCATCAAGCTCATGACCATATGGAAAAGCTTCATGCTGCTCAGCAAAGCAGCTGTAACCAAGCAGTAAGATAATCAGGGTGAGGGAACCATGATTATACATTATCTAGAAATAGGGCTGGCCCAGAATATAGACTCTGGCTCCATGTAAGGAAAAGATTAAGAATTGGGGAAAAAATGTAATAAAGCTGTGTTATCCTGACAGTTAATTCTCATCCACGTTGCAATGCAGTATATATGGCTTTACTTGCCTTTTTTCCCCCCAGTTCTCTCCCCATCTCATGGCAGGGGCGAGTTTAGAAAGTGGGTGTGTGGTGCCAGGTTAAACCATAACAACTGTCCTCTCCTGTTCTGCTCTCTTAGCTGTATTTGCTCTGGTAGGGGGTTTGTAGCCAGCCAACCTATTCCTGCAGAGCCCAACAGAGATTCGTGATGCTAAACCAGCCAAGCATGCAGTCAAGGCTGATGCTGGCTTGTCAGGACCTCAGGATTTCCAAAGCTTGCCAAAGTGGGCATGAGTCCATGGATCTCGTGAGCCACTGTTTGACTCCACAGGAATTCAGAGCTATGTGGTTGCTGCAGCTTTAGCTGAAGAAGGGATATGCTTTAGTAGTTAATATTTTCCACTGAAGTCTCCATTGGGTTGTGCAGAAGCCAAGATATGCAGCCTCCTCAGCTGAAGTCGCTGAAGCGTATTCTGCAATCAGTCAGGACAAGTGCACAGTAGGGAGAAGACAAACCTAATCCTGAATCCAAGTGACTGTGGATATTGTGTATGAGACTCAGAGACTTGAAAAATTATTATAAGTAATATTATAAGTAATAATAAGTAATATTACATACTATATATAACATACTATATTATATATAGAATCATAGAATAGTTAGGGTTGGAAAGGACCTTAAGATCATCCAGTTCCAAGCCCCCTGCCATGGGCAGGGACACCTCACACTAAACCATGGCACCCAAGGCTTCATCCAACCTGGCCTTGAACACCTCCAGGGATGGAGCATTCACAACTTCCCTGGGCAACCCATTCCAGTGCCTCACCACCCTTACAGTAAAGAACTTCTTCCTTACATCCAATCTAAACTTCCCCTGTTTAAGTTTGAACCCGTTACCCCTTGTCCTACCACTACAGTCCCTAATGAAGAGTCCCTCCCCAGCATCCCTACAGCCCCCCTTCAGATACTGAAAGGCTGCTGTTATATTATTACATATATATTACTGATATTATATGTAATTATAAGTAATATTATAAGTAATATTCTATATAATATATAGAATCATAGATCTATGATTCTGATTCTATATATTATATATAATAATATATAATATAAAATATATAATGTATATATTATATATTATATTACATATAAAAATATATAATATTACTTATATAGTGTATAAGTAAAAACTTAAAAATTACTATAAGACTATAAAGGAAATGGTATCAGTCAACAGCAACATGAAGCCCTTCTTGTGTTTCCTTAATGTGTTAAATAATGCCTGAATAAAGTAGGAATAGGGGAGAGCCAAGTGAAATATTCCAGTGCACAGACACACATGGCAGTGCTCAAAGTATCAGCTTTTCGTGCACAGAGAAGTAATGCTATTCCTGCATGGCTTCAGCCAACAGAACTTTCCATCCACTCCAGCTTTTGAGACAATTAATCTCATGGAAACCAGAGTGGGAAATCCTGCTGGGGAACCAAATGCTTTAAAAACAGTGCTTTGGAGAAAGATCCAACAGCAGTGAAAGCAAAGGCACCTGACTTTCTGGGCTGCCTGCAGAAAGCCCCCTTCAGTTGCAGTGGCAGATGTGAATAACTCTGTTCTCTACCGAGCCTTTCCTGCCAAATTTAAATCACATGAAGTGCAAAATAGGGGGTAGAAGAAGTGCAGAATAGGGGATAAGTGCAAAGTAAGGATCTTTCCTTAACTAGGTTCAGAAATCTGGTTTTCTCCTTGTCCAAAAAGCCCTTTCAGCCCCCTGCCCTCAGGAATATTGGCTGCAAAATCAGTGATCAATCTGAAGAAACCCCCTTAGCATGAGCATTTCCCAGGAGGTCAATGTCCAAGCCCTCTCCAGATGCAGAAGGAAGGTGCTATTTGTGACAGTACAGGACTTGGTACCAAAGCAGCATCTGAACTGTCCCCATTCCCAGACCCATACACATACCTGGGCATGTGAGAATGAGGCTCTGAGGCAAAATGAACCTGGCATCCAGGGAACATACAGAGAAAGTGGAAAAGGCAATGTCCATCTCCCAGTTTTGGTGGCTGCTTCCAGAGGGGTTGTAACAACAGGGAAATGTTCAAAGTGTGATCCTCCAGTCTCATACAACCAACTGAGATCAGCCCATTTGCTGACTTTAGGGAGGGCAAAAAGGTACACCCAACCATGAGAGATGCTCTCCTATCACTGTCCCCTGAGTTCAGGGGCCATGAACAGGTTTACAAGGATTCAGTCTTGCCACACAGAAGGGAAGGAGAGATGAGACCCCAGGTGGATTTGGTGAAGAGAGGGAGAGAAGAGACAGCAGTGAACTACTTGTCCTGGATGGTAGGAGAGGACAGGAGCAGGGAAAGCAGGTTATCCATGAGACAGACTGCAGCAGGAGGCAATGAAATGGGCTGTGATTTACCATTTGTTTCCTACAGGCTCTCAGGACAGCCCTGTCTGACACCAGAAAACACATCCAAGACATGACAAGCTTCAAGTCCAACACATCTGGGTGTTAGAATTTCTTCTACAAAAGGGAGAAATACCCCCAGCATAACCCAGTAAGCAGCAAGAACAATGTTCGACAGGACATCACCTTAATCTTGGCCAAAGAAGAGCTGAAACAGCTTTGCTGATATTTAAAGCTAATTGATCAGCACAAAGCAGACATTCTCCGGTTGGGAAGTTTCAACCCAAAGAGCTGCAATTTGGCAAAGCAATAAGCATCTGAAATGAATTATTGCTGCTGGAAGTGCTGGTCTCTTTTAACAATAGGTGGTGTACCTGCATCACGTACCAGATGCACGCAATCTGGTATGGTGATGGCAAAGACAGAAGTGAAGGCTGGCACTGTTAACCACCAACACCGAAAGCATTGGAAGGAAGTCAGGGAAAGCAGCCCTTTCCTTGGAGTCAAGAGGTGGTCATTTCACCCTCTCTTACACTGATGGTTGAATTAAAGCTTCACAGCCAAAAAGCCCAGCCCTCTCGGTTGTTTCTAATCCATGCAGTGAACTGAGCCCATGAATTCTGAGACTCCCGCACATAGGCAGCATCACTTTGCAAGCCTTTCTGGAAAGCCTGATAAAGATGAAATGAGCAGCAGTTTTATTACCCATCCCAACACAGAGGCCAGGAGTGGAAACATCAGGGGACATGGCTGGGTGGGTGGAGAGGTCCTGTGGTTTCTCTGTGTTAGACACTTGAAGATGCAGGCACTGGTATAGTTTGTATAAAGATGCAGACAGAGCTGTGTAGGGTACTGAGGTTTGAGAAGGAGATGATGGAAAACAGTGGTGCACAGAAGGAGCACCCAGTGAGTGCACTGGGTTGACAGTTGTGTAAAGAGATTAGTACAATGACAGCAACCTGGGGGTTGAATTTAATCCTTCAACCAGATTCTAGAGTGATTTGTAGCTATTGCCTGAGCAAGACAAGGGAGTTGTCAAAGTAACTTCAAACAGGAAGAGCAGTGAAGACTCACTGGGATGGATGTTTGGAGGGCAATACCCTTTGGGATCAGATTTGCATTCAGGCACATCAAAGGATGGGCAAAAGGGAGTCTTGCCAAGCATCTCATCGAAGTGACAGCCATCCCCCAAAGCCACTGGTCCCAGGTTACCACATGGAAAGAGTTCTGTGTAAAACCAAAAGGGAAGCAGTTGTGGATGCAGAGCCCTGCTCACACATCCAGCAGAACTTCCACAGCCAGCACAGGCAGGAGGAAACCTCACTGGCCCAGGGGTGTCAGCAGCTTCCCCACACACTTCTGCTTGGGGAAGTGGGTACCCAATGCTTCATGGCAAGCTCACAAGGGTTTTAGTGATGCCATTATAAACATACTTGATTTAGAAGAGGCTGTGTTGCTGGACAAGTTAATGCCATGGGGAACACAACGCATTTATGGCTGCTTATAGCAAAAAGAACACAGCTAAGCATACAGTGAATCCTGAAAGCTTTGTAGGAGCCCCATAAGCGCTTTTGTGTGCTGATGAGGTGAGAACATGGAGCTCTGTGCCCTACCAGTAGCCACAGGTTCCTTTCCATTTAACTCTTTAACCAATTACACGTTCACTGCCACTTTAAACCCTCTGCTGCACATTGGGCTCTTGTGACATTTCCAATCCATGCTACCCTCTTCCAGACATGAAAACTCCACAACAGCCAAGCATGGACGAAGCAGGCAGCGAGCAGAGCCATCACAGGGAAAGCAGGAGAAAAACGTTTCTCCTGGAGGCATGTTCTCGCTAATCCTTGCATCAGGGCGAAGTGACTTGGCTTTGATGGAAGAATGAGTCCCTGGCAGAGCAAAACAGAGGATTGAGGTAACCTGATTCCTATCGGTTTACTCCGAAATGTTAATCTGTGCTCTCCCCTAATCCCATTCACTGTGGGACATCCAGGTTTATTACAAACCAGTCTCCCTTTCCTACCTGCCCTGGAAGGGGCAGCAGTGCTCAGTGCTGGAGGTCAGTGCCTGAGGATGAGCAGAGAGCACCTTTTTGAGGGTGCTGCTGTTAGCAGGGGACCCCTGCCTGCCCTGCATCCCATTAGGGCAACATCATCAACATGCTAGGGCAAACGGTTTCAAACACACTGTGTCTGTATTGTGACAAAGCATCCGTCCAAAGTGAAACCCTTTCACTTTCACACTCATCAAAAGCAGCCTGCTCTTGGCTTGTACCAAACACCCATCCCATGTGAACATCACAGACCTGGAGGGGTGTTCTGGCTGTTTGCTGACCTGCAAAAGAGCTCGGTGTGGGTGAGGAGTCCTCCTGCAGCACAGGGCATGGGTCAACGGGATGTGCCCTTCGGTGCCATTCCAGGATGTCCTTGAGACAGCAGCTTCTGCTCTGTAAAGGAAAGAGTTGCAGAGAAGTCAGGCATGTGGCTGAGCGTGCACGGGTACGGGGGCATGGAGGGTAACGCGTCTCTAAGGGGAAGGAAAGCATTCAGCCTGTTGCTAAATTCTCTCTATTTGCAGATCTGTGTTATTTACTGGGGGTCTCACACAGTTCAGGAGCACACAGAAGAGTTCATTTGGTTTCCTGTGCAGTGCCACGCTGCGTATGAAGTGTTGCATATGCAGGCAGGATTAAAAGGTTTCGCTGCATTGGAAAGGTGAGTTATATTCGATGATATTCAAAGGGGGCATAAAACAGAGGGATGGGAGGAAAATAATTTCCCCTAGGTTGAAAGGAGAGGGAAGTTAATGATCTCTCATGGTTAACTCACAGCCTTTTATGCTTTCTGGGTGTTAATGTGAAATCAGCTAGGCTCCTGCCAATTTATCTCCGGCAAGATACTTCCAACTACTAATCCAAGGGTCTTTGTTCTGTTCAGGTTCTTTTACTTGCACATCTCAGAGTGTAGGTTCACTTGAAGTTCACTTCCAGAGTAAAGGGCAAACCTGCTGCTTTGCTTCAGCTTGCCTCAGGAAACCCTTATCTTATCAATGCAGCAGAACACGAGCATAGGTACGTAGCCTGGGGCTTTACCCTTTCTGCAGGTTCTCCCTCCTGTGCACCCGTAATTCAATCCAGAGAAGCTCTCACAGTGGTGCTGTTCTGTGTTGTAGCACACAACCTGGCCCGCTGGGGTATGCATGTGGGCATTAGAAATGGAAAGGTGCAGAGAGCATGGTCTAGTGGGAGGTGTCCCTGCCTGTGGCAGGGGTTGGAACTGGATGAGCTCTAAGGTCCATTCCAACCTAAACCATTCCATGAGTCTATGAAAATGAGGCATTCTCCTTAAGGACCATTCACAGGGATGCACTGAGCTTTCTCCCCATGCTGGGAACACTCTAAGCCCCAAACCTGCGCTTCCCAAGGGTACCCACTGCAGCAGGAGGCCAAGTCCAGTGTGGATCAAGCTCAGGCTGTTAAATCAGGGCATTTCCATCCAAACCTACTCAGGACGCTGTGGAACAGCAGAGGGAATAATGCCATTTCTAGCACAAAGACAACCTTTATCTGCGGAGAGGTTTTGCTGCTCTTTAAAGAGCAGCCAAGAGCAGCGTGTGCTCTCCGGTCCCCCCCCAGCCAGCCCCGAGCAGCAGGAGATGCCACACTAAGCTGCCAAATCTGCTCGCATCCACTGAGGCACCACCACAAACCACCCCCAAAACACCCCCCGCGTGCGCCTGTCATCTTGTCTAAACTCACCCTCGAATCTCATGGGCAATGTAAGGCTCCCCCTCTCACCCCTCCAAAACACAGTGCACACAAACCCCCTCTTCATCGCATTCAAAGGAAGGAATAGATCTGAAAGCCCTGATACAGAAGAGCACACTTCCCTCTTTGTGCATGGGGAGCATCAACTGGAAAGAAGCCAAGCAATTACTGAGCCCTAGAAGGAGAAAACCAGCAAAGTAGTTATGGTGAAGAATTACAAACCAAGGCTGAAAGAGATTTCCATTAAAAATACATAGATAAAACCAAAGAAGAGCATCACAGCTACAGCAAAGCACTCAGAGAGAGTGTTCATCCCCCAGCAGTGCCATGGATGGCTATAACGAATTCCCCTTCATGTCCTGCACAACGCATGCCTGCCCATCAATCACAGCAAGCACAGAGGAGCCATGTCCAAGGATGTGTGGCTGAAGTCAGTCAGAAGGAAGTTGTCAGCAGAGGGCCATTTCCCTCGAAGTCATTAATCCTGATGACAAAACCAGGGTGGATGGACTGGCCTGGCTCTTGCACAGCACTTCCCATAGGCTTTTGACCCAACTGAACACTTACACAGCCTAAATAGTTCTAGTTTTATCCCACAGTGCTTTCTCAGACCTTAGGAAGTGTGCACTGGCCTTGTTTTGTCATCTCCCAATGAGGAGAAAGGGATGGCTCCTTTGCAGAGACCAGCTTGGTGCCCACATGCTCCAGTTCAGCCTGAGCACTGCTCATGAGCAACCTGTGGTTTACCCAAGCAGATCCATTACTCAAGCTGACCTTACACCTTCTGCTGGCATTTTGGTTTTGGGCTGTTTTCTCCCCTCTGGACTCATTACAAGGAGTTCAGTGACCGAGCAGGCTATTGCACAGCCTTCAGGCTGTGATTGACCATGTAAGATCACGAGATGTATTTGTTACAACCCCTATAAGCAGGGGAAAGGCATGGCTTTGAAGTAGGGGAGGTTGTTGTGTTTTCTCTTGAGAACATCGAGTCTCCTGGAACGGACAGGCTTTGCCCAGGGCATTGTTCCTAGAAAAAGAATTGGTTTAGCTTTAACCTCCAACTGGCCCCTGAGCACTGATGGGCTGTGCATGCAGATGGATATGAATTCCTCTGGCTAAGTTTCTAGCTGGCCACATGCAACCCAGATTCAGGCCAGAAGCTGCTGGGCTGTGTGAGCGTGGTGCTAAGCCCGGTGGGGTGGGTTGGATCCCCCATGCACAAACCAGGGGTGGGATGTGGCTCCCTCCTCTCCATCCGAGGCTTTCTCGGTGTGGAAGGCTGCCAACATCTGGACAGGGCACATCTGCTCAGCACAACCGGTATGCTAACAGCCCATCTGGCTCAATCGGATGCTGCCAAGAGGGTCGTGCCTGCCTGTGAGCTCAGCAGGATGCACTTTTATACCTTTTTTCTTCTTTTAACTTAAATGCGGATCTCTTTACCATTTTCATAGAACGGGTTTGGGCTGGAAGGGACCTTAAAGCTCATCCAGCCCCAACCCCTGCCACGGGCAGGGACACCTTCCACTAGAGCAGCTTGCTCCAAGCCCCTGTGTCCAACCTGGCCTTGAACACTGCCAGGGATGGGGCAGCCACAGCTTCTCTGGGCACCCTGTGCCAGCGCCTCAGCACCCTCACAGGGAAGAGCTTCTGCCTAAGAGCTCATCTCAGTGTCCCCTCTGGCAGGTTAAAGCCATTCCCCTTGCCCTGTCCCTGCAGGCCCTTGTCCCAAGCCCCTCTCCAGGTTTCCTGCAGCCCCTTTAGGCACTGGAACTGCTCTAAGGTCTCCCCTTCAGGAGCCTTCTCTTCTCCAGGCTGAACCAGCCCAGCTCTCTCAGCCTGGCTCCAGAACAGAGCTGCTCCATGGTCAATCAGCACCTGCAAGTCCTTCTCCTCAGGGCCGCATTTTACTCACAAACACTTGGTTATGCAGTGAGCTGTGGTTTCCAGGGAATTACTCACAACACCATCCATTCCGTGGAAACACCAAGAAAATACATCACCAAAACTTGCAGGGTCACTTGCAGCATCAGCCACACGATCCCAGCTCACCCATTTGTCCCCATGCCTCGATGCCAGGAATCTAACAAAGCAGCTGAGAAACTGCAAATGCTGTGTGTGAAGCAGGGCTCCATTAAAGTAAATATATACCAGCACATTGCTTGCATTGATTTGTAATTCTCACCAGTGCTTGTTTTCATAAAGTAATTGCAGGTGCTTCCTCTTGTTGCTTGCAAAGAGAGCAGGCAAAAATCTCTGTCTTGCTTAACCGCCTCTGCATCAAAGACCTCATGAGCAGTTTGGACACTTTAAAAGGATCAGCAATTATCTGTGGTGCTGGCTTTGCATTTGCTTTCCTTGCCTATTCATGCCAACGGTATTTTAGCATGCAGATAACACGAGGAAGCGAAGACTGGCAGCGGGGGATGCAGCTGAAGTGAAGCAGATGTCTTTTAAATTCAGAACACATCCAGCACAGGAACACCGAGTGATGGGACACAAACGGGATGTGAAACCGGGAAAAACAGCTTTTCTCCTTAAAACTGAGCACTGCAGAAAGAACAAAGAGCTGAAGGGCTGCAAAACAAACTCCCTTTTACAAACCCCAGTGCATTGCCGAGTAGCCCAGGTAAGGAATTCCAGTGAATTGAGTTTCATGTCAAGCATATCCCTTTAATGATTACTCTCTGGCACAGCATGTAGGACACCTCCAGGCCAAAACACAAGTGATGTTGAGAGTACATCCTGAAGCTATTCTTTCCCTTTAGGCATGAGGGTTTTCTGATTGTTATATAAACATCTTTGCGTCTGTTTTATAGAGCTTCATCCCATTAGCGATTATACCATTAACAGTGAGTCAGAGAATGTTCTGCTGATGCTTTAAAACATGCACCTTAAGGTCAGAACCTACTAAACTTCACCGAGCAAGCAGGCCTGATGCAAAACAGCCTTATCCCGTGGGATTGCTCTAATGAGCAAGGGTTTGCAGCATGTGATCTTGGCTTGTGAACTGTACAGAGCCTCTTGGTTTTAATTGCAAGGCACTGGGCACATCCAGGCAAGCGGAAAACATGAGGATAAAAGAGCAGCTCTAGAGAACCAGCAGATAATTATGAAATGAAAGAGAACCAAGGGTGGAGGGCTGCTCTTTTTCCTGGCTGAGCTGGGAAACTTCTTCAACTGAGGCAGCAACCAGTGGTCGTTAGCAAAGTGCTGCAGTAAAAAAAGCTCACATCCAGGCTTTGACTGTAATCACAGACCTGGAGGCAGACACTCAGCCCCTCTTGGAACAGCTCTCTTCTAAAAGCAGACCCGAAACATAACCCACACACCAGAGGCTATCTTTGGTACAGAAGCCCTTCTGGATAAAGCAATGCAATGAGTTTCTTGGCACTGGAGTTACTTCCAGCTCTGCTTTGGCTCTTGTAGGCTGAAGATGAGGCCAGGGGAAGAGGCAGGCAGGCTGCTGAGCCTCAGCTGCTCCACTCTGCTGCTACTCACTTAGTGCTTTATGAAACTGTGATCCATGTGGATTAGATCGATGCCTCCTTTCCCACACTTCAATTTCACGTGGATTTTAGGCAGCACTAAGAAAATGGAAATAAAATCCAGATTAAAACACAGCTTCTGTTTTACGCGTGGGCCCGTTGGCTCAAATCACAGCAAATGGTCATCTTGACCCACTTTTTAATAGCATACCAAAGGAATAGGCTGCACTTCCCTCAAAGAGCTTGTGATTTGATGGCCGTGGCCTGGCTGTGTGGCAGAGCCACACAGGTTCTACACACCTTTGCTTTGGTTACATTGCTATTAAAGCTGTTTCCCTGCCAGAACCACAAAGGATGAGGCAAAGAGGTAAAAAGCCCACTCTGAGGCTGTCAATGGAACTGCTCTGCAATAAGGTGCCATAAACCTCACGTGCAGTAGGTTAGGCTTAATCACTGAGAAGGGACAGCAGAAAGGCTGGTACGCTTCAAACTGAGCTGCAGCAGCTGTGTTTCGGTTGGCCAACAACTGCTTTTGCTGTGGCTGGCTCTGCTCATGTGAACAAGGCAGATTATTAACATAGAGCATTCAGCAAGCCCATCCTTGGAGCGTTTGACAGAGCAGCCTCTCCCTCTGTATTGCAGCGCTTTGACTGAACGTGCTAACAAAGCAAAGAGGAGTGATAATGAGACGTGCCCATGACAACAGTGTCAGTGATAATTGTATGGCACCGTCCTTCGTTCAAAGCAAAAGATACCGTTTACTAGCTTAAACCGCATCTTTTTGTTTCAAAGATACCTTTTGGGCAGGGAAATGCATGCCCTTCTCTCTGTCTGGTTTAACTGCTGGTTGAATTGGCCTTATTTTAGAGCATAATAGAGATAAATCAGCAAGACGCGGCAGAAGTCGGCATAAATCAAACTAAGAAGCTTTTCATAACTTGCCAGTCACCACAGAAGGAGAGAACCTGCCCATTGTCCACAGCAATAAGCGATGGTACCAACCTGAAGAGTAGCTTAAAATAATTAACAGTGCCAAAAAAGACAGGGTGTGTATGGGAGTGGATCTGCAGAGCCACTCCACCCAGTACAATGGGGGAAAATGAACTGGGTGGACCTGCATTCCCGTGGCAGCTCAGCGTGGCGATGCTTTCTATTTCTATCCCTGGAGATATACGTTTCTTGCACAAGCAATGAGGCAAAATAAGAGCTTGAAAAGCAAAGCAAGACAAACCAAAGCACTCAAGGTAAAATAAGGAAATCATTTGTGTGACAAGATGAAGAGCAACTCGCTGTGTGTTTGCAGGAGCACTGGGTTTCCTTTGTGCGGTAGTTATATCACTTGTTAGGTTATGTTTCCTGTATGATATTTGGAGTTATTATGGGAGGATGTCATAACATCCATGTTTATTAGATAGCTTTCAGGACCTTCCTGTGGGAGACTGCGAAAGAATAAGAGAGATAAATGGTCTAAGAGAGTTCAAGTGCTCGGTTTGAATACAAAAGGCACCATACACTTAACAGAGAGAGGGGAAATAACCACTCAGTGCCCTTTGTCTTGCAGATGTAGGGTGTCTGGTATTCAGATCTAACCTGGTATCTGGGAGATCCCTCGGGGGAAAAGGGGTGGAAGCCCCCCCCCAGTTCCTGCTGGGAAGGAAGGGGCTCAAAGGAGAGATGCAGGTGCAGAAGAGCTGGGAGACTGAACAGAAGAGACTGGAAGGAACCCAGAGAGGACAGAAGGGTTTCTGCCACACACCAATAAAGCCCACAGTGCTGGTAAGATGTAATTCTTACAGAGGAATTGCCCGAAATGAGCTTCTTTCCCATTGAAAGGTTTGAGGATGACTCTGCTCTGGGGTCTGGACATTTGAGGTTGATCAATAACCCTGCCGTTGATGGCAACCTGGAAACAACAGGGCTCCGTGCCACCTCTGGTTCAGGGGCTTGAGGGTAAGGTCAGAGAGAAACACGGGCTGGGCTCTGATACAGCTTCAGAGAACAGGTTGTACCTTATTACAGCTTTGTTAGTCCAGGCCTGGTCACCATCACCTCTGTGTTGATGAGTTTGTTTCCTCAGGAAAGTCCAAGGATAAAAGCCAGCACCATTCATTCCTCCTGCATGACCCAGAGAGTGAATTAATGCTGAAAATAATAAAATGGAAAATGGAAGTGTATTTTTGGTTTGGAAAAATCATAATAATAAAATAAATACATCAGTTGTGCAGAGAGAACTATTCAAAGTATTCAGTTTTTATATCTGGACTCAAATCAACTTGATTTCCTCTCTCCCTCAATAGGATGCCCCTTTGGTATTTGATATCTTCTCTGCATTTTGAAATGCCAATGTTGTTATTGTTGTTGTTAGAGAAAAAGAGGTTAAGAATCCTCCCAGAGTGTGCTCATGAATGTTAAATTCATTCATTTCCTAAACTCCATCGTCTTGGCTGCACAATGTCACTTAGGGCAAGTTTGATGTGGGGCCCACTCCAGGTTTCCTTGCAACCTGCACCTCTGCAGAGCTGAAGGTGTCACTGATGCCAGCTCTGCCAATGGAACCCAAACAAGCAACATCACTGATCCCTTGGCAGAAAGAAGGATCTTCCTTATGGACCTCATGGCAGAGGAGGGGGAATTAAACGCCCCACAGTGCATTAAGAATGGAGGTACCAGTCTGAGAGTGGGATCATCTGATCCTAAGGTATTTCCATCTCTTGCTCCACAGTGCTCTGTGTTCCTTGTCAGTGCTGTATGCACAAATCCACGCTGTTTGATTGAACTTGGTGAGAAGAGTGCAGACCTCACACACTCCTGTCCCCTGGGAGCCGAGTCTGTAGGTCAGGCAGTGGGAGCAGGGTGCACGATGCACCAGAGCACTCAGGAGGCTTGGGAGGGTACAAGCTGCACATGACTGTGCCTTTAATGTGCAATTGCTTTTCAGAGCCGTGCCTGGTTTATGGAGCTGGGAAGCTTTTTCCTTATTTACAAAGTAAGCTTTATGGATCAGCATCACGAAGATAAGGCAAGGTAAGGTGTGTCTTCACTGTAAGGGTTGCATTTGCAGCAGGGAAAGAAAAACTTTGGGTTTAGCTCTTCTGAGTTTGGAGTGCCTGAAATATCACCTTTTGATCTGCAGAAAGAGCACATTGGATCTGGGAATTTCTCAGACTAGAAAAATCAATCTGGGCAGGTATAATATGTTATTTACACAAGGTCGTTCTACTCTTGACTGCTAAAGGCTTTACACCTTTTAGTAATAGACATTTTTCAAAGAGATGGCATTGAAGATTAAACCCGACACAGCTCTTCCCTTCCTCTTGGCTGCTGGGTAAAGCTTAGGTTCAAGCAGGAGGCAAAGCAGTCGAACGGATGAGGCAGAACTGTGCAAGGAAGAGGTGAAATGTGGGCACTGGTTAACTCCTAGCTGGGAAAGGCTTAAGCCTCACGAGAGGTCTGTGAGTTGCTGTCAAGCTGTTTTGTGAAGGTGGGTTTCTCCATCGTGTCCCGTCCCACAAAGCCATGCTGGGCAGAGCAAAAGGGAGCAGCATCAAGCTCTGCTCTGCAGCAGCATTTTAAAGCTGAATGCAACCAATGTAACCACCCAGCTTGGTTCATCTGGAGGGAAGAAATTGCTTTCTGCTTTCCAAATGCTGGGTTTGTTCTGCACTGCTGCTAAGCTCTGTGTGTGTGTGTTAGCCCATCAGGGTTTTATCTAAGAAAATCCATATCTAGAGTAAAACTTAGCAAATTCCCTTTACAAGATGAATACAAATGCAAGCAGTTGTCTAAACTGTCTCTGTCTTAATGCAGAATTTGATCATTTCCTTTTCTTCCATCTCCATCTGCTGTCTGCTCATAGCTGCTCAGGTTTGCCATTGTCAGTGTCCCTGCTTAATGCTTTCTGCTGGAATAATGTTTCTGTCTTATCACCTCATTGTCTTCAACATCTGATCTGATGATCAAGGCGGGCATCCCAGCTCTATGGTCTCCAGCTCTTTTGCTGTGGCTCTCTCAAACTGCCAAATGTCATTTGGTCTGAGATGTTTCCGGTCTGAGATCCAAAGTCTCTTGGAGCAACACTTCCATAATACAAATGAGACTGGTGGTGACAGTTTCCATTATGGTAAAGCAGATAAATTCTTATAACTCCTTTTGTTCAAATTAAACTCTTCAGCTTGGCCCCAAAAGATAATTTCTCTGTTTGAAATGGAGATCTGATATTTTGCTATTCAATTACATTTCTTTGCCGCCTTAGAGAGACTGCAGTTGTTATTCCAGTTCCTAAATGTGGCTCTCTGAGGGACGGAGGGACTTGTTCACTGCTCTTCACCCTAAGGCTGTATTTAGGATCTGCGAAAACTAACCTGTAAGAGCATCTGGGAATGCAGCTCCTTGTATTTGCTGTGTCACCTCCCCAGTATATACAGTCCCTTCATTAATATAAGCCTATTAACTTCCATCAGCACACTGTCACTTCCATGAACTCGGGAGGTCAGAGTCCTCCTTGATAACAGCATTCCTGTTTGGTTCCAGCTGGGTTCTCAGATGCTCCTACAAGTGACCCAAACCAGCAGAACATGGGAACACAGACATGCCCATCCCTCAAAAAATCCTCATAAGGCTTCATTTTAGGTCAATCAGCCTTGACAGCATCCTTGTAAGAAGAGACCTTTGGTGGATGGGTGGGAGTTTCTGCACTCTGATCATAAGGGTCCTTCTGATACTTTCCCTTTACTTCTTGCTCCATGCTGCACTTCCTTAGGGAGACTTCCCACAGTCAGGAGGTGATTCTACAGGTAGCAGCCTATAAAGCACCATCTGATCTTACCACACACAATATTTAAGCAGTGTTGAGCAACTGTGTCAGGGATGCCAGAGCTTACAGCGTTACAGGGGAGAAACCTCAAACTGGAGATACAGCAGGGATGAGGAATTAGCTACCAAATCAAGATGGAAAGGAGTGATTTGGAAACTTTACCCTTTCCCATAACCCCTGATTGAGTGAAGCGTTTTTTCCCTGCACTGCAGTCGTAGCCAGCAGCATACACAGAATAAGGATTGAAATATTTTGAAGTGCTGTCACAGTGTGAGTGATTTCCTTTAGAGCATCAAATCAGACTGCAAAGCTATTTTGTGTCTGCAGCGACACAAGAAGAATATGAATGTCACCCTATCTGGCCCTGGGCATACAGGAGAGCAGCACTGGCCTTAACCGGGTTCTCTTTTTCATTCAGAGTCCTTCTAAGAAATCCCCAAGCAAGCCTGAATCTCGTCAGAGGAACAGGATTTCTGCATAGCTGGAGCAGCGTGACTTTGATTATTTGGAGACGCATGATTTAATCATTTCATTATGCATACCTTTTCTCAGCAGGCGCCACAGCCTAAAACAGAGAGAGACAAGCATTAGATAAAACAACACGCTTTCTAGCTAAAGAGATAGGAATCAAAGAGCTTAATCTTGCAAGATGCTGATATCATCGGTGCCTTTAGACTTGGCAGCAAAGAGCGGGGGTGCAGAAAAGCACCACGTTGAGCCTTAGCAGCATCCGCTGCTCACAAGTGACATCCAATGGGATGACTTTGATTTCTCCCTTCCATAGTGCCCACGTCCCACCTTCCTCCCCCTCTCCTTCCTCACCACAACATGTGCAAAGCGCTGTCAATGTCCTGACATCCACCATCAGTTCAGGTTGCTCTGACTGCCACACATCCACCCAGCATCCGTCCAAGCTGTGAAATCATCATGGAAGAGACCTGGATCTCAGATCTATCTATGAAGGACCTAAGCAGCTTTTTGCATCATGCGGTCAATAAATACCATCCTTGTCATGAGTCACATTGCTACTCAGCAGATTGCTACTCAGCAGCAATGCACAACACTACTTTAGATAGCAGCAGGCAGTCCATCGTGTGTGGTTAGCATGCAGAGACTGGTTTCCCTGCATAGAATCCCTGGTACACCACTATCTTCAATGCCAGATCCTCTTCCTCTAGTACAGACTGGAAACAGAGCCAATGCTCTGCCCTGTCCCATGAGCGAAGTCTGCACTGTACCTCTCCCTCGGTACATGAAAGAGCAGTTTGGTCTTTGCAGCAAGATGTATGCAGTGCATGCTTGTAATGCTGCATTATTTAGTGGAGGGGGAGCAGTGTCTCGAAGAGCCTGCCTTGATTGCAGAACAGAGCCTGTGTTCACCTCCCTGCTCTCCATTCACTTGTTTTGGTAGACAGCTGACCCAAATGGCCTCTATTTGTAATGAAAATAGAAGAGCATGCACCAAAATCCCCTGGAGAGAAGCTCCCAGATGTGAGCTCATGGAGCTGGTTTTACAGTGCTGGAAATGAAGGATGTTGCAGTTAGCTGTTGGGGTGGACGGCAGCCACACACCAGTCATGCCCATCATCCAAGCCGCATCAGTAAGGCACTGAACACCAAGCTCAGGGCTCATCACTAAGCTCAGGAGGCTGGTAGGCACCAGTTGGCACTGTGTGTGCCTCTCTATCAGTGCAAATGGGGCTCCCTCAACAGCACCAGCACAAGATTGGTTGGCAAAAGACCACTGCATTATTTCCCAATCCCTCTGTGGGAGGAGGTGGGTGAGGAGCGGCTGCGAAACCGGATTTGTTCATTCACCCTGAATCCCAGCTTCATACCCAGGTTAGCACCCATCCATCTCTCATAAGCTTCCCAGAGAAGCTGTGGCTGCCCCATCCCTGGCAGTGCTCAAGGCCAGGTTGGACACAGGGGCTTGGAGCAAGCTGCTCTAGTGGAAGGCGTCCCTGCTGATGCAGGGGTTGGAGCTGGATGAGCTTTAAGGTCCCTTCCAACCCAAACCAGGCTGGGATTCTATCATCTGCTCGCCAGGGAACCAGGTTTTGGAGAGTTTGGTGCTTGGGATATACCAACCTAACAGCCCATGCTAATGTGCTTCCATCAACCGGCAGAACCCCCCCCATAATGAGCAGGGACTGCAAACTCAGCATCTTCACAACAGCTCTTTGCAGATAAGAGAACTGGAGCAACAGGAATAACAAGGCAGCCCTCTCTCTGCTAGAAAGGAGGCTGAGAACACTGACCGGTTTCCTACAGACCTAAGCTGGATTCACCCAGTGACCCAAGGAGGCAAAGCTCAGTCCCAGGTCCTAAAACATGGTCTCATGGCCAATTAAATGCTGTTCAAAGGCCAGTAGAGTATCAGAGAGTGCTTTGATCTCCGAGATGCCAGGCAGATGTGTAATACCTACCCAGGTGTGTGTGCAGGTATCACTAACAGTCCATGCACATCAGACAGACAGGTTTCTTCCTGGGTTTGCTAACAGAAGCAGCGGTTGCTCACAAATCACAGAGAACAGAAATAATCCCTCACTTTTAAACATCAAAAAACTGTAAAGCTTCACAGCTGCGTGGTTCTGAAATTGAATTGAACAACTTGACTTGCCAAAACCAGAGATCAGAGTTCTAGGTCTTTCATGCCACAGCTGAAAGCATCAATAGCACTCAAAGAAGAGCACAGAGCTGCTTTTCAACTACTGATTGTGACTTTAGAAGCATTATTGGGTCTTACCCTTCAAACACAGTAACCTCAATTCAAAATGGATGTGGGAGCAAAGGAAACTGATTTTCAACATGAGCATTCTATTATTTAAAGCAGTGATTATTCTTTCTGAAGTTCTACCTGAAACTAGCCAAGGAATCTGGATTACAATTGGGTTTTGAGTTTAAAATCAAAAGCGTTTGAGTTCATCTCTAAGTAGGAGGGCAGCAACGGGAGTGTTTTCTCTGCAAGCAACACAACAGCAATTCAAGAGCGGCATCTGTGCAAGCACAGGCTTGACCACACAGGGACCCAGGGAAAAAGGCTTTTGGGATGAAGTATTCAATTCCCAGAAATCACTTTCCCTGTGGATCCAAAAGAATGCGTTGATTCCTCCTGATGCTGTAGGACCTCATTGCTCAGTCAGAAGATCTCTCTCTGCTTAAATACAAATCTTTTGGCTTCATATATTGTCCCAGCACCTAAAATACCTCAGCAGCCCAATCTAAGTCACGCATTTATCCTTCTAACACCCCTTTGATTTCTGGCACTGTTACTACTTACCTTTTACATCAGGGAAAATCAAAGCAGAAGGAATAAATAACTTACCAACAGCAGCTCTTTTTACTCATTTCTCATTGAATTATTCAATCAGGTTATTAAAGATAAGCAATATGTTGTTGAATAACTGCTTCCAGCATTAAGGTCAGAGGTATTCTTCTTGCAAACACAAGGAAGGGGATTGATCAATCAGCTTTTTACTCACCACAGCATCTCCTTTGACAGGCTGAGTTGGAGCGCTCAGCAACACTCAGAGGCATCTCTGGTCCCGCATCATCTGAGGCAACAACCGGGGGGGATTCTGACAGCAAACACTAGATTTATACATATGTGTGTGAATATATATATGTATAAACATACCTATATTTTAATGGGTTTTGTATATACATCCCAAACCCCTGAGCTGTGAGCTTCAGGAACCAAAGCCTTGCATCAGTTTTGCTGATGTCTGGTCCTTGTATTCATAATGCTCCAGGTAAGAAGCTGCATCTGAGCTTCCTGGCACCTTTGCAATGTATGAAAAGCATGATCTAGATTTGCACCTTCAGACTACATACTAAATGGTTAAAAACGAACAAGCAAGCAAACAAACCCCCCAAATCTGCTTATTTTACATGCTCAAGCTTCTCTGAAGCTGTACAAACGCTAGGAACCAGCCAGACAACAGATGCATCAGGAAATTAGCTCGTCTCTTCCAAGAACACACATTAAAATGAAGGAAGAGATGAAGATCAGCGGACCTGATGCCCTTCAGGGACTCCAGCTGGAAGCCTTGCCTCTAGGTGATAAAGCAGGAGGTGGTTAATGCAGGGCAGAAGGAGGTAGATAACATTTCTGTACTTGTACAATTCTGTACAGCATTAGTCCAGACAGGAGTCTATTAACAGTGTCTGATGGAAGCAATTGTATTATTTATTAAACTGACAAGATCAATTGGCTGCTTTGTACCCTTCTAAAGAGAACTATTGTACTTTCATGTCCTTTTAAACACAGAGAACAAAGCGCTCCCTGGGGTGCTTTCATGGGCTGCCTTCGATTAAGAGTTCTGAGAGCATCTGATATTGTCAGAGATCAGCTCTCCAGATCCCCAACTGGATTCGCAGCCCTCACAAAGAAAGGGAGACGGCAGCAATTAAAAGTGAGCTGAGAAGGAAGGACCTTACCTGACTTAGAGGAGTTGCTTTTACTCACTCTTCCCAAAGACTAGGCTCTCAAACCTGAGGGAGACTGACCGGCTTTGATTGCACCGGCAGCAATGTCAGGAGTAGCATTGTGGCACCGGTAACTGAAAATGGGATGTTAATTCTCTTCTTTGCATAAAAAATGGGGGGCAGAGGAAGATGACAGTTTCTAGGGTATGAGCAATATTTGATAGGGCTTAATTCTGATAGACAGAAGTGTTGTGTAAGTTATCAGCAGGTTTTATGATGAGTTGTGTGTTATATCTATGTGTTAACCCCCTGCAACATCACAGGCTTGGGGGAGAGTGGCTGGAAAGCTGCCTGCTGGAAAAGGACCTGCAGGTGTTGGTTGACAATGGCAGCACACGAGCAGCTTGTGCCCAGATGGCCAAGATGACCAACAGCATCCTGGCCTGTATCAGCAATAGCATGGCATCAGGGCCAGAGCAGTGATTGTCCCCCCTGCGTTGGTACACCTTGAATCCTGTGTTCTGCTCTGGACCCCTCACTACAAGAGAGACATTGAGGTGCTGGAGTGGGGCCAGAGAAGGGCAAAAGAACTGACTGCATTTAGGTCCCGTTTGAGATCCCAGTATTTTACTTTCGCAACTTTATTCTGCAACCTGCTGCTGCTTTATCTCCACTGCACCCGATAAACCTCAAGACTGATGTTCAGCATCAGGACTGCGCAACCCCTTGGCACACCAGCATTAAATAGCAAAGCCTGTGCCCCACCTCCCGGCTGCTGCACAACACTGCAGGAAAAGCATCATTCCCAAAGGCTTGATATTCCGGGAAAATGAGTACCTTTAACTACGCCTTTCCATTGCTATGACTTGACAAAATACTGCTCTTCCCTGTGAGATGCTGAGGCGCTGGCACAGGGTGCCCAGAGAAGCTGTGGCTGCCCCATCCCTGGCAGTGTTCAAGGCCAGGTTGGACACAGGGGCTTGGAGCAAGCTGCTCTAGTGGAAGGGGTCCCTGCCCGTGGCAGGGGTTGGAGCTGGAGGAGCTTTAAGGTCTTTTCTAACACAAACCAGTCTGGGATTCTGTGATAGCAGAAGGAAATGGCAACACATTACCCATAGAAATGAAAGAAAGGAAAACCAAGGTAAATATTTGCAGCAGGAAAACAGAACAAGGAACACAAGTGAGGCAACACACAGGCAAACATTGACTTGGCCATCACACAACACCACTCAATGCCCATGTTCCCAGATCTACAACCTTCCTCGGTTTGAGGACAGTTAGTGTAGACAGGGCATAGTCTAACAGCTTTAACTAAGAGTAGTGCAGTTAATTACAAGAGTCCTTGTTCATCTTTAAAGTATCTATTAAGAGATGACTCATTAATTCTCTTACAACTTACATGGAGAAAATGAATCCTTAAGTCCACTAATTCATGTGTTCATTTGACGGAAATAGCTGACCTTGTTGGCAGGAATAGCCACAGGTGCTCACAAGACAGTCTTGACGTCTCCATCCACCTTGTGATCCCAGCCTGCATGCACAGGAAAGGAAACAACTGTGTAAGAGCACAGCATTATGTATCCTGCAATGGTCATTACGGTCTCCACACAGTGACAAATGTGTCATTCCCTACAAGTTATATGGAGTAGATAACAACTGTGGAAAATAGCTATGGAAAGATGGAATAGTCCAGCTGGAGCACAGGAACCTCCTGCTTATCACGAGCCTTTCTCAGAGTCCCCTCTCTTCTGTGCTCTGTTGGTAGGGCCGATTTCAGGACACCTGTTTGGCTTGCTTTTGAGATATAAAATAAAAGCCCATATACAAACACTGCTCTTTTCCAGAGGTAGAACGAGAAAACTTTCAAAGCCCTTTCCAATGCGGGTCCGTTCCCAGAGACACATCCCAGGAAAGGCGCAGACAAAGGTAAGCTGCTCTATTTTATCACCATTCACGAGTTTTCTTTAGCAATAGAATGATCTCATTGTCCAACTGCGCATCAGGGGCTTTTTCACCTCTTACACAAGAGCAACGGAGGCAAACAGAGAACACTCCCATGCAAAACCACCTCCATTTACAACAGTAAGTACCTGCGTCACTGGGTGAACTCTTACTTGTTTTGGCGTTTGTGTCTTTCTGGGAGCAGTATTTCCTGGTTTAGTAAACTTCCTGGATATAATTTTCTCAAGCCATAATTAAAAGGCAAGTTCAAGCACATACTGTATAATGACCTGACTTTGTGAGGACATATCAACATCCTGCTTAAAAGCTAGGAATATAGCTCTAAAGTATCATAGAATCATAGAATAGTTAGGGTTGGAAAGGACCTTAAGATCATCCAGTATCAACCCCCTGCCATGGGCAGGGACACCTCACACTAAACCATGGCACCCAAGGCTCTGTCCAACCTGGCTTTGAACACCACCAGGGATGGAGCATTCACAGCTTCCCTGGGCAACCCATTCCAGTGCCTCACCACCCTTACAGTAAAGAATTTCCTCCTTATATCCAATCTAAACTTCCCCTGTTTAAGTTTTAACCCGTTACCCCTTGTCCTGTCACTCCAGTCCCTAATGAAGAGTCCCTCCCCAGCATCCCTATAGCCCCCCTTCAGATACTGGAAGGCTGCTATGAGGTCTCCACGCAGCCTTCTCTTCTCCAGGCTGAACAGCCCCAACTTCCTCAGCCTGTCTTCCTACAGGAGGTGCTCCAGGCCCCTGATCATCCTCGTGGCCTCCTCTGGACTTGTTCCAACAGTTCCATGTCCTTTTTATGTTGAGGACACCAGAACTGCACACAATGCTCCAAGTGAGGTCTTATGAGAGCAGAGTAGAGGGGCAGAATCACCTCCTTCCACCTGCTGGTCATGCTCCTTTTGATGCAGCCCAGGATACGGTTGGCTTTTGGGCTAAGTATATTTTTATATAACCATATCTAACTTACTTACTATTATAGAAGAGAATAAACAACCTAAGAGGTATTTACATCTCACGTGGCCTCAGAAATCTACATCTGTGTCGGGTTTTTATGTCTGCTTCTTACAAAGCCAGATGAACACATAGAGGAAAACACAAAAAAAAACCAGACTTTTGACCAACCTTGTCTTCCAGGGCTCTCTAAAACTTGATGATTCCAGTTTCCTTGCACAGGATCATTTCTTGCTCGTGGCACTAAATCACATTTAGGAAGCACTAATTGAGCCATATAGTACCTTGTGAAAGTTTACAAGGGGAAAATAAGAGATGGACAAGGAGAGGACTTAACCCTGGATAAAGCCAGATCAGGTGCATGAAGAGAATTCAAGCCCCCCTCAAAAGCTAAACCATTATAGTTACAGTGCATTTTGCTTCTGAATCCATAGAATGAAGTAAACACAGTCTCACTAATAACTTGGACAGGGATATCATCCTTAAATACCTATTTTCTGGCTGCCAAAATGGCTGAGAGAAAAAAAATCTTTTGGGGCTCTTTCTCTACTTACAACTTTGTTCTTTCCTTTCTGCATTCTGAAGGTCTGCCTATCAGGGGGTTCATTTTTAGTGTCAGGAACCTGAAAAAGCACATAAGACAAGCCATAAGCAGAAAGAAAAGCCTGACCCTTGTTTCCTAAACCAACAGACTGTGACATGCTGCAGCCAGAAAGCATTGATTCGAAACAAAAAGTACCATCTCAGATTCCCATAGCCCAGCTGGCTTTCAGTAACCTCTGAGAGTGTAACACTTCCTACCGAAAGATCCTATGTGTAAGGAAAGCAGAACAAGCAAACTAAATAAGAAACAGAGAGGCAATGATAGCATAGCTCAGCTGAAGTGTTGCCTATAAAACCCACTGCAGTGATTTATTCTGCTCTCATTTTAATGTTGTCAAAACCCTGCCTTCCTGCTACAAATCAACCTCCGTTCGCTCACAGAATAACCCAAATACAGAGACATTTACACTAATAAATTCTGCATTGCATTCAGATACATATATTAAACTTGATGTATAACTAAGCTACCTTCTGCAAGTGCACAAGCTGAGGTTGTTCTACCAGTAGATGTCACCAGGAGTAAAGGGTGATGATTCCGGCTTTCCCACTTGGATGTCAAAAGGCGCCCAGCTCCGATAGGAGGTTTGAGAAGGAACCTGAGTAGGAGGTTGCCAAAGCAAACGTGACTCATCATCATTTCTGCTGTCTGGGTGCAGGGCTGGAGGAAGACACCCATGACACGCTGCTGCACTTTGTGTGCTGATGCAAAATGGTTTCATACAAACCTGTTCCTCAGGCCGCGTCTCCAACACACGTTGACAAAGACGCAGGGAGATTCCAAACTTAGGAGTCTCCAAATCCCTGTCGCCTGCAAGCTTTGGCCCCAGTGAGTATTCCGACTGTTACAATCATTCCTTCAGATAGAGAAGAGGCAATCCCTGAGCTGGTTTTCCTCTTCATTGCTGTGAGCCGATGATGAGGGTTTCTGACACAGCGCTAACAGGCTGTGCAACGGCAATATCAGGATGGTTAAAAATCAACATTCCTATAAGAAGGGTGTTGATAAAAAAAGCCCCAAATGCCTTTAAAACCTACCCTTATCTGCATTCAGAAGCACGAGATTCCAGCTCTCACATCCTCACCTGTACCATGCATATGCTAAAAAAATGCCTCGTGACATCAAAAGTCTCATAGGAAATATATTTTTCCATCAGTGAGTGAAATTCAAATATGATGTTTTAGGCAAGACATAAATGGTGCACAGGAGAGCAGCAGCGGCACTAAACAGGCTAAGGAACGTGTTCTGTTGTGCCTTTTTATGTCAGAATAGGCAAAAGAAATATTTCACAGTAAAAATGCAAAGGTAAAACTCGAGGCTTACAAGCCATCTATTTCCCAGGAAACATGCATATTTCATCTTGCTTACTGCCTTCATTCGCTGCATCCTTCACACAAAGTGTTCTGCATCCTTTATTTTACTGGGTCTTGGTTACTAGTACCTGGTACTACAAAAATACAGGTAAGGATTTTCTCCTATAATCCTTAGAAAAAGGATTAACAAAGGATCTGTGACAAGTGAGTGAAACCTCCTAACCGTAATCAATCAAATGGCGTTTTCTTCCATTTCTCTTCGTTGTCTTCACCAAAATTGAAGTTTCAATGAAAATCTTCAAATATGGATTCTTTTTTTTATAGACCAAAATGAGAACTCTCACAAAGAAAGCATCATTTACTTCTCCAATTTACCTTTCTGTGTTCAGCCAACGGAACATAGGAGCAGAGCACCAGCGAGCTAGCTGGGAGGAGAATGGGGAAGAATTAAGTCAGTGCTTCTGTATGTAGTATTTGTAAGGAAATGCCCTTCAGAAACCCAACCTGCAGCACATAAAGGAAATTCCTGTTCAAAAGCCAGCTTGTTTGCCCAGTTTAGTATGTGTGTAATATGAAAGCTTCACTTTTCTTCAGCAGGTAGCAATCTCTGCTTTGGAAGCATTTCTTTAGCAAAGCAGGATGTGAAATCTTCCAGTCTTTGGCCAGAAGAATAGCCATTCTTCCTGCAAAGCTTGTGCCCTGGCTCTGGATTTCACACAAGGTTCCATTCTTTCCTTCCACTGCCTACTGCCCGACTCCAGACACCTGCAGCAAAACATTGTTCTTAGGTACAGTTAGCACACGGTGGCAGGCTTTGCTGCTGAGATCAATTCTTCCTCCTTGTGAAGTGATTCTTCTGAGTGCAGCAGCTCATTCAGAATTCAATTCCTTGCCTTTCGCAGCAGTACAAGTTTCAACTCAAGTTTTCACCGGTTCAAAAAGCAATTAGACAAACCCAAGACAGGAAAATCCATGTGAGGTCCCAGTTAAAGCTGAAGTAGCAGCAATACTACAGCGTGCTGGCTGCTATGAAGATGTACTGGGGGCTGTCATGGAGCGTGTGCCCTCTTCATTTCCTCTATAAGAGACTACACGTTCTGTCTTATTATGGCTGTTCATATGTTACATTCTCATCCAGAATATGTATGTACATAAAATGTATGTAACATATCCTACCTTCCAGGTAAGAATATGCCAGTGAGCCTAGCAACATCAGCTTTTTCTCCCTTTTGGTATTTTGAGATGGGTTCTCAAAGATGGATGAGGGTGGTAAAGACATAAGAAGAGTAGTATTTTAGGAACATTAAGATTAAAACCTCCCTCACCTACATATGAAGATGCTTACAGAGCTAGAAATCAAGATGGCACTCTAGGAACCCTGCCCCATTCCCGTTTTATTTTACCTCCAAATGACACTGCTATTTTCTTTCGTCAGCAGCTTAGTGCGAAAGTGAAGAGAGTGTGATTTATTCTGGGTTCTCCACGCCAAACAGCCCAGTTCTGTTATGTGTGACCAGTAATCACCATAGAGGATGGAGGAAAGTCAAAAACCAAAGGTATTCTTGAAATAAAATACAACATTTAATTAGATGTTAGAATTAGAAGGATATTTTTCCCCAATTCAGATTTGCATCTATATGATGAGTTCTGCTTTTTTGCCTTTCACACAGAATTAACCTTACATATTCATTTATTTGGGCATTTATTCCAATTCACAGTGTGAAAAGGTCAGCATTAAGTGAGTCAAAAAGCTCTTGTTGAAATTCAGATTATCCCAATTTTCTACAGTGGTTACATGTTGCTCACTGGTGCAGTGCATTTTGCAGATAAAGAAAACAGACCAAAACCAGCCAAAGAACAGGGAACATCCACTAACTTCTAATGGGAAGGGCTTTTTCCACATTCCCACTTTCTATATCCAAGAAACATCTGTACATGGGAGTGAGAAGCATAGAGCTTTAACTGCACAGCAAGATCTAAAGATCCTTTTTAAACGCTTCAAAAGCAGTCAGGAAACAAGCACAGGAGTGTTATCAAGAAGGCTCTCAGCCAGCAAATTCTCCTAAATAGCCCAGAGCTGTATTGAACAGCTTGCACTGGAAGATCAAGGAATCAAGACAATCTATGAAACAATCTTAATGCTGATTTAGTAATTGCCTGTGAGTACAACTCATCCTGCACTAGATGAGGCTCAGGAGACCTAAGACCCATCAGCTCCCCAAAATAGGTCGCGAATGGAGCTTTCAGTGATGCAGACACTGAGTGCGGATTCCTCTCTGGGGAATAACTTATTGCCACGTTGCCAAGGGAAGAATCCATCACCTGATAATTTTATTCCATTTGTGAGGCAGTGAGCAACTTCAGCAAGCAACAGCTAAATTAACCTCGGGAAAGCAAAGCCAGTCTCAGTTGAAGATGAGGCAGCTTTAATCAGAGAGACTTAACAACGTGGCTCCACATACACAGAGAGCTGAGCCTGTACTGACAAACACTGATACATGGCATCTTGAGCCAGCACAGAGCCAGCAGCCTGCCTAAAACGCAAAGGTAAGAAGTTGAGCTTTTTCTCTGGAAAGACTAAACTTAATCATAGAATCATCCCAGACTCGTTTGGGTTGAAGGGACCTTAAAGGTCATCCAGCTCCAACCCCTGCACAGGCAGGGACCCCTTCCACTAGAGCAGCTTGCTCCAAGCCCCTGTGTCCAACCTGGCCTTGAACACTGCCAGGGATGGGGCAGCCACAGCTTCTCTGGGCACCCTGTGCCAGCGCCTCAGCACCCTCATTGTGATCCCTATACTGAAATCTTGCCATTTCCATCATAAGGTGTGGAAATGAGAACACTCTCAGTCCTGAGATGAGAACATCTCCCACACCTGCTGCAGTCACATAAAATCAGGTCCAAAGCCACAGGTATGTAAATGAACTATTCCACTCACTGACTTTGTTCCATAAATGCCCCAGTCTCTCCATTTACTCCCAGGGATTTTTCACAGCCCTGCTGTTTCTTTTGGTCTGCTGCTCTCTGGCTTTCTACCTATCGCCAGGTATTTCCTCTTCATCTGTATGTTCAAAGCACAAAGCTAACAGTGCAGAAATGAATCGCTTCTGAAGCTTCTCTCCGTGGAGGAGCGGACCCTGTCTCTTGTGAGGACCAGCACATTGTGGTTCATATCAGCAACACGGGCACACAAATCTGCTGAGACACAACCACAGGAACTGAGGGGCTGCCCTCCACACACAGCCCAGAGCTGGAGGCACAACATGCTCTCCGGTACTAGCAGTCTATCTCCAGCTGCAACACGATCTAATACATGCAAGAAAGAGGCAGGAAGAAAGGATGTGCTCCATATAAATTTAGCCAGCCTGTTCTCAGATCTAATTGCTTTAAGTGGTTGGCAAAGCTGAGAGCATCTAATTGATGTGGAGACTTATTCCCAGCTTCCTGACAGAGACGTTTTTAGAACTGTGCTTGCTGATGAGGGACAAGATAATGTTAGGGGGCCAAAATCACCTGCCATTTGAATGGGCTGAACACCTTCTGGTGAGGCCATGAAGCAAGAGGCTTAAAGACCAGAGGACATCTTGACACCTACATGGCACACCTAGGCGTGAATTGTCTAACAGGGTACCCCAAACTAGTAAGTATGCAGCAGTTTAAAGCAGAACTGAGAACTTTCCTCAATCCTGTGAATGAACTTTGATGTGTTTTTATCAAATATAATATGTACTCTTTAAAAAGTAGAGTTTCACCCCTCTAAGCCAAGATCCACACCTCCTTATCTACCCAACTTCAGGGCAGTGAAGCTGCCAACATGCTGTTGGCAGCCCACAGGGACAAGGGACTCACATCAGTCCCCACATCAAGGGACTCAGAACAGGCAGGACCTTGTTCTGAGAGTATTCCCAAATACCCCCTAATCTTCAAGATAACATTACTTCTCCAAAAACCCAACATAATCAAGACTGGATCAAGCTTCAACAAATCAACAGGTTGGAATGTATTTTGGAGGTAGGAAAGGAAGGGAAATAAGCAATGTTTAAGGAGTTGCCTTCCATCCCCTTCCCAGATAAAGCTGGAACGCTGACCCAGCCCAGCCCAAGTAATTGTGTCTAAACCATGACATGCACACTCCCTTCACACATTTCTGGGGAAAACAAAAGCCAAACAGAAACCCAAACCTTCCAAAACAGTGAAGGGAAAGTCAGGATTGTACTGAAGAGTAGGCACCAGGTCATTGATTTCACCCAACTATGCACAAGAGCCAAATGAACCAGTTCAAAATGCAAAAGAACCAACCCAAAAGACCCGAGTAAAGGTTAAATACGTAACATGGCTCTGACCATGGAAAATTGAATCTAATCAGTTACAGTGGCTGAACTACACGTGGGTGGAATTCAAGTGGGTTGGAAGCAACCAGGGTGCAGAAATCAGATTAAGCCTGGGAGAACCTGCAGTGTGTGATTATCATGTGATAATTACTCAACACTTTGACAGAGCCCAAGGCTCAGCTCAGCCCAGCCCTTGACAATGAGAAGGCAGCACAAACATGTGAGTATGAAACTGCATCACTTCTCTTAACCCACCAGCATTTCCTTTGTGGCAAGTCCACGAGTATCTGATGAAACCCCAGGGGCTGCTAATTCATGAGCATCCCATAGGACCAGAAGCAAGGTCCAGACCCCTGGAGAAGGCAACGTCAAGTCAGCTGCAGTGCCAATCTGTGTTGATAACCTTTTGGAATTGGGTCACCACCAATCGTTCCTGTGTGTGGAGTTCTTAGAGAAACCCATCTGGTCCTGGCATCCATTTGATCTGCTCTTCATGCTGTTACCACAGCAACTGATGCTTTAATGAAAACCTCTCAGCAAGTCAGATCTACAGATGGCCCCACTACATCACAAGGTAGCAATAGTGGATGCTTGAGGCAGGGCTGGGAGGCATTTGTTGCATGTTTACTAACAGGGTTTTCAGCCTTGTTTTCCATTTGTTCTTTTTCCTTTGATAGAAGAACCATCAGCACACCAATTTTTCTGTACCAGGAAGTACGCTGTAGGTTGGTCCCATCAATGCTGGCTTTCTGTTTGGGCTGCTGTACAGCCTAAAGAGCTCTTAGAACATTGGGTTTCTGCCTTCAGTTTCCATATCACACACAAATCGAACACTTTTGGCTGTAAACACGATTGCTGAGGGATGTAACAGCAGCCACGTGCCCTTTCAGAAACAAAAGGCGCTTTACAAAAGTAGGAAAATCTAATTAGATCTTCCCAACGGCATCTGGATTGGTCCTGTTGGATTTGATCCAAATTTCCCTAATACTTCAGGGAATACAGAGCTAATATTCCAGGTCTTTGCTGGGTAATTTCATGTTTGGCAATACAGCTTTTAAAAGTCATTTTATTGGGAAGGAGGGAGGGAGGGAAAGTGTGTTTGTAATAGAGGATATCACATGAGCTGATGTAAGCGGTGTTGTTCTCCCAGCTGACCACTGAACTAGCTCTGACATAGGTTTTATTTCTGTCTCTGGCATAACAGAAGTGCAAGAACTAAATCTGAGCTCTGTCAATCTTTGTCCTGAGGAGAGGAACAAACAAGGGTAGTTTTGCCCCAGCTCATGAACCAGATGTAGGCTCCTAAAGCAACACCTACACAGACTAAATATGCTATGCAACGCAAAGGGGAGGGTGAGCAGCGGGTGAAGTGATGCTGGGGTTGGTACTAGTTTGCATTGTCCACATCTTTAAAGTCAATACTGAACAATGCCAGTGGAGGTTAAAGAGAGGAAGGTAACAACTATGTCCTTGAGTTGCTTTTCTTACTACTCAAAACCAAGAGGTGGGATTAGTTTAGGCTTCAGATGTTCTATGTCACGGGTATTGTTTCTATCAAAGGCCAAGAGGGAGGAGAGAAATAGATTGAAGGATACTAATGGGAGAAGTGAGAAGTGTGGAAGATAACTAAGCCTGAAACAGCAAAGCACATTTCAGTAAAGCTTCACTATTACACAATTTGCTCACCAATTCCTTGCAGTCGAAGGAACTGAAAATATTTCACCACAAAACCCCTCCTAAATCTTTTTACCACAAGAGCATTTGGTTTAAAAGCTTATTAATTCCTCACGGATCAGATATCTTCCAACGGGCTGCTTAAAATGAGGCAATGAGAGAACATCAGGTAGATTTCTGTTTGCGGAGAAGTCAGAGGGACTTTTGTTTTCATGTTTCCAACTCTTTCTGCTCTATCATTTCTTAACCAAAGTGGAAAAGAACGAGAAAGAATAAATCATGGTGGTTGCTCTATCAGGAGCAGAACAGCGACCCATGAAAATGTCTGGCACAAACCTTCCTGCAAACACATTTGCATGTTTAGTAGCTGAACTTTGCCTGAAAAACCAACCAACAAGTCATTAGCGCAAAATAGAGTGGCAAACACATTCTAAAGGCCAAGAGAGCAAAAGCAAACTGGAAACCTTCATGTTTGGGAATTGGGTTGTCCAATGAAAGCACCAAGAGACCTATGGTACTTAATTCTTTAATTCAGAACTGGGACTCAGTTTTGACGATCCCAAGTGGCAAGTTCTAGAGGGCATCTTCTCTGTCAAATGGAAATATGTCCCTGCTCATGGCAGGGGGCTGGAACTGGATGGTCTTCAGGTCCTTTCCACCCCAAACCATTCTGTGTAAGCAGGAGGAACAGCCCAGCAGGAAGAAATTATGTATACCCTATGCAAATAAGCCCAAATTCTGAGGGAAAATTGCAGTAATTTAATGATTTTCAATGGAATAACCCTGTAACTACAAGTAAGCTTTCTGCTGACGTCAATCAGGTAAAAGCTATTGAGGAAATGAGGGAAGAAGCTAAGTTAATTGAGGAAGAAAACTTCAAATCTTAATTTGACCCCTTACTGTTAGTGATTCATATAATAATATTTATATAATAACATTGAAAATCTGATTTGGAAAAGCATATGTCACACCATGACTCTTCCTCAGCAGTAAATCACTACCAACCACTTTCCATCTGTGAGGGCAGAGGACAATAATTCACTTGTCTGATAACAAGCACCATGTTCGTTCTTGCCCTTCTCCAGTGACTTCATGGAGTTGTCTTTAACTAGGAGAGCAAAGATGCTTGCAGCTCCTGTCTCTGGTCCAAGCAATTGTTTTAACTGCTCCTGAGTTATTTAACTGTTGGTGTTGACAGGAAGCTGGACATTTCTGCTCTGATGAGGGTTTTGTTTTAAGGTGTCTCAGACCCCTCTAACTTCCTATCTTAGAGACCTAAAAAGACTGCTATTGGCTATGCACACACAAGACTCCCTCTTTCAATCTCCTATTTGCATTTTGCAGGAAGACCCTCAGGAATATCGGAGCTTGCCCCCTGATCCATCCCATTACAATCAATTTTCACAGAGGCAAGATCACAGTCTCAGCTTCTCCCTGCAAGCTCCCACTAAGATCATAGTGCCTTCTGCTCTCCCAAAGCCAGCTATTAAGACAAATCATATGCACAATAAAACCAGATCCTACCAGCAGCGTACTGTACATTTGTATTCCAGACAAGATCCTGGTGTATGCCAGGGTCTTAGTCACATATTGATCTGGTGGAGCAAGTACAAGGCACATAAACTTCTGGTCTGCATTAATTTGGACTATAACTCTTGGCAAGGTGTCCGCTGCAAATGGTCTCCACCATGTTTTAAATCAATTACCTGAAGTAGTAATTGTTTGTTATCAGTAAGGGGAATTTAATAAACAAGGCATCCTTGTTAAATCAATCACAGAGAAATCCAGACATTCCCATTTCAATTAATTCACATGAATTTATAAAAATGAGACTGCTGGAATTATAGTATTTCAATAGAGAAAATTAACCTTTCCAGTTCTTGTAACTTGGTATGTTACATAAACCCTGTCTATTTTCGATCTGTTGACCTTTACTTCTGGTGAGACAATTAAGTATTATAAAGAGGCCAGGCTCTAAAGCCTGGACTGTTTTCCTCTTTAGAGTATTGTCTTAAGAGAATCAGTGAAACAAAATGATGAGTTATGTTGTTGTATCAGCAGAACAGCTTCTACAACATACCTCTGTTCCTACCAACTTGAAATATAGTGTTTTAAATGGGCTTTACTTGTCCACTCACCTGTAAATGAGCACTGCTGGAGCAGTGCTGAGCCCACTTCTGCTTTCCCACCAGCTACATCTGTTTCCTGCTTCTGTGAAATCACTGCTGGTTTACATCAGTGTGAATTAGGTCAGAAACAAGCCAGCGACTGCTCATTGCTGCTAGCGAAGAGCAGCAGCACTGACAGATACATAATAATGCTCCTCATCTCCAGTCAATTGGATTTAGACCACGCGGAACTGTAAGTACACAGCAAACTCGGGCAGGGTGACTGGCAAGCTGGAACAAACCTGAAGTGTGTCTTAAATCCATCTTTCCCATGAACTTTAATCAAGAGCTATAAAAAACCCACCCCAACTGAATACAATATGAATTTAAACAGTGAAGAACGTTAAACCAGACGCTTCCCGTTACCTCGCGGTGACTTGCAGGAAAACCTCATCAACATAAGATGCTCAGCCCCGGTGTTATAATCATCACTCACCTCCCTGGAAAACAAACAGCACGGTAATGTCTGCATTTGCTAACATTGTGTACTGAAGGTAGATACAGAGGAGAACAAACATGTTGTTCTAAGTAACAAAAGAGGATGATTACAGAGGGGATAGGAGCTTTTGGAATGTGCTTTTGGACATAGGAGTGTCTTTTGAGAACCATCAAATGTATCTTCAACTGAAAACTATACATTAAGTGTAATTATTATTTCTGGCAGCTTGCAGGTGGAAAATAAAGCATTTATCCTGTCATTGTGGCTCACAATCTCAGTGCAGGACACATGCTGTGTCCTTCTGGAGCATCCACACCACTGTTAACACACACATTCCTTCTGGATTGTCCCCGCCACAATGGTTTTCCAGGTACCTCATTTCTCTTCAAAATTATGTGTCTAAAGAGTTTGTCCTTTGGCTGTTGTGATTTTTGATACCTTCCCCAGCAAACCCCATCCCATAGTTGTAATCCTCTATGAAAAGCATAATTCAGCCCTCACTTGCTGGCCAGCCACCAGCTCGACATCAACCATCCTCTCCTCCCATCTTCAGCAGCAAAACCAGACCTTTCTGTGTCTGCTCTGCCTGTATATCAGGTATTATTTGTTGTATTTATCCACATGCTCTGGCTCAGAATTTGCCTGTTCACATCTTTAAGCTTGTAAGTAAGTACACTCCATCCTTACGTTTCAGTCCATCAGCCCTACAAGACAGATCCTTTCTTTAAAACCACAAACGACTGCTCTGCAAGATCTGCTGCACTAGTTATAAACCCAACACACATTTATCTGTTTATACAGAAGGTTCCAGAGGGCAGGGGCTTTTCTTCTTTGCCTTAGCATAGAGCTTGTAATTTAAAACACTGCTACTAACAGCCACTACAACATCAACAACGCTACTTTGCTGCAATTAGGAGGGAAGCTTGCCAGCAGAGGACCGGGTTTAAACTCTTCTTGACAAAGAGAACAATGCTGAGACAATCAGTTAAGCCTCTGTTTACAGAACCCAAAGGGGTATCTAGAAACCCCAGTTCAAACACAGACTGTCTATACAAGTGACGTGTCATGTAATGGATGGTTTAGCTTGGCAAAAAAACAGAGACAAGTAAACACAGTAGTATTAGCTGCAGAAACTTGCCCCATGTGCAACAAAATGCATGACCTGCGTTTAGAGGCAGGTTCTTTTTTGAAAGATGGCAGGTTTTTGGTTTCTTGATATATTTTCAAGTATTACGTTTGATACGCAGCAACATGTATTACCATATTCTGCTTCTGAGAAGGAATAAAACCCACATACTAAGGATGATATTAAAAGCTGACAACACAAAATCTTTACTAACTCACTTCCCTGCAATATTTTTATTATGACATCAGTCTGTCAGCACAAAATCCAAGGTAACAGGGCTTTAATCCTGTAAATACATTGCTCAGAAGCAGGTTTTCACCCAACAACCATCCTCTAACAGCCTCTGAAGGCAGAATGGACCCAACTCTTACCCAGCCATGACCATGAACCAGAGCTCATCCCAGAAGGGAAGAAGCAAAGAGAAGAGAGGATGATGGTGTTCTTCAAAGCCAAGGAATTCCTGAGGTGTCCCTGGTTGGTGGAATAACCTTCCAGGTTGTATTTGTTGATATAAATAAAAAGAACACCACCAAATCTGTGCCCAGAAGAGGCCAGAAATGGTTTTTATTCATAGCAATAATTGCTCTGTTTTGGAAGGCAGGCCGGATACCCTGCAGACAGAAACAGGGCAAGACTACTGCGATTAGAGAAAACCAGAGCCATTTAACATGTTTAGGTTTGACACTGTGTTAGATGACAGAAACAGCAAAAACCTTCTGGGTTTGACTGTTTCTGCCACAACTGCAGAGGCTTTACTCTGCATTGGCCCCTTAGGGTTTCTACAAAGAGGTTTCACACAGTATTACAGGTGGAGTAGGATGCCCAAGGTGCTCTGGAAGCTTCCACCAGACACATACCTGCCCCTCAGCAGACATCAGCAAATACATCTTAAATCCATATTTGAGAAACTAAATATAAAGAACCTGGGTTTTTTCAGATCACCAGCAGATTTTGTTGATAACAGAATCATTTACTCTCTGTGTTGTTTTAGGCTTAGATTGTGTAATACAGGGTGTTATAGACGCTCTGGTTACCACCTTTCCTTGTGTAAGCTTGCTTACATTTACTGTACTGTTTCCAAGTATAACCTATAAGGAGAGCAGGTAGAAGGAAGAACAAAGCAAGACTAATGATGCATAGGAAAACTTGAGGCTATTCTTTGACCTCCTTGTCAGCGTTTTGAGAGAAGGCAGCTTATTAAGAGATCAAACCCTACATCTTTAAGGTAGGGTGATGTGACCTGAACTTGAGCCAAATTCAAACATCTTCAAGTTTGCCTCTGATATGAAAGGTTCAGAGGGGGTTCTGCAGAAGGTTTTTCTCCAATAGACAAACTGATGGAAGGGTTTGTGCACCTCGTTGTTATTTCAGGAGACTATCAAATCAGTAATTTATTATATGGGCATATTCCTGATGAGCAAACTTAGAACACATTGTTTCCTTTACCCTCAGGAACACCGTTTGCATAGGTTAACTTCCAGCTAATGCGTTAATCACTTCCTCACCATGAACTGAAACCATCTGTCTTTACATCAAGATTGGTTATGTGCTTAATAATAAAAGTAAAATCCCCTACCAATAGCTTTTAACTATCATTTTGGTGTTCTAAAGACAGACATTGATAGCTCTCAGATCAATTTTATGAGCAAGCACATAAGGACAGTTGCTATTATCTCCATCCACATGGATTGAAACCCACCAGCACTGCAGAACCTTTGTAATAAATATCCGTGCTAATAGTAGAGATTATTCAAATCAAGCATTGACCAACATTGCACCTAAGTCAACCAAAAAGATGAATTATCTGAACAATTCTATAGAGTAGAAACCATGCTCCAGTCTCCATATTCCAGTCTCCATGTTCCAAGGAGACTCCTTTGTAGTTTATTCCATAAAAGTTGTATCTAGATGGATGGAAAAAGATGAATCAATGTACAAGGAATTACCACTGCCAATATTGGTGGGTAAGTAATGAAAAGATGATTGGCATAAATCATTCAGAAACCTTATTGCACAATCCTGATCCATATGTTAGATTGACTGGTGTTCCAGAGCTGAGAGGTACTAAGGGTCAGATTTACTCTGGAGCACTGTATTTCTTCTCATACTGTACTGTAAAGAGAGAGTGGAATTCTCATCCCATGGGAAATTCCAACGTTTTGACATTTATTATCACTGCAAATAAAAAACATTCCGAGTTTGAATCACCGAAACTCTTATATGAAATAGTAAAAGAATATCAAAATAATGTAAATATCATAGAAGTGGAAATGAAAGGAATAAAATGCCAATATAAAATATTACAGCATTGCCAGAAAGAAATAAGGGAAAATTATTCATTTTGATATTTTCCCATCAAATTTAATCTAAATCAATGTAGTCACTTACGATGATTCATTTTTGATGAAATTGCATTGTCTGGAAAGAAAATGGTAGGGTTTTTTTTTCACTGGCTCTCATTATTAAAGATTGATCAGATTGTGCAAGTGGTGGGGAGAAAAATCATTAAGAATTCCGCTTTTGCAAACTTCTGTTGAGAGTAATTTTGATTAAAGTTTCACAATCCCCAGGAAGGCAAAGCAAATAGGTGCAGTAATTGTTGAGCATATTCAAAGGGCTTACAGATGGCTCTAAAGTGACTTCATAAAAGACAGCTAACTGAATTGCTAACATGGATCCAGCCCTTTGAACACCAGCTCTGCCTTCCTCCTCTGCAGGTCCTGTGGTTATTACACATCCTCGGTAGCATCCTGTGCTTTGGTCTCTTCTGTACTTCTATAGTGTAATCCTGAACATAGGATTTAGAGCCTCTCTGTTGAACCAACTTGACAGTGTCCAACTGACCATCCTGTTTAGGAGGAGATATTCTTCTTGGTATGTTCTTCCTACCATTTCAAATATTGCTCCTGCACCTTGTTTCTATGGTGTTAGGTGTCAGCTCTCTTCTCCCCTTCTGTCCTCATTGTGATCCCTTCATCCACTTCACTTTTTCACCCTCACTCACCTCCTTCTCTTGCTTTTCTGTTTTCCTACCACTCTACAGAACTCATGTTGTCATAGACCAGAATCTTCCCTTTCCACAGGAATAACCTCCTCACTCATTGACCTGCCTCTCATCCTGCATTAAGTTTAAACACTTCAAGGCTCTTTGGGGGAAAAAACCACATTTCTATAAATGGTTTGACTGCAGAAAACAAAGAATAAGTGAGCAGCAACATCTTTTCTGCAGGGATAGCAATTCAAGTCTATGCCAAGCTAATTAAAGGAACTCATGAAGATAAGGGATGCCTTCTGTTCAGATGGCGCTATATTTTCTTCCTACAGCCTGTACTGCTTCCGTACATCCACTGTACATCCACTCACCAGGTGCAAAAGGAGATCAAACCTCAAGTGTTTCAATGTCCTTCACTGATTTATTATAATGGTTCTACCACGAATCCAGCAAAATGATAGTAAAATCAGGTTGAAACAGCAGATTCCCCTGGAACTGCTGATAAAGCAGTAAGTAGGACAAATGAAAGAAATCAGTGTAGTGTACTTACTTGCCAAAAGTTCTGATGCTGTTGTGCATGGAGAAAATCCAGCTTGGAAACTTGAGCTGGACCTATTCACACATATTGAACCTTTCCCTACCTTATCCATCACTAAATTTCTTGCAGACATTAAGTGACTTATATGAAATACTACAAAGAGCAAAAACATCAGTAGAAAGTGCCTTGCGTTTCCAATTAGGAGCACCAAATCTAGCCCTTGGATACCGTGGCTCTATGAATGATTTGGTACACTTTCTGTACTAGGGTTAGGAAATCGTGAAATAGAAATAGTAAAATAAGCCAGAGGCTCATACAAAAGTATTTCTTCCTGTATAGTCAGTATTTCTCTGGTCAAAGATGCCAGTTTCACAAGCTCTCTCCCAAGGAAGTTTTCTCTTCTCCTTAAGTCCATCTAATTACTTGTAGGTGGCCCTGCCTTGTTCCACCCTAAGTAATTCCTGTTGGCACTTCTATGCTATAATTGTGGACATCTATCACTGGCAGTCCTCTCGGCAGTCTCGTGACTTGGACACAGCAGAATGGAACTGGTGTTTAGCATTTGCTTTGTGCGTTTCCAAAGCACTAAACAACAATTCATTACCTGCGTTTGGCAGCCGCCCAGAAAACTCCAGGCCCTTGTGAAGACGGTGACATTATCCAAATCTATTCTCAGAATCCTTCATCTGCATTTACTCCCGCTGCAATTAAAGCATTTCTGCTTATTTCCAGCCACCTGAGAGCCCCAGAAAGATGGTGATGTAAAAAGATAGGGGAGAAATTCTTTATTACGAGGGTGCTGAGGCGCTGGCACAGGGTGCCCAGAGAAGCTGTGGCTGCCCCATCCCTGGCAGTGTTCAAGGCCAGGTTGGACACAGGGGGTTGGAGCAAGCTGCTCTAGTGGAAGGTGTCCCTGCCCGTGGCAGGGGTTGGAGCTGGAGGAGCTTTAAGGTCCCTTCCAACCCAAACCATTCTGTGATTCTACATAATTCTTTCCCCTTTATATTGGGTATCTTGCAGTGCTGCGTATCACCAGCCCTTTTGCAAACAAGTTGAAGGAGCCAGATTGCTATGGTCAGTGTGGTATTAAGAAGAAGGTGGACAGAGGTATCAGCTTAAGCTCTGGGCTGCCTTCACACAACTGCACGTCAGTAGGGTGAACTTGAATTTGCCTAGAAAAGATGCAGCAGGAACACTGGGTTTGCTTCACCCAAGCACATATTCCTACCGTGCTAGAATGGACTCAGCAGACAAAGTACAAGCCCTGGCATACTCAGTGCTTAAAACCCAAACCAAACAGGTAAACAAAAGCATCACAACACAAGAGGGAAGAATAATAGAGGGCTGGGTAAATGCCTAAAACACTTTTTGGCTTGATGTGTTTTTCTGGTTTCACATTGCTGTCTTTCCATGCCTTGGATGAAGCATTGTTATGTATAATTACCATTAATAACAATATATTACAACTTGCCGTGATCAGCACACCAGAGAGGAAAGAAAACCTAAATTACATTCTTCTCACAAGAACAAGGCTAATAAATTGGCCAGGACTAAATTTATCCTTGATTACAAATGGGGTTTAGCCATCGAAGCAGAACTATTTTTCTGCTAGTACAAGCAGCACGAGCAAGGCAGCTCTTTCATTTACATGTTTAAAGGAAAAAAGAGAGGATTTCCACCCTTTTAAACTCTACTGACTCCCAAATACTGGCATGTCCATTTCAAAAGCAAAGCTGACAGGGCTAGCGCATGGAAGACGTGAAAGGCCAGAATTCCTCGGTGTTTTGGGTGAGGGAAACTCAGACGGAGGCACCCAGTCTGAATGAAGAAACTAGTGAAGGTGTGAACTTGCACTTTACAACCCCTGGATGAAATCTTGAGCACTGGGACAATTCCTCCCCTGACACAGATTCCGATACAGCTGGTATGTTCCTAGGAAACACTGATGATTCAAGTCCACGTCTCTTCCTGACTGCTGATTTAGTTGAGAAGTGTTCCTCTTGCTCTCGGTAAAATCTCAGCTCTACCTCAGTGCTTTAATTTGATGCTCTGGCACAAACTTCAGTACAACTCTTGGGCAGTCACTTCATTTCCTGCATCCCCACGCTCTTGCTGTGATTCCTCCCCTCTCCACAAGCTTTTCAGGGAAGTGAAGTGTCTGTAATTGTGCCTATAACTCATTGCTCCATCTTCACATCGCAAATTGCCACTGCAATAAAGCTCAGGAGTACTCAGCGCAAGAAAGCATTTCCTGATGCCTGGAGAGCTCAGCCCTGCTCAGTCGCAGTTCTTGGTTTGAATATTAGAAGCAGTTTTTCATATGCAACGATCCCACGGATTGCACAATGCGACTCCCGGTACCTTTAGGATTCCAGCAGGGTCACACCCATCCATCCATGGATAAGTCAGTGTGGTAACAACCTTCCCACTGTTCATCTCACCATGAAGACGTAGTAAACTCAGGTGAACCTCAGCAGCGCACACAGCCAAGCGTGTGAGAACAACGCTCACCACGTGAGCGTCTCTTCACCCACTGACTCATAACAAACCCTTGGTCCTCAGCAGCTGCACAGTGCTGCAGAATGGCTGCATTATTCACCCAGAGCTGTGGGGCAGCTTCCTTCAGCGATTCTGGAGTTAAAGCTGGCTCCAACAGAGCCAGGGGTCAGGTAACAACCACTTAGGGCTCCACAGAGACCCCGGGTTAGATAACACAATGAGTCATTCCATGCACTTCCCTCTTAATCTCTGCCTGGGGCCACCATTAGTCTCCCACTCGCTCTGGCAACTAAATAGGGATTATTACACCTCTGGGTGTATGAGTGCACATGTGTATAAGAAGGAAGAAGGATTCTGTTGGGTTTTTTCCTATTGCTACACAGGTAGTTCTCTCACGGCTTTCAGGCAGAAACCATTGAAATCAATGGCGTGTCTGAGGATGCAATTCATAGGCAGAGGTTTGCGCAGTACAGTTTAAAATACACCACTACTACAAAGAAATGACAAACAATGAAGTAGATCTGCCCTGTACTTGCAATCCATTTCTCTACACTCATTTTAGTGAAAACGGATGATTTAATAACCTTTCCTTGCAAGCAGCATTACAGCTCTTACAGAACCCAGTTTGTAGTTTGTGATTTCTCGCATCCCATCAATACAACTCCCAAGCAGTTTTCAGGTGCAGAACCAAACTCCATTGCCCTCCAATACCCCTTTCCATACCCTCTGAGACTTCCGGTGTTACACAGGTTTTTCTGTGCAGTGGGAACTGCCATGGTAAAAGTACAGTAGGGAATTTGTCTAGGAGGAGTTTCACTTAATGCCCAACGCACCATGACCTATACTGGTTGGGTTTAACAATCCGCGACTGTGTGGCTGAGTGCGTGCAATGATTGTGAGCAACCCACACCCTACATTACTGTAAAACCATAGAACCAACTGGGTTGGAAAAGACCATTAAGATCATCAAGTCCCGCTGTCACCCCAGCACTGCCGACTCAAAACGCAGTAGTTCCTGGTTCCCATCTCTGCTCTGAAGCAGTGGAAAAGGGATTTGGCTCTGATTCTTCCACCCATAGGTCTGTATCAGAACCACGAGGACAGAACTATCAGAGAGAGCAGACCTGGTTTGCTTTGGCACCTTAACCTCTGGGTAGGAGATGGAGGTTTCTTACCTCTGATGGTTAATTTAAAGAAGTTTGTGCACTTGTTGAATGCCTTTGGTAGCTTGGGAATGAAAGTTGCTCAGGTGCAAGGCCCTTTGGGACAGGGCTGAGAGCAAGCTGCTCTAGTGGAAGGTGTGCTTGCCCATGGCAGGGGTTGGAGCTGGATGAGCTTTAAGGTCCCTCCCAGCACAAAACAGTCTGTGGTTCCGTGATGCTTCATAACACATTAGGTTCTTCTCTACCTGCTCCATGGCACTCCTGGATGTGCCTTGCTGAAGGATCTGGTTAACAGCTTTTTGAAATGGAAACTGGAAACGCAATGAAAACTGGACTTTGAATGACAGCCTAATGCTCAGTGCTCCAACTCAATCCACAGGCTTAATAATGTAAAGGGACGCATCATGCATAGATGCATACACAAGCAACAGCACAGGTCACCTCACCATCCCCAGGTCTCCTGCATGCCTCCAACTGTTTGCATGCTAGCTCTCCATGGCACACCATCACCAGAGATAAACATCAGATGGGTGCTAATCCAAACTAATCCTTGCCATTATGGATGAATGACATCCATTAACTGTTGTGCTGATGCTTTAACTGTGGTTTCGCAATTCATTGAGCCACCAGTAAAAGCAAAGCTTTCCTGGCCAGAATTGGAGCAGCAATGCAATAAGCTTCCCTGTTGAAAAGGAATGTGAGAACTTACCTTGACAGAAAGGCAGCAGAAACCATAGTTCATATTGTGAGTGCTGTAACACTTTGCTTTACTTTTTGTACCTTAGATGTGGTCCTTTTTTGTATTTTTCCTCTCTCTGAAATACAAATGAGATAATGAAATCGTTGCTCTATCACTTGGCAATTCCCTAGAAACACATTAGAATAGCCCTTGGTAATTGGCTCCGCTGCAAAGCAAATGAAAGCACCTACGAGTCACTATTACATTATACAGGAGCCACAATTTAGAAGGATTGGAACTATTTTATTAGACAGTAAGACATAGTCTAGCTGGAAACGCTGCCTGCTTGAGAATGCAGTCATTACCTGAAATGGTATTTTCTGGTTTACTTCGGAGAGACTATTTTAGGGGGTCTAAAGAGAAATAAGTACTGCTTTTCCTAGTGAAACTCAAGCGATCTTATTTTGATTAGGGGAGAAACTATACATCTGGTCTTGAAACAAGATGAAAATGAAGCTAATAAGCATTTGCTTGAGTATTTGCACGGGATAAGTCTCCTGGATACCTGTGCCCACAGCTGATGCAGAGACAGCGCGCTCTGATGAGCGCTACTCCCGCAGGCATTTTTTGCTTGTCTTCGGTTAATGCATCTCCACATAACCCCAAGCAGAGTTGCTTTGCAGTACAGAGGGACTGGGAACTCTTTGTGTCACCCCTAAATCCCACAGCCGTTTATGTAAATAAACCATTTCACACTCCATCCTCTTTGCACACACATCAGCTCTCAGGATGCTACCTGCAGACGGGCTACTTCAGGAGACAAAACACGTAGGCTCCCTGTTTGTAATCTGGGCTTTCTAAGGGTTGGATTTAGACCTGAAGCAGGCTCAGAACACAACTAAAATCCTATTAAAATGGAAATGAAATTTCTGACTCTTTTTATCAAAACTTCCTTCTTTTCACTTCCCCTCATCTCCAGCAAAGGTGCAATTTAGTGTTCGTAGCTTCTTATTTAGTCCAGCAGAATAAACAGTATTAGCAAGGTGAAAGCTTGTATTAATGCATAAAAGCCCTGGTATTTTTTATAGTATAATGAAGAGAAACTTAAACAGCACAGCTTCCTTTATAGTCAAGTCACAGAATAACTTCTTCTATAATGTGAGGTTCATAAATAAGGGAAGCAAAAGCATTCAGCTAATTTGAGACTCTCAACGCTCCATTTGCTATAAACAGGTTCCGGCAGCAAGGGCTTACAGAGAAAACAAGCAGCAGTATAGAACCAGCAGCTCTTTCTTCCCTATTTAAGCACTTATTCACCCTCTTTGCCTTTATATTTACACTTACCTGTCTGTCCAAGTAAGATGAAGTGGCTCCAGTCCGTGCTATACAGTTTAATAGCTTGGGAATTCCAGTCCTTTTTTCCCTTCTGCTGCATGCTTCTCATGTCTTCAAACTTCTCGCTTCTTTCTCCTTAGAAACTCTTTCTAACCTCTTTCTCATAATCCATTCATTAATGCAAATCACTAACAGAGCCTTTCAACAAGTAACAGAGCTTTTCAAGGCTCAATGGTTGAGCCAGATCAGTTTTGAGAGCTGTGCCTACCTTACCTGAAGAAGATGGACTAAATCACCTTTAGAAGTCTTTTTCTATGTCTTCTCTGTTTTCTTCCCCCCATAGAAGAGGACCAATACTGACATTTCAACCAGAAGTCACTGACACCTGTAAGGAACCAGAAGAGATATATTCTTATTGTCTACATTCATATATGCACCCCCAAACACCATTATCTGATCTAGTTTTGGATAGAAATCCTTATTTCTAGTTTTTCCTTTACCAAGAAAGGAAGAAAAAGGGACACCTGAACGGAACACATCAGCAACTAAGGGATAAATTAGAATAAGCAGTGCTTTGAACAAGGTACAGTGTGAGAGGGCAAAAGTAAAACCAGCTCCTTGCCATGTAGGGTCTGATGTCCTACAGTATCCAAAGTGAGTCCTTCCATTGGGGTACTTGTACAGAAGGTTGATGGTGGAGCAAGGACACAGACAGAGCATCTTGTATGCGTGCAGGAGGAATGCTTTGATCTTAGCAATGAATTAAAAGTAGCAAGGGAAAATGATAAGGTAAAGCGGAAGTTTCACTAAAGGAAAAGGATTACCTGAATTTACCCTACAGGGCTTCCAGTCAGCTAGCCCTCTACTGAAGGGCAGGCCTTGTTATAATGTATTCCAATGAAGTCCTACATACCCACTTCATGCTACAAGCTTGTCTCAACTGACATGTTTAGATGGAATCAGCACATGCTTTATACATTATTTAAGCACTAGAAAGTACTGGAAGCTTTCAAACAGTGATAGAAGAGTTGCAGATGATGAAAGACCAACCCTACTTGAAGATGACCAGTTCCAGCTTTGCTGGAAGCCGTGCTTTTTGCTAAGATCTTGGTTGGTTGGGACCTTTCCCAGGCATTTCTTAGTGAATCTACTCCTCATTCCGAACTTCAGAGCTTTACCCAACCTCCTCTGTGGTAGGCTTCTTTCTGGAATAGCATGTTCCCATGTTTTGCAATCCTCATTAAATCCACAGACCTGCCGTCAGCACTCGGATGGATTTTCCACCTCCCCTGTAAGGACTGGATTATGGATAACCCCAGACCTGGCTAAGACCATTCAGACACTTGGAGGTTGCAATAAGAACAGCACAGCAGGTTCCACTTTGTCAGGAATCAGTGCTCTTTCACCACATAGGGCAAACACAGCAGAGAAAACCATGGACTAGCCAACATCAGTGGTGACAGACTGCAGGTTATATTGCATGTGGCACGCTCCCAAAGCAAATCACCTGCTCCTATAAAGAGGTTTTTGTGTAGTTTTTAGATTGTAGTAATTTGCTGAGAGCTCAAGATCAGGAAAAACCCCAAATATCAATTACTTGCTACTAATGGCTACTGGAATCAGATGCAGCAGTGGTATGGCTGCGGCAATAGCAACGACATGGCTTTTTCCCTCTTGTTAGTAGAGATTATATTGCATTAAATGGTATTAAGAGGGTGGAGAGAAGTAGAATGCTCCTAAGACAGTGATGTATTGTGGAGCTGGATGAGCTAATTTTAAACCATTTAAAGCCAGGAGCTGGCAGCAGGTTTTCTAAGAGCTCAGTTAAGACTCATTTACCTTTAATCGTGCACCGAACTCACCCTGCACATCCCCAAAACGTAAACCCATCACGCGCTTAGAGAGGATCAAAAACCACCGTGCTTGTTCCTGCAGGTTACAGAAAACTGCGTCGAGAAGCGGTGATGCCAAGAGGACATGACTTGCATTTTTAGGCTCGTGAATGCTCTTCCACGGTAATTAAAAATGACATATCCTATTAAATCACTTAGCACGTACCTTAAAGCATATGATGCAGAGGGCTCTTGAAAAAGCCAATTACACCGGCTAGCGCTGTACAAGGCCAGCGCTTCAAAGCGATTTGCAGATTTTATGGGTTACATATGCTTCAGAAAGGGAGAAGCTTCATGTTTTTTCCTGCCAAGAAGATAGACTGCAAATAACGTACAAGGCGCTCTGCTTCGTTCTCTTGTTGGTGCTGTGAGTTGAAAGGCCATTGCATAGCTGAGCCTGTAGAGCACAAACAGACACAGGTTATAAGGGAGGTCTTTGAATGGAGACGTCCCACTTTATATTGAACTTTGGTGTAAGAAAAGAAGCATTGATGGCTAAATGATGCTTTTGGTATGACTTTGCCTATTCCCATCAAAAGAACTGCTACGATTCATGGGTAGGAGAAACCTTGAGTATTTGCCATGTTGTTAAACCCAGCTGGGGTCAGAGTCAGACATACCCCACAAGCAAATTAAAAGCAGAAATGGTGCTCTTCATCTTCATCTTGTGAGCTGAGAAGGCTCAAGTCATCTCCTAACCTCAGCATCAAATCTGACTGTAGGAGCTGGAAAGCAGGACCTGTGTTAGCATTGTTAACCTCTTCCTGAGCAGGGAGTGTGTGGCACCTCAAAAAGCCCTCCTTGAATGAAATCCAAGTTCTTTCAGCATTTTTCCTTAAAGAATCACCTCTTTGTCACTTGGAATTCAATGTTTCATCTCCTCAGCAATACCTGTAAAACACCCGCATTGTGTCCACTAAAGTAATGTCACTGCCCCATCCAAGGACCCAAAGAGAAATGAAGTATTTGGGTGCAAAAGGAGACTTGTGACAACCTAGTTATGTCCATGACACACACAAAGAGCCCTTTTTATTCCAGCACGGGGCTGCTTTCCATAATAATATCAAATCACATGCGTTAAGATTAATTCCCAAGGAAGATAGAGAATTCCTCCATCCCATTATTTTCCTGGGAACACCATTAGAAAACAGATAAATCATGGGATAAAGGAAAACCTACTTTTTGTAATGACAAGCCCATAAAGGCTGAAGTTGGGCCGTAGCCAAAGGGCTTTTTAAACCTCTAAAGAAGCTTTAAAAAACGCTTAAGACCATACTTTATCATATTCTAAGTTATATACGTTTATATTTATAATATACACTTTGTTATCATATTTTTTCTGATGAAGATTGCAACAAAGCCATAGTCCTGGAATTATTCTAACGTTTTGCATTGGTTTTGACAGCAACAACCAGATGTTTCTGCTTAACAGCAATGCAAAGTCTGGGCCAGCCTAAGAGTAAATTAAAGACATGTGAGGGGCAGGAGGTTATGGGAGAGACTTCTGGGGGGTGGCAGCAATTAGAACCATTGACACCTTATTGTAAAGTAATGAAGATCATAGAATCATAGAATAGTGTGGGTTGGAAAGGACCTTAAGATCATCCAGTTCCAACCCCCCTGCCATGGGCAAGGACACCTCACACTAAACCATGGCACCCAAGGCTCTGTCCAACCTGGCCTTGAACACCGCCAGTGATGGAGCATTCACAGCCTCCCTGGGCAACCCATTCCAGTGCCTCACCACCCTTACAGTAAAGAACTTCTTCCTTACATCCAATCTAAACTTCCCCTGTTTAAGTTTTAACCCGTTACCCCTTGTCCTGTCACTCCAGTCCCTAATGAAGAGTCCCTCCCCAGCATCCCTATAGGCCCCCTTCAGATACTGGAAGGCTGCTATGAGGTCTCCACGCAGCCTTCTCTTCTCCAGGCTGAACAGCCCCAACTTCCTCAGCCTGTCTTCATACAGGAGGTGATCCAGTCCCCTGATCAAAGATAACAGAACTATACAAACACATCTGAATCAGTGCGCTCTAAGTTCAGTTTGAGCAGCCAAATGCCTTGGCTATCCCAGAGAATGAATCCTGGATGTCCTCCTGTAACAGTCCTTCAGTGAGGTCAAATGTTAATGGACAAGGGAGGAGAACCTGACTTGTGTAGCTGCTGGAGCTGGGGGAGAGTTTCTAGCAACATCCATATTCATTACAAGTCAACACCATCCATCGTTTCAAGTATCAATAGGCTCCAGGGAGCTCTGTGTCTGAAAATGAGAGGAATGACAAATGCCCTGAGGATCACTGATCCCAGTACCTGCCCCTCTTGGAAGCTGACTACAGCTGAAGTGCTCATCTGGAGCGTTAAGAGCAGACACTGCCACAGGTCCCTTCAGAACTAAAGCAGATTGAGCTAAAACAGTGGTGGCTCGTTCAAACAGCACCACTGTTGCCTCATGAGAACGTGAGGTAGATGAAAACCTGCCCATACCCATCTCATTGCAGGGTCCTTGGAAGAGGACCAAGGTGTGATAACAGACACACAAAGGGATGGTAGGGAGAGGCAGGAACAAGCTGGAATAGTGAGTTCCCTGAGCTTTCATAGCAGATGTGACAGCCAATAAAACCAATACGTTTCCATACGCTGACACAGGCTCTGCTCACACACCAGTACTCACATGTGGAGATTGTGTTGGAAAACTAACATTGGTAAGATCAGAGCAGTGTTAACTATGGGGGAATATGTAAAAGCCCAGTTTAAAAGGCCTTACTGAGACCCCTTTGTGACGGCAATAGAACTTGATTCCGTCTCCATCAATTAGTTATCCTGCTTCCCAAACTCCAGCAAAGGAGTGGGATTACACTGCAACGTGCTCAAATCACCGTGTGGAAAACAGTTGTAGTGCAGAAGAGAAGGAAACAACACAAACAAGCAACAACTGAGGCTAAAGAAGGGCTCCATATAATATCCTAGCCTTGCCAAGGCCACTGGCATCCTGATTTTAGCATAACACAAATGTGCTATACTCAAATAGATATACAAATAGATATACACAAATATGCTATACACCAATAGATATACAGTAGATATACACAAATATGATATACATAAGTACATAGAGGCTATGAGACTATCACTTTGTTTCTTCCAGGTAGGCAAGAACTCCTCAAATTCACGATTCTAATCTTTCAGGTTGAAGTAATTAATGACTACATTTAAAGTCTCATCACTGTAATAAAGGATGACTTAGGAGGATAAAAAAACCCCAATTTAGTATAAGAATTACCTTGACATTTTTATGTTTCACTTTGATAATCATTAGGTTCTTTAATGTACATTATTTTTAGGGCTGGGTGGAAAAGCTATTTTGATCATCAGGGTATTAATCATCTTACAGCACAGAAAGCAATGAGAAGGCAGCAAGATGAACACTCCATGGCTCAGCACACCAAGTCACCTCACCAGAGGCAGCGGTGATGGGTGATTCCACAGTGCTACTGGGGGAAAGGCACCAGTGCTGACCAGAGCCAGAGATGAACACAGCCCCTTTTCTACTGCATATTGCACCCCTTGCTTCCCAACACCAGCCAAAATGCTTTGCAGAAGAGCTGCATTTAAATCAGTTCTTTGCCTTATGCTTGCTCTTCCCTGCTTCTATTTGAGCACAAAATTTGATGTCACAAACAAAAAGGAGAAAGAAGACACCCCCCCATGTAAAATGTAACAGGTATTTATAAGGGGAAACAAGTGACAGCAACTAAACCAGTCTGGAGGCAATAAAATGTTGGGTTCTTTTCCATCTCATACTTTCTTATACACAAAAATCACTAAAAACCCCCTTAGTGATAACAAGAAACATGCTGAAAACGATTTCTTCTCAGAACAGAAGAAAACAAGCCCATAAGCACAATGTGCCCCAACCCTGCTCGGGACCTCACCTTAGAGCTGCTTGAGTTCTCAGCTGTATCGATTCCTCCATGCCTGACAAACACAGCTGGTTTCCCTACTGTTCCAAAAGGAAGTAACTCAAGGCTCAATCTGCAGTTTTTAGCAGCAATCCATCCTTGCTGTCAGATGCCACTAGGATGAAGTGCAAAGACAGTTTATTCCCTGATTACAAGTGCAGACTCTTGGAATACTAGAGTGATGCACAGATGGTGTGACACTGAACGGAACAGCTCTGCCCGACCAGTACTGTTTTGTGGTCAGTGGCAGGACAACAGGGGAAGAGCCAAACCGTAAAATCACAGCTCAAAAGCATTAACTGCTGATAATAAAACAGGGATTGAAGGCAGAAGTGTAAACCTGAGTGCCTGCGAGAAGGACTCCCATTGGAGGGGTTTGGGGACTGCATCCCCTGGCATGGAACCGGTGCTGGAGCACTGGAGATCATAGGATCCCAGCCTGGTTTGGGTTGGAAGGGACCTTTTAAAGCTCCTCCAGCCCCAACCCCTGCCACGGGCAGGGACCCCTTCCACTGGAGCAGCTTGCTCCAAGCCCCTGTGTCCAACCTGCCCTTGAACACTGCCAGGGATGGGGCAGCCACAGCTTCTCTGGGCACCCTGTGCCAGCGCCTCAGCACCCTCACAGGGAAGAGCTTCTGCCTAAGAGCTCATCTCGGTCTCCCCTCTGGCAGGTTAAAGCCATTCCCCTTGGCCTGTCCCTACAGGCCCTTGTCCCAAGCACCTCTCCAGGTTTCCTGCAGCCCCTTTAGGCACTGGAACTGCTCTAAAGTCTCCCCTTCAGGAGCCTTCCCTTCTCCAGGCTGACCCAGCCCAGCTCTCTCAGCCTGGCTCCATACAGGATGATGAGGAAGGAGCAGTGGGGATGAAGCGTTATGACCTGATCGCAACCCTCCACCCCCCATCCTTGTGCCGCAGGGGAGGAGGTAGAAGAGCTGTGAGTGCAGTTCAGCCGAGGAAGAAGGTGGTTTTAGTTTTGTTTCTATTTCTCAGTATTTTACTCTAGTATCAATTGGCAATAAGTGGGGTTTTCTTCCCCCAAGCTGAGCGTATTTTGCCTATGAGAGTAACCAGTGAGTGCTTTCCTTGTCCTCATCTCAATCCTGGAGCTTCCCTGTCCTTTTGAGGAGGCAGCTCGGTGGGCATTGATGCCCAGCCAAGGTTAACTCACCTCACCTGGCTTAGAAGAGCTTGAACAGAGAAATGGAGGAACTGAGTTTCTCCCAGGGCCCCTTACAAGACCTAACACAACTGCTGGTCCCGAGCCAGCAGCAGATCAGCATCCAGCAGCTCCTGTCAGCGGTGCATCTCATTTTATAACTTTAAACGCTGTGCAAACAGAACTAATCCTCTCCCTCATGCAATAGCTGCTTATCCCCAGTGATGTTAAGCAACCGGCACAGTCACACTGCACATGCGAGACAAAGCAAAGTCCTGCCCTTCACTGTCACTGCCCACATAAGCAAAGGCGAGCACAAGAGACACAGACACGTTCTAAATGTGTGCATTGCTGCTGATTGAGGTGAGGCTCGGTGAGGTGAACTCCAACCCCTGCTGAGGGCCAGCTAAATCAAATGGGAACACCTCAATAGCAGCAACTCAGGTTTCCCAAGTTAGAAACTCAACTCCTTTACTGAAGGGGAGAGACAAATCAGAGCCTGAAGGGAAGGGACTGTTGAAGGATGCTTCATCCGATGTGGGAGGCCCTTGGCCTGTTTCCCAAGCTTTTTTCCTCCACCTTCCTGGCCCAGACCTTCAATGTTATGGAATTGCCCATCTGGCAACCAAGGAGCACGTTTACTCACCATTAAGAGAAGCAATGCTTGTAAAGGTTGTCCTTGGAAGGAGGGAGTGGGTTATCAAAGGTCAATACAACGAACATGAAAGAGCAATAGAAAAGCAATGGGGAGATGACAACTCTAATCAACAGCCTGGAAATGGAAAGAATTAGGGCAATTATGCAGAGGTGTTTGCTCCAGCGAAAATATGGGGCCTTTTATTTTGGGGAGAGAGAGTAGGAAGATCTCATATCCCACAGTGTGGGCCATAAGCTTTGTCAGTGGGGACAGACAGGTACAGCAAGAGTCAATCAGGCAGAAGGAAGCTCTGCCTGCACTGGAGGGAGCAGTGCACAGTAAAATCTGTGCTTCCCAGTGCCCTCACCTGCTGGTGTCACTACCTACACCCAGAGAAGGCAGGAGTGAGGAGCAGACACCAATTCCTTCCTCTTCTGCCCTGCCATTGACAGCATGGGTCCCTTTACCGTCACACAGCGTGCTCCAGGGACATCCACTCGGTCACCACTGCTGCAGTTCAGACCCCATCACTGCTCCATCCACACGCTACGGGAGCCCCAAGTCAGAGCATGGCAAAAGGAAGATTGGACAAGGAAGCCAGCACCAGGCTCCCAAGAGTCACAGGTTCCCAAGGCAGGACAGTGGTGAACCATGCCAGCACCTCCCCACAGCCATCAGCCTCTGCTGGATGCAACAGCAACGACACTGGAAGGGCAGCTTAAGGGGAGTTTCCTGCTCAGACACTCTTAGGCTCACACACCTCGGTTCTCAATCCACTTACAGCTCGCAGGTACCTCCACTTAGCAGGCACACTGCTTGGAGCAGCAGCCACAGACAAGTCAAATCAATCACAGCGGGGGACTTGGCAGGGGGTAGTGGGAATGGGAGACGAAGGGAATTTCTTTGAGGACAGAATTCCTTATACAGACAGAATCCCCCTAATCTTGTATTCCAGATAAAAATAGGACTGCAGTAAGTCATTTTTAACCCAGTTAAATAAAGAGATAGCACTTTCGTCCTTACAGTGGACAAATCAAAGCTGCTCAATGATTACAAACCTTGTTTATCACTGATGGTTTCTCTTTAGAGATTAAACTGTTTAGATTTTGACCACTATAATACTTGGACTGAAAGCTTTGTCAGAATAGCAAGTTATTTAAAGGAAAGCCAGGAGAAAATACCATAGCTCAGAAAAACCTCCAAACTCTGCTATCTCTAGATAAGAGAGGGATTCTTTTCTCCATTATCCAGACCCATCTGCAGCGAACATACAGCCAGCTCTGGGAACTGGGTAACTCCTGTCCTGCACCACAATGCACACATAAACAACTACAAGTCACACTTGCTGGTCCAAAAGTAACCATTGGATCAGTGATATTTGCTCTGCAACATCAAGCAACAGCATTTCCTATCCTGCCCTGCGGTTCAGAGGCATCAGTGCTACATCCCAAATGTGTGGTAACACTGAGCACAGGACTGCTCCTGGTTTTGCCGTGCAAAGCAGTTCTCTGCATGGACCGATGCTATTTTTGGAGGCAGCGCTGGAAGCCAGGGAGCTCAGCTCCTACCTGTGAGCTCATGCACTGTAATGAAGGTGAAGCTGTTCCGTCACAGAGCACATACTCACTGTGCCGTCTCAATTAGGAAAGGTCCCTTAAGGAGTTCTTAACCAGTCTCTCCATTTACTTGAATTACAACCTGGAGAATAGCTTACACAGCGCTGCAAACCCACACGTAAGTGGTTTGCTCCATTAGATCCACTGTCTATTTTTAGTTAAAACACTTGACCTTTCCTTCCTCTGCTGTTCCCACCTCCTCTAAAGCACATCCAGCAGTTTTTCCCTTGGCAGTGTTCCGGGGAGGCTTGACGAGACTTAGGCACGTAGAAATTCCAGTTTGGAGCTAAAAACCCCAACTTAGTCTTTAGTTTTCTTCCACTATTTGAGATCTGCTGAAAGAAGGGAAACGCTTCAAGTTGTTGTCAAAAGCCACTCCAATGGGAAACAGTGAGAACCTGAAGATCAAACAGTATTGTTACACAGGGAAAACAATCCTTCAGGTCTTAGTCTCGCATTTCAAGGCTTATCAGAGAGTATTCAGCTTCCCCTTTAGTCTCTCACTTGCCTCCTCAGTTCTTGCACAGGGCAACCATCTGCTCACGTTACTCAAGACAGTTTATAGTGCTCAAAATGCAATTAAAACCCATTGCTATGTGGAAAGCCATCTACTCATCTGATGATTGTTCTCCATGCTTATAATAACCATAACCAGAGGGTGCTGAGGCACTGGCACAGGGTGCCCAGAGAAGCTGTGGCTGCCCCATCCCTGGCAGTGTTCAAGGCCAGGTTGGACACAGGGGCTTGGAGCAAGCTGCTCTAGTGGAAGGTGTCTCTGCCCATGGCAGGGGTTCAAACTGGATGAGCTTTAAGGTCCCTTCCAACCCAAATCAGTCTGGGATTCCATGAATACCCCTTTCAGAATCAGGTGAACAACATTTAGAATAATAAAGACGTATGCACACCATTTTGCCTTTAATGCCAATGCTTCAGTGTCTGTATTACCCAAACTCACAGAAGATTCGAGGCAAATGAGTTCCAGGACAAGGCATCTGTTCCCTGTTAGCTAGAAGGAAGATTGTTGAAGCTCATTGTAAGCCGTGTTAGACCTACATTAGCTGAGTTACCATCAACACAAGGTTGAAATCTGGGCAAACATAAGCAGATACTCATCTAAATGCTATTTAGGTAGGTTTAACAGCCAAAGATTCTCCCTGCAGTTCTAAATGTCTACTCCTGTCACTCATGCAAATACACACTTAAGTGTTGTGCTGACTCCCTGCAGCTCCTCAGCCTACAGAGGATCATTTAATCACCATGTGTAAACCTATGTCCATCTCTCCCAGGTCTTATCAAGCCAAAGCCCAGCTGATACACCTCATTGCACCAGAACGCACGCAATTCCCCACAGGGTTCTTGTCAGAGGCAGCCCAGCGACCTTGCAACACCATAAACAGGTAAAAGCTGTTTCAAAGGCTTTTCAGAGCTGCATCAGGAAGTTCTCCCCACACTTGGCCATTATACCAGGCCTGTAACTTTTTAGTTCCAGTTCTATAAATCATGCATTACTAAGATACAAGCCTGAAAGGTGCTGGGCAAAAGAAGAATGAGATGACATAGCCCCAGTCCTTGGGAGAAGTGACAACCGGAGCGTTCGGGTCACATCACAGCTACACTCCAGGCACAGAATGCTTCAGGATACTTTAGAGAAGGTTGAAGCAAGAAGCCATTCTTATTTAACTCAATCACAGACCAAACTGAAAGAGACTGAAAAACCAATGTCAGATCTGCATTCAAGGCTATTTCATTGGCTGTTGTAGGCTCTTACTTCCCAAATTCTACCTTTTTCTCCAACATCCACTGTCAAGCCTATTATTTTGGCTTTTATCTTTATATCCTGCTGCTGTGGCACCTACTGAAACACAAGCACTATGTTCACTTAAGCCACTGCTCTTGCTCAAAGCTATTTATTGTACATTTTAACTGGAGAGTTTAAGGCTTAAAAGCTAATTGTATGGAGTGCTCAATGCTTGTAAAGTATCACTTAGATCGCTGACAGCCTGGGCAAAGCTGACATAACGAACATCCGCAATTAGTACAGTTACAGATATGCAAGTGGTAATTACTGATCAATTACCTTGAACCTGCAAATCAAATCTGAATTCGAGATAAAACTCAATTAGTGCTCACTAATAGTAAATTCAGGAAGGGATTTACTGACTTGATTTGTTTCCTCCTTCACTTCAACACGGCTAGACAAGGTGAAATTTGCTATTACCAGTTTCTCATCATAAAAAGCCTCTTGAATGGGTGGTTTATCAGCCAACTTCCATTTCAGATGTTTAGATTGTGCAAAGTCTGTAATATATTACCTGCTATGAGCTGTCCACCCTTATCTCCCCTTGTAAAACAGCTGAGTCTGGTTCATCCACTTCAACTCGGACTAAGGTTACCTGTACACTACTATTATGCCTTTTCAAACTATAACCTCCGACCTATTAAGAGGGAAACTTTCAGGCCGCTCAAGTCACTGCTGCAGATGTTCTACTGAGTATTTCTATGGGACCAGAAGAGGGAACTCCCCACAGTGCTGTAGCAAAACAACACCAGAAGCTCAGTGAATGTCCCCACTGTCAAGTGAAAACATTCAGCAGTACTATTAGGTACCCACAGCAAAACCTCAAGAGTCAATAAAGCTGAACACCAGCAAGACCTTGCTAACACTGTAGCTAGATTCCACTGGGCATCTTTCAGCTATGCTGCAGTTAACACTTCAACATCAGCATTTAGGTTCTCCTGGAATACACAGCAGTGGTATGAAACTGTTCTCAGTATGAACAGACAGAATTCTGCACACCAAAATAAAAGCACATTAGGTTTCTTGAGCAAGCCCCCAGAGGTTGCAAGACAACTTGTTTCTTCATTTGAAAGATTACAGCATGCACTGGTCTCCAGAGGTTTTAGTATTGCCTGTGATAGCATAATTGAAGCACAATAAAAATCTCAAGCACATGATACCAAAGCATGAGGTCAGACACCATGGAGTGTTGTATGCATTGTTTATTGAACTGAATTCAAATCCCATGGTACATCATAGATTAAATAGTTAAAAACTGTTTGTTCACTATCATACAACGTTCAGAAGAGTCTTTCAAAACATCTCTTTGGACAAAACTAAACAGCTAAATTCAAGCACGACTCCCCCAGAGCAGAATGCTGGGGGTGGAAGAAAGCTTCAGAGTACAGACTGTACATAACACTACACAAAGCATGACAGCACACCAAGAGCTTGTTCTTTGCTGCAATACATGCTTCAAAGAAATTCTATACAACAATCATTATCATCATGGGCAGGCACCTACCGTATTAGTGGGACGGATTACTCTCAGACCCTGCTCCTGCAAGACTTCATTACTCAACATAGGAGCGCAGACTTGCAGTTCTGGGTTCTGTCATGTTTTACATTACAGAGATGAATCTGGATCCGAGACTAGCAGCACCAGTCTCTTGAGCTTATGCTCTTCACCTCTGACACACAAGATGCCTACAACTGGATTTTTTATCTTAAAGACATCGTTATCACCTGAGGTCAAACAACTACAAATGTAACAGCAGCGATGTCTGAGATTACAGTTTCAGACTGGGTGAAGTGAGAGACTAGTGCTTGAACCGCACTGCTCAACACTGCATCTTCTCTGTGCCATCTTGCCTCAAATGAACAGACAAATGAAACAAAATGCATCCAAAAAGATAAATCAATCACCTGTAAACTGTTGGCAAGAATCATTCCATTATACATTTGTCCTCTATCTCAGGCATTTGTACAAGACAGTGGAGCCTAGAAGCATTAGCTTTACTTTGTGCAACTTAATTTCCTTCAGGAAGAGTTCAGTCATCTGACCAGACAAAGCGATCTCCCAACCTTGCGTGGCAGCCATCAGTTGTAGCTCACCTCACAGTAAGGTTCCGAGCTAGAACATCATAAAAGCACAGTAGTGCTGATTCCAAACAAAGTCAGGATTTACAGTTCAAGATTTCCCTGCTGTGTTACTGTTTCCATTTGCACCACTATTTGCTGAGGAAGCCTCACAAAGGCACCGCTCCCCGCTGCACTACATACAGTGGTACCGATGCAAGTGTTTGCTCTGCTGCAAAGCAGTTGTATTTGGGCTTCCACAGAACCAAGTGCGCACAACATGAAAACACGTAAAGCAGCAGGTTTAGCCTCAGCAGCCCCTTTGAGTGATGTCTTGTCCTGATGATTTTGTAATATCCATTGTAGTGAACACCTGTAAGGCACCAAAAGAACAGCTTATTTATTGTTGCTCTGTATTATCACCCGCACAGCTATTGGTCTCCTCTTGTAAAGTAACAATGCCAGATTTCTTAGAACTCTTACAATGGAAAACAAACTGCAGTGCACAATAAACACATTTTCTATCACACATCAATATTGTGTGGTTACAAGTTAAGCAAATACCAAATAAATCTCAAAATACAATGTAGTTGTATTTTGTAGTTTGTTTTAAATCAAGCTGTGTCCTCCCCCTCTCTTACCTCTGCACAAGTTGGATGGATACCAATTGTTTCATCAAGCAACTCTTTGGTGAGACCACATTTTATTGCAGCAGCAAAACCCTGGGTGACTTCACCAGCATTAGGTCCAAGAACATGAAATCCTATTACACGATTCTTTAAAGAGAGGTGAAAGCAAAACCAGAGTTAGTACTAGGTAATGATTAACAAAAGCTCTGGTATGTAACCCCCACTACACTAAAAATAGATGTTGCAGAAGCAGGTCAATAGCAGAGTCTGTTACAAGAAGTGAATTACTCCAGATCATTTCCAGGGAGGCTCCAATACAAGAACTTCTAGCCTTTTTGCAGTCTTTGAGAAAGGGTTAGGGGGCTAATAAGGAAGAGCGAGCTTGCTTCCTCCTAGCTTTAAAGCTATGCTATTTCATCCTATCATTCCTTCTCTCCAAAGTAATTTTAAACACCAAAGATCTTCCTTTGTCTGTTCTCCCAGACAGCACTGGCACTTTTGTGGCTAACAAAAGAAGTTGTTCTTTTTTGCAACAATAAGAACCTACTGATCACTAGAAATTCCTATTTCTCACCACTTTTCTAGGACCAAGCACATGTTTTCCAGGTTTTTACTGACTACATAAAACTCTGCCCTTTGCAAAGGGCACAAAACACGAGGCTCAGAAACGTGAAGCAAGACGCCAGACAGTGAAGTTATTCAAAACCCACTGGGAATAAGAACCCTGGCAAATTCCTTCACAAACCTATCCTTAAATAGGAACTCTGGATGAAGTGTCATAATGTATAAAGCTACCACTTGCTCAAACAGCTGTTACACCAAAAACCCCTCAAACCAAAACAATCAGCTCTCTCCAGATTGATTAGACTTCCTAAAGCTAATACTTCTGTTAACAGAATGGGTAGAGCTGGCCTCAGGAGGCCAAATAAAAGGTTAAGTCTTCTGGCTAGTCTGAAAGGCAATTTCCAAGCTACACTCAGCACACCCATTCCAGCCTGCTACTTACATTGTCATGTTTATTGCAGATAATTTTTCCATAACAAGTATTGTTATCTCTGCCTGCTACTGTCCATTCGAGTGGCCAGAACAAACTGTGATAAACCTTGGAGGATGACAAGAAAAAAAAAGCATTAGAATTTGATGAATTCAGATATAATTCTGATTTCTAATGCCTTCACAAATAGGTTGTTTGATATTTAACCCACCAGGTTTTCATAACATACACTAGACAAGACAGGGATTTCTGTTCCCACAGCCCAAACAGCTCATTCTCCAAAAGTCAATAGAGGAATACTCAAACCATGCACTCCTGATTTAAATACTTGTAACAGCTGTAAGACACAGTATCTTAAGATCATACTTTCAGAAAGAGAAGTGCTTCACTAATACAAAGTTAATACCTAGTTACTGTAAGTTTAAACCTATTCTTCAAAACAGTTAAAAGAAGCAGCTAAATAGCCACGTGGTCGAAAGATGTAAGGAGTCAAACACAAGGCATACAAACAGCTTTAATGAAACTTCAAGGAAGTGCAGAAGCCAGAAATTACCATAAAACAGGGAAGTTACACCTGATGCTCTTATAGCCACAAAAAAAAGGTCAAGGAGAAATTAATTCCCAGTTCAAGTACAGCAAACAAGCCAAAAGACAAGTTGATCCCAACTTTGGTACACTTCAGCAGTTAAGTCTTTAATTCACAGCCACAATAAAAAGCCACCTACAGTTTGGCCACCCAGGTCTGGCCTGAAATCAAATGGCTCTCTGAAGCATGCAATAGCTACGTACAATCCTAAAGTTATCAAGTTCAGTCCTGGATTTCTGGGAGTCCAATACCTTGTCAGCCAGATGACAGCACTTCCACGATCACAGACCTGTCTAGCTAACCTTCTAATCTTGTTTTAACATCATGCCTTGAGTGTACAGCAGCAAGGCCCAAGGAAAACACATGCTCAGGCTACAAGTTAACAAGTATTTGGTGCTCTCACCTCCAGGTTTTGCTTTCCATATTCTTCTATGGCTTTTTCTTCAGGTAACCCACAGCTGCCATACTCTAAAGGAGTAAACACTGTTGTTGGTACATTGATATAGTCACACTAAAATAAAGAACAAAATTCATATTTAGACTATGCAAGTTCTATACAACATATAACAGGAAGAGCTGTTTTTTTTTTTATTGAACACTTGCAGTGCCCACAGACAAGGCAAATCAACTTGTGTAATTGCTATTTGGAGGCAAAAAAGCATAGAAATAAGTTGTATTCTTATAGCTTTACCTTTGTGGAACTACCACCATAAAGCCTGCGGGCTAACAGTTTCCCTGCTTGAATGGCAACTGGAGTAAGTTCAAGCTTTCCCTCCAGTATATCTCCGATAGCATAAACGTAAGGCACGTTGGTTTGTTCTTCATCATTTACAGGTACTTTCCCATTCCTTTAAAACATACAGAAAAGAGAATTGAGATCAGTATCAAAACCTTCTTCAGAGCGCAGCAAAACACAAAGGGGAGAAGTTCTGCTACTGAGATTTTATCCTAACTACTGAGCACGTTTTATTAAATATGCTTCTTCTTTTGTTACCTCAACTGCAAGCTCTTCAGAGCATCAATTACCTCTGACTGACACATGGCTGGAGTCAGTATTCAGTGGGCCAGTTTTGACATGAGCAACAGTGCGCATCTGACAACAATGAAGTTACTCAGACTTCTGTGAACTTATTTGGTTATTATACAGCTTACAATGTACATTTTCCCTATGGGGAAGAAAGGCTGCAATATCACTCACATGTTTAAGTTGGCTTAGTAAGCTGCTAGCTGCTGCAACCTGATCTTAGTATTTCTCCTGAGCAACAGAATCCTGCCTCTTCCTTTGCATCAGTTCTGCCCCAATACCAGGTAGAAACAAGAAACAAGCTGAATCTGTAGGAAGCTATTAGTTTGCTCCCTCTTTAAGTCTCTAGATTAACTTGCCATGAGCTGAATAAAATGTTTCATTTAGCAGAATATTAAATTGTAGTTTCTAAGCAAATTAAGCAAATGTATTAAATCTATTTCTTAATTTATACTTGTTGACCACTGTGCTTAACTAAAAATACTTCTTTATGAAATATATATAAAAGAAATGGAGTTCAATGGACAACTGTACTTAAATCCAGGAAACAAAAGATTTTAAGGGTTCACGTAACTGCTACGTATGAGAGTGAGGATAGCAGGACTGGAGCACCTCCCGTTTGAAGACAGGCTGAGGAAGTTGGGGCTGTTCAGCCTGGAGAAGAGAAGCTGCATGGAGACCTCATAGCAGCCTTCCAGTATCTGAAGGGGGCCTATAGGGATGCTGGGGAGGGATTCTTCATTAGGGACTGGAGTGACAGGACAAGGGGTAACGGGTTCAAACTTAAACAGGGGAAGTTTAGATTGGATATAAACAGGAAGTTCTTTACTGTAAGGGTGGTGAGGCACTGGAATGGGTTGCCCAGGGAAGCTGTGAATGCTCCATCCCTGGTGGTGTTCAAGGCCAGGTTGGACAGAGCCTTGGGTGACCTGGTTTAGTGTGAGGTGTCCCTGCCCATGGCAGGGGGCTTGGAACTGGATGATCTTAAGGTCCCTTCCAACCCTAACTATTCTATGATTGTATTAAAAAAAACAAACCTAAAAACATAATAAAAGCATAAGGATTGTTAGATATTGTTAAAGAGGTTAAAAACCCCACCACATTCATGGGTTAAGGGAATTGAGCAATACTCACTTCTCATTGATTTTGACACCAATTGTCTCTAAACCAATATTTCTGGTGCATGCATCACGACCAATGGCTAGCAAAACCTAAAATAGAAGAATAATTAAATGCAGTAATTCTATGCAAGAAAATCATAATTAGCAGAACATTTCCTTTGGTCTTTTTCTGAAGAGCAGTGAAGAGATTCTTGAAGTGACTTTTCCAAATACATTTTAGAAGAGTCATCAACAGTACAGGGTCCTCCGTGTGCAACTTGTTTCAGAGATGCAGCAAACAGAACAAAAGTGGAATTCGTAAGAACTAAATGCCAGGTACATAAAGTTCCATGTATTCTGCTGACAGGGCTCAACTGAATATATTATTTTCATGTATTTGTTTCTGCCAGCTTTATACAAAAAACTTTTCAAGCAAGATTTCCCTTTCATTTTTTCCTGAACAGCTTTTAAAGTATTTTAAGACATTGTTGTGTGCTTCTATGTTCAGTTATTTCAAATCCAGAAATGCTTACAGTATTATATTCTTCTTCAAAGATTTCTGGTCCTCCTCCAGTAGACTTTGCTGTCACTTTCAGTCTTCCGGGCATGCCTTCCTCCAGCTGTTCAACCTGGGTAAATATATGTAAGCTTAGAATGGCCTTAAGCAGTAGAGCTCACTTACATTGTCACTTCAAACCCTGACCTACTAATCCATCATTCAGAAGGAAGAAAAGCCTGATCTCATAAAACATTTATTTGTGTACACAACCAAAGCCTTCCCAGACAGCATGTGCCTTTGACTGTGCTGTTTAAAGTAGTTTTGCATGGAGACAAGACACCCGAAGCAAGCACTGACCTGAACAGGTACAAACTTCTTGATGAACTTCACGCCATGTGTTTCCATGTAAGCACCTACTTTTTCTGCCATTTCTTGGTCAAAGCCCCGAAGGAGTATGGACCGCACCATCACTGTGACATCCATACCTAGACCAGCAAGAAATCCTGCACACTCTAGAGCCACATAGGAAGCACCCACAACTAGAGTTTTGCCAGGGCAGTAAGGCAGGGAGAAGAGGTCATCACTAAAAAGAAAACAAGTGTAAATTACAAGGTTCTTTCAACACAAGCTCATTTGTCTTTACAAACACTAGAGCTGAAGAAGTTCAAGCTGTTTTGCCTTTTCATCTCACCTTGTAATACAGTATTCTTTATCTCCAGGGATACCCGGATACCTAGGCCTTTCTCCTGTTGCCAAGACAAAAGTCTCTGCTGTGTGATAGGTTACTTGTCCTTTTCTGTTAGTTGCCTGTTTACAGAAACACAGTTAAGACACTCTTTATCACAGGAACAGGTTTTAACATAAGACAAAATATGTGATTCTTCCCTTAAATATTGTGGCTATGTTAAGAATCAAGAACAAGGAATTTCAACAAGAACTAATGCATTTAGAGAATACACACAGGTCACTGAAGAACAATAGGTTTCAACCATAAACTCTCAGGCTTTCCTGATATTAGAGCACTTAAAATCATTTACTCTGAATCCTGCCCATTTCAACTATTCATTTACACTGAATGGTTCATAGTTTTACTTTCAAGCTATAAAAAGCCACAACAAATTAAGTCCCTCCGGCCTCCCACTTCCAACACAATGCTGGTGACAGAGGAACACAAAAGTTCTTAGGCTAATGCAGAAATTAAAAGCACCTAGTTACATTATTTCAGAGGGCTGAAGACTCAACCTTAAATGAATTCAAACCAATACGACCTCTGGACCTGCATGGTCTTGGGAAATTTCATTTTGCCAATGCATCTCAAAGTAGGACCTTCATTCTTGCTCCTTAGTTACTTTCCAACACAGACAAAGGGAAATTTCCCCTTGAGTCACCAAGTAATTCAGGTGGGAAGGGATCTCGGGAGGTCATTCAGTCCAACCTCCTGCTCAAAGTCTTCCTGTTCTACTTCACCTATAGTTTATTATACTTATATTTATGGTTTATACTAAGTGTCCTTAGGAGGACACTTACGCAGATGACCTGCATGCTTGGACACTAGAACAGCTAGTAGATGAGGCAAGTTGAGCATATTGCTGTCGTTTCAATGCTGGTCACTTGGTTTGAAACACACATCATTCAGCCTTCATAAACTCATTCTGAAAACAGACAATTACACCCACTGAACCAGTTGCCTTCAATATGCTCTTCTTCTAAGTTAACCTTGCTACAACCTTGCCAGCACATGTTTTGTCTTGCAAAACTGACAGTTGAATTCTTACGCTGATACAGCATAAGGTTCCAGCGGCGCTCTTACGCAAGCGCTTAATCTGAATTCCATTTCAGATTTTATGCTATTGTACAAAGATTCCCCAAGTGGCAAAATCATACAGCTAAAGCTCCCCCACTTGTTCTATTCCTGCAGGCCCTTGTCAAACATCCCTCTCCAAGTTACTCTTACGTAACAGTTACTAGGTTTGCAAACACTGTGGTATGGACTGAAGTACAATACTTTGAATCAGTAACTTATTTCACAAATGAGTCCTTACCTTCAGCTGACTAAAGCTGGCAATGTCACAATGAGGCCTTTTATTTGTTGGGTTTTTACAAGGCATTCTAGAATATGAGTCTTCCCTCCCAACTAAGTGCTTTTAACACAGCACATACCTTAATTTTGTGTGGTTCAACGAATTCTCCATATGAATTGAGGTACGTCACAGACTTCTCTCTTAAGGACACTCGATAGCCCCAGTTTAAAGAACCAATGTAGTTTTGTATTGCTTCTACCATGGTCTCCCAGTTGTGTTTAACTGAAACAAGACAGTAATTTTGTATTTAAGGAAATCAAAGCACAATGAATCCTTAAGGAAAAACTGAAGTCTTACTCACTGCATATCATGTTAAAAAAAAATTACTATCAGTAGTAATGATGATACATACTAAATTATTGTTAAGCTGTGCTAATATTTACCTGACGTGTTACTATCTGAAATAAGCCCATTCTAGAAGTTTTCAGGTAATACAGGGTGCAAAACACATTCAACACTGCAACTGTTGAGGTTTCTATGGCTCAAGAATGAGGATGCCTTCCGATTCACTTAAAACTACTGAACTCTGCCTCTAGTTTACCAAATCCAAAGTAAAAGAATGAACTTAAGCTGGAAGTCTCATCTGTACACCGTCTTGATCTGCCCTCTGTGTTCTTACTAACCTTGTTCTTCATACTGCCATCCGTATTTCCTTGAATCTTGGAGTGCCTGACCCATAAGCGCTGCCTGATGCATTAGCTTCTTTGGAATGCAACCTACATTTACACATGTGCCACCAAGACCTAAGATGGAAAGAACCATGTTATTACCTGTAGGGACACAATATTTATGTTCTGCCTATCATGTGCTTTGTATAATCACCCATCAGTGATTATCAGTTGGTGATGTCTGGTACAGCCACACAAGTAACATGAAATCTCTGTTGTAAGAGACATTTTAAAATACAATGAACACACAAAGCTTACAAGTTTGATTCAGTTTAAAAGATGACTTGACTCATTGAACCAAGAAGGGTACAGTGTGTTGTCTTAGACCAGGACACTTAACTCCCACGTGCTTCAGATTACAGTCAGATTACCAAGTAAGCAAAGCAAAAAAACCTAGAGTTCAGTATCATCTATTATGTGGCATTTCAAACATGTATTCCTCTGAAATCTTAGCTATGAAAGGGCATTCATTCCTAGACTCGATAAAACTTGACCAATTAAACTCCCTTACTCATTCTCAATTGCCAATAGCATTAACAAGGTTAAAGAGCAACTGTCTTCAATTATGTAAGGGTGAGAAATGCACAGCCATATAGTCACACTGTTCTAGAGGTAACCTGGATCAGTTGTCCATGAAACAGATTAACTAAAAGGTAACCCTCCCCCCCCACTCCCCCAAACACGAGAATGTGAAGTGAACAGAACTAGAAGAACATCTGAGTGACAGCAATGCACAAACCAGAAAAGCAGGCGTGCAAGGAACATGGCTCCTTTGGTATCTGTGTTCCAGTATTACAGGGAGTCAGACAATTTCTAATACCAATTTATAATATCTAACAACTCAGTATGTATCAGTGGCACTCCAACACCGTAAAATCCAAGTTCACAGAAGCTTACCCCATGAGGTTCCAAGAGGTGTTGGAACAACATAATCTAAAACCAGTACTTTCTTTCCAAAGCCAGCAGCTTCCTATAAAAGACAGAGACACAAGTCAGCATTCCTGAACCAAGAAAGCCTCTCTGCTCCTTTATGGTCACAATATACACAGCACTAATGGAAGGCTCCTTTGCTACTTAGTCTCATTATCATCTATGGCTCTCCTACCTCCTTCACTAGGTAAGAACTGAAATCCCTCAGAAACTATTAGCGTCTTTCAAACTCTGAATGATGCTTATGTTCAGTGCAGCACCCGTATCATACAAATGCTGTGATCTGAAGAGGGCACGAGATCTATCAGCATACAATCGTCTTCTATGTCACTCAAATATTTATGCTGTTAGCTCTCCTTTTCTTTCAGGAGGGCAGGACTGACTTGTCCCTCTTTCATTCATGAGCATGCCATTAATAAGCTGGAGACTGGTCAATGGAGGCCCACAAAGATGCACAGGGGACTGAAGAACATACCCTACGAGAAGGATGATGGAACTTGACACATGCAGCCTAAAGAAAAGGTGGTTTTGGAGAGGACAATGCAACAATTTTTAAATACCCATGAGAAGGTCATTAAGATGACTGCACCAGGCTGCACAGCAATCACCAAGGCTGTCAATGACAACACCACTATGCCCAAACCGTAAACTGACGGTTAACATACATGGCTGAGAGGTGTGAGAGTGTGTTCAAATGGTTCAGGTAGAAAACCTATTCCAAACCTTAGGTCCTGAGGTACTCTCAACAACAGCCAGTTGTGCAAGAGGTACACAATCTCTCTAGAAAGAGAACTAAAAAGTGAAGCAGTTCCTTGAGAGAACAGTTGAAAGCACTTCAGTTTAGGTAACTGATGATCCTGAATCCTAACCAGTTAAAAGTACTTCAAGAATAGCCTTTAGTTTTCCAGATTACCATTTGGAAACAAAGTGCCTGTGTACTACACATGAAGAGGAAATACTTAAAAACTCTTGGTTCCACCCTTAGCCAGGAGCCTAAAGCCTGTTATTAGGATTGAGACCTGAACAGACATTGGCTAGAAACTGGTCCACACAGTTGATCTCCTGAGTGAGCACATCAATAACAAGTTGAATGGTAGTAGCCATCAAAACACACACTGTTTCATATTACTGTGATTAACAGAGACTACTGAAGAAGTTTCATATACAACCTGTTCTTTAATGCAATTTTCATGTCATACCTTGGAACACGCAAGTCCACCTGAGCCACCACCGATAATAATGAGGTCATAATCATAGGGTTCGGCATCTTTGTTATCTCCAAGAAGTTTCTGCAGGGATCCATCCTGGTAAGCCTGGGAGAAAAGTAAAAATCTAATCACCACACACACACTTGTGAGCAAATAAAACCTGACGTTCCCTTCTCTGACCCAGATCACCCAGCCTGATGTTGATGTGTCCCACAAAATGTAATCATGATCAAACAGTAAATTCATTCTGTAGTCTTGTCTACTTCCAGCTGATTTTAAAGTTACCTGGTACGTTGCATCACAGCCACCTATGTGAGTTCCATTCACAAACACATTAGGCACTGTCCTCTGGTTAGTTAGTTCTACTAACACTTGCTGAATGCTGGGTCCATCAGCTAAGAATAAAAGAAAGAGGTACATTATAGAACAATTTGCAAGAAGGCAGCTTTTAAAACAACCTGAAGTATTAAAGATTTGGACTGCAATATACTGTAGGCCTGCCAAGAAAACAACTCTCTTATAAGCATGACATGGGTAGACTTCCTGAACATAAGCAAGCCTTCACAAACTGCTTCTCAAAAAAGCATGCTTAAATACCAAGGATGTTAGTGTAATTCAAGCTATAATTCTACAGAACAGAGTAAAGATGAAGTAACAAAGTTTAGCCCCTATCTTTCCAGGAGCCTTATCGGCCTCTTCCTGGCAGTGTCACACTTAGCACTACACAAAAATTCTTTTCCAGGTATCATAACAGCTTTTCTTTCATGAGAGTTGTCTGGCTGGGGAGTATGTGCTGTGTAAATGCAAGTACTTTCACCCAGCAGCTTTGAATTATGAGACTATGGGAATGGGAAGAATCTCCTACTTACCCTAATTCCACCTTCAGACTTTCTCTACCCACCGCAGTGTCTTAAACCTTCCAGTTTTAAGATTATCATTGCCTGACCTGTCACCTAAATCATCCATCAGCACCCACAACCAGGCTCAATTTGGACCTCTCAGCAGTAAATGTAGGAACAAGAGTTTACAGTAATCACTAAAATCTTTTTACTGCAAGACTGTATCTCCTTATTAGCAGAAATCAGAGTAATTACAAGGGAAATACATTATTAATTGAGGAGTTCCAGGAAAAAATATTGTGCATTGTACTTTGCATATCTTGGGCTGTAATTAGTTCACAGTATCACAACTTTCAGTTAAAAGAGATGCTACGGATTAATAAACAAGTGCACTTCCCAAACACTGCTTAGGCACAAGCACACACAAAAAAAGTATTAGCACTTCAAGAAAGCACCAGACATTAAGTTTTGTACAGGAAAAAATATTACACATTCAACAGTTTACCTACAGTGCAGACATGAGTTTACTTGTTCATAAAGCTACATTAAAAGCTACACGCATTATGTACATTACGCATAAGTGGCTATACATGTACTAAAGCTAAAGCAGCTCGGGCTTTAAAAACAACACCACAACCTCAAACCAGCAACAGCCAAGGCACTGGAATTTACCCTGCCCTGCAGTGACTCAGCAACTTTCCCTAGGAAGGTCACTCCTATACCAAGCCAAATATTAACAACTCATTGAAGGCACCACAAAAGAATCTGAGGCAGGAGGAAAAATACCACAGGCTTTTTCCCAAAAGACAAAGCTTCTCAGAGGGAAATCAGATCTCGCAACCTCTATCAGCTGATGACTTGTACACAAAGAGTCAAAGCCTTCAGTTATATCAGAAAACACATCCTATATTCAAAATCCATTGAAGCCTAATTGCTTTTATAGCCCCATATATTAGAATTTATTTTAATTGTTTTATATATCCTCCAATTAGTTCAAGGCAGCTTTAGGGAGTCGTGCATCCATTTTTAGTTACATTAAGCAGCACGTGATAGATTTTCTTTCTTCTACTTACCAGTTACATCAAGCTCCAATGCATAGTACTCCACATGCAGGGAACGGAAGAGTTCTTTCACCTACAACAGAAACAGACACAGTGCCAGTGCAGTGTTTTCACAAGACCTGATAGCTGAGAGCAAACTTGATGAATGGGCATAGAATCATAGAACGGTTTGTGTTGGAAGGAATTTTAAAGCCCATCCAGTTCCAAACCCCTGCCACGGACACTAGACCAGGTTGCTCAAAGGCCCTCAGATCACAGCAACTTTCCAATACGAGTTTCATTACTTTTAATTTACTTCCTATATACAATTTGCTTAGCTGCAGAATAACTGCCATATGGAAAAAACATCAAGAGGAGAGAGAAAGTAACAGCCAGGTTCCTTGACAGTAATAAGGAAATAAAAAGGGAGTAGAGGATAAGATGTAACACAAAACAGTGTCAAGTAAATGCAAAAAAAAAGCCCAAACCCAGTGTATCTGAGAACAGTTTTAGTACAAGCAGGGAACAACTACTGCAAGGAGTCAATGAGTTGTGTTTAACATAGAAAAGAAGGGAATTAATGAGCTGTGTTTAAATAAATCATCGGCTACCTCCAAGAAGAAGAGAAGCAGTGGTGGATGGAGTACAAACTAATGCTCTCCAAGTGCATCAAAAGATTAGGAGTTTTTCCCAAGAGCAAGGCACTGGAATGTATCGCCTAGGTAAATGACAATCTTCATCAGTGGCTGGCTTCAAAGTACATGTCAGAAGCGTCTGAACCACAGGGGACAAGACTAAATCATCTCTTGCAGTTGTTTTCCAGCTCTGATTTTTGGCTTTCTCTTTAACTTCATCTCTCTCAGTGTCCAGGTTCAGAAAGGAGTGATCCCAACTCATTTGCCATTGTTTTACTAAATCAGTCATATCTTGCTTATGAGATATGTTCAAAGTTAATATCAGAAGGTAACAGTTATGGTTTTTAACCTTTTGAATAGCTCCTTTTCTCCATTAAGCAGAAGCGGCATTTTGAAGATGCTCTTGTCATTAAAAGGCTGCTTTTTCCTGCATGGCCATGAATAAACGCAGACACAGCATCCCTAGAACGTGTCCTAGAAACCCATTTTATGCATTCAGAAGTGAGCAATAAATAACTATATAGAAGCTAGTCTGAAAGAAAAAAAAAACCAACATCCTAAATGACAACTTAGTTGAAATTTACTGCCCCCACCTCCCCAGCAGAGTCCTGGTGTTTTTCTAACATCAGTTCTGGATGGATAGAGTGTGCCATTACCAGATTCAAATCAGGAAGCCTTTTAGAACTGAGATTTTTATAGTAACATTATCTGTTAAACTGGCAGTATTGAAATTGTGAACTGTCCTTCCAGATGGACAATGCCATACCTCATGGCACAGGATTTAGGATTACATATGGCAGTATTTACTCCTTTGAAATATAATTTGCAGACTTAACCATGCAAATAGATATTGTAAGGCAACGTGCAAAGAAAATACCTGCTTTAAGCATAACTATCTGGATGTGAAAACAGCTCTAGCAAGAAGCACTAACTGCCTGTGTGATGGATCCACTTGCCAGCAGGAGTCTGAACAATGAAGCACACTAAGTTCCTGCCAATTTAGAATAAATCTTTTACAACCAACTTTGTGATGAACCTCACATTTCTTGACAGCACTTCACTAAGAAAAAGTTGAGTCACATCTAATAAACTTAAAGATGTCAAACACATGATGAATAAAATGTTTTTAACGTTACTGTGAGCTACTTTGCCCAAAGGCTGAGTATTCCAGTGCTTTCTGCTGGAGTTTCAGCTTTATGCAGACACACAGTGTTTATATTCTCTGCCAACCATGTTGCAAGTTTCTTACTCTACCATATATCAACCATAAGATAAAAAAAAAAATAAGCTTTGCATTAGTTTTAACCCAACTCCCTGCTCAAAGCAGGGCCAAACACAAAGGTCAATGACGTTGCTCCAGCACTGTCCCCTCCAATTCTGAGCATTTACAAGGCCAGAGGTACAACAGCCTCTCTAGGCTGTTCCAACATTTGGCCACCCTCACTGTAAAGAATGAGGATGTCAGCATCCTAATTAGAAGTAAATATTGCACTTCACACTTATGAATAGATCATGCTTGTGTTGTGCTAATGAAAAGCAACAAGTATATGGCCAGTTATGAAATCTTCAACACAGGCAACAGATTAGTTCAGTTTGGAAAAGAAAACTATTAGGAGTAGAAAGATAACATCCACTATATATATATATATATATACACACACACACACTATATATATATATACTAGATATATAGTAATATCTAGATAAGGTGAACAGGAAATGATTTCTGGGAAATACTCACTGGAACAAACAGCAACAACTGCACTTCCCAGAAACCAATTTTGAAATGAAGAGGAAATAAACCTCCACACAATACATAAACTGGAGAACTCGCTGTCAGCTGACAGTGACAAAGCCAAAATTAAAAGGAGATCAAAAAAAGATGAGACTAACTAGTGAAAGAAAGATCCACTGAAACCTTTTAGCTCAAAAGTAATTACAAACGCAGGTCAAGGAGTTCCTGAGCCTCACAGTGCTAGAAACTTCAGGAGGACACTGGGAAATTACTTTCATTATACCCCAATCCCAAAAATGGAATTTCCCTAGTAAGCGCCTGAAACAGGATACCAGGTTGCACAGTCACTGATACAGCCACTTACTTCCCTTCTGACCAATGCAACTGCCTCTTTACCTACTAAACCCTTCCAGTTTTCACAAAAAGAGACTAGAAAACCTTCCAGATATTAAACAGAAGATAATTTCTCTGAAACTGAGGATTTGGTCTAACACATCAGAAAACTCTGCCTGGAGATGCTTTCTGCAACGAGGGTTGCCAAGCAGGTTCAAAATATGCTTCATATAGTAAAGCAATAATGGCATGTCCTAGGTCTGCTGTTTCACCTCTCGGCTAACATTCTATAATAGCTACAGATGAAATGACCAGAAACCCTATGGGTCAAGAACAAAATCAGTGACAGCATAACATATAACTAGAATGACCTGCAACTTCTATGCAGCCACAGTTGTTGCTCTTAAAATAATTCAATGTATCACAGTGCTCAGATTTGGCAATTCTTCATGCTAAACCCCCATGTTTTATTTATGCATTTATTTTTTTTTTAATATTAAATATTTTTAGGGTGGTAAGAAACTAAAGAACAGTCAAGTTAAGTTATGAGAAAGAATTTATTCCAACACACACCCCCCTCCACTGCTGCCTGGCTAAAGCAAGTGAACAATAAATTTCATTTGCAGAAACAGGACTGCACAATTGCCTGGCCATGCTACCAGCTAAACTGAACAGAATCAACTGCTTTATTCATTTAGAGAATTTATTTGCAGTGCTGTTCTAAAGGAAAGCATAATCTTAATTTTCTTCCAGCGTGGCTACCTCCATTTGAAATAAAGAATCCCTTCCACATCCCAAATTAGGTCATTTTAGAGCACGAGTTTTTGAGCTTCTCTGCAGAAGTGCTAGACATCATCAATTTTTCAATTAATCCGACCAAAAGCACATTGCTAACAACCATCCACGTTAAAAGGCACGAGCAGTGCACACTATTCATATCCATCTGTCTTTAAGAACTCAAAACTGTGTGATTACAGGCTAAGTACCCAAGCTGTAACTACACTTTCAAATTATATCCACTTCATTAATTCTACAGAATAGATCAGCTAACAGGAATGTTGCATTCACAGAACCGCAGGATGGTTGAGCCAAGGGACCACCACAGGTCATCTAGTCCAATCGCCCTGCTCACCTAGAGCACATTACTCAGGATTGTCTCCAGATGGCTCTTGATTATCTTCAGGGAAGGAGATTCCACAACTTCTCCAGGCACCTATTCCAATGCTCAGTCATGCTCACAGTAAAGTTCTTCCTTATGTTCAGGTAGGGATTCCTGTGTTTTAGTTAATGCCCACTGCCTCTTGTCCTATCCCCTGGCCAAGAACAGTGGTTTGCTGAAGTCCAGGTAGGCAACAACTACTGTTCTTCCCTCATCTATCCAGGCAGTTGTGGAGAAGGCAATCAGGTTGGGTATGCATGATTTCCCTCTGCTGAATCCATGCTGACTACTTCTGATCATCTTGTCTTCCACGTCCTCAGAGATGGCCTCAGGATAAGCCATTCTATCACCCTTTCAGGGACTGAGGTGAGGCTGACTGGCCTGAAGTAGTTCCCAGAGTCCTCCTTGTTGCCTTTATTGAAAACTGGGGTGACATTTGCTTTCTTCCAGTCCTCGGGCACCTCTCCTGATTGCCATGACAATGGCCATTATCCACTGTTTCCCACTCCTTTCACTATTTTCTAAGTCTGTGGTGGGAGGGGTGGTTAATACTTACACTGTTGCAGATATTTCTCTGTTGTATCACTTGATGCCTCATGTGTGGCTTCCTTTCATAAGCTTTCTTCTTCCAATTCTCCCTCTGCAATATATACCTCTTCTACATGTTTTCTTCATTATATTACCTTTCTCTTCTGTTCCAAACAGAAAAGTAGGCCAAGAAAATCTACCTACAAGAGCAATCAGCTCTTCCTCCTCCCCCTTATCACCTCTTCCTTCATAAAGATTCATATGGTCTTTCAACTCTATAAATGGATGTGAGAGGGGGCCCTCCTACTCACAATATTCATTCCTTCCGTTTCGGAGACAACAGAGATAACATTCCTCATATCTGATTGTTTCCCTGAAGCAAGCAATCCTGCCTAATGGAGAAGCTCTGAACAAAATACAGGAAAGAACAAGAATCTGGAATTTAATTACTGGGCTATAATCAAGTCTGTACCTCCCTTAAGCTCCTTGTGTTAGCCTAGCCCCCACTGCAATATCAGAGACAGATGAAGAAAAACACTGCAAGGTTTAAGACATTACTGTGCCATTGTATGATCTCAAAAACACTGGAATGAGTGTCATGCATATCAACACTTGAGCAATCATGAACACTAAAAGCACACAGAGCAATATAGACTGATACAACTAAGTATTTCTCAATGAAGAGCAACAAAGTCCTCAACAACAAGTACCATTTTTGTCAACTGGGCTAGACTTGTGGAAGTCTCCAACCTTTCATTTGCTAAAAACTTCTGCTGGTAAGCAAGTACATTTTAGGAGGATCTGAGCTGCCTACAATGCTACACTACCTTTCTGCCAAAACAGTCTTGGAGAGAAAGGCATTGATTGGTTTTGCCTACCCTCTCATACACAGAGGCTTCCCCTCCCAAAACCTCATTTAAATTGCAAGTGAGAGAAGATACAGTCATCTAAGTTTCCTACATGAAGGTCATAATATCTCCTCCCTTACAAGAGCTACTGGAGCTAAACCTAACTTCGACATGGGAGTGCAACTTCTGAGCATTTTCCTGGTTGTCATTGCCATTGAGGAACACCAAGACTCAGTCCTTTGTTTTTCCACCATGGCCACATCACATGCGGTATTATGAGGTTTAACTTAACGTTTCATAACATGCTCTTTGCAAACGTCCAAGAATCGCAATACCTACAAACACCCAGGTGCTGGATGGGTTATGACTACAGTGCGTTGGTACTGTAATATTCTAATGAAGATGCTGGTTTTCTTTAATGACTCTGGCTCACTAGTTACAGCTACCCCGTCATACTGCTGCATAACCAGGGGTGGAAAGACGTTTTTCTTTAAACATCACAAGTAATCAATAATGCTTGCTTGGGTTAAGCACACATTATGGCTGGCATTTAGAACTTCCAATCTTGCTAAAGACCGTACTTTCCATCTAGCTTAACGGGCAGAAACTGAACTAGCCCCTCCCTAAGGACACAACTTTATCCAAGTTAAACACAAATGCAGGGCTCAAACTTTCAGTGAGGCAGCAACATAACCAGCACTACGACCATCACGTAACAGATACAAAAGCTGCCGAGGTGGGAACAAGCACACTGTGTGGTGCCTCCCACACATGCATCTCCCCCTTCACTCACGGGACAAAGGGAAAGAGCCACTAGCTCTTTTCCTCTTCTAAACGGCCCCAGTTAGGCTCTTTTCAAGACCGAAACGGGGGTTCCCAAGGCGTCAGCACCTAATGCCTACGGAGGGCAGATAAAGCGCTGTTTCTGTGCCCTGCAAACCCCAAGGAGCAGCATCCCCTCAGCGCTGCTCCCCTCGCCGTGGCGGGCCGCCAGCCTGCGAGCGAGCGCCTCAGGGCACATGTCTCCCGCCTCGCCCGGCGGCCGCGCCAGGCCTTGCGTCCTCCTCACTGCGGGACAAGGCAAGCGGCTCCAAGAGCCCCCCCTCAGACCCGGCCTGGCCCATTCCAAGGAGCCTCCCGCCGCCGCCTCACCTTATTGCAATAGGGACAGTAGCTCTTGCTGAAGATGACGACGCGGTGGGAGGCGATAATGGTCCGCACTTGGAGCTTCAGGCCGTCCCAGTCCGGGAGCGGGGTCTGTCCCGGCGGCGGCATGGCGGGGCCGGCTGCTGAGGTGGGAAGCGCCCGGCAGCACCCACCCAACACCCGCACTGACCCCTTCCGGAGCGGGGAAGGTGACGAGCCCGACCGGCCTATGCGCAGGGAGCGGAGGGGGGGCACACTGCCAAGGGGCGCTTCCCGGCCTGCCTTTTATCCGTACGCAGAGTGACTCATTGTAAAACAATAAAAACTGCTTTTTTTTTTTTTATCAGAAGCAGGAGCGTCGCTACTCACCTAAAGGCGATGCAAAAAAAAAAAGGGTAAACTTTCACTTTTATAAAGCCACTCCTCCCCTCTGAGAGGCGGGGTGGAATAACCCAAGAGGAGGTAGAGGAGAGCGCGCATGCGCGGGGGGGCCATCGTGGTGGCGGGAGAGTCGTCGTCGCCATGGCGTCTGTGGGAGCAGCGGCCGTCCTTGGGGCGGGCAGGGAGCCGGGGGGCGGCCATGGGGCCGTGTCTCGGTGTGGAATAAACAGTGCCGGTGCTCCCTCCGGTGTGCCCTGTTAGGTAAGGGCTGAGCGGAAAAGCTGCCTTCTGCCGTTGGTCTCATGCACAGATGCAGATGGAGCTGCTGTAATAATATGGATTCTTCTATAATAAAATGGATTATCCCGTAAGAACACATTAGCCACCACAGCAGAAAGGAGCTCCCTCTCCTTACACATCCCAAGGTTAAAGGCAGGGAATGCTGCAGCGTTTGGTACTGCTTATCGTTGCACTGATCTCTGGTTGACTTGATTATTCTCCTCCTGAGAATCACAGTAATTGTCAGGACTGAAGGCCTGAGCAGTGGGAAGAGCCTGTATCAGGGCATGGAGCAGGAGGAATCCTGTGTGGTTATTCCCTGCACCAGTGGGTTTTGGCTGGGGAATGCGTGCCGAGGTCCCAAGAAAAGCGAGCCAGGGTTTATCAATGGCTACAGCAGGTTTCTGTGCCCATTCACAAGGGGCTGGCCTGATTTAACATCTGAGAACTTCACTAATGGCACCACGTCAATCCCTGCAGGCTCCTGAGTGATGGGAGTTATTTTCCACAAGAGACAGAATGGTTTAGTAAGGTTCAGTAGGAGTTTGTAACTAAGCAGGTAATAAAGGCCAGTGGTCCCTCCCATGCCATGCTACTGCTATTTACTAATGCTAAATATAACCACTTATAAAAGCTGTAATGCCCCCGGTGATGGAAACGAGCCTAGTGGGAGACAACTGAATTAACTTGCTTTTTGATTATGGTTATCTGTGGTGCTCACAAAGATGTATATTATCCCAGTGTTAGCAATTAAAGAGTTCTAGACCAAGAGCTCTTTACATTCACTACAGAGAAAAACAAATCTTAAGATTGACAGGTTCTTATTTCAGTAGCAGCGTGTAAGAAAGCGGACACGGTTGATGCAATACATTGTACATCTGTGGTTGGTTGTCATAGTTACTGCATCTTGAGCCTGGGTCAAGATGACCTTCATTAACTGAGGCATTCATGAATAAAACCAGGTCCCGGTTTGGTTTGAAAGATCAAAGGAGATCATCTGGGATGGGTTGTAGCAAGGATGAGTTATTTGACAGCTTGGCAAAGTGACCATCTGACTAACCAACTTGGCAATGAAACTAAGTTTTCCTGAAGTGAACTTCAGGAATATTGCTTCATTATAATGCTAAAAATCACACCCACAGGTCAAAAAGACCCTGTCCCAGGTGAAGAATCCTTCTCTGAGCATGCGTAGTGATTAGAAGGGATGACACAGCAAATATTATAATTATATGTAGATTACAACCAATCGTTTTAAGTGGGAGTGTACTGCCTTGTGCCTTTTGTGTACAAATGTAATGAAGAAGCTGGCATTGGACGTTCCTGATTTGTGGAACAATTCACTGAGCACCCAGGTCTGAATAAATGCAATATCTCTCCGGAGCATATGGAGCTGGGTTACTGCATGCTGGGCATGAATCTGCTTTTCAGACAACATGGTCACTGCAATTACTGAGGTTTGACATAACATGCAGGGGCTAAAACTATCCTCTATACTTTGTTCATAGCCCAGCCAAAACTGCCTGTTTGCTTCCTCCCTTTGCCTGGTTGTTCTCCCTCCTTCTCGAACTAACCTTTTATCTGATGAGAAACATCATTACCCTTAGTATTCTTACAGGAATTAATATCACAAGCTCAAGGGTTTGTGTTGCCGTCTGGAGGCTGGTGGGTTTTCATCTTGCACTTGGCATCCATCAGCTCCAGAAAGGTCAGAGAATGTAATAAATACTCAAAATACCTTTTTCTCAGCACCGATGGCAACGTGCCGAGCACCCTGATGAATAAATGTCCAAGGCAAATTATGTCACTTGAGAGGTTTTTTTTCCCTTCTGTGCTCTCTCTGCTGTTGATTATTAATATCACTGTTACCTTAGAGCAAGGATGAGGTAATGGTTTTAAACTAAAGGAGGGTAGATTCACACTAGATATAAGGAAGACTTTTTCATGATGAGGGTGGTGAAGCACTGGCACAGGTTCCCAGAGAGGTGGTGGATGCCCCATCCCTGATCACATTCAAAGTCAGGTTGGATGTGGATCTCAGCAACCTGCTCTAGTTGAAGACGTTCCTTCTCATTACACAGGGGTTTGACTACATGACCTTCAGAAGTCCCTTCAAACCCAAACTGTGCTTTGAATCTATGAAGAATGGAAGATGGGGGCAGTCTCAACCTGGAACAGAAATGGTGATCTGGAAGCACTATAATGCAGTATCTTGCTTAGCTTTGCTTTCCTCAAAGATGGAGTGGAGGAGAGAGCAGGGAGGTGAGGGCTTGCCACGTTGGCAGTTGCTGTTGATGTTGAGAGAAAAAGAAAGGATTGAGCTCTGGAGAAAGAAGAGGGAAGATGACTGCTTAGTTCTAGAGAGAAAAGGACCACAGCAGTAGCATCCTCCTGTGCACCCCAATAGCTTAGAGTAGCTCTGATTATTGTTAACAGTATAAGCCCTGAATCTGTTATTTGTTCTGTGCTGCTGTTTTTTTCTCCCTCAGGATACCAGATCATACTCAGCTCTCAAGATCTTACTCTTCAGCTGTGCTGGGGATAGATTGAAGGTGTTGACTAGATCTCTTTTGACACCCATTCCACTCACTAGGAGACTGTGTCGGAATACCTGAAACAGCAGAAGTGTTGTAAACCTTTGTGAGTGAAGTGGTTTCCAAGAAGAGATTTTGAGGAAGGGGCAAGTGGCTGTGGAAAGAGTCAGGAAACTGTTCTAAACGTAGAAGTTGAAAGACTTGCTTAATAAAGGTTTAAGCATGCTTGAACTGTGGCTCCCTCCAGGCCAGTGAGCAGCTACACAAAGAGCTTATGGATGATAGTAGGCTTCCCTACCTTCCACATGAAAGGCCTTGGACTGCTTTCTCCAAAGCAACTGGTCTCATTAAGACAGTCCTTTCCTCTGCATTACTCAGCTTAGTCTGAGGATTAGTAAAAACCAAACCACATCAAATACTTCTTAATGATGTAGCATAAGGTACCATGGGAAGGCATTGAGGTAGGAACTCCTAGGGGAGATTTATGAAGGGAAGGGGAAGGGATGGGAGGGAAGGGAAGGAGAAGAGATGGGATGGAATGGGATGGGATAAGAGGGAAGGGAAGGGAAGCAAAATGAAGGGAAGGGTAATTTCCTCAGAAAAAATAACAAGTGTCTGCTTTTGAATTGCCTTAGAAATTGGTCATAAGCCAGGAGACAGTCAAAGTCCTTAGCCATGAGCATGGTTACACCCATTGTCAACGCTAACAATGGAGACTCCATGGAGACCGAACCACGCTGGAGGCTGTTGAAAAGCTGTTTTGATAGCCAGTCATTTGGGTGCCATGCAGATGGCCTGCAGCTCAGAGTTTTATGGTTTAGTGTTGGTGGCAAATGAAGTCTGGCTCATGCATAGATTTTGGCACTATTAAGCGTATCACCATCATAATACAGAGCTCTAATAACCCTGTGCTCCGGTTCTGAGATTGGGAAAGTCTTTTGGGTATAAGAGACTTTGGCCAGGGTGAGAGGGAAAGATCTTAGGGAGAAATGATTATTCATTCACTAAAGAAAGAGGAAAATAAGGCCTTCAGGGAGTAGCAGTGCTCTGTAGGAAGGGCTGGTCATAGCAGTAACTTCTGTTAGCAGTGGTAGTGCCCAAGTAGTGAGCATACACACAACAGAGGGCAGTCGCATCCTCACTGTTGTAAGGATCCAACATTCCACCCAGGAAAGCTTGTCTGGGCAGTGGTAGAGCATTGAAATGAGAGTTTTGGATGTTAGGTGCTACTGAGAAGTCAATGGGGGGAGCTCAAGACCCACCAGGAATATTTTTCTTCAAGCACTTGAATAAATAGTGAGAAGCTGCTCTGCTCCTTTTGAAAAGGCATCAGAAACAAGGCAGTTAAAAAGAAATAATCAAAGTGGAAGAGTTCGGACCTGCATCTGTTAATGATGTACATGCATGGCTTTTTCCATGTGCAACTCCTGCCTGTGAAGTTGTCAAAGGGAGAGTGGGTGCTTTGAGTTTGCTTTCCTGGCTTTGCAGACCATCTGCTAGCTTGTGCCTGTAAATGAGAGGTGGCTGTAGAGCTGCTGTTCTGCAGACCTGGTGGTGGTGGTGGTCCTCTGTTTCAAAGCCTGGCCTTGGGAGCCTGCTGAATGTGTCCCATCTACTCTTACCTGTCACGCTTTCAGGTTAAAATGTCCGGTTAGCATCCCTCAAACGGGGTTTAACTTTGATTAATATCAGTATTATAAAGCGCTAATTGTGGGCATGAGGTTTTCTGAATGCATTGGAATTCCATTGCCGGCGCTTAGGCTCAGGGAAGGTCTCCTCCCATAGGTGCAGGGCACAAGGGTTGTTGATGGTGTGATATGTATTTCACAATAAACAGGGGTATAGAGAGTGCCAGGTCTTCTTCCTCAGGTGGCTGGAAGCAATGAGGCTGTCAGGCTCCAAGGATTTGTGCAGACCTTCACCCTTTGCCCACGTGAAGCATTAACGAAGTCAGAGAGACCCAGGATCTAAACCTACACAATAATGGCCTCTGTGGTTCAATTGTGTTAAGTGCTGCAAGCCAGAAGCTGTTCTGGGGCTGACAGCAACTGTCGGTGCTCAGCTACTTTGCAGGATGAGCCCTTCATTTTTCTGCTTTAACAAACAGCGTGGTGCCCATCTCCCGTGCACCGAAGTCACCTTTCCATGCTAAGTTTCTTAGGAAGGCTTTTCAAAAGAAAAAGGAAAAGAAAAGAAATGTAGAAAGAAAGGATGAAAAAGTCCTTAATCTTTTAGAAATATGGGAACTTGGCTGTGTTTCTAAGCAAAACCGGCTCCTTTAAGCAGTTATATGCTGCACATCTCTCAGGAGGGTATTTTAATGAAGGTTGTTTTCTTCTTTTTCAATTCTAGTCAGCTTTAGGACGAAAATGCTTTTGCACTTCCAGTGCAGGGGTCTTGGCCTGGGGTCTGCTCCCCGTGGCATTCCTCACTTCCAGTGGCATTCCCAGTGTCTTGATCTGTGCGCTATGACTGTGCCATTCTCCACTTGAGAGAGACACCGTCAGAAGTAGCACAGGTTGACATTTCAGAACAGGGAATATCCAAATGTTTCCTACCGTTTCTTTAGCTAGACCAATTTATTTCATCCTGCAGCCGTGCAGGAGTGCTCAGCAGGGAGGTCAGGTAATAAACTCAGAAGCACAGATTCCTACATTGCCTTGCGTCATACATTTATTATCCGGTGTATCTCCTCAAGTCTACGTACATGGTTCTTCCTTTAGGTAATTAAACACGGTGCTGAACGAGCAGGGATTCTCCCCGTTTTCCACCCTTGGGGTAGCTGCATCAGAGGGATATCTTTCTGGACGTCTGCATTCCCACCCTGTTGGCAGTCACCTTCTCAGTTCTTAATTCCTTTCTGTGGGCATCTTTGGAACCATGGAGTTGAAATCTCTGCCCTTAGTGCCTCTTGGTTCATACATCCTCTGCTCTCTGCTGATCTGAATAGTGTTGCTATGTGCATATGTCAAACGAAGCCATCCTTTAAGGACTTTTGCTGCCTAAGTGGAATGAGGTGATCCTTTATAGTAGCTGATGCTGACGAGGAGAAGCTCTTGGCTGGATTTCTGGATCCATTCAAGGTTTTGCATCAGCTAAGTAAGGTGGTTCCTGCAGTAAAAACAGGCCCGCCCAACAGGCTTATAGTATTTCCTGCTCTTGGGTGGTGATCTCAAGGAGCAATCTTTCTTGTGGTTATTTGGTGCTCCCAGGCCTGGCTGGGACCCAGGGAGATGCAGGAAGCACAAGGGAAGTTTTTGTGGAAAGGAGAAGACAGAAAACAGACCTGTGTTTACTGAGGGTTTAGAGATGAATGATTTCAGGAAAGGATCAAATAAACCCAGATTTGTGCTGGAATAGATGTCACGGCCTTGCCAGATAACAGCATAACCCAGGCACAAACCCAGTGTGTTGTCACATCTCAGCATTTCAATTCCTGTGTTTTGCTTGAAACAGCGATGGGGCAGAAACTCTACCTTCTTTTTAAGCTTCCATTGCAAACAGTGGCTTGGAAACACGGGTCTGACAATCTCAAATGTGAGGCCAACTGTGGCAAGGACTAAACCTTTCTTAACGGCACAGTTTCAGAGCCAATTGATCTTTGTATGCTTTAGAGGCAAGACTCAACAGTCAGCTCTTTAGAGCTTGTCATCTGATTGACTCCGGGTTTAGTTTGCAGGCGGAGCCTATTGTTCTAGTAGGTTTAAGCAGAATGAAACACTCCCAAACTGCCTTGTTTGATTGGATATCATCTTTTAATATAGTTAATACGGTCTTTTGGAGTATGAGAAATGGCTTTGCTCTTCCACCTCGGCACCAGCAGGCTGCTGGTTTCAAACCCTAATGCCTGTGCAGTCCCTGTGTTCAGAGGTACTTTACATCGCCAGGACAATATTCACAGCAGGTCTGGCTAATTTTAAGTTATTGACTCTATCATTGGTGAATCTGTGAAAGGAAGCCTTAGAACTGCTCAGTGACGGCCTCAAATCCAAATCACAGCAAATGCAGTTATTGATTTTAATTAACTGAGCCCCGAGTGATAGCAGCTCAAAGGAAGAATTGCCAGAGTGCTGTCGCTGGCCTTCAGGTTTCCCATGGCTGCCTTGTGTTTGTCCTTCTCTTCTTCAGTAATCCACAAAGATCCCTGTCCCCAGCAGCTAGCACTGCTACCAAAATCAAGCTTGGGATGACAGGAATGACCGCTTTCTAGCCCATCCTTCTCTCCTGAAATGGTGGTGCTTCCAGCCAGCTCCAATTCATAGAATCATAGAATCAACTAGGTTGGAAAAGACCTCTAAGATTATCAAGTCTTTTGGGTGACATGGTTTAGTGTGAGGTGTCCCTGCCCATGGCAGGGGGGTTGGAAGTGGATGATCTGAAGGTCCTTTCCAACCCTAACTATTCTGATTCTAAATCCAACATTTACCCCTGGACTACCAAGTCCACCACTAGCATCATCCTTGGTCTTGCCAGTCCTGCGTGTCCTTGGGTTTGTTCACATCGTTCTTGTAAGCCTTTTGTCCCAGGAGGATGTGGTGAATGGGGCTGAGGGTGGTGGGAAGGACAAAGCAACAAGACTATAGCAAGTAGTTACTTAATACCTGGAGCTCTGTGTGGAGAGGAGGGGCAGGCTGGCTAAGGCAAGGAGCTGCTCCGCTTCTGCACTCCCTACTTGATATTTCAGTTGCTTTTGCTCTTCCCTCATATGGAATCCATTTTGTTGTTTCAACTCCTCGCTAGCTAAAGTGGTTTATGTAGCACCTTGGATGTTACGGAGTCATTGGTAAGTGCTAACAAACCATCTGCTTATCTCAATTTGAGCCAGAGGATAGGCTGCAAAGTATGGCAGGGTTGGGTTGATTCCCCCCCCCCCCCGCCCTGCTTTTAATATGTCAAGGAAAAATGCAGCAGAGGGCACTGTGTTGTTAGGATTCAGGGGAACACTTACTCATTCGCACTGGGTGGCTGGGAGTAGCCTCCTCCTGATGCCTGTACAGCTAAATAACAGAGTAGTAACAGCGCTTCCTCTGAACACGAGGGTTGCAGCGTTTCCAAAGCAGCCTTTTTTATGCTGCGAGGACTTGGCTGTTTTCATTTTGAGAGCACCTGGGAAGTGCTAGCATCAGGGTCTTTTCCTATAATGTGCAGGATCTGAAAGACAGCCTTATTAAAGGCGCAGCGCAGAAGACAGATGACACGGAGTAGGCAGGCTGCCTGCAGTAGTGTCATGGTTTGTCATTTATAATGGGTGGCTCTTCCAAACCTTTGGGATTCCCATGGCACTCGGCAAATTGAATATGTGAACGTTGGTCAAGGGAAGCTTGTTCAAAGAGAGCAGGCAGCTGGGCCATGGGACACGGATGCGGATGCAGGGAGGGGTGGGATGCTGGAATGCCGCTTGCGGGAGGTCCCTGTTCACACAGAGCATGTCGTGGGACGTTTTAGAGTGTCTCCTCAAGAAACATGGCCTTGTTGAAGGCATGATTGGAGAGAACTGCAGACAGCAGATAGCATGCAGTGTGCTCGCAGCACTGAGCTCTGCCGCACGGCTCTCGCGCAGCAAGCGGTGCAACCCCCTTTACCTCTGTTAATGGCACCTGATGCATCTGGACACAGAGTCCATGGGTTTAAGAGGCCCTGTTTGTTCAGATTGGAGCCTGGCAGTGCAAACCCATCTCCCCATGCCAGCCTTTGCTGTTAAGATAATGTCAATTAATTCTAGATGCTTCAGGTGAGTGCTGAAGGTTTCTCTGGTGGGTAAGGACTCTGCTGGAGTGGGGCAGGGACAGGTCTCACAGACTATACCCATGCACAGTGAAGCATAAGCCCGCAAAAGAGGCTCATGAGGTCAGCTAGATTGCTCTTGTGCTTCAAGTTAAGCATGTGCTTAGTTAGATACATGATAGTAGAATCATAGAACCCCAGCCTGGTTTGGGTTGGAAGGGATCTTAAAGCTCATCCAGCTCCAACCACTGCCACGGGCAGGGACCCCTTCCACTAGAGCAGCTTGCTCCAAGCCCCTGTGTCCAACCTGGCCTTGAACACTGCCAGGGATGGGGCAGCCACAGCTTCTCTGGGCACCCTGTGCCAGCGCCTCAGCACCCTCACAGGGAAGAGCTTCTGCCTAAGAGCTCATCTCAGTCTCCCCTCTGGCAGGTTAAAGCCATTCCCCTTGGCCTATCACTATGTGCTCTTATAAATAGCTTATATTTAATTCATGAAGCTGGATTACTGGAAAAGGGAAAGAGACCCAGGGAAGAGGATGGACTGCTCTGCCACCATCCTGTCAGGGCAATGCCAACATGGCAGAACATGCTAAGGGTGAGGAGCAGGTAGAGCCTTGGAGAATAAAGCTAGATCCCATGGGAGCAAGGGGTTCAGTCTGTCCTGTTTTGGGTCAAAATCAGATATCCCATTTCAGTGTAAGTTCATGACCTTTCAGATGGGTTGTTAAAGGAAATGGGAAGTGGAGAAGCAGCTATAAAAATGAACAGCATTAAAAATCCCCCCAAATTAGAAGGGGAATAAAAGGAAGAAGTGGAAAGCTTTCCTCTCTCTCCCTCACATAATCGATGTTTTTATCCCAGTAATGGTGACAGGAGGTGGTCAGATGGCATTATTTAGCTGAATGGCCTGCGTCTTCATGTGTGCTCAGATAAAGTGCAAAATGACCTTTAAAAGAAATCCATTTTTAAAGATTCTTTTTGCTTCAGAAAGGTCCAACTTCAGCAGCTTGGATTTAATTCTGTCCTTGAGGGAACTGGCTGTGGGGAGGGAAGGCAGTGCTGGAGGTGTCACAGGAAATGAATGGCAGGGAAAATGTCACTTTAAGAGCGAGTGGAAAGCATGTGTGGCTGCAAAGAGGAACTGAATGAATCCTCTTCCGCTTATTCCTTTTCTCATGCTTGATTTCTGGTGTCTTCTTCTCACTGCTACTGCCTCTGCTTATGTTAACACCAATTTATTAGCTGGCTCATTGGTTAGGCTGAGCCCAGGATCACAAGAACAGGGATGCTGAAGCGGTTCAGCTGTACACACAGCCACAGGCATGGGAACACAAGTGTCTCCAGCTCTAGAAACAGGACAATCCCCACTGTGCTCCTTGGGAAACACAGACAGTGCTTTTTCCCCTGTAGATCTCCAGCAACTGACTGCAAGCATCTCACAGCTGTGAAGGACCAACAGCGACATAAGCACCAGCAGATAGGTACAAGGCCAGGGGTTTCATCACTTTGTAAGGTGTAGATTCTCTCCTTAGTGCCCACTCACACCAAGCCTCCTTTCCCCACAGCACATGGACCTCCTGGGCTGAGCATTTCTAATGTCAACCAAAGACCAGTCGCAGAGCTTCCCAGGGCACCTTTATTTCCTTGCACTTGAAGTGTCCAGCTGCCTATTGAAGTGAAGCTGGGATTGACCGTGCTGGCAGCATTGGTTTGGCTTGTCCTTTGGTTAAGCTGCTGACAAGCTAATTCACACTGCTTCATTCTCCCTGGAGATCCCAGCCCTCTCCCGGCCTTGTTGGGAAGAATATAGGAAATTGGGATGGGGATAGACAGCCAAGACTACCTGTGTGTTGGCCAATATGGGAGGGTCATGGAGGATTGACTCCTGCCCTGGGATGAAGGCATAAGCTCACTATGGACTGATGGCTACATGGTGCTTTGGATAACGTTTTGCACACAGACCCCTCCCTCTGTGCCTGGATCTCGATGCAGGATGATGCCTAATGGCTTGGCTGTCTTGGCTTGGTCCCCTTCTCTCAGCCCTGGTGTGTCTCAGAGATAATGTCCAACAGGAGATCCAATTAGAAGCTTGACTGGCTAACCAGAACCAGCAACTGGAGGCAGAAGCTGGTGTGCCTGCTGTGGATAAAATAGAAAGCTCTACCTGCAGATCCATCTGAAGGCTGCTATTGGAAATTACTGTGTCTTGCTTCTTTATTGCTATGGAATAGTCTGCTGCTTCCAGGCCTTGGATGCAACGACTCATTCACAGGAGTCCAGTAACTCTTTGTTTTCCCTCTTGCTGCTGACAAACACAATAGATCTCCCTCTAAGAGCAGTTTGTGTTGGAGCTGGTTATTACTGCGGCAAACAAGGAATTCAGGTATAATCCCATTGGCCTCTGCAGGAAGAACCTGGAGCTCAACGTTCTGCCTTCCTGGAACACTTGGAATCTCCACTTCTTTGTGCATCATGTAGCCACGAGTCTCGGCTGCCTGGATGACCGCAGGCAGATAGTCAAAGATGACTTTAAAGGCTGGATAATGTGTTTCACACCTGCATAATCCCGCAGTAGCCTAGAGGTTCAGAGTTGTTTTGTGCTGGGTTTGATGTAGGGCTTATTTTAGGCTTTCTGGAGAGATGTTGCTTTCTTAACTAACACCACAGCAGCGAGCGAGCTGCTCTGCAGAGGACCCATTTGCTTGAGGCTCTCTGCATACAAACCAGTACTCGGTGTGTGTGTGTGTGGGTCTGTGTTCAGACACACACACGGGTGGAGAAATGGGAGAAATGCTGCCCTATGGATGGGAATGCACCCCTGCACATACATGCAGGTACTCTACGAAACTGCCACCTGAGGAAAGATCTCTGTCTTCTCAGGTCTATGTGTATGGGCAAACACATGCTCATGCATGCAGAGGGAGCGCTGCCTGTCCTCAGACACAAAGGCATGTGTCTATACAGAGATGGGAAGGAGCAAAGTCATAAATGCACTTCAGTTAAGAGGCATCCTTTTATAAGGTTTACTCATGTGATGGTGCATTTATCATTGCCTGCAGCCTGACTCTACTCAGGCCCCTCACAAAAGAGTTTCACCTTAGCCTGTGTGAACCCATGAACTAGGGGTGCAATCTAGAGAGAAAACCATGGGACATAATATAAGAGCAATGTAGAAGTCCATTTTGAGCTATTCTCTCCTCCCTTTCCACCTTAACCCTCCTAGTCAAGTCATTAAAGATGCTCCTGCTGTTTTTACTCCTCCAACATCATTTCTTATAAACTTTAATAAGTAATCAGGTGTGATCAATGCCAGTTACTTACTCCTGCTCCTCTTCTTACTGTTCTGGTGCAGAGTGGTTCTGTATAAACAACCTCCTGGGGATCCTGCATTGATCTGTTCTCGGCTGATCTGAAGCTCCAACCATTTGCCTTCTTTCATTGTCCCTGGGAGAACCTGTTCTAGGAAAAGGAGGATGCTGTGAAGGCAACTGCTGGGGTGGGATCTGGATCTGAAGCCTGAGACAGGCTCCGTGGTGTTACGATATAGGGCAGACATGGCTCAGGTTCAAGTGGCAGATTCAAAGGGGGCACTTGAATGTTCTCTTTTTTTTTTGCATCTATTTTAATGCATTTATTTCTATTGCAACTGGTATCCATTACTTCAGAACTACTGAGGAGAGGAGCAGTGAGGGATGTTGTGGATCATGGTGAGGCGCTGACACAGGTTACCCAGAGAAGCTGTGGCTGCCCCATCTCTGGCTGCAAACACAGATGCAAATAGGATGCAGTAGTGTGCCAGTCTCTCAAACAGGAAGAAATTAGCCCAGCTGCCGCATCCTTGTTCATTCCTCACTTAGGGAAACGAAACTCAGGGTCTGTACACCTCTGCTCATGATGCCAGTGTTGACCCACTCTTCCTTCTAGCTGAGACAGATGATGCAATGGGAAAGCACCAGAACTCTGGCAACTCTGACAACAGTGACAACTCTCCCCCTGCCAATTCACAGCCTTTTTGTTTGAAGCCTTGGCATCAGGACTCTGTAAGATACATAGGATATGTAAAGTTAGCAGAAGGTTAAAGCGCCAAGTATCAGAATGCCTGTGTTTCCAGCACATCTGTGCTTCCAGCACATCTGTGTTTTCAGCTTGGATTAAGTGCTGTGGCACTCTTTGATACAGGAGTCACCTTACAGCCTGCCTGGAGCTGTCACAAACAGTCTGCTTCTCTTTGCTCCCTCTCCCCTTGTGCCACAGCCCATTGCACCAGTAATGCTGAGGGTGAGGACAGGGAAACCCCCCGACCCCAGTGTGCGGCCTCCCTGCATCTGGGAGAATAAAATCTGCTTACCCCCTCGAGCAATTATAAGCAATAACTATTTTGCTATTCAAGGACTGTGATTTCAACACTCGAGGGGTTAATGCAGCAGGGAGGCAGCTGATGCTTTCATGCCGGTATGCTGTATCAAACAGCACAGTTTCCAGGAAGATGAATATCCGTAACCAAGTAGCACAGCAGAGCCCAAAGCCTGTTCAAAAGAATTCCTTTTGATGATCTGGTTTTATTACTTTCAATGAACTGGAGTCTCCAAGGTACCGGTGAATAAGGGATGCTGTAAAGCGGCATCTTGTATACATGTTTCAAGCTGCGTCTGCTGGTGCTAAAAAGGATGAAAGAGAAACTGCTTAGCAATGACCCTAGGGCCTAAACCCAGCTCAAGCTTCCACAGGGCATTTGCTGAGACAAAAAGAAGATCTTAACCATTTGCACTGGGACATGACAACTGGGATGTAGCCTACATCATTCACTTTCCCACTGGGAAAACAAATCCATTTCCAGGACGGAGCATGTGGCATGTGTTATAGGTTTCATAAAAGCTCTTCTGCCACTGGAGGAGAAAAGAAGAGAAATGTCAGCTCAGGAACAGGTAGATGTGAATTATGGGGCTCTGTGCTAGCTGGAGAATACCTGTGATTTAATAATATGCTGTGTGAGACACTACGCTGGTCAGAAACCCTCTGCAGAAATACAGTGCTTAAATTCACCATTCGTGCGTTGTCTCTACATGATATGGGGATTTGAGTGTAAAAGCCAGCTTGGAGACCCACCTGGGAATGTGGTTCAACATAACCCCCACCAGACATGCAAAGGGAGGCAAAAAAGAGGGAAACCTGATCAAAATCAGCAAAAGGAGCACCCAGTCCTGGTTTCTTCTTTAGGCATCATCTTGCCATTAGTGTAACAGCACAAAAGAGAAGCTTCATAGCTGTAGGCTGGAGCTCATGTTCTGAATGGATAAGGACTGAACTGTACAGAAGCCCAGGCTGTTTGACCCTCCTGTTATCATTAAAGGACATCAGCTCCTGCCCTTTCTCCCTGTGCTCTGCGTACACCATTATACCAATATTAGCCTGTGCACTGCCTCTCAGCGCACTCGCTTTGGAATTCAAATCATGTGTATGTTTTATAAAAGGCTCTCTAGTGTGAGCCTCAGAAATACATATGCACTCTCCAACTGTGTGGGTTTTCTCTTGCCTGCCTAGTGCACAGATTACTCATTGTAACATGATAAATGAATGGGGCTCTGCAACCCGCTTTATAGTTTACAGTTTTTATAGTGCTTTGCCGCCATATGTTATAAACTCATGAAGCAGTTGTAGTGTGTAACAGGTTTTTCTGTCTGTTTATTTAGTTATTTGCTAGTTCTTACAGCTGTATATACATGTATGGATGTGTGGAAATACAGAGGGGTGTTTGGTGGACTGAAGCCTCAGAGAAGATCAGCAGCATTCTGGAAAGCACTTGAGGGGCAGAAAACAAGAAGGACAGAAATATTGCCTTGGTATCTGGTGAGAAGTGAGGAGATTGAATAGAAAGCCTCTTCACAGGGAAAATTCACATTTCCTGGTCGGTAGCATTTTGGGGCAATTTCTGCTAAAATCAACTCTATTGTAGAGCGAAGGGAATGCAGGATGTAAAATTGCATTGTGAAAAGCCTGGGGAATCTGCCTGTGATCCTGTAGCGCCCAGACAGAGAAGTTGTGAGCCAAGGAATGAGGAAAAACAGCTTTTAACAAACTGGGATTTAATTAATACTGCCCCATCGCCGGCAGTGTTCAAGGCCAGGTTGGACACAAGGGCTTGGAGCAAGCTGCTCTAGTGGAAGGGTCCCCTGCCTATGGTAGGGGTTTGGAACTGGATGGACCTCCTCTTGTGACTTCCCTGCGAGTACTCTTAGGTTAGGTCCATCTTTGCTTCATCAGTTATGAGTAGGGAATTCTATTCACTGAGTACCAGACAGGTTGATTTAATTTCCCCACGTTTCCTGGTGGGAAATCAAGCTGGTGTTTTAGTGGAAATCCCCAGACATTGAGCCTACTTGCAGTCAAGGCCTGACAGAAGGAATACATATAGCTGCCTATATATCTAGATCTGTGTAAGCATGCATTCTTTCCAAATATACAAACACGCTCCATGCATAGGTGTATGTATATATGTATGAGCATGTGTATTTATTCTGTGCCTGGCCGGTTTCAGCATCTTCCTTAGCAATTCCGCTCGCATTCCCACGTGTCTCCCTGTTTAACACAGTTGGACAGGACGTGTTTACACTTTATTGAAGAAACACTGTAAAAACAAGAGGATCTTAATCATCACTAACCGTGGTAGCTGCAAATTAAATATCTGGGCTCTTGGAAGCTCATTCATCATAAATATCCTACGTGTCTGAGAGGGAGTCTAAAGGAACCGGTGCTAGTTCTAGCTGATGGAGGTTCTTAGAAGGACATATATAGCATAGGTAAACTACAATAACATCTCTAATGATGGATCTAAATAAGAATAGTTCCTCGTTTGTGTATGTCTTATTTTACCTGTATCATATATCTTTCCCATTTAGAAAAGAGCTTTGAGACAGGAGCCACTCTTTAAGGTCATAAGTCAAACTGAGGAAGGCAGGAGGGAATCCACATTAAGGGGTCAAACAGGATGGAGGTTAAATGCTGTCATAAAACGACAACAATAATTCACAGTACCCTTTCTCTGGCCACAGCAGATCAACCGGGGGACCCTTTTGTGTGGTAGCAGTTACAACATAGCTGATGATTCAGAGAAAGACGACTAGCTTAATTAGTAGTTTCATTAAGCCAGTTTTCTAATGGCTCAGACTGAAGGGAAACTCTTTCTTCGCTCTCCTAGAAGGGTAAATTATGATGAGTATTTTCCCACCAGGCTGTTTTATTTACCTACTGAATTTATGTTTGTGTCTGTATTCTGGAAGAAAGCTAAGCCTAAACTCTGCATCCAATCCTACTGAATTTTGGCAGATGGAAGATGGATATACCCTGTCTTGCAGCACAAACTTGGCTTCGCCACTGTGCTCACAGGCTAAACACACCTCTCCATAGAGCTAATAAGAACCATACTTTATCTGAAGAGTATGATTTCCAGCCCTTGATTTTACATCAGACATGCCAGGTACTCAGCCCCTCCTGGAAGTCAGACCACTTCATTAAGCTCCTCAGCAAGGCTTTAGAGGGCTTGCTTCAGCTTTCTGCTTTTGAAATGAAGAAATGCAGATTTGCTTAATTGCCTGCATAAGGATTTAATTGAGGAAAAAAACACCCCATGTTCACAGTAAGCTGCAGACAGACAAGCTGTGGATATTAACTTCATCAAGGCAATGCAGGCCAGTAACACCTTAGTCACTGCAGATGCTCCTCAAAGTGTGCATAAACAACACTCAACACGCAGCTAAGCTGCATCTCCAGAAGGGCTGAGGTTTATGTGCTGTGCTGCAGCGTGGGGTTAGGAAAAGCAACAGTTGGGAGTTTTTAGAAGGAAACACAGCAATCTGGAGGAGCAACCTCTCTTTATATTATGCAAATGCTTTGCAAGTTTCTGTTGGGGGGGGGTTACTTTGGTAGGCAGTTGGAGAGGATATGGAGGAGCTCTCGCGCGTAGAACTAACATAACAGTGCGTCAGCTTGCACTTCACCCAAAATAAAAGCAAATTACTGATTTGCTCTATAAAAAGGTCACTGTCTCCCAGATATTTTTGCTCGAGAGATGTTACCCACCAGCATCAATATGGTCTGTATGAGGGAAAGCTGCTACTGAGGGCCTGGGTGAGTGTGTGAGTGTGTGAGTGCTGGAAGAGGGGAGAGAGGAAGGAACTCCCTCCTAAAGAAGCTTAGAGAAAAAGGAGATAAAAGAATAAATCAACTGTCTCATCCCTTTCTCTGCGAATCAATTGAGAAAGATTAAACAATTCATTGAATCATTGCCAATCCAACGAGGCATTTACCAGCACAGCCCAAGGAGATCCTTAGAATAACAGTGGAGATTCCTCAGCTCTGATGACACTTGAAAGGGTCAGGAAGAGTGGTCTTGAAGGCAAGACCTGAGGAGTGGTGATGGGCGCACCTTGTTCTTCCTCTCCAGTAAGATGAGTGTTTGCAGTGCTGCAGGATTTCACAACTGCTTGGGATGTAATTGGATGGAGAGACCTGGGGGGACGTCGTTGTTCTGTGATGGGTGAGATAATGGTTGAGGTGTTGGTCTGTACCGTGGTGCCGCAGAGGCTGCTCTGGAACCAGCCCCGCTGGTGGTTGTGTTGGGTGTCTGAGCTGTGCAGAGGAATTTAGCCAGACACAATCTCTTGATGCAGGTGTCTCCAGTCTTGGTTACACGCAGGCTTCCTGGGGCCATCTCAGCACCCTGCTTGGCTCTGTCTCCATTTATTCACTGAACAGAAACAGGATTTAGCCCTCACCCATCTGCTCCAAAGGCATTCACACCCCTGTCTCTAGACAGCCCTCCTAAAGACATCACCTGAGTGCTCCTCCTCTTTTCTTTGTTCCTCATTTTCCTCCAGCCACATCAGGATTTCAAGGTAAAATCTTGGAAGCAGGAACAAACTAGAAATGGACATAACATGCAATATTTGCAGATCTTAGGTCTAGATGCACCCATTTTAACAAATCCAGCCTCAGGTGCTGTTTGAGCCAGACTACTTCATTCAGTAATTCCTGAAGAATTCCTTTGATTGCTTTGATGTTATTTGACTTCCCCTTTGGCAAGTCATGGTCTCCTGTGAGATTCAATCTCACAATTACCTGAACTCCCACTGTTAAGTGTGGAATAGTCCTAACTCCCATGGAGTCTGTTGAAATCAGCTCTGGGCAAGATCAAGCCACGAGTCTAATCTCCCTCCTCCCCTCCTGCTCCCTTGCACATCCAGTTCTGTTGCTTGTTAAATCATGTAGTCCTGCCTTTCAGAGTCACCAGGTACTACGTTAGTACTGCTGTCCCCCCCCTTCCAACACCTCCAAGGTGTTCGGATGGCAGATCCTGTATCGCGCGATGTCTGATGCCGAGGACACCGATGCCATCATCAGATGAAACGAAGCTGACGTTGGTAGTACATGCAAATTCAGCCAGGAACCCACATCCCAAACTGCCATGTAAATCCACACTCTGACATCCGCAGGCACGTGCCCTTGGTTCAGGATCTTAAATGTGTCAGAGAAGGCGATTGCCAGGCACTGACTCCTGGCCCTGATTTACAAGGGAAATCTGCACCGCAGTGGCATAACCTTTTCATCGCCTTTGCTCTGAGCAGAGAAATGGATTGGTTTTAGACAACTCGGAGTGTGTTTCCAGGATGGCAAGTGATAAACCCAGACACAATTGGCCATCAGCAGAGCCACAGCTCCTGCCTGTGCACCTGCTCTTAAACCCTCCCTGGTGGCAAGAGAAAATGGTGTTGCTTCAGCTCTCGGCTTTGCGTAGTCAATGGAAAGAATCAGGTTGGGCTGATGTGGGGCTAGAGAAATCTTGGCTTCCCATCAAGGCTGCTCAAGTGATTCAATGTATGGCTATGGGCACTTGCAGCTCGATAATCAAACTGCTACAAAGCACATGGCCTTCAAGTCTGGCAGTGCATAGCCATGAGGTACATTTATTGTGCTGTTCCATCTGCTGCACAGGGACATGGTCCAGGTCTGGCCACATCCATCCCTGTGTCCCTGTGCCCTGTGAAGGTCTCTCAAGCTTCCTGCCTCCTCCTCTGTGCCAGATCAGAGTAGCTCCTATCACAGTAAGGATGAGGAAGGCAAACAGCCTCATGCTCTACCAGGCAGCATCAGTGGCACTCAGATCTTCTTCCTGCCCTGTGGGAGATCTGTGCTATTTATCTCATTCTGAATCTCTGCCTTAATATCTGCAGCTTCTTGTTTCAAATGATGAGTGATCTGATGACTGGCATTAACAGCGATTAACAGAAACTGCAGAGTTAGAAGCACTGAGTGCGTATGCACTATCTGAACCAGGCCAGTCAGTAGACTCAAGAGAGATTTATTCTGCATCACTCTCAGCCCTAGAAGAATGATGCTAAACTCTATCCTTGCTTTATGAAGCCTCTTATGGCACCCCACTGCTAGATTCAACAAACCATTTTGCATATATTTACTGTCTTCCGAGCCCATAAAAGCTGGCTTTCCTTTATTAACTACAGTTTACTGCCACTCTCAGCAGAAGCAAATACTAATGGAAATGAAACTGGACTCATTTTGAAGACCCGGTATGCTTCCAGATGTTGTTCACGTTCGCAATGTCTTGTCAGACTGTAACTGCATGTATTGTGATTACAAAATGGTTAATAAAAAGCGTCCTCCAGATACTATCACTTCCTCCACCCTGTATAACTATTTTAATGCACGAATCCTTTGGAGGCTCCTATTGTTTCTATATCCCTGACTCCCATAAAGCCTTAGTGCCAGCAAGTGCTGAGCACCCAGCACTTACTACACGCCATGTGTGTGATCATCACTCTGGTGATGAGTTCTGACAGCATAATCTTGATAAAGTTCATTCCTGACAAACAATATACATACAGGTTTAGGGGAAAAACATCACACCCTGGTAGCAGTGACAGGGTAACCTTTATGAGGGCACAGTCCTCCTAATTGCTGCAGAATTCCTGCTTTAGAGAGGTTCATTGGGCTCACAGTTGGCTCTGCCTCCACTTGCTTTCCTTCCAGTTTAACTTTGACACTGTAATTAGTTTGCCCTCCTTGCCTTCCCTTGAGGCCATTGCCTCTATCAGTCCCCAAAGGGTCTCTCAGCTGTATTGCAGGAGCAGCTCATAGGGTACATAAACCTATCTAGCTCTGGATCCAAAATTTGGGCCATTCTCTTCTCCTTCTGTGCTCCTGGGCTCCAGAAACAAAATGGTTTTTATGATTTAGTGTCTGATTTCTATGCTGAGGATACAATGATGCAATCACTACCATTTGTTTCTTGTGGTAGCACCATTTGTACAAACGCATCCCTGATGATTCATAGGCAATCGGAGTTGGTAGGTACCAGGATGTATGCACTGAATGGCTTTTTAGTAATGTATTCACGAGAAATTAAGCTGAAACTTAGCAGCTCATTTTCCAGATGCCACAGATGCAACTGTCAGACAGGAACAACTCCCAGTGCCTGCTTGCCTGAGCCAGAATGGAACTGGAGATTTGCAAGTCAAAAGCTTTGGCGCACATTTTCCATCACCAGTGGTGATTTCTTTTGGCATTCAGCTTTACACAAAACCACTCTCTTGAAATCGGGTCCCTTTCACTTTGCTCAGCTTGGACACCCATAGGGCAGAGGCACTGAAATCCATGGGCAGGTTGAGAAAAATACCAGGTTTTGTTTCCAGCTGTGAAACACTGAAGCTTCCAGACCTCCTGCTTCTTTGTGTGCGGTGAAACTTACTGCTACTAATGGGAAACCTGCCATCCGGAGCACCTTACGGGCATGCAGTGAGAAGAACAGCCTATGCCTTGACTAGCACACAACCCACAGCAGCCTCGCATAGCCTCAGGTGAAGCCACAGAGAAACAAAAGGGAAAGACCTCTAAAGCAGCCATTTGCCCCACCACCAGCTCCCATTGCCCAGACTGAGGAGTACATCCCTCTGAAAGTCAACGGCATTCAAACCACCTTGAAAGTTCAGAGCATTTACTCAAGGTCACCCAGGACATATGGAGCAGAGGTACAAGCCATGTCCAGCACTTGGAAGTCCTTGGCCAAAACCTAAACCACTCTCTTCTTGCTCCAGACCTGTCCCCATCCACACAAGCTCATAAGGACGAGGACTTGGAGGACGTGCTCAGGCATCACATATACCTTTTTCTGCGTGCAGAGGGGATGATGTTAATTACCCTCTATTCTGGAAAGCAATAAATAAATAAGTAGATGGAGATCCGGAGGAAAAGAAATAATCCATAAATTAGAAACTGATGATTTACGAGACGCCACCTGAGGAAAATTCTCCGCCTCCTTTATGCTTGGCTATTTCAGTGCTGTGTTCTGAGGCTGAGAGAAGGGCTCCTATTATGCAGATGAGGCTGGGATAATGATTTTGTGCTGCCTGGATTACAGAAGCGTGTTTTGGATGCGGGTGTATTTAAAGCATCTTAGCAGGGCTCAGAGTTCCCCGCGTAATTTGATGAGCAGTAAGTAAGACACAGGTATGCCATGCAAGCAGCAAGATGTTAAAAGGTTAGAGAACTGTATTACATCCAGTCATGTGAGAGAGCAAATTAACAGTGCTGTTCTTCCAAAGAGACATAGGCTGTGGGGGGAAAGATGATCAGACTGAGGAAGAGAAGACGTCTTAACTGGAGACCTTAGAGCATCTCCAGTGCCTAAAGAGGCTCCAGGAAACCTGGAGAGGGGCTTTGGACAAGGGCCTGTAGGGACAGGCCAAGGGGAATGGCTTTAACCTGCCCGAGGGGAGACTGAGATGAGCTCTTAGGCAGAAGCTCTTCCCTGTGAGGGTGCTGAGGCACTGACACAGGGTGCCCAGAGAAGCTGTGGCTGCCCCATTCCTGGCAGTGTTCAAGGGCAGGTTGGACACAGGGGCTTGGAGCAAGCTGCCCTAGTGGAAAGTGTCCCTGCCCATGGCAGGGGTTGGAGCTGAAGGAGCTTTAAGGTCCCTTCCAACCCAAACCAGGCTGGGATTCTATGATGTTGGTCTGACTGGGAGAGTTAAAAGAAAAAGTGACCCCAAAGAGACTTCCCAGCTCTCCCTGTTGGGCTGCAGGGACTCAGTTGTTCTTTCAGCTGAGTTTGACTTTACAATTTTAATCTTTTTTTATGTATTTATATGAACACATGGCAAAAAAACACCCACATTTATTCATGCAATGGCATTTCCTGTGCTTGTTTGAGACATCAGTAAGAGAGCCTTGTCCCCAAAATCAGTCCCTTTGGAATATTTCCCCATTAGTTCTCTCTGATAGCAAAGTGGGAAGCATGATGCTCCAGCATACAATTCCTACTGACATCCAATCAAAACATCTGACCTAACATTTTACTACTGACACTCAAATTACAGGGCATCTTCTGAACAGCAAACCAGTCCCTTTTTCCCTTTTCTCCCCTTCTCTACCTCTTTTCCTCTCTCTTCCCTGTCCCCTTTCTTCCTTTAATGCAATGTGTGATTGTTCCTTGTCAGGCTGGAGCACGTTCCCATCCCGCTAAGTGTCAGCGTGCAGCAAATTGTGCTTTCCCTGAGCAGTGGCTGATGGAATGAATGGCAGCCCTGAGATAGTCCTGTCCTTCACAATGCAGAAAGGCCCAGAGTTCCCACAATTGCTTTTCCCTCCGAGCGCATTATGGTAGCAGGTCAAGAGAGCCAGAGAGTTAGAGGGGAGAGAGCAGAGAATTAAAACTATGGTCTGGAAAACTTGCAATATCCTGATTAGAATCAGAGGGAGCCAAAACAGAAAGGGCATGAGAAAAAAATCACCCAGAAGAAACCACTCTTTCTCTTTGTGTCAGCTAAATCTCATGTGCTTCTGCGAGGCTGAGGTTTAGGGCTTTAAGCTGCCGATGAAGCCACAGCTTCATCTCCTCCCACTGTGACGGGCAGAAAGGTGATGTTCAGTGGCAGCTCTTGCATCCTTAGTGCTTGTCATTGGATTTCTCCACGCTCATATCCTACATGTTATCATACATATCCTACATCTTATCATTCATATCCTACATGCATTCTGTGCAGAGGGCTCCTCCTTAAAGGCTTGTCTTAGCTCCTGATGGTTCAGGAGTTCAAAGGCAGTGAGCTCTGCCCCAGCTCTTTCTCCATTGGGAACCGGGAGACAATCCTTGTTAAACAACTTGATTTTGTTGCTGGTGTAGTTTTAATGTCGTATTTCCTAGGTAATGGGACCTAAACTGTCTTTCAGCATCATCTGCTGCAGAGATCCATGCCATGACCACTGTGGACACCTAGGTCTAGGTATGGACACCTCGTATCCACACACACAGGATCTTAAACCACGACAGAGAGGGAGGCAAGTGGCTTTTTGTACAGGCCTCCCATCAGCTGCCCCACTGAATGTGAAAGGCCCATGAGACTCTGCTTGAGGAACTGCTGGAGCAATGCCTGCTTCACCTTCACTGTTTCCAAATAAGGATGACAGAGCTGCACATCATTGCCCCATTACATACAGTTATGTTTTGTACATTGCCCCTACTCTTCTCTCACTTCAGTGTTTTTGTCTCTCTAGGCTGTGGGATCTTTGGAACACAGATGTCTCTGTACCAGACTATTGCACTTGGATCCCTATAGAATAATGCTAATATCAGGGCTTGTCTGTGCCCATTGACTGCTCCCTGGTGCTCCCAGTACCGCAGCCTGGCCCTGGGCTCTGCCCCCAGCCCTGAGCATTGCACAAGGGCAGCAAGGGCACTGCTACAACACCAGAGAGCACAACCCGAGAGCATCGCTCCAGGGAGCGCCTGCCTGCGATTAAACCCTGCCAAAGACACTACAAGGCTTTCCTGAAGAGCTCTCCAGCAATAAGCACTTTCCTGCCCTCCTGCCACCTCGAACAGTAACAGCAGCTGTTACCAAGCCAACAGGAAAGCAGACAAAGCTCTTGCACTGGGGCTGGGAGATTCACCTTAATGGTATTCACTTGCTGCAGTTTGGAAGCACTGTCAGAGCGATCACCAAGCAGTTAGGCATCCTGGATGTGGAAACACTGGATGCTCATGTAGGGGTGAGACTCCCTGCCTTTTCCACTGGAGGCTTTATGGGTTCAGCCTAGAGGTAATAACAACATGAGAACCAGGGGTACTTTCCTGAGTCCCACCTCGCTCCACCTCCGTTGCCATGGGCTCTGAGCAAACAGACGGTTTCTCCTCACTGCCTGGGCTGGTGGCATATGGCTTTCTAAACGTGTTTACTTGAAAGGTTTGAGTTTGTATCCAGCTCCTAACTTCCAGCAGGTCCCCATCAGTGTGCTTCATTTGCCTGCCAGAGTGATGGGCCAAGCACACTTCCCATCTACTTTCACTGCATGGACTCATGGAATGGTTTGGGTTGGAAGGGACCTTAAAACTCCTCCAGCTCCAGCCCCTGCCACGGGCAGGGACACCTTCCACTAGAGCAGCTTGCTCCAAGCCCCTGTGTCCAACCTGGCCTTGAACGCTGCCAGGGATGGGGCAGCCACAGCTTCTCTGGGCAAGGTCAGGTTGGATAGGTCTTGGAGCTGGTCCCTTCCGACCCAACCCATTCTATCCTATGGTCCTATGATTCTAGGCTATGGGATTTTCAGGAGCACAGGTGTCTCTGTACCAGACCTATGACATTTGAGTCCATATAGAATAACATTAATTCTTTTCATTTCTTTCTTATCCCAAGCAGTGAACTTCCATCCCCAAGCACAAAAAGTAATGCTACCTTAGGAAACGTTGCTGATCATTTCTCTGTCTTCTAAAGGTCTCTGTCATCCAGGGTACAGAGGCATAGCAGGAACCAGCGTCTGGGAGCTAAAGTCAGGTAAATTGAAAGGAGGAATAAGGAGCTAAGGTTCACATTTTAAACAGTGAGGTTGATTAAGCACTACTTCAAAGCAAGTGGTAGATTTCTTATATCCACCTGGCCTTAAAACAAGCCTGGAGGCACTTTCTGGAAGATGTGTTTTAGCAGACACAGGTTGTTAGGCTCAACACAGGGTTATTGGGTGAAATGTAATGGCCTGAAATAAACAGGAGCTTGGCCAAGCTGTGCTAATGGCCCTTTCTGGCCCTGAGCAATCTGACTCAATGAATAGCATGCATATCAATATGCACTCTCTAAAGCAAGCTACTTAAATACGTGCCCAACTCTAAGGTGGAAGTCTTCCAGCTCTCTCCTATAGGACTTGCCTAGTAAATCAAGACTCACATCCTGCAGGCTTGATCTGATACACCTTGAAGTCAGCGGGGATCTTTCCCCTGACCACTTCAGGCTGCAGATCAGGCTGTCAGAAAGACATAAATAGGTTCCTGCAACTCCTGGAAGTGCGTTTTCATGCTGAAAGCACTTTGCACTTGTCTGATGAAGGATCTCCAAGCACTTTGCAAACATTAATTCGCTACTTAATTAAACTTAAAACACAAGGCAGATGACTTTGTGTCTTTCTTCAAGCACCATTTATCAAAGGAACAGGTTGCGCTTGTCATGCTGATAACAGCGAGTAACTTTCCCTGCTTGCATTGTGTTTCTAAATCCAGTTTAAGTTGTTTTCCTTCAATATGAATAATTTTGGGGGCCGTTTCTGAAAGAAAAAAATGCAATCCAAGCACACTCCCTGATTTTGTTGGTGGTGCTGGAAATTAGAGTACAAACGCTTTATCTGCATTACAAATACAGTACAAAGTGCCGGGGTGCTTTAATCTATCTCCTAGAATATATTTCTGTTATTATTATTCATGCTTGAAGTGCTTCATCTTAATGCTCACAGTCGTTACCGTAGGCACACGCAGCAGCACCAACCCCAGCAGAGGCTTTGCTGGGGTTTGTTGTCTTTCTCCTGATGCTGTTATTACTTGGATGACATTAAAGCATAAGCAAGCCACCAGATGTGCCCACAACCTGGTAGCTCTCTTGGTGGGAGGAAATACTTGATCGGAGGAAAAGGGGGTTTCTGTGTGTGTGTGAATATTGGGATAGCGTCCTAAGTGCTGCTCGATGGTGGTACCAAAAAGCAGATTGGAAAACATTGCCTAAAATCACATGTGAGGAAGTACATAGCTGCAGGGAAAGACCTGATGGTGCTGGATTTATATTGGGGTTGGCTTGACTAATCTTCCAGCCCCTATTCTGAAGCACAGATACGCCTGCCTCCCTCTGGCTATTGAAAGCTAAAGGATGATGGATCTGAGGTTGCAGCATGAGGGGGAATTACTGGAGCTTCAGTTCTTTCCAAATGAACCATCTGCTTAGCAGCCAGGGCAAGTGTAAGGCAGGAGACTTCAGCTTTCCAAGGCTGGTGCCTCATATTTACTTCTTCCTACAGATTAAGGGAGACTTGACAGATATGGGACAGATGTATTTAAGGATGGTGAAGAATAACATCCTGGGTGCTCATTACTTGCTATAAACTCAGCACAAGGTCAGCCTGAGACCTGGTGCACCCATAGACAGAGCTGCAGGAGGAGTGACCACCCCAAACACGCTGCAGACATGGCAAAGCTAAGAGGTCCTGTACTGCAGCATCTCGGGACTGAAATGTCACCTAATGTAAAACAACGGTTTCATCCAGGTAGGTGCAACTAATGCCCTTTAGAGCAGCTACGATCTGGCCCACAGCAACCAGTTTTACTCCTTGATAGCTCAGAAAGGGCTCAGTTGTTTTCTGCATCATTTGAAAGCAGAGTGAATGGGGACTCACAGATATTCCTATCGGAACTCTGGACGCCAGTCTCTTTTATCTGATTCCCCTCTCTTCCCTTCTGTTTTTTAAGCAAAATCTCATTAATCAAGCCATTATGAGGAAGCGTTAGTGTTTTGAGTGCATTTGCTATGTATGGACAGAGTCAGCACACACATCCAGCACATGAAAATTTGATCATCCGCACTTGGGAAAGAGGTATCAAAAGGCATAATTTAATATGTTCTCATTGAAAAAATCATGAACTGCACATTCCTCCATACTGTACATTCGACAATCCTAATTACTGAGGCTATTTATTTTAGGAGGACAATTGTCACAGCCTGAAGTGTTAGAAGGAGCTGGTGCGGGGGGGGCTGGTTTGGTTTGGATGACAGTGAAGGCCATCCTCCAAGACCACCACTGAACTTCATATGGGGCCATGAAAGCGCTGTTTGTCATAATGATTTCTCTCTCAAGGTGGAGAATGATGGAATTAGGCCATTGCATTGGAAAATGCCTGGCAGAAGCAAAGCCCCTGTGATTTCTTGGCTGGTTGTGTTTGTGTGTGGTTGCTGGAACCTACAAGCTGATACAAACCTTTCTTACTTGTGGAAGGAGAAATGGAGTTGAGGTTGTTCAGATGGGTCTGCAGATGGCCATCTAGAAGCAGAATGGAAAGTGCTTGATTGGGATCACCTGCAGCAGCCTTTGCCTTCGCTGTGTGTTCTAGGGCAGATAAGAATAGAGAGATATGAAATTATTTAATCACCTGTATTTTAGGCTGAGCTGCTCCATCACAGAGATGTTGTGCGGTGGAAATTGTTTAGTCCATAAATACCTGTGAATCTCCCATCTTGCCTCTGTGTGCCTCCTTCATCATACAATACCAGACTGGTTTGTGTTGGAAGGGGCCTTAAAGCTCTTCCAGCTCCAACCCCTGCCACAGGTGGGGACACCTTCCACTAGAGCAGCTTGCTCCGAGCCCCTGTGTCCAACCTGGCCTTGAACACTGCCAGGGATGGGGCAGCCACAGCTTCTCTGGGCACCCTGTGCCAGCGCCTCAGCACCCTCATAGTGAAGAATGTGGCCCCTTTAGGCACTGGAGCTGCTCTAAGGTCTCCCCTTCAGGAGCCTTCTCTTCTCCAGGCTGACCCAGCCCAGCTCTCTCAGCCTGGCTCCAGAGCAGAGCTGCTCCAGCCCTCGCAGCATCTCCATGGCCTTCTCTGGACTCACTCCGACAGCTCCACATCCCTCTTGTGCTGCTGCCCCAGAACTGCAGGGGGGTCTCCCCAGAGAGCAGCAGAGGAGCAGGATCCCCTCCTTTGAGCTGCTGGTGATGCTGCTGGTATGCAGCCCAGGATACGTATTCATGGATGAATACACAAAGGTGGTAGCATTTTCCCATTAGAGTTTGGTGGACAATCCCCTCCTAATGGGAGGGCATGTTCGTCTGAGGGAATGTGCTGCAATGTATGCAAATATGTGCAAATGTATGCAAATTTGCAATCTACTTTTCCCCCACCTTGTTTTGCAGAGGATATTAGCAGGTATGCAAAGGTCTAAAATTATCCAATTGAGAGGAATGCTGTGTGAGTGTCAGGGGGGGCTGGTACCCCAAAGTTTGGGGTTCATTCAAACAGATGTACACTGAAATCTCTCCTTCCACCCATTCTTAATAAAGAGATTAATTGCTTGCTCCCTTCTCTGCAGGAAAACCTAACTCATAAGCACCTAACTGGGCTGGGGGCAGTGGATTAATGTGAGAACTGCTGGCCTGCTGCTGCAATAGAAGGAGTTGGCAAACCTCATGGCAGAGCTCCTTCCGCTTGCTTTTTACTCTGTGATTTGGAAATTCAGTGACAGAAGGATGGTTTTCAAGCTACCTCCTCTCTGGATTGAACACAGGCACCCAGAATTTGACATTTGGAACAAAACAATGCTTGATCCAAAGTCATACAGCAACTCTGTGATTGCACTGCGGGGGTTTTTCTTGCTCTTGTAAGAGATGCTTTTCCTCCCTGCTTGCAGCAAGCCAGAGTGTTCGGCACCCTCAGAACTAAGCAGCGGTGCATTGGATGATTCCCTCTATGAGCTGGGAGTAAGACATCTTCCTTACTTCATGTCATCATGTGGAAAAATTAAGAAGCAGCCCTCAAACCGTCCAAATACGCAGTTATCCATGAAAGGAAACACTTGTAGAGCTGGGGCTTGGGTCTGAGCTATGACAGAGCTCTGTCTAAACCTGCATCCAGATCTGGTGTTGGTGAGCCTGGGAGCACTTTGGGTTAATGGCCTTAGAATCATAGAATCGTTAGGGTTGGAAAGGACCTTCAGATCATCCAGTTCCAAGCCCCCTGCCATGAGCAAGGACACCTCACACTAAACCATCTCACCCAAGGCTCTGTCCAACCTGGCCTTGAACACCACCAGGGATGGAGCATTCACAGCTTCCTTGGGCAGCCCATTCCAGTGCCTCACCACCCTGACAGTAAAGAACTTCTTCCTTAGATCCAATCTAAGCTTCCCCTGTTTAAGTTCTAACCCGTTACCCCTTGTCCTGTCACTCCAGTCCCTAATGAAGAGTCCCTCCCCAGCATCCCTATAGGCCCCCTTCAGATACTGGAAGGCTGCTATGAGGTCTCCACGCAGCCTTCTCTTCTCCAGGCTGAACAGCCCCAACTTCCTCAGCCTGTCTTCATACAGGAGGTGCTCCAGTCCCCTGATCATCCTTGTGGCCTCCTCTGGACTTGTTCCAACAGTTCCATGTCCTTTTTATGTTGAGGACACCAAAACTGAACAATACTCCAAGTTAGGTCTCACAAGAGCAGAGTAGAGGGGATCTTGCATCTACATCATGCCTGAACAGCTATGAGAGTCTGGATCTGGGTCCAAAGATGACTGGTTCTTTGCTGTGTTTTGTGTTGGCTTAGGGAAAGCACAGGGTGATTCTTTGCCCAAACCATTCAACTCTCCACTCTTGTCTGAGCAAGAGTGGCAATCTCAGAAGCAAAGATATCCTGAAGTGTAAGTACTTTGCTCAGGCCAGAGCTATCAAAAGATCCTGAAATCTTATCACAGAATCAGAGACCTCCAGCAGGTCCATGTCCCTGTGTTGGTGCCCCAGAGCTGGGCACATTACCGCAGATACGGAGTGATGAGCCAACTAAAATCAAGGGTAGGAGAGCAGCAGTTCGAAACGGATTGGCCACATGGGGCAGAAAACCTGTGGTCCCACTCCGGAGGCAGAGAGAGCCATTTCCATAGGACCTAAACGGTGGCTCCTCTTCTCCCCCTCCTTTGCAAGAGCCCCATCTCTGTACACCCTGAAAGGGGAGAGATCCCTTGGGAAGGGCGGTCAGAGAGGTCTGAAACCATCCCATTCCCATCCCTTGCTCGTTGCCAGCGCTGGCGCTCCGGGAAGATGTGGGGAGAGGTGGCCACAGGGTGTCACTCGCACCCCGCGAGTGAACCACCCCACGGCGCATCCCGAGCTCCTCCCGGGGCAGGGGGGACATGGGGGGGTGCCTGTGCTAGATAGACCCCAGAGCAAGACAATACAAACCTTGGTGCTGCCGGTCAGGAATCGCGGCTCTTTTTCACAGCACTCCCCATAGGCAGGATGCTGCAGGAGTATCCAGCCTGTCTGTTCCTTCTCCATCCCCCGGGATATGGATTTCCATGGTCCAGTGCAGTCACCGTCAGGTGTAGAAGAGGATGCAGCTGGGAGTATAAAGAAGAGGGGAGTCAAATAAAAGGGGATTCTCTATAACCTGTAGTATTAATATTAGCCTAGGAGACAGTTTGAATGGGAGACGTTTGAATGGGCTTTGATTCCCAATGTCTTTTAATGGGAAAGGGGTTAGTATCAAATTTGTTAAGAAATATTCCTTAGACCCATGGGATTTGTCTCTTTTGGCCGAAGTTCTGGAACATTTGGTTTGAGGAACTGTTCTTATTAAGCTCTCTCCAGCAGTCTATCTGTCACAGGCACTCCCTGCATCCACAGGCACACTGTCAAGTGCCTTCAGCTTCTCCAGCTCGAAAGCCTTCACATTTGGAGTTGGCAGCTTCTGGCGTGTGAGCCAGGTGGGAAGCTGATGCAGCACGTGGCTTCTGCCCCTGCCCGCAGGGCTTGGCCAGCAGCAGGATCCCTGCCCTGCTGTGCCCGCTGTGATTTCCAAGGAGTTTTGCTTCTTGACCTAGGAAAAGGGATTAGGCAAAGAATGGATGCACTGAGCTTTCCCCTTCTCCCCGTTTTGGCTGCGTGAGTCGCATCTTGCCAGCCTCAGGCATAATCCTTCCTGCTGGGTCTGTAATTTGCCCATTTGTGTCAATTTACAGGTTAAAAAGAAGGGTCCCAGTCCTGCTGCTGCTGGATCTCCAGACAGCTTGGGTAGAGCTTTCCACCTGGGTAGTCACAGTGTTTGGGGATATGGGTAAAGGACACGCTTCCTTTCCTTCTTGGCTCGGATCATTGTAAGAGTTTGGTCTAGTTACCTCTTGTCTCCCCTTTTCTCCTGTGAGTTCTGTAAGTGTAAAGAGATGATAACTCATCTTCTTTTCATCTAGAAAGACTCAGCATGATCCACTGAAAAGGGAAAAAGAAGGAGGAGAGGACCCCCACTGCCCCACTTCTAATACATTAGCTGGCTCATCAGCAGATCTGTGCTGAATTTTCTTTCCTGGGTGTATGCAAACCTCTGTAGGGAAGAAAAGAGAGAGATGCATTTGACAAAAAGGGAGAATATCTGCTATTTAAAAGTGATAGCTGTCCAGCAAAATGCACTGATGTAATCTTTGGACTAATCTCCTCCTCGCAACCCTTCATGAGCAGCTACAAGAAACTCAGTCTGCGCAAAACACTGAGGAAATGGCACGAAGAATCCCTCTCCACACTGCCCATCCCACTGCTGTCACACTGTGATCTGTTGGCTACTTTGGCATCAATAGAATCAAGTGAAGAAAGCCAACAGATGCATATGCCTTTTGTATAAATCTGTTTTCTAACTTGTCTCCTTAAGCTCCTCTCTATAATTCGTATGCCATCGCTAGGGATAGAGGTGCGGTTTAGTTTTGCTTGCTCGAAGGGAGTACCATATACGCCTCCAGCAAAGGAGGAAGCACTGGAATACCTTAGACCTTGGGAGCAAAGGGCCCTGTCCTGGGTGATTCCCTTTGTGCCCCTTTCTGTTGCTTCTGTAGGTCCTCCTGACCCACTGGAGTGGGAGATCAGATCTGTTTAGAGCATACGGAGTCATTCCACATCACTAAGTTAGCCTGGAAATGGGAGTTGGCAGTGACTGTTATCTATTACCACTCGACAGAGGGTTGGCTGTCTGTCAGATTTGTCTGTACAGTCTCCTTGCACAGGCATGTGTGTCCCCAATGCAGAATTCACCATCCCAAATGACATCGACTGTGCCTTCTCCGCAGGAGCTGAATTAGCCCTAGAGACTCCCTCATCCGTCAAAAGCTGGAGCCAAGTCATGCTAGGAAAACAGCGGGATGAGGAAATAGTGCTTTCTGAGTCCCACTTGCTTTATGGATAGGTCAAGACCTCCAATCACCAGGGTCACCAATCCAATTAGAGAGCACACTTAACAAAACCCTGAGAATGCTTATTATCAGAAAGAGAGCTGCAATGTGCGAGATAGGAGCAGCACAACACAGCCCGGTGATGCTGACCCGGTCAAAGAACTTTTCCATGGGTATGATTTCTGTGGCTGTCCCTGCAGCTTCCCATATACGCCATATATTGGCAGTATCTCAGAGGAAACCAGTGTGTATGAGTCTAATTGTGCCCGCACTTAAAGCGGAGACGATGGAAGCTGTGGGCTGCTGCTTTGCAGTGGGATTGTGAGATTAATGGAGGGGAAGGGCACTGAAACTACACATATTCTTCTAAAACGTCTGGCTCTCTCACTTCACTGCCCTCAGATCAGCTTCAGCTCTCAGTGAAGCCGAGTTCTCCTTCGGCACAGATGTCTTTGCAGACATCCTGCTTATCTCCTCCATCCGAGGCCGAGCAACTCCAGCTTCCAGTTGGCAGAGACCATCAATCGAGAGATATCCACCGAGTCTTCCACAATAATGAAAATAATAACTCTTTTCCACTGGAGGAAGGTTGGAACCAGATGAGCATTAAGGTCCCTTCCAACCCAAAACTTTCTATGAATCTTTCAGTCATCCAGCCCATCACTGAGGCACAGTTTGCCTCGAGGAGGCCCATGATGCTCACAGCTTCCTAAGTGGGCACCTAACTTTGAAAGGCTCCATCTCCCTTGCTATTTCTAAACATGATGCTCTCCCCTGCTAAGCAAACAGCAGGAAACCAAAATGGAAACAAGGGAAAATATGACACCCTCTGCTAATAAATGCAAAGCGATGGAAAACAATTTTGCCAACTAGGCAACTCAAATTAGACTTCTCTCTCCGAGGAATATGGTCGATTTGTAGCTCTTATTACAGTGTAATGCTATTTCCCTAAAAGTTTGTGTGTGCATTTTAATGAATTCATAAAACCTGGACTGTAAAAGCCCCATGGGGGAAACCTGGCAGCTCTTTAATTCAGCATTAAAGCTCAACTGATGTCAATTGAATTGATTTCTGCGCATAGAAATTGCATTCGTTGAATGAAAACTTTAGCCCTTGCCATTCCCCCTTTTAAAGCTCACCGTAACACAATTGGCTCCTTGAGTCAGGTTCAATTACATGTTGAAAGTTTATAATCTGGTGTGCTGAACAGAGGCTGTGAAATCAAGAGAGAAAACCTAGCTAACCTGATTAAACCCTATACCACGCCATGCTGCGGCCAGTGGATCCTCGCTGAAACACAGGGGACTGGCTCCTCTCCGGGTATGCAATGTGCACCGATTGCAGCCAAAGACTTCATCCTGGTAACAGCCCCAGTGACCTCAGTGTCTCCAATGGGAGTTCAGAGCTCTGACCCAATTTCCAATTTTGCCTCTTTTAGCCTAGGGAGAGCTTGGAATCCAAACAGGGATTGTAAAGGGAAAGGAAAGACTCGGTGGCTGTGCCGGGCTTGGATTCTCTTCCATGTTATAGGCACATCCGTGTTAGGGTATGGCCCTGTGAATGGGAAGTTTCCAGTTGTGTTTCATGCGGGTTTACACATCCCTTGGCTTTTTGCTCTTAGCCTGGGGAAACTGCCGTAATCCCCTAAATTTTGACCCAAACGGAGCCAAAGCCAGGAAAGTTTTACTTGATGGAAAGCTGTACTTGTTTCCACAGGCCCCTCCTTGGTGCACAGGACGAGTTGCTCACTTCTGCAGGTATTTCAGCAGAGCAACCCACATTAGATGTTATTTCCAGAATTGTTCCCAGTCCTCCTATGAACATGGTGGAAACCTGATGAAAACGGCCTTGTTCTGTCGAGGGTCAGGTTAATGGTAGATGTTCACTTTGCTTTTCTAGTGTTTTGATGCTCTTTCACTGCTCCCAGACCCCAAAGCATATGAACAAAAGAATTGTGCGATCTTCCCACCATTAAAAACCAATCAAATGGGCTTTTTCTGTATTTCAATCTTCAGGAGAGAGTTGACTTTTTCAAACCCTTTGCTTATCCTGAGCCAACACCACCATAGCTTACACAGCACGGAGCTACCCTCCACAACCTCATTCAGTTTGTGGTCATACATAAAGCATTATTCCCTAGTAACAGCGAAGGGGTAACAGCTGCGGGGTTTATTACAGCCACAGATCCTCACACACCCATCTGAGACAAGTGTTAAAATCCCTTTTTATAGATGGAGACACTGAGCAATAGGGATGCTCAGCGATTTGGGAGGGGTTGGCTGGGTTTTGACTGCCAGCCCTGTGCTGTGGCCTCCCCCTCCTCATATGGGACATGCCTGAGCCCCAGAGCCTGAGGTTTTGGGTAGAACAGCTTAATTTAGTGTCCCAACCTGCAGTTTAAAACAGTGTCCCTACTGGCAGCCCCTTGGCCAGTCTGGGGCTGCCTGTAGTCACTGTATTGATGTCAACCCAGAGGAACTTTAGTCTTTAGTGAATGATAACTGCAGGTCTCTGCTTTTATTTGGGCTGCTGGTCTAAGGGAAAAACCTCATCCCCTTCACAGCTGTTGAAGGTGGGTCAAGGACAAGATGCTGCAGCTGGGTTAAAAAGAGCTTGTTGAGCAGTGTTTGCTCTCTGTGGTGCACATTGAAAGCCCTGAGTGTGCTGGGCTACCAGGTAGTCACAAGGCAGGCTCAAGACACCCAGCACATTGGTAGTCTCCATTGGTACTGGGCATGGATGGGATCTTTGTCCATCATCCACAAGCAAATTTCCCAGTCACAGCCCAAGAAATCTTTCCCAATCCTTGGAAAACATGCCCCACACTTGCCTTCTTTAGCAGTGCTGTAAGAACTGAGCTAATTGCAGAGGTACACATGCTTTCATTTGAGCATTTCAGTATATACACTATGTCTTTCACAGTGGTCCCAAATGACTGCCAAACACATGGAAGGTCTTTAAGGAACGGTCACGGATGATCATTAGCATCAATGATACAGAAGCAAACACAGACCCCAGGGGCTTTGAAAAGCAACCAACAATTTTGGGCACAGCACCACGGAAAGACCTAATACCCCAAAGCCCTGAGCAACCTCTCTGGAATCACAGCAGACTAATACAGCAGGAAACATTCCTTGAAGTTCCATTTCTGTTCCCTTTGCTAATGTTTAGCATCCTCAGTCTAATGCCATGTCCCACAGACTCACCAAACAACCAAATAGCAGGGCTGCCTTTCCCCATTATTGGGCTTTTCATGCATGCTTTCTTAGACCATGAACTATAGAGCCTCATAGGCTGCTGTAGGACTAAGTAAGTAAGGGGGGTATAGGGGATAATGGCTATCAAGAATGCAGAAAGCCAATTGCTCTGTTGCCACATGCCTGAGTGGGAAGACACAGTGATAATCAGTGTCCTTGATTTCTTCTGACCTTCTTGTCCCAAAAGAAATAGCTGCCCTAGCAAGCTTTAGGGCAGAGAGGAGCATCAAAGCTAAAAATGAAGATAATGTTCCACTTCATACCGAATCCCTGTGTTCCTAACTAAATGCCAGGGGGAAAACATCCTTGGTGTAGCCCATGTGCTTATCATTTTACAGCCACAACATACTTGGCTTTGCCAAGCAACATGGCTGAAATGCAAATTGTTTGAAAGAAAGGAATAGCAGAAGGACATTTTCCTTCCCTTTTTTCCCTTCAAATCTTTTTTTTTGCTGTATCAACAACTTTTGGCATTCGGCAAAAATAGCCGTGAAATATGGAAATGCCTTGTTCATAGCACAGTGATTTTTAAAGGCTTCTGCTGTGCAAATGCAGCTGAGATAGGCTTCTATAGTCTCTTGTCATCTCCCACTGTAACAGCGCTTCCTCGCTATTTCACTGAATAAGCAGATACAACAGCAAACTATTCACCAAACTCCAACAACATCAAAAGCCCATTAAAGTTCTGATTTAAACTCTCCAAAAAGCATGGAAACTCACAGCAAAATAACAGGCACCCAAGATTTGTTTGCAGCTAGCCATCACCCTTAACATTATCCAACTGTGCTTGCATATTGGATGGATGGCACTTGCCTGCCAGTCTCTTAGATGAAGTTTTAAACCAAACTCTTAATAGCCTTCTCAGTGCTGCGCCTTCTTAAACACCCTGAGGCTTTCCCCTATTCTCCCTTTATTTTCATGTCTGTTTAGCAGGACATGGGCAGAAAAGGAGGCTAAAACAATCCCCTTGCAAGAGCAAAAATACCTTGTTCGCAGTATCAGAAAGGCCTCTGTACAGACAGCACCAGTTACCTTCTTTGTAGTGCCATGTAGTCATCCAACATATCTTCTCCCCCTTCAAACTGAGGAAGAGACTAAAGACAATACAGGCATTGCAGGCAGATTAATACTGAGGAAGTAAGGTGTGGCTATCAATTAATTAAATCTCATTAAGCTCAAGTAGATGTGGCCATTCACAGTTCCAGTGGCAGTGTCATGTGATGCTTAGCATCACCAGCTGAAGCCCTTTTAATGTTTAATGAGGAAATCCCAATAAATGGGTTAGTGCAGTTTCCTCAACCCACTTTGCATTTGCATTGTAATTATCCTGGAGGAACATTGCTGGAGCAATCCTGTGGCTGTTTCTCTAAATCCACCTGGCTTTGCTGCTGCTCTGCCCCTGGAACCAGCACATCTGATGCTCTGAGCCAGTTTGAAGGAAAATAGGACAAAAGCATTTCTTTCTCTTATTTCCTTCTCTGGTGGCTTGCTTCCCTTAACCAGCTCACTGGGTGTCTGCACAAGGGTAAATAGGGCAACACTCTTGAAGGTGGCAGGGTCTGCTGCCATCAAGCATCACCCTGTTGTACCCAGGGCACTCAGTCAGGCAGGGAGCAGGACAGAGTCTTAGGTCAGCCCTTTCTTGAAGGGCTGCTCCTATGGTCCTAACTGAGCCGGAGGGGCCTCTGGGTGCTTTACAGATTCTACCCATGCACTTAACCAGCTCAAACTGAAAATCAAGGAGTTGTATTACCAAAGTGAATCTGTTATTGATCGTTGTAGACCAAATGCAACTGTCAAATCAAAGTCAAATCAGTGAGCGAATCTCAGTATGAGACTGGAGCTATATTAGGCAAATCATCAGCTAGGCAGCAGAAATAACCTCTCCTTATAAAGCCCTGAAAGAATCTGAGAAACTAATTCTATGTGTAGTTTGGAAATGGGAAAGTCAACTTTATGCCTGGCAAATACCACTGCTATTCCCCTGCCCTTTGCTGCAACTGGAAATAATGCAGGCTTTGAATCGGAGGTGAGGGCAAAAGATGGAGACCAAACAAGCTTTATTTCCGTCTGCTACCCCTAAGCAGAAAGAAGTTATATTCTGTTATTCCAACAGGAACACAAGGAAGACTTACATTATTTCAGTGTCTCCTGCTTGGAACAAGAAATCAGAAGTCTGGGAGGCAGTTAGCTGGGTCTCTATTCCCCTTGTGCATCCTCTGTACCGCAGTTTGATGTCTCCCAATACCCTTGCTGTCTGCAGAGACAGGAGGCTATCTTGTGCTTCATTCACTGTATGTAGGCTGTCATAAAGGAGAAATGCCTGCCCTATGGTCTCTGTCCCAGAGGATTTTATTTTGCAGCTCAGTCTATAGCAGAGCCAGCATCTATCTCCTCTCTGCACATCCCCTGCAGGGTTCAGCACCTTTCTCCTCTTCTTTTGCCTATTGCTGCCTATCGCCAAGGTCTTTCTTGCTGCCTCTCTTCCCATCCCTCTGGATGCAGCCATAAGAGCCTCATGCACTCTGCTTTTGGAAGAAACCCTACATCCATCATCACCTATCCCAGCAGAAAATGCTTGGAAAGGGCATTAGTGTTATCACAACCTTTGTGATTCTGTAAGGCATAGGAAAGGTGGGATGAGAAAGAGAAGGGAAAACTCCTCTGAGGACACCTCGTCCTTTTGCCAGCCCTTTTTCTGTGTGAAATCCTGTACTGCATGTGGAGTGCATTAGTATTGTAAATCCTTATAAATGTCTGATAAAAGAATCAACCTGTCAAATAAATGAAAGTCTCCATATGCCAGATACAGAAATGCAATCTGAAATCCTTTTAAAGAGAAGCTGATAAATAGTGGGAATCCAGAGTGTCAGCAGAGATAGAGCTCAGATCCCTCTGCTGCCTTTAATCTGATCTCCAGGAGAACTGTAGTAAGAAAGGTCACAGGGCCCGCAGGCCATTGAGATGTCATAGAATCATCAATGGTTTGGGTTGGAAGGGACCTTAAAGCTCATCCAGTTCCAACCCCCTGCCACTGGCAGGGACACCTTCCACTAGAGCAGCCCTATCCAACCTGCCCTTGAACGCTGCCAGGGATGGAGCAGCACTGCTTAATGTCCTCTGAGATGGGAGGGCTGTGGCAATGCAGGAGGGTGCTGACAGCAGTGCAGGCTCCACATTGGCATTAGAAACCTCCACTGTGCAACCCCAAGGTACATTTCACCCAGCTCAGATCAGTTTGCAAGTGTCCACTGACCTTCACACCGCAGGGAGACCCTTGTCGCACATCCCTGGCTGCCCCACTGGTGCACAGTGTTTGCTATGGCCTTACCAAGGTGTAGGAACAAATACAGAGAGACTGGGATAGGAGGGCTGAAGCTGCCCCTTTCCCACCTCATGCCACGTCTCTCAGGCAGTGTTTTGTATCCCCTGCAGTCAAGGATAAAGTGGGCTGCTGGCTATTAAGACATTTGGCAGCTGGCATCACAAAGGATTTGCAGCTTGGTCTTTGTCCAACTTCCCTGAACTCTGCTGGATCAGCCGCTCGCTGTGCTGAACATCCCTGTGTTCTGCCTGGGAGCTCTCTCATCTCAGGGATGCAGGTTTGATCCTGCCTGGTCAATGGCTGGGGTAGTTGTGCTGCTGGAACAAGGGAAAAACAAACACACACAGAAGGGGAGCCCAAATTAAAGCTGCTCTTGGGATGTGAGTGAGGAAGGGCTGGGATGTTGTGGCTCGTGTGGAAAGGACAGGACATGAGAAGAAACTTTCATGATAAGAAGCATAACTTTCAGTAACTCATTTCTTGTCCAAATTGTTGTAGATCCAATGCACAACTGTCATTAAAGACCATGTTTCAGCTGAGTTTAGTTTTGCTTTTAGTGTTTGTTGTGTTTGGACCCCTCTGGCGTTACCTCCTGCTTCCTCCCTTGGCTAATGTGCCTTGTGAGTCCAGCCAGCTCCCCTTCTGCTTCTCTTTCATTCTCTTTTGCTTCTATGTGCCTTTTCAAAACTCAGTTTCCCCCTTTTTTTCCCCTGCCTTTCTCCTTGCTGTGGTCCCTCTGCCTTGCCAGGGCACCTCCTGGTATCAGCACCATGCTGCCCAAGCAAACAACGGCATCAGCCTGCAGGGCTGAAAGGGACCGCAGGTATTCATCTGTTCCTCATCCTGCTTCATAGAGGGTCAGCTTCATTTCTGCCTTTCCTACAAGTGTCTAGGATCATTTTGAAGTTTCCCATGACAGAGACTCTGCAGCCATTGAAGGCAGCCTCCTCCAGAGCTCAAATACTGGGTTTCTGTAAATCAGTGTCCAGTCGCAGGACTGCATATAACTGGACATCTTTAGATGATGCCTTTCACCTTCCTCCCCAGCTCTTGTGTCTCTATGATATATTATCACTCTAGCAGAATAGCTCTTCAGGACTCAGCCCCACTGACATTTGGGGCAGCATCACAGAGCCTTGATGCCCTCACAGGTTCTGAGGAGGCTCAAAATCCCGTTTCCCAGTGGCTTTTGAAAGCAGGCCAGATGCTCAGCCAGAGAAATCCAGGAGGTGTCAGAGTTCTCTGCAGAGGGAATTAAGGCAGGGGGGAAAAAGGAAGGTAATGTCCTTTCAGGTAATTCAAGGCAGTTCACTTTAACAAACAGAGATGCGATGCCTCAATTTGCTTTGATTTTGTGTCATATTTATAGAACAGAATATAATGAAAAAAAATAAATGGAAAGTAATTTCCAAATGAAAACCCAAAATGTTTCACTTGTGAAATGTTGAAAAAGGGCATCTCAACCATTTCACAATGATGCTTTCAATCTCTTTCTTTTTTTTTTCCAAGGCAAGAAATGCATTGAAAACAATCCTCATCTGCAGAACTTTTCCCCAAATTGACTTTATTTTCAGTGAAATTCGCATATCTGTAAAGGGTTTTTGTTAAAAATATATATCCAAGGATCTTGAACATTAATTTGTTGTTCGGCCTCAGAGCACTTCCGAGAGGTAGTTAAGCGTTATGATCCTCATTTTGCAGAAAGGGAATCTGACTCATAAAGAAACATAAAATGCAATTGAGTTCCCACTTACTTCAGTGGAAGAATTGACGTACCCAAGGTCAGAGAGAAAGTCAATAGCAGAGTTGAGGGGGGAAAACAGGAGTATGGAAACCAGTGGCTGTTCTACAACCATCAGGCACCCCATCATGCAGAGGGAGCAAAGTCCAGAGTCAGCAGTGTCCACTCCATTAACCCTTTCCTCAAGCTGGAAGGCAGAATGAAACCAGCCCCAAAATCAGAAAGGGACTGAGATTTTTCCTTCTCAAAGACGTACGGAGCCATGATTCAGCTGCTGTGTGTTGGATCCCATTGGTTTCTGAGCAGTAGACTATGCCTATTAACTTCCACAGGAGGTGGACCAAGCCCTCTGAACTCTTGTGGTTTAACCTGTAGTTATAGGTTTCTGCACCAGACCAGCTCCTCTGCTCATGCCTCAGGAAGAAAGAAGAGAACAAAGCTGTCAAAAGGCAGTCATGTTTTATTGCACTGCTGAATAACTTATTTCTGTATTAACTTTGAAATCTGTAGAGTTAAAGGTAGAATGTACCTGGCATTGAAAACAATGTATTAATGTAGAAAACACCAGGTTTTAAGATATCATCTTCTCAGTCCCTACAAGCTACTGTGCCTTACAGGCATGGCTGTTAAATCCCTTGTGACCCTGGACTGATGCATTGTGTGTGGTGACACAAATCACAGGATCATAGAATGGTTTGGGGTGGACCTTAAAGCTCATCCACTTCCAACCACCTGCCACGGGCAGGGACACCTTCCACTAGAGCAGCTTGCTCCAAGCCCCATCCGATGTGGCCCTAGTGTAAATATCCCAGCCTCCCTGTGCCTCATGCTGGCAGCCATCCCACAAACCACCTAATGCTTGTTTCTCTGCCACCCAGTGATTGTGCTGGCTGCTTTCCCCATCCAAAGGAGGGCCATGGGTTTGCAGACACCAATGTGATGTCCTGCAGTGGTAGGGCAGGGAAGTGGGCTTCAATAGAGAGCGAAAAAGAGCTTTTCCCCCTCCGCCTGCCCCTATGTGATCATGTGCATTCCTCTGCACCTACAGCCCTGCACCACCTCCTCTCCACCCAGAGCTGTGCAGACAGCATTCAAGTGGCAGCTCAGCCCTCCTGCATTTACCTTTGCTCCATCACTTAAATTGGTCACGGGTTACTGCAGCAAAGACACGTTTTATGCTCTCCCTTCCCCCACCCCGTCATTTGGATTCACATAATCAAGCGTCTTGAAGCTGAAATTGCTCATAGAAAAATAATTTGAAATTGGTTCATTAATGCTCATTTACACAGAATTCTTAAATATGATAAGAACATGAGAGCAGAAGAGAATGGATCTGAATGAGAGGAGGAGGAGGTTGAAAGCAACTTTCCCGTAATTGTGAAATCTTGTGTCTAAATATGTTTAGACATTGTGAAAAGTCAATTTAAGAAGCTAGGATACATACAGCCACAGCAAGGGAGGAGATATCTTAGAGAATGCAGGCATCCCGTAGCTAAAGCTTTTTTGTTTCCCTGCATGGCACAGGAGCCTGATTCTGTGCGGTATCCCCTTGACAATCAGTAGCTGCAGCCTAAGTGGAGAAATGGGATGAGAATGGTGTCTTTCATAAGTAGGTTCATCTTTCACATGCCCATCTCTATTTGGCAACAAGAGAGGACAAAACAACAGGTCCCTCCCTCCAGTGCTTGGAGCTGAGTTACACCAGCTGAGGGGCTTTGTATCACATCAAGTCAATGATCTGTGCTGTTGTATGTCACTGAAGGAGCTGGCCCGGGAAATACATCAGCCCTGCGGTGTTAGCCACTGTGGCAGCTGAGAGATGAGCTCCTACATCTCCAATCCATTTGTTGTCTTATTCTACATCATAATGAACCAGTGATGCTCTAAATGGAGAATACTGTCCCTGATGGTGGCCGTGTACTTCTCGGAAGGAATTAAACTGCTCAAACACATCTAATTGTACAGTGGCTTAACAAAAAGATCCTCTGGCAATTACTTCCTGAGTTAGGCACTGATCAACTTGCTTACACCATGAAGCACGAGGATTGATAGCCCTTGTAATTTTATTTAATAAAGATCAATTTAAATAGTCTGCCTTAAAAACAAAGGGAAGGTTAATGAAGGTAGAGTCTTAAATTATATAGATCCCAGCTCTGATTTTCATGCTAACAGAAAACAGATCAATGGCAACTGTGCAGTATAATTGGAAATGTAAGAAAACTGAACAGAGCCATACTGTGGAAAAGGTAATAAATACTGCTGGCAGACTGGAATGGGGGCTATCAGAGGAGGATAGCACTGCACAGAAAAAAAGATGAACTAAAGTCTTGCCAGAGAAGAGGCAGGAGAGGTCAGACTGCAATTCAATCAGTGGGAAGCATGGTCTCTTCTGTATTACTTTGCCAAGTCATATCAGGAATTGAAGCACAACAGAGTCTACATCAGGCCTGATTCACCATTAGAGCAATGAACATCTGAAAGTAAGCACGCATGTATCTTCTCCGAGCATCAGTCAGGCTGGGGAACGCTCCTGCTCCAGGCATAATTGTTTCCTGGCATGAAAAGCCACAGAGCTGCATCAAGGACTTGGGAGGAGATGGAGAGCAGCCCGTGCAGGAGTGAAGAGCTGCAAAGAGCTGTGTTTTCACATGCAGTGAGGTGGTTGAGGCTGGTGGTGGTGGAGAAGGAGATAACTCGGGTTAATATCACCCCATGACGACACGGCGCCGTGTTAACGCAGCGGCAGCATGGGAACAAGATCCCCGCTCGTAGATGTCAGGATGGTTCAGAGCTCACCAATGTGCTGCTGTGCTCCAGCGTGCCATTACCCTGCAGTGCCTGGCTGCTGGGTGAGTATTCCTGCTGCAGCTAATGAGGGGGCTCATTAGCAGCCTGCACACCCATTGATCAGACTTGCACACTCAGGCACGGGAACCGCGCGTATGTTTGGTCCTGAGCTTGCTTGCTTCTTCTTGAAGGGTGTGCTCAAAGTAGTTGGAGCCATCCTGCCCTGAGAAATAGAGGACCGATACTGGTTAATTACTAATAAAAGGTGTCTTCTGTCTGATAAGCTGGGCACTGCTTATTTTTCTGACTTGTGGAGGCATCTCATACTAAATCAGACTGTGACGTTCATTACAATTGGTCTTTGTCAAGCTTGGAGAAGTCCCTTAAAGTCTCATCAAAGCAATCTGTGATGCAGAGGTTGTTGTCCAATCTTTGTGTTAGCAGATACCTAAAGAGATATGTTCATGTAATGAGAAATCCGTATCTTTATCAAGGGGATCACTGGAGTGCCAGGTACTAGGGTGTTTCTGGCTTTTTGGGGATTGACAGATAAGTCAGCACAGGCAAACTTCAAAAGGTTGATAGCTAAGAAGAGCTTAGCATGTGGTATGGCTATCTCCCTGTCCTCAAGGCAAGAAATGGCATGGGATCAAACCCTCTTATTAGTATTTCAGCATAGACAGCCAAAACCTGACTGCATGAAAATAAAGCAGACTAACTCTCAATCACATATTTTCTGATCACAGCCATCATTCAGAGTTCATATTAGACATCATATTTGGGTTTGTTCTCATTTTATCTGGAGTAAATGCTCAAGCATCCCTCTGTTCCACACATACAACAGGCTTGCTCTTTAGCCTTCACCAGTGAGCACCAGGATTAGGTTCCCACTGCAGATTCATACCTATGTGAGAGACTTGCTTTTTCTGTCTCTTTACTCTCTCTGCACTTGTGTGACACGAAAAGCTCAGTTCTCATCACTCCACAGTCCCTGAGTATCTTTGGCATGCAAGCCATCTGTAACATCCCCTATTGCCTTGCATGAGAGGTAGCCAAAACTTGAAGTAAAATGAAATGTATGCTAGTTACATCACTCCACTGCAGCTGCAGAAATACTGCTTCATCTCTTTACCAGCTATGGATGTTGATAAAGAATGCAGATGTTTCCAAAGTACTGAGACAAGCTCAAAACGCAGCTGCCTTTGGATCTTGACTCTGCCATCACTTGCTGTTCAAGGACTGTCCAGACTTAAGTTTTGGGATGTAACTTCCTCAGAACATCCTGATCTTTCATTTCAAGGAAAAAGGAATTCACATCTGAGGTGAGGGAGATTTTGGCTTTCTCCTCCCTGCTTGCTCTGATCAAATCTCAGTAAGTGCTTTTCTCTCTCCTGTTTTAATTTCAAAACTCACAATCCCCCAAATTGTATGCAAGCAGCCTCCAAATGCCTCCCCAGCCTTTATAGTCAGGGGAAAGAAATGAGCACCTGCAGGGTATAGTCAACAGCACCTCATGTTGCAGAATGCCAGTGGAAATGACAGCAAACAGGGGAAATATCTTCTGCTTGCTTCAGTCGCTACCGGAGGGCTCTGGATTGTATCACCTTCTTTTAGCAGAATACTCCTGTCCTTATCTCCTGGCTGTTTGCACAACCACTAGGCAATTGGGTGAGTCTTTCAAGAAACAAAACCTAAGTGTGTGACCACAGAAGGACCTTGCCTTGGTCTACTTGATTCATCTAAAAGTTAAGTCATCTGTGCCTCATCTTGACACCAATGCACCCTGTTAGTCAACGGAGAACACCTCAAAGTGCTATTTCTTTCTAAGAGGGTACCTGAGGAGGATGATATGAATATAGAATCACAGAACCACAGACTGGTTTGGGTTGGAAGGCACCTTATAGCTCATCCAGTTGGGCAGGGACCCCTTCCACTAGAGCAGGTTGCTCCAACCTGGCCTTAAAGTAAATATCCTTACATGGAAAACTTAAATAGACATTGACAAGCACACATAAATATTCCTATGAGGGATCTACCACTTTTACTGGCAAAACCTGCAGTCTGAAAGATCTATTTGAGCTTTGTCGGCTAGACTGCTCTCACACCTGCATAAATCAATGGGAATAAGTGCACTGAAGTGAAAGGAGTTATTCCAGTGCTAAGCAATGCAAAAGCAGTACAAGACAGCTCTCTCTAATACTTCTCTGTCTGCTGCCCAGACATTAAATATTCTTCTATGGGTAAATCCTAACAGCTTTAATCCTTTCTGACTTCCAGCACTGCACTCGTGCCTAGGGGAACGGTGACCAGGGAATCTGGGAGTTGGGCTGCTGGTCAGGAGCGTGTCCCATTCCCCAGCCAACACGTGCCTCTGTTTGTGTCAGCATCCTGCTGCCACTTGTGCCCTCTCATAGCATCTGAAGAAGTTCCCGTTATATCCCCTCAGTGCTTATTCTATTCCAATCCCAGCAGATGGTTGTGTCCCACTCCCTATCCTTCTCTTTTCCACTTCTCTCCGTCTCCGCTTGTTGGCACAACTTCTCCAGCATGTCTTGGAAACTTTCAGCATTTCAGTGGCTCAGCACATCACCTGGATTTGTCCCTTCAGAGCTATCCAAGGAAATCTTTGCTTGGGGGGCACAGCCACATGTATCATCCTGAGTGTATCATGGTTAGGGGGATATAGTGAAAAGAACCTGTGTGGAGGAGGGATGTCTTTCAACACATCCATTTACTGGTGAAAGAAATATGGCAGGAAGAGGAGGAGGAGGAGGAGGAGGAAAAGAAGTTCATTAGCTGTGTAAGCTCTGGAAAAAAACAATATTAAAGGAGTTAATGTCCTTTAAATCCCAAGGCTTCTTCCTTGCTCTTACATGTGTGTGTTCACTAATGCATAGGTTCCTACTGCACCCCGAACTCAGTGAGATGCAACAAACAGGCCTGGTGGGGGGAGCAGGGGACACAGCACCTCAGAGAAGCTGTGGCTGCCCTATCCCTGGCCATGTTCAAGGCCAGGCTGGACACAAGGGGCTTGGAGCAAGCTGCTCTAGTGGAAGGTGTCCCTGCCCGTGGCAGGGGTTGGGACTGGATGAGCTTTAAGGTCCCTTCCCACCAAACCAATCTGTGATTCTGATCTCCCCTATACCCACTCTGTAGCTCAGGAAAACTGCCCATAAACAACCCTGAAGCATGTTAGAAAAGCCCAGTGGACCACAGAAACACAAAGCTTTCACATTAGGGCATCTGTGTCCCTCTCTAACATCCCCCCCCCCCCCCCCAGCACTGACAAATATTTGACTGCCTTACAAATCTGCAGGCATAGTCCCTCCTGACGTACCCGTCTCCATTGCATTTCACTCTATTAATAATCAGCTGGCCTGGGAGATCATTCGCTGTTTGCAATGCAGTGATAAGTGCATACTCTGGACAAACAGAGCTTGTTAAGGAAGACTTTTAGGTCTTCTTGCTGGCCTTGTTGCTAGGGAACTGGAAAAGCTACTGAAAAGCTGCTTGAGTGTGGTGGAGTATATTGCTGGCAATCAGTGTCACTTGCCCTAGGTGATAGCCTGCAGCCTTTAAAAGCACTAGAACTTACCTCAGTGCCATCACGTTAGTACTGGAGATGTGAGGACATGCAGTTAATTAAGTGGCCTGTGTTTGGATGCTTGGAGCTCATAAGGCCACTGCAAATATGGCCACTTCAAAGGAGGAATGTTTAAGACAAAATAGGCTGGCTATACGAGTTGCTGGCCTGGCTCATTATAAGTCAATGCTGATCAAGGTGTGAGTTTGCAGCAGGGGGATAAACATCTCTCATGTGTGTCTGCAGTACTGGCATGGCCCCTCAGTCTCACGCTGTGTTCCTAGGTGTGCAGGGTGGCAGCTCTCCTCACTTGGAGTCACCACGTTCACCCTTTAGTCATGACAATGTTCACCCTTCACACATGTCCAAGTCCTTCTCTATAGGATATATATGCACCTTAATCTTATTACTATCTGGCTAATAGTTTGTGTTGATTAACTAACAGAATTATGGCTAGAAGAGACCATGAAGACAGTGTGCCAGTGTGCCAAACTGTTATCTAGTTACACCCAGATACCGTGTCTTCACAGCAAAGACTTGTGCTAGGCAGGGGATGCCTCTGGTCTTGACATGAGAACAGTGATGGTTCAGAGCCCACTTCTTCCTTTCTCTCCAAAGGTGAACCAAAGCTATTGCTGTTCTATTCCCACTTAGTTGCCTGTCATTTAGTTTATGGCTGTTTTTCCTTGCTGGGCTTTCCTTTAGTACCTCAAACTCCCCAGGACTTTCTCTACACAGAAGCTGTCAGATTGCTCTGAAGTGCTGCTCTGTTGTTGGCTGAGTGAGTTCAACCCCCAGAACTAGAGGACTGCTTCATAAAAGCCATCCAAAACTGATGGCAACCTTTCTGATGGTGCAAAGCACACTGTATCCATCAGCAGATATGTCTTCGTATGGAATCTTCCCCCACTGGCATAGGGTGAAGGTGTCTCACCCACCCAGGCTGCCTGCGTTCCCTCCCTCTCGGAGCTCAGTGGCATGAGCTCTCCTCCCTGTTCCTTGAATGAAATTAAGGCTTTATTGCTTGCTCAGAGGAAATGAAAACAAAACACAGGTGCCATGCAGTAAAAGGAGATATGAGGAGGGAAAGTGTGGCATTCAAGGGTGTAATAAATGTGTTTACTGTTGTGCTGTCTGCTCCCAGGACTGGGTATCAACAAAGACACAGCACAAGGAGAGGAAAGGGAGATTAAGATGATACTGAATACTTGAAGGGATGCCAGCCTCACCACTAGAGCATACTTTGGTTAAACAAAGCAAGGGATGTAAATTCAAGAGGTTTGTATACTCAGATTCAAGCTGATGCAAGTGTAATAGACCTCTCCGTCATGTTCCAAGCAGAACCATTGTGTAGCAAAAAGTTTCTCTCTCAAGGCCAAACTTACCCTGAAAGAAGTTGTGCACGAAGACTTGCACAAAGGGAAACTGCTGGAGCACTGCAGATGCCCTGAAGGATTTTACTTGTGTTCTTGGTGGTCCTCTAGAAGATTCGTGTAAATACATCAGCACTTCAGGGCATTAAGTGCCCCATGTGCATAGCTCCTACTCCCAGTGCTTTGTCATCTGAGAGGCCAGTGCCTCCTTAAGCTGATAGCGTGTAAGGACAAGACCAGACGTGATTTTATCAGAGGTTTCATTCACCCTTATAAACATCCCACTGGAAATTTATATTCATGACTGTGTTGCCCACGTACTTCCAGCCATCCTTCTGCTGCTTAACATGGAACATGTCTGAACTGAAATAAAGCTGTCAGTATTCACTGTGCTCCCTTAACTCTGCCTTTTAGTTGCCAAGGCTTCCCTTTACTGTGGTATCTGGGAACTCAGCAGTCATGAATACACACCATCACTACAATGCCCCTGAAGGGAGATGGGGCAATACCACGTTGTTATATGGATTGGGCACTTAGGCACAGAGTGGATGTATCCACTTCCCTAGGGTCAGGGTATCCAAAATACTCCAGTCCTATCTTCTTTCAGGGCTATTTTTCAAAGGCCTTTATTCTGCAGAGGTCTCAGCCAGAAGGGTAAGGATGAGAGAAGAAACTCTAAAGGCACCAAAAAGGTGATCTTCACCATGCACTTCTCTCAAAGTCTGACCCCTTCCCACCTCCAAAACCTCAAGCTATGGAAGAGCAATGCCTGGCTATGTAACAGGTTCATGGTGGAGAGTTGCTGGAAGGAGCTGGAAGCTGGTGTCCACATAGCAGAGCTGTCACCATCACAGTTCACGTTTCCCCACACGCCTTGTCCTGCTCTGCAGTATTCCCATGAATTTACCCAAGCAGCAGGCCCTGCTTTGTGCTATGAAGATCAAAGAGTAGGTGTCCAGAATGAAAAGCTCACAGTTACCATGAGGCTTGCCTCTCAACATGCTGGGAATAGAAATGTGGCAATCAGGCTTTGGGATGAAATCATATTGGACATGCTGGCTTAATCTCTAAAATATGAAATTGTAAGGGAAGAATTACAGCTAAAAAGCATTTTACATTTTAGAAAGCTGCTCTGACCCGTGCTGGATCAGGAAAGAGGAGAAAGGAGGGGGGAAAGTCTGTGGGATGCAAAAGATTACAGCCAGTTGGGTTGGGAGAGAAAATAAGAAATCCATCATCAAATAAACAGCCTCCTGCTCCTGTCCTGCGCTGCGTGGTTCTGTTTGAAAAGGAAAGGGCTGAGTTTGTCTTATTTCAATTCTCAGGATCAGATTATTTGCTACTTGCAAATATCTGGATGTTATTTGCAAATCTCCCCAAAGCTTCATGTATTTTAGCCTAACTCAGATGTTCATTTCGCAATCATGCTTAGGTGGGATACAGTGCAGCACTGAGTGAGCTGCTCTCCCGATATACCTTTATTTAGCCAGGCCATTGGAGAGCAGAAACAATAGTCCATAGCTAGCCAGCTGCAAAAGATGAATAACAAGCAGAATAAATGAAGAAACAAGCAATTTGTGGGTTCCTTGTTGAAAAACATTTGCAATTCAATGCCTATTTCCTAATGCACATCCCAGAACAGATTCTCGCCATTCTGTGCTGTGGGCTGCAAAAAAAATCCCAAACCCTGAAAGTTTTGGAAGCTTTGTGTTATTCCCATGTCACCAAGAAGAGAGGACAAGGACGAGGACAAGGATGCTGAATGATGCCACCCTGATGGCCTCCTTGAGTTTCTTAGTGAACACAAAAGCATGGCAGATTGCTGTTGCAATGCTTGAACTGCATCTTGACTATATGGCAGAAAACTACCAAAAGCAGAGATTTAAGAGACCCTTCCCCTGCTTCACTTGCCAGTAAAAGTTTTCCCTCTTCGTTGTTCAGTATTGTGTCAGGCACTAAAAATACAGGAATGTTGAGTGCTTCTCAGCTTTCAAATATTCAACACACTCATTATTTTTGCAGGATCGTGGGTGTTTATGGATGTCACATCCAGGAAGATTAGTCCTGAAGTGCTTATAAACCATGTAAACACTGTCACATAACAGGATATGGAATAAGGTCTCCCCCATGAGCCTAACCCTGGGCAAAGGGGTGATGGATGGACTGACCCTTTAGGCCATGAAAACCACCCCATTATCTTCCTCACTGAGAGGAGGATGGATTAAAGGCACTCAGTGAGGCTCAGCAGGAAGCTAAGTTTATTAACAAGGAGCAGGAAGCACATTGTGTGTAAGAATCTCTCTGCTCTTGTACCTGGAGGGAACATTAGCACTTATCAGCCTAATATTTCACTGCAGTCTTTCTTTCACAGGCTCTTGCTTCCTTCTCCTCACACAATAGCCTGATCGCACTGACAGACAATCGGAAAGATGTGCCCAAAAAGCTTCTAATTTGGATGATTTTGGGGGATTCATTCTCATCTGGCCAGCCTGATGAGAAGAGAGGAAAGAAAATAAACAGTAAGTGAAACACGGTCAGGCTAAAACCTGTGCATTAGGTCAAAAAAGGAACAAATCTCTGCAGGATTCCGAGGGGCGATTCTGTTTTAGTGGTGTTTTTATGTACCAAGGGAAAGGTTAATAGAAGGTCTGAACAGAAAGGTTCATAGGAAATTGTCATCTGTATGTATTTTCTTTTTGAAGTAATAGTTTGCAGGAGCCAGGGGAGGGGGTAAACCAGGAAAGGCCAGAGGTAAATTGAAGGTAGAACAGTTTGGAAGAACTTAAAATCAGAGAATGCAGCTTTGGAATGGAATGGACTCCTGAATGATGCCAAATTTTGCCCCAATTTTGTTTTGGAGGAAAGGAAAGGGGAAGAATGCTAAAAAAAATACCATTGGGAATAACACATTCTTATTTTTGTTCTCCAAATTAATTTTCATTTAAACCCATTTTTCTAATTGAAATGTCTTAAGGGCTGTCCATAAAATAACAACGAATCTCAACCACTGCTGATCTAGAAAGTCTGAATTACTACTAAATGAATCCCTGGGGGGTAGATTTCCTTTTGCAAGGAATGAGGTAGGTTTCCATGCTTGGTTCTAAACCAGTCTGGAAGTAAAGGTAAAACCAGACAACGCTGGGCAAAGCCCAAATCCCATCAGTTGTCCAGGGATGGTCTCTGCATTGAGCAACACCAGAGGAGGCAGCTGCTGGGTCTGAGCTCCTCTCCAATTGGATCTCAAGAGCAAACTACTCTCATGTTAAAGGGCTTCTTTGACAATCAATAAATCAATCTGAAAGCTTGATTTATGTTTTGTTTAACATCATGTCTGTTGGACTGATCAGACCAGAAGTTCTCCTCACCCCATATCTTGTCCCGAAATAGAATGGATTTTCCAGGGAAAGGAGATAAAAAACAATTCCTGGATAGAATGATTTTTCCAATCACATCGACTCAGCCCTGGCAATGAGCCCTTTAGGGATTTCTTGATTTAGAAATTGGGATCTAATGGAATGTCAGCAGCTATTGGAGTTCTGCTGGGCTCTGAGGGCTTCACACTGCTCTAGGGTGGGTTCCCTGCAAGGGGCAACCTGTCTCATGATGATCTGTATCATGGGCTGCAGGGGAGTCTCTGTTTGGTGCCTGAAGCACCTCCTTCCTCCTTCTCCCTGACCTTGGGGCTGCAGGGTCTGTGTGTTCCCTGTCTATTCTCACTCCTTGCTATGGCTGCAATTGCTGCAGCATGGTCAACTGGCATTGGTTCTGTTGGACATGGGGGAACCTTCTAGCAGCTTCTTACAGAATCCACCCCTGTAGCCCCCCTCCTATCAAACCTTGCCTTGCAAAGCCAATAAAACAATGTTCCCAAGACTGACACTGGACCCATTTGGCTTAATATGCAGCCATGAGCAATAGAGAGCTGCAGCAGCATCTCTTCCCCACCAGCGCAGGGGCACAGGACAGCAGTGAGGCTGAGTTACGGAGTAGACTTCATTGTAGGCTGGAGAAACCAGTGCTCCCATTTCCTTCTTTGGGATGTGACTGATACTGAACCTGCCTTAAATCTGTAGTCAAACTCTAAACTCTTCTTGCTCTTAACAGTTTCTCCTCATACAGGTGTATTAAGCCTAGGATTGCAGAGAGATGCTCAGGAAAACGTGTTCCTCAGCCAGGAGGGTTGCCATAGGAGAGCATTGCCATAGGGTCTGCAAGCAGTGCTGCAGGGTTGTTTGTGCTTATGTTTGACAAAGGCATGTACATGTGACAGGATAACAATTCATCTTAGAAATTAGAAAGAAGCCTTAGAAAGATCTGCTTTCAGTGAGCATAGGGATATGACTTACCAGTTCATTGTGATGGGGTTCCCTGGGATTGGGTGCTCACTTTGGAAGCTGTGTGCTACATTTCTAAGATGGTTTACCCAATTTCCCAGGATATTGTGTCACATCAGCAGAAATTCTACATTATGCAGCTCTTAAGCAGCAGAATTTGACATTTCCATTCAGCTTTAAAGGGAGTAGCGTTGGTTCTTCTGATCCTGAGACTTGCCAATAACTCAGGAAAAGCAGGCTAAGCCAAACTATAGATACAGCAGTTTGCTGCTGGCAGGTTACTAGCTGAGCTTTTCAGTATACATTCACAGGGAAACACAATGCTCTTCAATTAGTTGGCAAACTGCAGCAAGAAGAATAGCGCAATGTTGAGCATAGATATTTATCTGATCATTATCATGAGTTGCACTGTGAGAAATAACGACAGGTTTGCCATTGAGTTTGAGCAGAGAACGCATTTGAACGTGAGAACATAACCACTTTTGTCTTGGCAACATGGAGAGAATTACCGTGGAGAGATTAGACAGCCTCGATGGGTGGATAGGTGGGTAGGTTGGTAGGTAGAGAGAAAGGAACACAAAGAAACCTAAACAGAAGCGAGATAAATGAGGCTAGTGAAATAAAAGGAGGGTGTAAATGCCATTTCAGGGCTTTCCCCTGGTGGAACTCGGAGTGCTTAAAGAAAAAAGACATAAGGGGTTTCTCTACAAGGAGAGCTGCGAAGGCAGGAGGAGAAAAATGGGGACCCAAAAGGCCAGTGCTCGAATTAGGAGCAGGATCAAGACCGTGTTGCTCACCCCATGGTGCTCTATGAGACAGCACCGAGCACATCTAGATGATGGGAGAGCTCCACACAAAAACAGGCGAGATATTTCCTTGTGCCACTGCTCTCTGAAAGCCCAGCACAGTAACTTATCGGGAGGGAGAGGGGTGGGGAAGTGCCACCTCCCACAAACCATGGTAAGATGAGTTGCTGTGCTCCACGATGGATCATCCCCCAGCTGTCCACTGCACTTTCTGCCTGAACCGCTGCCGTCTACAGAGAATGTCAGGTCCTCGGGGCCTCGTCTCCTTGCATCTCCCCCATGATAGCGAGGGCCTGGCAAACACCTTCCCAATAAATCATTGTTATAGCAAGGAAGGGAAGAGGCAGGGAAAGGGCTTTGCAGTGATCCCAGCAGTGTTCTGCCTCTAGGAAGCACGTGTCATGGGAGAATTTCAGAATGCTTCCAGGAGCCGAGGAGGCAGATGCAAGTTAGAAACCTTTGAAGGAGATGAATAGCAGGAAGCATCTCTAAAAGACCCACAACGGCATTACTGCAGAAAAAAACAGCTGCAAAATGAGGTAATGACTCTTCAGTACTCTCCAATATGCTGGCACAAGTCCTCTGTGTTTCATCTCACAATCTATCAATGTAGCATTAGAAGATCTTAAAGTGTTTACAAGTGGATGCAGGGTGAGTCCAGTGGCCTCCTGGGGATGCTGACCTCTCTTCTGCAGGAGGCACACCAAGGCGAAGGTTGTCCTCCTCCGTGCACTCAGTAATAAAAGAACCAGACCCCACTGTGGTTTTTTCCTTCTGAGAGTCCCCTCCTGGGTCCTTACTCTAAAATTGCCTCTTGCCACATATGTCTTTCTCCTCAGATATTAAAAAATAATTAAAGATAGAAAATAAGAACAGAGGAAGGCTGGAGGAGGAGGGCAGGAGAAGGGAAAGCCCTGTCTCATTGTGCCCCTCAGGAGCCAGTACAAAATCACTGCTGCTCAACGCACAAATGACATCCTGATTTGTGAAGTGCCTGAGCTGCCTCTCCCAGTGCAGCACAACCCTACAGTGCCATTATGTCCTGCTCCTTCCCTGCCCCACTTCAAGGGGGCTGTAATCTGCTGTCATCCAGGGCAGGATAGATCCCGCCTGGAATGCGAACTTCATCGGCACAAAGCCTCAGAGGGGACTGACTTAAGCAAGTGCCTCTTCTCTATAGAAAAGGGAGCATTCTGCATGCAGGCAGCAGCAGAATAGACGGAGACCTGTCAAAAAGTGATGCATAGGCAGCTAAGTGAAGCTCAAGCATTCATAAAGAAACAATGTTATCAAAGATGAATAGCTTGAAAACTGCTTTTAGGAACATTTACACAGGGTTTCACCTCCTGGCAACACAAACGTCAATGCTGCTCTGGCAAGCTGACTCATAGCAGAGCAGGAGAGCGCTGCGGAAGGCTCACGCTTGTTCTCTCCTTCCGCACCAAGGTCTGTGCAGAGGTGTGTGTGTGTGTGTGTGTGTGCAGGGCTGGGGGTGCTGCACTGAGGGATCACCCTGAATTGGCTGAGAGAGGAGTTGTTTTCAGACTCTTTGCCATGCTTTCTTAGCGTGGAAATTCAATAATTTCATTAATTACAGAAAATAATGTAAGGTGGATCCGCCGGGCTCCTGAACAATTTGAGCTCTCTTTCGGTGGGTAATTGCCAATGACATGTCTGAGAGAAATATCACAATGATACATAACAAAGGGCAGCGCAGCTTTACAGCATAGATCTTGTTGCTATGGGAACTTGTCTTTGCTCCTATCCCGGAGTTAGATGATTTATGTATGTGCAAGGGTTCCTTTATTTTAGGGCTTTTGCAAAAGAGAAAAAACCCTATCAGGTCTCTATCCACATTTATCCACTCGGTTATCTATCCAGTTATCTAATAATTCTTTCTTTATTATAATTACATGTCTATTATAATCTTTATCCATTGCCTCATTCTTCCAAATATTCCACTCACTGCCTACTCGTTGGGGCCAGGACACAAGACAAGCTGCGGGAAGAAGGAAATGTGGGCATCAGTTACTCTTTGTGTGTACTGCATGGATGTGACTGCCGTGGAACAGTCAAGCTGTGCGTTGTAAGCCCCTGCTGCCCTAGTGATGCTCCCCGTGCCCACATGCAGCAATGTGACAAAAGCATCTCCCTTGTTTCCGAAGTTAAAGGGAATGGTGGGGCTGGAATAACCCTTAGATCTCACTCCTTGTGAATGGTCACAGAGTATGAGGCTCTCCTATAGCTGTGCTGGGCAATGAAGGCGGAGTACAAGGAGGAAATACTGGCAATCCTGGAATGAGTATCCAAATGGTTGCAGATGGAACATAACTCCCATTAAGAGACCTCTTTGGCCTGTTTGTCTTGCATAGTAAGTGGTTTCCTTGGGTGGCCAGGTGATGTTTGGCTAAAAGGTGTTAATACAACATCTTTATTCAAAACCAGGTGGGATTTGGCTGCAGCTTTTTGCTGTCTTTGCATTTCATGACTTGTTAGCCATTTCCTGGGTCAGGATGTACCTGAATTTAATAGGAGGGCTTCTTTTTGTGGGGTACTTTGGGTGCTCCAGTGGGACCATATAACCTAACTGTTCACCAGTGAGAAACTACTGAAAGCTTCACTCTCCAATTTGAATATCTTGCAATCACCAGAGGCCCATCAAAGAAGATGTTCACATTCTGGTGTGCAGAAGGATTTGCATGATTTTGAGACACAAAGCTGCTCCTGAGAGCTTCTGCCTCGAAATTCCTTTCATTCCACATTCTCTCCAGTTACATGAAAACTCCTTTAAACACGTACGTGTGCTTGTGTAGGACGTTGCATGTAACAACTCACAAGTTCAGTGCATGGGAGATGTGGCCACAAGCCATATTCAGGTCCAGATTTGTCTTTAAATCAGTCAAAACAAGACCCTGGGAAACCCCCTGGCACTTCTGTTAGGCCACAACAGCATCTAAGATGCAAAAGCGCTCTCATTTCGCCATACGCTGCAGTGCTTCTCAAGGCTACCACTTGACTGGAAGAGCGAACATGATGCCCATGACTTTAGTTCACTCGATGGCTGGAAACAGTTGTCTGCTAAAACGTAGCAGAAAGTCGGTGCTTTAAATTCGCAAGGGAAAAAATAATCACGTGAAGCACTCGATCTTGAACAGAAAGTGAGTGAGATTCCATATTTATGAGCATTCTCTTTCAGCCTAGAAATTCAGTGATCAGTGAAACGTCCCTGCTCAGGGAGCTGATTGCGCTCCTGATCTAATCAGTTCCTTGCTGCATGGAAGCCTCTACCTATAGACCTCCTGCTTGACTTTCCCCCCGCCCACCTCAGCCCAGATGTGGTGGAAGCCTCCCTCTGCCTGCTCCCAGCTGCTGGATCACGAAATGGGAACTGCGTGTGAGGTGACCCGCGATAAGACAAGCCTCGTGGCGTCTGAAGCACCCTCATCGCGTGGATGGGATGGATGCAGAAACCACTTCCCTAATTCATGCCGAAGATAAAAGTTAATCCCTTGGCACACCTGATTGACTCTTCATAACAGGGCTCTGCTCCTACCACGAGGCTGTAGTCAAGAGCAGCAGTTCCCTCCTCCCCTGCTCCCTCCCTCCCTCCCCTGAGTTTCAATTCCTTAAAGCTAATCAATATCCTTATTAATGTTCTGAAATCAATTACCCTAATAAAGCCTGGAGGGAGCCGAAGGGTTGCTATTCAGCACTCACCTTTCATTATCCTGACTGTTTATTTCCCCATTGATAGAACTGTCTGACTTTATGACAGATTATGGGTGAAACTGCAGTACTCAACACACTTGTCAGCCCTAGAGATATGTTGTGTTATTATTACTATTTCAAGAGCCTTTTGCTTACATTTCCTGGTCGCACGGATGCTTTAGAAAGAGTTCCCTGGCTTCAGTCTACTGGAATATGATAGGGAGTGCTGCAGCTCTGTGCTGCACATCAAAGAGATAATAATCTGGTTTATCTATTCAATTAGAATATTGCCCTTGGCCAATGCACTCTGCTTATGCAGAAGGGAGTGCTCTGTGATCTGCAGTGAGATTGCAAGATACATGCAGGGTGGATCACCTCGTGGTAATTCACAGCAGAAGGGGCATGCAGGAGCATCGTCCCTAGAGCATCAGGGGAGAATGGCATTTCTCCTGCAGTTAATTCCCTCTTTTCCATATAAAAGTTATGCCAAGAGCCTGGAAGGGAAAGGGAAAGAAAGACTACAATTCCCTGCAGCAGTGTGGCATCAGGGACGTGTTCCTGCAGGAGCAGGGGCATGGGGAAGCAGCTCTAAATGCTCCTCGGTCTTCTGAGCACTGAACTCAATCCCTAGCTACTGAACATGTCTACATGTATATTTTAAGGAAATCCAAGCACATGGGGTTTTTCCTTCCTTCCTGGGCTTATTGATCAGCCATTTAAGAGCACAGAGTACAAGAGACTCCAGGTCAGGTTACCCTCTAAGATCATTCCAGCAAGGAGCTGAGGTAGGAAAGGAAATGAGAGTCTATAAACGAAATCAGCCCTTCCTAAGTGCCCTTCATCACCTTGCATGCAGTGTCACTCCTGGCCAGCAGCCTGCTCTGCTCACCTTTGGATGAAGGTGCCCGAAATGCTTCTCTCTGACCATCCTGGGATGGTTTAAGTGCCTGGTACAGTAAATCTTTAATCCAAAAGATGGCAAGTGAATGGGGAAGGACTGACAGGGGCCTTTCCTACTTCCCAGGGCCAGAAGAGAAAATATATCACTTCCTTCTTTTCAGTTAACCAGTATCAGATAAGACCATTCGTGCAGTCATCACACTGATAATGAGACAGGCCCCATTTCAGGGAGGTTATTGCTTTATTATGGAGTGAGCATTCGGCAGATGTCTTAATTTTACAGATTTCATTTCGCATTATCAAGATTTCTGTCCATCTTATTTGATCTAACATTTGTTAAGAGTGATTTGTCTCTCTCTAATGCTTAAGACCAGTGCAGTCCAATCAAGCAAATTGTCTGTAATTTAAAGAGTTCCTGGGGGATTCGTAACAACAATAGGACCTTTTGGGTTTTCTTCTGAAAAAGAGAGAAAAAAAAACACCCCAGAAAATACATCCTGTGCTAATGATTTTCCTCATCCCAGTCTTCTTTTATCCCAGCCTTTCCTGCCAATATGCCCGTATAGCACAATTCCAGATAAATCAGAAATGCAGTGAAAAGTGGCATGAAAGCAGCGTCATAAAAAGGGAAAAAACCCTTGATTGAAGTTGTGAGCTAGCGAGAGGAATGTGAGCCCATCCGAATCTGAATTAATTACAGATTTTATTAGCATCTGATGGCACCTCAGGGAAAAGTGCTTTTAAAAAAGCCTCTCTCTGTTTTAAAGGCAAAATACCAAGCAAAAGCATTTAATGCCAAAAAATTCAAACCCCCCCCTGTTTGGAGGGTGATACAGCTCTCCTCCGGCTATACCACATCACTGGTGATGGTGTGAACAAAGCCAGGCCAGTTGGGTATCTTCTTCAGGAAGGAACAGACAAGCCTGTGCTGATCTGGAGCTCACTTGAGTAAGAAAATCAATGCATTTTCCACTGGAACATCCCTCTTTCTAGTTTTTGCAGTGGAAGGGAGCCCTGAAAGCTCTGCAGAGCTGAACAGTCCCGTGCTGGGTCACACAGCATCTGAGATCTCCTGCCCCTCCATGTCTCATCACATGAGTGATGAGCAAGAGCCTTGGTTGACATGGTCTAATGTTAGATTTCCATGCCCATTCTGGTTCTTAGATAATCTTAAGGTCCTTTCCAACCCTATCTATTCTATGACTGTATGAAGAGGATCAGTCCCCTGCTCTGCCTCCCCCTTAGAAGCATTGCCTCAGTTACACGGGGCTCAGGGTCCTGCAGAAACAACCTCAGTTATGGAAAAAGGGGGTCTGGGGAGTACTTAAAGGAGAGGAATTTAGAAAACAGAGGCACCAAGGAGCAGCATGTGCTGCTGGCTCCACCTGAGTGCATCAGAAACAGAAATGCTGCCAGATTTACACAGTGCTTGCCACTGAGCTGTGAATTCCAAGCCCCGCTCCTTGGACACGCTCTGCTGAGTGAAGTCAGGAGGACTGAAGCGTATAACTCCCCTTTCCATCCACCTCTCCCTTCCCTCCCCATCCCACTCACAGCTTCGCTTTTATAACAAGGCATTTTCCTCCCAGGCTGAGAATAGATTCCCTCAGACCCCAAAGGCTACGTGCAAGACATAGACATCATGCTCAAATGTCAGTAAGGGCTGGTGTTTGGTAGGGTGGCGATGCATTAAGGATAATGACTAGAGCAGATCAGATATTTAAAGAAAACCAACCTATTCATAATTCATCTCTCTCAAAGAAAAGCCTTGGCTCAGTGGTACAACACTTAGCTGAGTCATTATATGTCATGTTCAAAGGTAGATGAGAGTAGATGTGTCACTAGAGATCTTGCTCAAACTTCCAGTGTAGTCATAAGCAATCAGGAGGAGCAAGAGAACTGAAATGCTAGAAGGCACTGCATAAGGTATATCCTGCTAGAAGCCTGCATCATTTCATGGGAGTCTGATTTGAGCTTTCAAAGCCTTGGCGAGAGATCTGGCAGTTGGGGAGAACCAAAAAATAAGTGTATCCCATGTGGGCTGTGAGACAGCACATGATGCTCTTTGAAACAATGCTCTTTGAAGCAATGGACTCTTTAGAGTCCATTGATGCTCTTTGGAACAATGGACTTTGGAGATGCTCTTTGGAGCAATGAACTTTCTGGAAAAGGAGGTTTTGGGAGCTGTAAGCGAGGAAACTGCTCAATGCTGACCACGTCCTGGGAACTGGGATTTCAGACATGCTTTGTAAAGAAATAGAATTGCTTGTCAAGAAAACACCTGGCTCCGTTGTCAAAATCTCCAAAAGAAACAGTTTCAAAGAGGCAAATGATTTGCTGACTTCTTGGGTCAAAGCACAGCAATAATCCGACCCAGCCCTGCCAGCGGTTGCCAGTCCCCTGGATGCACAGATTTTAAGCCCTCACAATCATTCATCCAACAATTCAGACCTTCCTGTTTTAGACACACGCTCCAGCAGCAGAGAAGCAGGGGACTGCGCTACTCCAGCAATCCCTTCTTCAAAGCATTTCCCTCTGGATCCCACTCCTGCACTGTGTTCAAGAGCCTTGACCCTTCTCATCTGGTGTGACTGATCCTGCCTTGGTGCAAGAGCCACAGCACCCCATGAGAGGGATGCTGATAGTGGATGTGGCAAGGAACCACCGTCCCTGTGAGGCTGTGGAATGCGTTTCCCAGTCTGGCCTTAGTGGATGGGACTTGTGGCAGGCACAAAGGGAAGGATTAAAAAGGCTAATCTGTTTGAAATGAGTAATACTTGTGAAAAACCCCCACTTTCCTTCCTTTAGTCAGGCGCAAAGCTAGACCAAAACAATCCTATCCGCTAGTATTAGAGAACAAGAGGTAGAGACCCAGGAATTGCCATGCTGTGTTGCATGAGCTGAAGGGTCATAAATCAATATACAGATTTTTCCAACAAATCCTTGTGAAGAGAATCAAAGGAAAGGAGGATCCCTGCAGAGCCTAATCCTCAGCCAAACTAACCACCCATTCATGAAGACCACGGCCCAGGCCTTAAAACTGCCGTATTAAACTGCAGAGGATAAACCCAACATGATAACGTTTGCTTTTGTGTCAAAGGATCCTGGGAGAGTTTGTAGTTTGGAACAAAGGGTGGAAGGATAAGGAAGAGTCTTGAAGTTAATTGTTTTTATTATCATCTGCAAACCACACTTTTGGCTTAAAAACTGTGATCTTCTCCGCACCCGTACTGTTGAAATACCATTTTCATTCTTGCTTTTATTAGTAGTAATTTTTTCCACTTTCCATCTTACTTGATTTCTGATTGTTCCCCACTTTAGTAGCCTGGCTTGTTATTCTATTATCTGCCTCAAGAGGCTTTTATACAGGCTCCGTAGGAGGAGATGGAGGCTTCAAGGGGGAGCTTCCAGCAACAAACCCTTTCCCATTACTTCTTGTCTGCATTTCATGCGCTTATTTATTTAGGTAATAAACACACACAATATTAGGAGAAGCAAGAAATAAAGACCAGAAAATCTAGGTTTGGTTCGAGAAGCCTTAAAGTGAACACCAAGATGTGAATCTTGGTTTAACATGCAAGTAGCCAGGATGGTGAGTGAGTTGTGATGCTGAGTTGTCGTGATTGCTTTGGTTTCAGTGGGTCTAGAGGCTGCATGGAGAAGCAGTTTTGTAAGCAACAAAGCAATGTCATATCATTAGCCTCAGCAGACATTCGGGGAAGTGTCTTTTGCTGTGGGTACCTCTCTCCATGCCAGGATGGCTGGGCACATCTAGCAGCATTTTGCTATGGGATCCCAGATAGCCACAGTAACCTACTCCCATGCTGGCTGGGAGAAGGTGTCCCTGGGGCACAGAGATGTGCTGTTCCTATTTCTCAGCTGAAAAGCTGAGACACAAATAGCTTATTTATCTAATCTGAAGCAAAGAAACCCTGTGGCAGGACTGGGGAGCACCCTCAGCTCCCAGTCCCAGGCAGATGTCCAAGGCAGCAGCACCACTGTTCCTTCACTCTGAGCTTTCAACAACGGAGAAGCATAAAACGAATTAACTTCTGCATATGAGCAGATGCTGGAGGGGAGATTTGTTTTCCTGTTCTTTCTTGCAGGATCTGCCTGGCTCTGCTGGAGGCTGAGCAAATGAGATAAAATGCTGAACCAAAGCTGCAACACCCACTGATGTGAGCTTTTCTTGGCCAGTGCTCATGGCCACCTTCATTTTCTGCAGAGAAAGGAGTGTCTGGTGCTCAGACACTAGAAAACATGAGTTTGCTTCGGAGCCTGATAATTCCCCACAGCCTACACGTACCAAGGGAGCAGCCAACCAACAAGTGATTTCCTAATCTTCCAACAGAGATGGCCTCTCAGAAGAGGAAGGGATACAGTCCTGTCTCCATCCTAAGCTTGGTGGCCTGGTGTCCTTCAGTTGTTCTGGAAGCATAACTCCTTGTTGCAGAACTAGCACTAAGGGCATCCCTATGGGATAACACAACAGCCACTTTCACATTCTCAGCTTCACACTAAACTGCAACACAGACCCCATTGACAGACAAATCAGCCAAGTCAACATTTGAAGGATTCATACTGCTAATGGTCTGTGGGCCATGAAGGCAGTAAGACTAAGCCTAAAGACTTCAGGCTATACAAACCCATTGCAGATGAGGAGCCCAGCTGTTGATACAGCTGGCATCGATATAGCATTTGTCATGTAGAGTCCAAAAGAGATGTGTGTATAAAGCACGTTGCTGTTGAGAAATCATGTAAAAGTCAAGGGGTGTGCTGTTTACAGAAGCTTGGTAGGGAAATCTCCCTCAGCCCTCCTCAATGCACAGACAGCCCAGCCTACCAGGATTGAAGAGGTTGCAAATGCACACTTGATAACGCACAAGGTTCCCTCCAGCAGGGATAACGCTGTGGGATTACAGCCACATGGAGGGTAACAGACAGAGGGAGGAATAGAAGATGATGGTAAAACCAGGATTGGAAAGCAAAAGCAGATCTACCCTGGGCAGGGAGGCAGGAGTAGATCCAAGATGCTAAATTAAAGGTATGTGAATCTTCAAGGCATATAGTTAAGTAAAAAGGGTGGGAGATTTGTCTTAAACCTTTTCAGAGCAATGAATGCCATATAGGAGGTGGGGGGCTGTAAGTGCATCCCCCCAAGCTGGCCTCAGGGCTCCACTGCTACTATCAGGCACCTCCAGGGAAAGGACCACTTTGATTCCAGGACCCTGGCCAAATACTTCAGCTTCACTGGACAGCTGAGATGTCAAAGGACTCTACTGGGAAATGCCTTGGAAAAATGAGCTTGAACAGACTGAGGTACGTTACAGGCCCAAGGAGTGGAGTGAGGGAAACTAAGGCAGGAATCAGCTCCCTTGGGTAGAACCCAAGGGAAGGCAGAGATGTGCGAATCCAAAGGGCAAGGCAAGGGCACAATTAAAAACAGAGAAGTAAGGGAGATGGTTGGAGTCCAAGAAACCAGTTTGTAAAGTCAGGTGGTGGCTGTGGCAAGGTTAAAAGAGGAACAGATCAGGTCTGAAACAGGGCTTGAGGAGGCAGAGATTTGATACTGGATTAGAGGGAAATTAGAGTGCCTGGGGCAAAATAGTTTTAGGCACAGGAATCTACAGCAACACTGTGCCAAGAGCTATTTTAGACAGTGGAAAGCCTGTCTCCTCCGACCTGGTGTGATTGTGTGCTTGCTCCTATTTGACCTCCCCCTGCCTGGGACTCGTGAGGCTGTGTTGCACCATAAGACTGAATCAGCCCCAGCAACATTTACTTGCTTGGTACAGAGAAGGGATTTTGGAGAACTGATTAGCTAATATTTGCACAGAGCTTTAAACATGTCAAGGGCTTGGTTTTAACTGAGCTTTCCACTGCTGTACAGTGATCTGCAGGTAAAAAGAAGAGGCAGAATATGTTGGCAAACAGGGTTTTAGCTTGCTGGGTTACAGACCTGTCCTCTTATCTGGTTTGTAGGCTGGTATTCAGGGGCCAGGTTTGATGATAAACAGTAAAATCTGTGCCTTAAAGCAGAAATTATGACGATAAGAGGCGGTGGTGGTCTTCCAGGATGGTATCTGAGTTTTCCTTCCCCCAGGGTGACGCAGGGGTCTGCCCTACATGCCCATGGCATAGCTCCAGACCAGCCCTAAAGCTCCCAGCCTTGGAGAGAGGACAGTGTTGCAGCACAGCACAGCAATACCAGGCTTTTCAAAGCTTCTGGGCTTGTCTTTCTCCATGGCAAAGCCAGGCTCCTGACCCCAGTCCCTGCTGTCTGTCTCCACACTGACAAACTTTCCCGAAACAACCTGAGCTTCCAAGTTTCTTGGGAGCCAAATTACTTCCCCACCGCCTCCCAGAGGGACCAGGCTAGTTAAGAGGAGAGATGTCAGTGCTGTCATCAGAGGGCATGGAGTATATCTCACAGGGGACTCCTTAGTGGGGAAAGCGAGAGGGAAATCTGTGCCTTTCTGTCTACAGGAAGAGATGTTGAGGATCCGCTTCATCCCCTTGTCATCAGAGGGAGGAAGGGGTAAGGGAGAGAGAAACAAAGCCGGTAATTAGCTTCCTTGGCTATCCCAAGATGATTGCAGTTCAAAGTGTTTGGTCAAGACCTTGCTACACGTTCTCTAGCTGCACTAGACAGCGTGAAAGAGGACGAATGAGTGAGAAAGCAAGTGAATTGGAGACTTCATCTCACTGTTAATTAAGTGTCTGGTGCTATGAGAAGCAGTTTCACCAGCTGCCTCTGGATGGAAGAGGCACTTGTGAGCATTAGGAGAGAGTCCTGTAGGTAGCATCTTAATAAAAGCAGCACATTGCATCAAGGAAAAAGAACAAGGAGAAGAAGATGAAAAGAAGAAATTAAGCTTAGTGTCTCATTTGTAAGGCTAGAAACTGGCCCCAAAACCCCAGGAAAGCAGATTGGGCTAAGGCTCCATTTCCGTGGGAGAGACCTGACAGGAGGTGTCTGGCTGGGCAATGAAACCAGGCTCATTAGAGGCAGACCTACAAAGGCATTGACCTGCCTGATCCCACATAGGTGTTGAGCACTTGTGCAAATCAATGGAAATTTAGGATATAGAATCATAGAATCCCAGCCTGGTTTGTGTTGGAAGGGACCTTAAAGCTCCTCCAGTTCCAACCCCTGCCACAGGCAGGGACCCCTTCCACTAGAGCAGCTTGCTCCAAGCCCCTGTGTCCAACCTGGCCTTGAACACTGCCAGGGATGGGGCAGCCACAGCTTCTCTGGGCACCCTGTGCCAGCGCCTCAGCACCCTCACAGGGAAGAGCTTCTGCCTAAGAGCTCATCTCAGTCTCCCCTCTGGCAGGTTAAAGCCATTCCCCTTAGAGGTAATGCCCTCACTGCTCATGCCATCTCATAGCCTCGGTTGCCCCACTGTGCACTGGTACAGCTCCCTCCTCCTCTTCAGTGTGGGTAATTATGTGCTACCATGGGGCAGGATTAAAAATGCCACTGTACATGTGGTGATGCTGTGACTCTGTTCCTTCCAGACCTGACCCGAGTGCTGAGGCAGATGTGATTTCTCTCCTATACTGCGTGCCAGAGAGCAGGAGCTGATGTCAAGCAAACAGCAAGAGGATGTTTGTGAATTAAGGGAACACTGAGAAATGTTTAATACAGAATAACAGAAACTGCCTTCTCCTTCATAAACCATCCTAAGACGTGTAACTCACAACGTGTGATGGAGACAGGTACAAATGCCTCCGTGCGCACTGGTTTATAAGTGGCTCTGTAACAGGTGTTATCATTTTGTCTGCTCAGTACTTTAACATCATTCATTTGTGCCGTTGCAACGTGGCACAACAACGCATCTTTAGAATAATTCACCAGGAAGAAGCAATTGCTATGAATCACATCATATTGTCATTATGAATAAAGTACATCTCCACGCCGTGCCTTCAAGGAAACCATGGAGGAGATGTGCTCCCCATTCAGCTACACACAGACCCGTATTTACTTTTCTCCTTTCATTTCAGCTGTTCTCAATCTGCCCCTGCACAAACAATCGCATCTCAAGGCTCAAAAGGGTGGGTTTTTTTTTTGCCTTCCTTTTCTTCTTCCTTTTCTTTGTTCACCACTTGTGAAGGCTGGCTGACCGTGACTTGCGGGCTGTCTGGAACAAAGACTACAGCTAGCTGGTGCTCATAGATGCAGAAGAAGTCAGGTTGGATGGGATCTTTGGAGGTCATTTAGTCCCACCCTTACTCAAAGCAGGGCAAACCTGCTTGCTACTGACTTTCCAGTACATCAGCCTGGGAAATTGAAGTCAGCAGGGACTTAGAAAAGATGAGAAGAGGAGGGAAAACCAGAAGAGCCCTTCACACTCAGCAGCATCGGGGTCAAGGTACCGTCCCTAGAGTTGTATATCCTGATCCTTCTCTGCCTGATATAGAATACACATTATATAGAATATACATTATATAGAATATATATTCACCGATTAATCAATGAATGAATTAATACATAGAAATCCCCAACCAAGAACTGCTGCCTTCATCCAGAATAGGAATATGACCTTGAGACTCCCAGAGCCTCAACTTTCAAGCCCTGGCCATGTCCTTTCTGAGCAAGCATCCTGGTTTCTCCCAAGTTATAGTCAGAAAATGAATGCTTTGTCCCAGTTCCACATGCCCCCCATCTTGTTTTCTCTGCACAATTGGGGGCAACCCCCGAAAAAAACAGAAAGTAAAAGACAATTTTCAAGCCTCAGAAGCTGACACAAACCAAATTTGCTATTTTCTCCTCCACTTTCACTATCTCAGTCATTGTTTTTGGAGATCCTCCTGATATCTTTTCTTTCTCTCCCCCCTCCTATTTCATTTTCAGTCTGGTCTCTCTCTCGCTGACAGTTGTGCCTGGCTGCTATCCAACAGGGCTGTCCAGCTTCTCCTTGTACAAGCACAGAACACAAAAGAATACAAAGAAGACTGGAAATGCAATTATAAAACTGTCTCTTCCGCCCAGGCACAGATATTTTAGACAGCAACCTCCCTTTCAGCACAGTTGGAAGGGAGTTTAAAAAAGGGAGCTAAAGCCCTTCTGAGCTATGTCATTATTTATTCTGGATGAAATGTCCTGCAGGAAGCTGTAATTAGCCCACATGTGTGATAAACTAAAAGAACGGGCTGAAGGAGGAAAATATGCAACAAAGAAAAGGGGTAATGCTGCAGTTACCTACATTCCTTAAAGCCATAACTCTTGGAGGTGAGCTCAGCTTATTCTGAGCTCAGGAGCTGAAGCTGGGACACGGATGTTGCGGTTGGAAGCGGTGCACGCACACATGCACACACTGAACAGCTTTGCACTGGGTATATGGGCTTTTCAAGTCAGTATTGGGAAATACCTCCTCATGAACGAGAACTGTCTGTGAAAGCAAAATCCTGGGGTATTCAGTGAGTACAAGAAAAGCTTTAAAGTGAGATGGAAGAAAATCTCCCTTGTCAGAACAAGATTTGCATGCACGCCTCTGTGTGTGTGCGAGCTGCGTTGTCTACATGCCCGTTGATACATGCACAGGCATACGTGTACCTGTACGATGGAGCATTTATTTTATGAGGAAAACCTCTTAAAACTGTCAGCCAAATTGCTTAATTGCAGAAAAGTAGGCCAAAACAAAAAAGTGCCATAAGATCAGCACTGTCTGAAAACACAGTATCAGCAATTAAATGGAAGAGCCAACCCACCAACCGCTGAGCGGCAATCTATAATCCACGCTGCAACATTCTGCTGATGCCTTCTGCATTCTTCTCCAATGCTCACAATACCACAAAAAACATTGTTTCAGACCTCAGGTGAATGTCCCTCAAGTGCTTCCTTCTGAAATGGTGGCGTTTATAAGCAAACATACTGAAAAAATATAGGAAATATAGGAGAAAACTTGGAAGGAGGAGACTGAGGTGGGCTGGGACACACCGGACCTGTTTATTGATGGAGGGAGGACTATGGAATGTGATTTCTATTATTAGATACAGCGTTTTCTCCATTCCCCTGGAGAAAAATAGGTGTTTTCATTCTGTTCCTGCACTGCAACCCGAAGGCAAGTGAAAAGCCAGAATGCATCCCCATTCATCTGCCCTTAAATGGGAGGAGATACTGGTGAGCACTGTGGAGTGATGTGCTTTGTTTGACTGCAGCTTGTGCCCTGCCATGGGTCAGGAAACCCAGGAGGAAAAGGAGAGCTCAGTGGTCCATGATGTTTTGGGGATCTGTTATGATAAGACTGTCATCCAGTCATCATTCTAGCTAGTTATCTTTCAGATGGAAAGAGGCAGGACAATTGTCCCTGGATTTTAAGGCACTGGTTGGAAACAGCAAGCTTTTGAGGTCTCCATTGAAGCTACTACTGAGCTAATACAGACTGATGCCAAAAATCATTGAGGCAATTTGATTTATAGAGATGGAAGAGTAAGCTATTACTAAAGACAAACAAGCAAACTTCCATCATGGCTAATGTGACAGTTTTCCATGAATAACTATGGATTTGATTGCTTTTTAGGCATTTAGGGAATGGCAGACAAAAGCTATAGCTTTTAGTTCTTTCTTGTATGGCTCCTGGACATTAAATGGTGCCTGGGACCAGTGGTGTCCAAAGCATGTGGAGTGGTTCACATTTCAAGTGCTCCCAATGAAGAGAGGTATCTGCACCTTGGATTCTGACTTTTGATCACCTGCCACATCGAATGTACTAACACAAAGATGACAGCCCTTTGGCACCCCGTATGTTCAGCCTTTCCCGTGAGCATCTTTTGGAGCCACATCCTTTTGGGGAATCCTATTTTAGCCTATGTAACTCTGGGTTTTCTCTCTCTTTCCATACAAGAATTGAAGACAAAGTCCTCATCATTTCCAGATGCTTCAGAATAGCTTTGTGCACCTACACTGGTGCCTTGGAGACATCAGGGTGTCTACACCTCTGCAGCTTGACTTTCCTCTGTGGGTTGCACAGGCAACCTCTGGCTTTGTTTAACTAGGAGACAGTGAAGGGCTTTGGGTTGCTTCAAATGTCCTGCAGTGCTTACTCAGCACAGTATCTAAGCCTGTGCTTAAGGATAAACACATGCTCCAAGCTTCATTGCCTTACCCAAGATTTAATCCTATCAGTTTAAGCATATGCTTCTGAATGATGCTGAATTCAGTCCTTGAACTCACAAGCATATTCCAATGGAAGAAAGGCAACGATCATCAGCGCTTTAATAGGAGAAAGTTAGGGCTTCCAGCCTTCATGCTAATATCCCAATTCAAAGCAAAAAAGGGAATTCAAAGAGAAATTCAGAAAGGATCTGCTCTGTCAGCAACACTGGATCCAGCTACTGGGTTTCCCAAAGCGTTAACATGAATGTGGTGCATTAACATAGAGTCAACACAGAGGCACATTCACAGGATGTATATGCAATGTGCCTTCCTACTATACATTGACTTCTGCCTGGTAAACATAATACGCACTGATGAAAGGTGGCAGGACCTGAAGGGAGCCCAGCTTATCAACCACAAACGTCTGGAGGAATCAGAAGCTGAAATCAAAGGATAATAATACTTACAATTTGAAATGGACCTGCCACGTGCATTAAAACACAGGCTGAGCCAGTCTTGCTCTCCTTGCCCCCACAGCTCATCACACCTCACACCCTCAGACATCTTTAGCTGGGGAAACGAATGGAGATAGAGAGTGAGTACAAGTTAGTGCAGTGAGCTGATGTGTGCATGCCGGGGGTCAGCGCTGTGTTCACAGGTGTGGAGAGCACCCAAATCGCAGCTATCCTCATCCTCCTGGCATGACTTTTGACTTAGCCACACTCTACGCTGCCATTAAGTCAATCCAAGCAGGTGGACCAGCCTGTGTGCCAGCACCCCTTCTACCTGCAGCAGCCACAAGCACACCAGAGCGGGTATCACTCTGCAGAGATACCATACTCTCTGTTAATCCACCTTGCAAGCACCTGAAAGGACTTAACTATGTGTACCATACAAGCACCCTGCTGAGACAGTGGGAATAGGAACAGACCTGTAATTACCAAGGAAAGACAATGAAATCACACGTATTCCCACCACCTGCGGTTCTAAATGAGGAGAAGTGTTAGTTACACTGTTGTATTTCTATAGCATCTCAGGAGAAGAAACAGAGGGCGTAATGAGCTACCAGGCTTGTGCTAAAGCAGAATTAAAGCGCATTCACTCTTTACCCCAATCCACCGCTCGGTGAGGAGGGACGCAGAGGGAAGCACAATTAAACTTTCACACTTCCCCTTTAATGTGGGGACTGAAGAACATGCCTGAGAGAACGATTTCGTGTTGTTTCACAGAGCCCAGCCATTGCCACCCCCAAATGGAAAGAAGTTATCACGAGGAGAGGAAAGACACACGCCGCAGCGGCTGCAAACTTTTGCTGTGACATTGCAAAGGACCTGAACCTGAGTGGCTGGGGCTGAATTCTAATCACCAGGCATTCACTTTGCCTTAAGTGTAAAGGGGGAGTTCACAGGGCTGAGAGGAGAGCTGCTGTTTGAAAGAGGTCTACAGAAAATGTCCCTTTCTTCTTATATAGACTTAGGAAATCTTAAGGATGGGGACATGAAAATAGGATGGTGAAAGAAGCATATTCCCAGAAGCAGGTTCCTCCATGAAGGCTCTCCTGAGGGGAAGTCTGGGTTTTAATGCTCTGTTTTAAGTACTTTAGAAAAGAAGTATTCATTCTGAAAGCATTTTCTTTGGTCCCTTCTTTGATGACTATTAGTTTCTGTTATGTGGTTGGGACCCCTTTTAGGTAAAAGGGTTTAACCAGCTCTTCTGGTGGAAAGGTCTTTCCAAAGAGGATGTTGCTGTAGTATTTCCTTTGGATGCTGACAGTTTGCATTTGGTACGTCTGGAAACATCACACAGCCTTTTCACTGGGAACTCAAGCTAATTCAAAAGCTGTCAAATACCCATTTTCTTATGGGCAAGAGTGTGGGGCAAAATCACAGCCCACATTATCTTATTCACTTCATCAATAGGGCTGTTCATTTGAAGAATCTTTTTGGGTCAATGGGTAAATACTTGAATCCTTTCTTCAGATGGAGGAGGTTAGAGAAGCCTCTTTGTATGTGTATTCTTAGGTAGCTTCTGAACAGAAACTACTGTGGATTCAAAACTGAGCTTCTGACACGAGAAATTGTGCTTTGGCCTCATTCTAAGGCAAGAGAGTTAATCTGTTCCGGACAGACAGGCCCTTTGGAAACACTCACTTGAAAGGAGAAGGAAAAAAACCAACCCTGAAAGCCATTTTCTTTATTCACAGAAAACAGAATGTCATGGAGCAAATGATGAGGGAGTGTGTGTGTAATCATGTATTTATTTATCTGAATCGCACACTGCAGATTCAGTAGGTACAGAAGATGATGAGAAAGATAAGGCACTGAAGTGATTGTTTAAACTGAAATTGGGTCTCACCCACTGCAGAGTTTGAATTAAACAAAAATAACCCAAAGCAGCAATGTAATAACCTTAAGTGAGGCGCTTTTTAAAGCAGCTTCCACATAATGGAATGCTCTCAGCTTCGTACAGATGTTCCACATAGGTTCAGATAATCATCGAAGGGATGGGCTTTCCTCGCAGACAGCTGAAAGTAAGCACTGCTCTCGGAATGTGAGCTTCCCTTCTTCCCTTCCACCATACATCCTGCTTCTATATGTTGGTCTTTATCAAAGTATCTAAGTGCTTTCAGTAGACGAAAGCATCTTGGCTTTATAGATGTATAAATATGTTTTATAGCCACTATAGGGATTTCTATGCTACAATACACTAATGGTTCACCAAGCAAGATACTCTCGCTATAACAGTGATCAGTGCTGGATGTTTCAGTGTAAAGAAGGGCTCTAGTGACTCTCTGAACTAAGCAACCTATAAATTGCTTAACATTACCAGTGCTGAGTCCTTATTATTTTCTTTTGGTGAGTGCCACTGTAGAGGTAATATGCCAATAAAATAATTATTCTTAATTGTTAACCACCATTTTCAGTTTCAGAGACATGGGGTAAAAGCAAATAGCAACCTAGGAAAATAAAACTGGAAGGAGAAAGGCTGTAACATGGAAATGGATATGAGCTAGAAGTATAAATCCCATCACAGATGGGTCTGAAACAGGGCTTCAGGCAAAGCCGGTCTGTGCAGATAATGAGGATGTTTGGATTTGATTTTAGTAAGGTGGACCCTACCTATCATCTCATTTGCTTATGTATACAATTATAGAGGAACTATCTTGATTAGATTAGCCCTGGAAAAGCAACCTTTAGAGGGAAGACTGAGATGAGCTCTCAGGCAGAAGCTCTTTCCTGTGAGGGTGCTGAGGCGCTGGCACAGGGTGCCCAGAGAAGCTGTGGCTGCCCCATCCCTGGCAGTGTTCAAGGCCAGGTTGGACACAGGGGCTTGGAGCAAGCTGCTCTAGTGGAAGGGGTCCCTGCCTGTGGCAGGGGGTGGAGCTGGAGGAGCTTTAAGGTCCCTTCAACACAAACCAGTCTGGGATCCTATGATATTGCAGGTGCCCATCTGCGAGGCAAAAGAAAGACTTGGATCTAGATGACAGCACTGGGAACATTGCTGAGGTGATTTAGACCCTTTGGCTCTGCAGACCTGAGTGAGCAGCAGCAGCAGCAGCAGAGCTTAGGAATGTGCTCATCCATGCTCTGGTATTAAACATTCCCCAAGCACCGATAAGAGCTGCTCCTTCAGCCGAGCTTGCCACATCCTCAGCTCTGAACCTCATGTGCCGCGCAGTGAGGTGTGGATGGTGCCCAATGACAGGAAGCAAACGTGGAGCCTGTGCTGATGCAGTCTTTTTCTATAGAAGGGAAAAGTGCAGGGACTTGAAAGAGACTCCCCGTAACTGAATAACACAGTGTCAGTTCCTCTAATGAATACGGATCCTGAGCACATGATGGGTAATTAGTGACTTTGATACCTGTGGGGAGCAGGTCATGATTTTGCTGTCAGGAGCTTCAGCGCAGGAGACACATCATTACTCCAGTCAGTGCTGATTATTAACGTACCTGCTCAGAGCGATTTCATATTGCTTTTGGGGTGAAAGACAAAAACGTTGTGTAGGGGTTTGAGAATTCTCTCCCGCCCCTCCTTCTTTTTTCCCTTTTGTTGAGGAAAAGGAGAGCATCCTCTGTGCTTTCACACAAAACTGTCTTATGAGGAGATGAAAATGAGGGAGGGAAGGAACCTGACAAGTATCCACTGGAAACAACTCTTTAAACCAACAAAGCACATCCGCAATGTGCCTGGATCAGTAGAGATCAATAGAAGATGATGTTACTGTGATGTCTGCGTATGCATTTGCCTATCTTACTTGTCCAAGATGGGAAGAACACATTCCTGTTAGATACATCCCAGGAGGCAGAGGAATTCAGCAGACCTCCCTGGTTCTCTTAATAAAACACCGAAGGAGTCAGAAAGATAGATGAAAAGAGAAAGAAGAGTTGTTAGAAGACAGCTTGGTTACATCCTTGGGACTGAGGAGTTACTTCCACTGGCCTGAGTTCAGAAAAAAACACTTAATCATGCAGGCTGCAGCTCTCTGCTGAGCCGTGGTGGACCACCGAGCATCTTCTTGTCTCCTGGTGTCTGGGAAATACTGGCAAAGCTCCATAGTGCACATAGAGCTGGGATGCAGGGCACATACTGGGCTGGGATCTGCAGCACTCATCAAGGTTAATGAGGGGTGGCTAGTTAAGTCACTGGGGCTGAGAGCTGAGTTAGTTACATTTGTCAGTACAGTGCCTAATTCAGTAACTGACAGTCAATCTCTTTCTTCATTTTAAATACAGTAGATACAGTGTGAGCCCAATCTTTCACAAAAAAGGGATGAGAAGGAAGAGATTAACTCAACTATTTGTGCATTTGTCATGGCTCACGCATGCTCTCTTGGTTAAATAGCTTTTCCTGGTGTGGAAATGCACTAGGTGATTTATTTCCTTTTCATAAATAAAAGATTTGGGATGGAAGAATGGCTATTTTCTTTTATACAAGCTGTGACACCCTAATGACAAAGATCTCATTCAGCTTCCTATGGGCAGCTTTAACTTGCTCTCAGACCTGCTCTGTGAGGAGCTGCTATTGACACCAATCTTTGTGCAGCTCCTCACATTTGGGTACCTCAGTATCATTGGTGATCATAGAATCCCAGACTGCCTTATGTTGGAAGGGACCTTAGAGGTCATCCAGTTCCAGCCCCCTGCCACAGGCAGGGACACCTTCCTCTAGAGCAGGTTGCTCGAAGCCCCATCCAACCTGGCCTTGAACGCTGCCAGGGATGGAGCTATCCCAGGTTTGCCTCTGTGTGCACAGCATGTAATTATACTTCCCGTTGGCTTTTCCTCCAGTTCATTTTTCAGTTATTGCTTATTTATAACATCAGGGACATGAAACTTCTCCAATAATGATCCTGATAATTACAGCCATCTTGTTCAGTCTTAACTCACCAGTGATTGTATCCTGAATCGGGATCAATGGGAAGTTAAAAGAATATACTCATCAAATCCAATAAGGATAAGTTACTAGTTAATGGTGTGAAAATTATGTCACCAATAACTGTGTAATTACATTCTTATTAATGCATTCAAACATCTTGCCATTTAATTGGCATTTAACAAGCTCATTATAGCAAGATAATTAGATAGCCATTAATTGGTAAAACACTGATTGACGTGTAGTATGTTAATAGATGCCTAGTTTGGTGTAGTTGTCTTGCTATATGGTAATTTAATGCTTTCATGCTCCTATCAATTCGGTCATTTCAAACATACAAATGCAATGCATGATAAAGTGATTGTATATTTATTGGCAAAGTCATCATGACTGAATCAGAGTCAATGTAGTATTTGCATACATGTTTATCTTACATTTCAATACAACCTCTGCTGGTATCTGCAGGAACTACAATAAAGGACTGAATTCCCTGCATCTCCTTTAGTGATTACATCACAAAACGAAGCAGAATTGCCCAAGGTGTGGTTCATGACCAACATATGGCTCTTGAACCACATCAGAGCTGAGTTCTCTCACCAGAAGAAAGGCCCTGCTAGATAATGCTGAAGCTTGGTAGAAATCAAGCAGTGCTGATCACTGAGGATGGCATCATTATCATGCCAAGGGTGTAGCTGCGTGTCCAATCCAAGCCAGCGAAGAGCTGGCACCCCATGGGGAACTGTTGTCACCTTCTACATGTGCGGCACTGCCGGAGCATGGTGTTGGCCGCACAAAGATTTTGCTATGACACTTGCAGGATGAGGAAAATTGATGTTTCTCTTCTAAGCGTTACAGTGCCTGAAAATCTCATCATGGACAAGAATAATTCGTAGACTGTCTTATCCTGAAGTTCTGACTACACGTTGCTAGGTGGGAGGCTCGAGGAGTGATCTGCCTTGACCAGTAATTCTGTTGATGGCCGTTGATGTGCAAACATACTGACCAATCCATTATCTTAATTATCCATCCGCATGTCATGCCTGTGACAGTTCATTTATTTGTGACGCTCAGAAGATGATCTGGAATTATGTGCTGTCCACTTGATGTTAGAGCTTCTTCACATACGCATAATACATACCTCTTTTTTTCTAAGAAGGTTGTCAGACGTGTTGAAACAGGACACATAGTTTAAGGATGTAATATTATTATTAGCTGCATTACAGTAGCAGTGAAAGGTCCAGCAAAAAATCAGCTTCCCTTCATGCTGGGCACTGTATAAATATACAGAGAGAGGATGTTCTGAAGACCCTGCTGTCAAAATAGACTGGACAGCCAAAGGGCTAGTGGTGGAAAGTCAATGTCAGGAGGGAGGAGAGGACAGAAATGAATATTGCAATCTATGCTAACACATGGAGATGAAAAGGGTTTTGAGATGGTGCTCTGAGATGTCCAGAAAGCAGGACATGAAAGTCTCGCTGCTGCCCCAATCCTCTGCATTGCTCTAAACCACTGCAACGAGCAGCCTGTTTCCATGGCACATCTCACTTCTCCAAGTCATGCAGTACATCCAGCCCTTGTATCTCTGTTAACACCCTCGTGTAGCCTGCGCTGCTGACAGCTCCTCTGCAGCACCGAGGTGTGCAGATACCCAGGTCTGCAGTAAGGACCTTCCTGCACCTGACTTCCCTGTAACAAGTAAGCTCATTGCACAGAACAGGAGATCTCGATTAAGCACAGAATCGTACCAGAAATAATGAATTAACTTATAGTACATTTCCCCAGCTAGCACAGGATTGGTCCCAATGGTGTATTAAGTGGAAATGATAATGTGAGCCTGATTGCAATGACGTGAATATTGTTAATGTTGATATCCCCAAATTAGCTCAGAGGGGGAAGTTTCAGTTTGGATTTTGCAAACAGTATGTGACTACTGTAACCTTTAGAAGAATCCTCTTAATTCTTTTTCCATTATTTTTAATTTCAAAGCCTAGGAAAATAACAAGAATGACTGGTTCACTAAAAATAGCCATTACGTGACCATGGAAATATGAGTTTTCCTTGAGGAGACACTCAGCACTGCAGAACATACAACATCGTGCTATATTTTGCTTAACTATGGCATCATTTGTTCAGAGGTAGGTAGATCAGAAAGGCTCAGAAGATGTGGGCAGTTTCTATTAGGGGAAAGCTTTTGCAGGGCAGTGAGGAGAATGTTTGGTTTCCTCTAGCCATTATGGTAAGAAAAGTGATTTAATGCATTGAGAAGTGAAGAGGACAGATTGCTCTGAAAAACTAATGTGTGGTAGAGTTAGGGGTCAACTGAGATGCACAGTGAAGAGCAGCGAGGGTGGAAGAGTGGCTGCAGAGCAAAGGGATTGGATGTTGCTGGGTAGATGAAGCTTTATGGTCATTGGGAAAACTTTGATTTGGTCCATGAATAGGGTGGGTTGGAAGTGTGGATAGGAACAGAGATCTGGGGAGATGACTGGGTTGGAGAAGGACGTATCAAGATGGAGGTGGGCTGCCAGAGCTTGTCCCCATTGTGTGAGTGGCCCAGGAGAGGTTTTGGCTGGTGATGGAGCAAGGCAGCCAGTGGTGGGATTGGGGATGCAGCCAGGGCATGATGGAAGAAGCCATCTCCTCTTGAGCCCATCTCCAGCAAGCATAAATCCCAGTGCCATTGTCAATGGCATGTCAGGGAGACAGCATTTATCAAAATGCAAATAGAAGCTGTAGCAAAAAAGGGATCTCTGTAAGTACAGGTCAAACAGGCTCAAAGGACAAACTTTCCTATGGTTCAGGTAACTTGGAGAAGTGCCCTTCAATGCAGTGGGAACAAGCAGTGATGAGCAGAGCTGGCTGCTCACCCCCGGGCATAATTCCTATGTTTTCCTCACTGCTCCTTTTGTTTTGAATTAGCAGGCAGGAGCAGGTAGGCAGCTCTTGAAAGCATTTGCTTACAAGCCCCGATACCCATCTGGGATCAGGACAGAAATCAGATTAAGCTTGTTTGTGTGTTAAATGTTTGGGAAAGAATGACTTGTTCTAATAAGGGACATGGGCTGCAACGTGCTCCTCAAAGCGGGCAGCCCTGGTGCTTATCTGCAGCCAAAGCCTGAGCAAACTCCAGTCCCAGCAGACTCTTCCCTCGTCATCGTGCTGCATTCCCACCTTTCCAACTTGCCCTTTGCCTCCTTCCACATGGAAAAGATGGGATTAAAGGAAGAGGAAAAAACCCAGAGAGTACTCCTAGCAAAATGCCAGGGTTTTAAATTAAATTTAAAACAGTTTAATTGCCTAATTGCTCAGCTATTTTGTGCAGTTTATTAACAGAAGCAATTCTTCTGCAGTCATGCCAACATAGCAGAAAATTGGCATTTGAGCCAGGGGGAATTAAAGAGGCAGAGTGCGGAACTAAAACAAAAAGAATGCCTGGAACCTAGTGGAACAGACATTTGAGGCTTTCATCTCATTTTTATCTCACTCCCTAATCTGCTGTAGAAAGATCAAGGCTTGGTTTTGCTTTTTAATGTGGGAATGACAGTTGCTCATCACCAGTGTCTTTGCGTTTGGAAAAGGACTGGATTTCCAAAGAAATGAATATCTAAGGAAGCAGCACATTTACAAAGAAAATAAAATGCAATTCTTGCCAATAACATTGGCATCTTATAAAAGACTTAATTTGACGGCATTTTTCATAATAAATCTCACTGTTAAATATGTGTGTGTGTAGTCAAACAAAACTAGCAAATCATCCATATAAATGAATGCATGCACTGACTGAATGGAAGAGATTAATATTCAGTTATTATATACCACACTCATCAAATGCTCTTTCCTTACCGTACAGAAAGAAATAAGAAAGGAGAGGAAAGGAGAAGGCAGTCATGATGCAAAATAAATAATCCAATATTTGCTGCCTGTAAAAGAGGAGTTCTAGTTGACTGTGGATGATGCTATTGCTCTAATCTTTAGGGCTGCATCCAAGTACCCATCTGTGATGCTGTCGGTGTGTCCTTGCTGATGTCTCCTCTATTTTCTGGGTAGGAAGCCACTCAGGAAGCTCTTTTCAGGTGTTGCACAGCAGAGATTTGAGAGGGAAACCCTGGACAAGCTACTGGGACTTCAGTGTAAGTTTATTTTCTTTGTGTATTGAAGGATGGAAACTATTCTTACTGCTTTAGGAAGGATTTCTATAGCTGTGATGAACCTGCTGCATCATAACTCACCCTGCCTCAAACTGAGAATCCTCTGCACAGGGATGGTCGAGATGATGTTTTTTGTTAGTGGTATAAGCCAGGGTCAGAATTATACCCCAATGTCTTTAAAGCAGTCCTGATGGTCGCTGTGTGGCTCACTGGCATATGCAACTACAGGAGTTATGTTCACAAACTAATTGCCTGCTGTTGCCTGCTAAATTTGGGCCATTTAAGAGGTGCCACATCTCAGGTGAAACGAGCCAGAGCAGAGCCCTTCAGTTGTGGGTCTGGAATGTATTTCAATATCCCTGTTTCTCCCCTGTTTTCATCACTCAAGTATCTCAGGTTTTTCCTGCATGTGGAAAGGCGAGGATGCAGTTACAGACGCACTGTGGATGAAGCCAGCTGTAGGTGAGCTGGATATTACTCACTGGCAAAGTCAGAGAAGTCTAACTTCTCCCTGCTTGATTTTCTGCAAACAAACCCACCTCACTTTTAGCTCAGACAAAATATGGTTGATGTATTTTGACATGTGACATTTGAATGTATTTCTCTATCTGAAGAACTGACATTTTACCATGAGAAGCATGTATTCCCTGCAAATGGGATTATTTAGGTGCTGTTTATTTCAGAAAGTCAGTTCCAATGGAAAATATTCGCGCTGGCTCCATCCTTTCATCATGTGGCACATTTCCCTTCTTTTCTGGTGAGCTTTCATAGCACCATCTCTCATTCACAGTCTGCTTGTTTCAGTCCTTGGCTGTAATTGTACAGGGAAGCAGTGTAGGTGATGATCACATTTCCATATTCCCAGGGCAGAAAACTGGAACCATCAAGAGAAGTGGCCCTGGTGATATTTAAAGCAAGTGTGTGGGATTTCAATCTAGAGATGAAGGGGAAGTCTTATTCATTCACTGCAGGTAGGAAGGGATGAGGTAAAGAACTCGTTTCTTCAAGTAACTGACAACTGCAATTTCTTCTGGCTTCTTTTGCCTCTCGCCTGGAAAAATGGTGAGCGGAGCCTTCAACTTCCTATCTGTTTGAAGCTTCTGACACTGGGTGATGACCACACATTTATTTTCTCTCCACCTCCCTGTTAATCTCGCTGTTCTCAGATGGTTTATCTCGTGCTTTGCTTTTGTTGCTAAGAAAAAGTGCATTTTCCCATGGGAAAACACATCTGCTTGAGCCAGGAAGGACTTGATAAGGGCAGAGAGATAAAAGTGCAGCCAGGACATGGAAAGTAAAGCAGAGCAGGGCTGCTCTGTGAGCTGCGGGGCATCACAGCAGCACCACACAGTGCTAAGGGGCACAGAAAAGCATCGTAAGACCTCAAAGCTGTCTGATACCGCTGTCACTGTATGTTGTGACATGTGGCAAGTGCTGCCATCCCCCTGCCAGACCCCTCACCATGCAGTGAAGGCAGCATCTCTAGAGACCGCAGCACAGGTACGGACTGCAGATGCTCTGTGTGCTCATGTACTCCTGCCTCAGTAGCACATGAAAGAGCTCCTTGGTGCACCTGAGAAGGAGGAGTTTACTCTGAGTTTACACTGAGCTGTGACCTACTTTTAAGCTCCCTTATGGTGCTGCAGGTATTGAGCGTGGTGTTCACACCCGGCTGCTGACATGCACTTTTGCAACTTATACCTGAGGGAGAGCACTTCTCAACCACGGAACAGCCTGGTCAGTGCTCTGGGGAGTTCCTAGCTAGTAAGTGTAGATCTCATACAGCCTTCAAGCAGCCCCAGCAGCATCTGCTTCACACTGAATCCCCACTGATTTTAACCCCCAATTGGCTTTGATTCTTTTAAATCATTTAAATCATTTCTAGCTCCTAGCCCCTGGAGGCAGTGGGTGCTGGAGGGCTCATACAGCATCCTAGGACTTCTCATGGCCCCAGAGACTTCCAGCTGAACCAGTGCCATTCGCTTTCTGTCTTGCAGTCCTTTTGCCAAATGAGTGCCCTAATTTTCTGTCCTCCAGGCTTGGCAGCATTCATCTGCACAGCACAAAGTCCACCCCTTTTCTGTGCTCCTCCTGTGATCTCTGTCCTTGGATGCAAATGCCTGCTTACAGAAGTCAAACTCCTCTGTGCTTCATGCCCCAGAGGGGTGACCTAGAAAAGGGACCGCAGGTAACCCCTCACACCCATCTTTTTACATCCCATGCCAAAACTCAGGGTATGGATTGCTCAGGTAATCTTTAAAGATCAATGGGGGAAAAAAAAGGTATTTCAGGTAACTGACAATAGTAAAGAATGCTGACAACATAGGTGGGGGAGATAAATCCCAGTCCCCTGACCCCATAGCAGCTTTGGTGAATAGAAAAGTTCATATGCAAAGTAATATTTCATAGAATCATGGATCACATTGCCAGGGATGGGGCAGCCACAACTTCTCTGGGCTCCCTGTGCCAGCGCCTCAGCACCCTCACAGGGAAGAGCTTCTGCCTAAGAGCTCATCTCAGTCTCCCCTCTGGCAGGTTAAAGCCATTCCCCTTGGCCTGTCCCTACAGGCCCTTGTCCAAAGCCCCTCTCCAGGTTTCCTGCAGCCCCTTTAGGCACTGGAGCTGCTCTAAGGTCTCCCCTTCAGGAGCCTTCTCTTCCCCAGGCTGACCCAGCCCAGCTCTCTCAGCCCGGCTTCAGAGCAGAGCTGCTCCAGCCCTCACAGCAGCTCCATGGCCTCCTCGGGACTTGCTTCAACAGCCCCACAAAGCAATGGAGAAAGTCCATTGCAGAGATAGAGCTAAACTTTGCTTACTGTGCTGGAGGGATACTCAGAAGATGTGTGGCATCATGGTTAGACATGCCAAGGAGCAACCCCATTAGAGCCCACCAGAGCCTGGGAAATGCAGGGTGGAGACTGAAGCTGGAGGTCTTCTCTCTGTTCCCATTTGTTTTGCTTCTGTCTCCGAGTTTGTCTGGAGGGCACTGTCTCATGGAGCTGGGATGGAAAACCTTTGCAGGATGGTCTTCACCACCCAGAGAGAGGGAACGGGTGGGAGATGGTGGGGTTTGCTGCTTGCGCAAGCACGAAGAAGGAAGGTGTAATCTCCACCACAAATCTGGCTGATTCTCTTTTAAGGGTGAAAGAGCGGAGTCCATGAAGCAGGGGAGATCAAAGTGCTGGTGTTTAGATGTGGATTAGAACTGTGCAAAAGGTTGGGCCTTCAGGCAAATCCAGAATTAAGCTCTCATTTTGGGTTTGAAGGTAACAAATTCCCACCAGTAGATCTGCAAAAGCATCCACCGGCCTGGAAAACACATGATCTGGTCCTGAAGAGCCAAGTCTTTTATATGTGGGTTTCAAGTGAAGGCTTAATGTTTTAGAGGAAAGAAGTGCTGGATCCAAGCATACAAATCCCCACCACCCACAGACATGTTAATGTAGATTATAGATCAGAGGGAGGTTACACTCAGGTCATGTTTCTGTTTGCCAGTGTATCCTTTGGATGCAGAACTGGGAAACTAACAGCACCTCTAAACTTCTTTGATCACTGAAATGAAGTGGGAAAATCAGATGTGGATGCGTGGAAGAGCCCCCATTTCCCACCATTGCTGAAACTTCAAACCCTACCTCGTATTCCCAGTGAAAATTCCAATACTGAGACAACTCCCTGGATTCTAATGTTCTTTTCTTTCACATTTTAAAAATAAAGAGTAATAGATCGTTAACGTGACAGCCCAGTGATTAAACACATTTAGTTCCTATTGAAAAGGAACCAGGTTATGACTCCGCATGCAGCCAATGTATCATTGCTTCTAAAGAAAAAAACCCAAAGGATAATTCCTCTTAACAGAAACATTTTCTTTGGCTAATCCCCTTCCTCAGCCTGCTCTGCCCAAATTGTTTTCCTGAGAGGACCAGCATATGATACAGATCTGATAGGATGTTTTATTTTGGACCAAGTAATTGCATTAATTGCTACAGCCAATGATCAATGTTAATTAAAAAAAACCCCAAAACCCACTACAAAGCCTTCCCATTTCAAAGCTTTCCAAGAAAATCTTTGAGGAGTGAAGCCATTTTATGCATATAGTTAACCCTTCCATCTGCAGCTCTGTCAAATAAATCCTCTCCGATGTGCACACACACAATAGGCCCATTAATTTTAACTGGACCAGAGAAAGGAAAGCAGTGCAGTTCAATGCCATCCTTCTCTCTCTCCCTTCCTCAGCTGAAATGACAGAGAATGGATCATGATAGGAACACTCATTATAATGTGATGGATGTTTTCCATGATACTACAGGCACACAGTGATCTGGAAGGCCCTTCTAGGCAGACACATGGGATGAGTCCTTCCTCTTGATAGACCCACTGACCAACCTCTCCCCTTGTGCTCTGTGGGTATCACATCATTAGGGCTTTTTGTGATGGTCTCTGACACTAAATGACTTATGACAACAAGAATCCCAAGTGGGAACTACTCAGGGCCAGGCTGGGATAGATTTCCTCCACAGCCATGAAGTTAGCAGCTTGGCAGATTAGCAGTTATCTGTGCTCTCATTCTGATGGCCTCAAGAAAGATGTGGTGCCTGTCCTGAAACAGAAACTGGAAACATTTGGATAGCTTTTAATGCAAACCCTTTGGAATCCAGCATTTCCTGCTGCCCCAATAACCTTTCTTGCTAGCAAAACCTATCGCCTCTAACATCATTGTAAGTGAGTGTGTTCAGTGGGAAGCCAGGGATGCATCCGTCTTCTGACAGTAGGAGCTGCTGTAGTATTGTGCATGTCCCTGCAGACACCCAGATTAACAGTTTGACCTGGTTCCAAATGCAAAGAAGTGTTTGTGGCAGAGGCTTTGTCACAAGAGGCTGCCAAAATATTCTGCCAGACAGCAATAAACTCAATTTACATTATAACTTAACACTTCCTTACCCCTCGTCCTCCTGCCAAGTATGACAACATAGCATACAGGAGCCTGCACTGGGGGAAAAAACCCTCTTAACGTTTTCAGGCAGCAGAGTCCTGTGAAAGACCAACTCCTCTACCAAAGAGCTGCTGGAAGCTTAGAATCATAGAATCATAGAATAGTTAGGGTTGGAAAGGACCTTCAGATCATCCAGTTCCAAGCCCCTGCCATGGGCAGGGACACCTCACACTAAACCATCTCACCCAAGGCTCTGTCCAACCTGGCCTTGAACACCACCAGGGATGGAGCATTCACAGCTTCCCTGGGCAACCCATTCTAATGCCTCACCACCCTAACAGTAAACAACTTCTTCCTTATATCCCATCTAAACTTCCCCTGTTTAAGTTTTAACCTGTTACCCCTTGTCCTGTCACTCCAGTCCCTAATGAAGTGTCCCTCCCCAGCATCCTTATAGGCCCCCTTCAGACACTGGAAGGCTGCTCTGAGGTCTCCATGCAGCTTTGCTGTGAGGTGTCCCTGCCCCTGGCAGGGGGGTTGGAACTGGATGATCTTAAGGTCCTTTCCAACCCTAGCTATTCTAGGATTCTATGATTGCTCAGAAGAGGCTCTGCCTTCTGCAGTCAAGCTAGAGCCAGATTTTGCCCTTGCCTGTGCTGCAGCATATGGAAAACTCCTGCCCACCACAGCCTTCCAGCTTCCTCTCTCACCTTCCCTTTGCCAACACTTTTCCCTCCTCATCATCACGTGGGGCTGAAAGGATTTAAGGTTTTATGAGACTCATGCTGTTTAAGAAGTGCAAAGGGAGTTGCAGTTGATAATCAGAGTTTCCTCCACACTGGTGTAGGTATAACCAATGCGAAGGAGAGGCAAAGCATTGCAAACTGTTCTGTTGCTTGTGTTTAGACCTGACTTAACCAGCTCTGAAGAGCATTTCTGAACTCGAGAATAATGTGCTTGGTTCCTGAAGAGCAAAGCCAACAGTCCCCATTAAGGAAGCACAGCAGATGTCCAGAGGACACAATGAAGAGCGGTTCATGGAAGCAGTTCAATTGCTGCTGGAATTCTGCTGTCTTCACCAGTCGCGCTGCTATAGTGACCTCCAAACTCTTCTAAGGACATTAAAACCAGCAGAGCCAGCTCTACTCAGAAAACATTTAACATGAAGGGAAACAGGTTCAAATGGAATGAAAAGCAGAGCATCAGCAAATTGCAGCAAAGCACAGAATCTGTTCCCAGAATAATGAATGTATTCCGACTGCATCAGCTGTGTGTATCCACGCAGTAGCCAGCCATATTCAATATTTTTAATGTATAGAGCCATATTTTGCCTCCAGCAACAGATTAATGCTGTAATCTCTATATTAAAACCCTGGTATTTTCCAACAAGAGAGATCCATTCCTGAACAGTTCTGATGGAGCTCCTCTTTCCTTTTTTTCTGGTACAGGTAAATTCACCCACAAGCTCATGGACTCTTGTGTGACCTCCTACTTCAAATGCTCAGCCGCTTCTGTCCCAGTTTGGACAGCTAATAGCAAAGACCTACTTATTCCCCTCTCCTCATTTACTAGATACGGTTATATATTACCATATCTATGGTTATAACCTATCTCTATGGTTGGATATGGTTATATATGGATATGGTGATATGGTTGGAGCTAGATGATCTTAAGGTCCTTTCCAGCCCTAACTATTCTATGATTCTATATCCCTGAGAAAAAGGCCTGGTGATGCTGTACTCCTGTATCTTTGAAGGAAGAATTCCTCATTAATATGTTTTGCTGGAAAGTTGCCTGTTTGTTAATGGCCAGCTCAGAGGACAGGCAGAGAGGACACACAAATTTCTGGTTGTGGATGTAGCTATTTCACAGTGTTTTGCAGTTGCTACTCTTATGCGCACAAGCAGTTAGGAAGGAAAGCTATGTGGTACAATCAGGCTTTTATTTTATGATAAGCAGGGACAGAAAACAGTGTGTTTTCCCAATGAGAAAATGGTGGGCACACGCTTCCTGAGCTGGAAATGAAAACAAAGAGCATTCCCATGAGTGCACTCTGGAACAACACCCATCAGTTTAACTCCAAGAGGAAAACAGGATGGTCTCCTGGGTGTCTGGAATTGTCTCAAACAAGCCACCCATCCATTAGTGCTAGTGATTTGCTTTCCTTTTCAACACACAGATGCAGTTTTATCAAGCACAGTAACAGAATTGTTCACTCTGCAGCTCCTGCCTCCAAATCAGCTGCTGTGGCCATCACCATCAGCTAACTCCATCAAGAGCATCTTTGGTGATCCAGGGGGAAGAGGGCAGCAGTCCTGCTCAGCTCCTGCCAGGGAATGACCTACAACAGCAAATAATACATGTGTGAGGGTAGGCTTGCGTTGATCTTGCTCTTGGCAACCCCATCACATAGGGTAAGGACTGGTCCAGAAGACTGCATTCCTTTAATGCCCTTAGAGGGTTGTGATCCAGAAAAGCCACCCTGGGTCTGTGCTCCATGCTGAACCTGTGTGGGATTGTGGGCTTTGGTTTTAGCAGCTTGTCAGGCAGGCTGCTTTCCCTAGCATGAGAACTGCTTTTTAAAGGAATCTACAATCTTTTGTCTCCCTTGTTCTGCTGACAAAGGCAACGCAAATTACTGGGAAGGCTGAAATGGAAATGGAGAATGAAAATAATTAAACCCCTCTCCTACCAGCCACACAGGGCCTGGCTTCCTGCTCTAGCATTATACAGTTACAGTCAGCAGGAGCAGAGCTGCCTGTAAGAAGGACTCTCAGGGTTATCTTCAATAGCTCTAATGTAGCTGATGTCTTTTGTCATTTCTTCTACGTGCCAGCAAACGGCCCTATGAACCTGTCCTCTCAGTTCAGCACTGTCTGTGCATGGAGCTACACTCTGGAGCTCCATGTATCTTATTAACCCCATACTAGCAACCGAAATACACCTTGCTAAGCACAGGTATGTGCAAAGCACTGCTATGGTCCCAGAAAGACAAATGTACAGTTTTGGTGGGCCCAGACACTCATTTCTTGGTGCTGGAGAGCTTTTTGGGTGTGCAAACATGAAGCTTAATGTTGTTGGGGAACACTTAGCAGGGAAAAATTCCTGCATGTGTTTTCTTTGCATCTTCTTTTTAATGAGTGGATGTAACCCTGAAAGAGGCAAATATGAGTTCAGATTTGAGACAGAAATCCTGAGGGCAGATACCTTGCTGGATTCCCCACTCAGCTCTGCCAAGGCTTTTTGTTCCTGACCTGAAACGGCCTCGTTCTGGCACAAAGGCTTAACTCTGCCTCTACTCCTCTGCGCTTGATTTCAACAACCTTTGGCATCCCTTACATCAGCTCTGGAGCACCCTGGCCAGCAAGGGGCTGTAGACCACCACCATAGCTATGATTTAACCCCCTGTCTTCATCACCTACAGACACAGGGTGAAGCACTTGACTTGCAAGCTCCTTTGCTGTCACAGGTCCGCCTTCTCCTGGAGACCTTCTCCTGATCCAGGATGATTGAAGATATTATGCATATGACAGAGGAAGATGAGTGAAATCACTCAGCTGGATATGGCTGAAGCCAGACCTGAAGCCTGGTCTCCCAAGATGAAAGTTGCTCACATGTGAGCCACTTTCTGGAAAACACTGTTGTGGGAGGATTCGGCAAGCACTTGGCACTGATTCCGCTCTGCTCCCCTGAAGCCTGTGGGATCGCAGCCCTTGCAGGAGCGGAGCTTTACCCTCAAGAAGTGTTTCAATATTTTTGACTGATGAATTTGCACATTATATATGTGAAGCCATATGTGACTCTGTCGGAACCGCTCCAGTTTCTTATCCCTTGCAATGTGTTGTGCTGCTTTTAGCACACAGAAACATACGCCTCCTATCACTCATATTGACATGCCATCAGTTTGATTGGACTGTTCCTCGACCGCTGGAGTAGCTCTGCTCAAGACAAGGGGTTACTCTGATTTATACCAAGTCCAGCTTTTGCCTAGGATGATGAATATGTTAAAAACAGTGCCACATTGGGGTGAAAACAAGGCTGTGGCTTTGTTCAGAAAATCAGGGGTCCCTTTTTCTTTCAATACAAACATCTTTCAGACCTGTCTGCTATGTTCAGCTTGGACATTTCAATAACTTCTTTCCATGGAGAGAAAGCCTAAAGACTGAGAGCAATGGTCTCTCTAAATTGTCAGTCTGTCTTTGGTGCTGCCCTAGGAGCTCTTAACATAGCCATAGGAGTCCTAGGGAAGGAGCCCTGCATGAAACACTGTGCAGAAATGCTGCAGAAAGAAAATCCCTGTCCAGAGCTGTTACCATCAACGTGTTCAGCATCCTTACACAAGTAAGCTTGGCTCTGCACCCATCTGTCAAAACAGGCCAGAAGTTCAGATACCATGGGGAAGGTTCAGTATAACCTAACAGAACAAAGCAGAACAGAAACCTAGAAAGCTACTTATGGCCACTAATAGCGTTCTTTTCTCCCCCGTGAATAGAGGCACAGGGAATAATAATGGGCTTGTTAGCAGCAAAACACTGCCACCAAATTTGCTCCAAAACACCTACCCTCTGTCATGCAGTATCCAAAAGAAAAAGGCAGAGCAGTTCAAAGGCAAGAGGGAGTCCAGGTTCAACTTGCTGAGCAGAGTTTGATACCTTTGAGTCTCATTAATATTTATGTAGGTTGGGAGAACCAAAACTCCATGCAACAAGCATGCAATATATGTCCTCAAAACTCCACTCAGTGTAGAGACACACACACACACACACACGTCTTCCTCTGTACAAGTCGGTGGCACTTGATGCTTTACAGTTCTTATCAAATCACTGTGCCTCAGTCAGAGTTACACGTCGTTTCCCCCTCCCCATAAATATATTACGACCACATAATGTTTTAATAACTTCACAGGAAAATTGAAAATAAGGCAAAGACGGCAACTTATGGGTATAAATTTCAACAGCCTGGGCTTTTTTTTTATGAAGTCATTAAATGCTTGGAATTGAACAAAAGGGAGGCTCATGGCTTTGTTTCGCAGCGAATTGGAAATGCGATGAAGTCCATAACTCTGGGAAAATAAAACCGACTTTGCCGACTAATTTCCCTTCCATTAGGCTCCACAATTCAACAGACAATGATACGTTTTTAAGAGGATCAGTAGACATCTTGATGAATTCCCAGCCTGACCATTGACAGCGATTTCATCACATCGCTTTCATTCACAGCTACTCTAAGCAAATATGCTCTTTACTGTGATTGATGGGGAAGGAATGCATTTCAGCATATATATGAGGATGCTATGAAGAAATAAGCCACTTCTTCAGCTTACCTTCTTAATGGGAGTCTGCTTTTGTCTTAAAATTAGGGACTAAATGTTTACGTGGGCTCAGTTTGAACCTTCTATATCTTATTTGCTGGATCTCAGCTCTTTGTGCAAACCACCTCTTAATCCACTAGCAGCAACTCTGAACTTTGGGAAGTAAGGGCTGAACATGGCATCAGGTCTGAAAACCAAGGGTTAAGCTTCACAGATAGAAAGGACCAAATCAAACCCACCTCATCAGTAGACTTTGCATTCAGTTGGCACCCTTAACATCCCTCTAGGTTGGTTCATCTCCCACAGCTACTCGTCCTACATGATGGGCTCCAAAGCAATTTTGGAGCAGTTCACAAGGAAGCAGGTGGCATCTTTGGGCTGAGAAGCTTTCCCAGAGCAGTGTGAAAGTCCATAGCACAAGAGAAACAGCAGCTGACAGGCTGGTGAAGATGCTCAGAGTGTGGAGTTAGAGAAGATGCTCTGCTGGTGGCTAGAGAATTCACACACTGACTCTTCATGGGAAGAAATACTAGTCACCTTCATAAAGAGAGGTGCTCTGGGAGGCAGAAAGGCATCATCACAGTGCTAATTCTTTCTAAGGCTGATTTATTATCTGCTGAGCTAATAAATTAACAAAACAAAACTGTAACAGTGGGTGTGATGTGCTGGAAAGTCACCAACCTGATGAAGATTTACATGTGGTGATGAGAAGGGAGAAAGCCATCGCTTTCCAATTCAACTCATCTGAACCTGCGCCAGGCACAACAAGGGAATTGTGAAGATCTGGTGCATGCATAATCTGTACGGGTACGTGGTACCACGGTTACTATGAGAAACACAACTCACGCAGGGATGCTGCATTGAATACAGGTCAACGTGCAAACAGTGAGGAAAAAACAGTTGTGGAAGTTGGATAGTACAAAGCCAGGGATAATGAAGAAGCCTTTGTGTTTGTTTGTGTGTCTGCATGTGAGCTGGACATATGCTTGCAGGGGGTGTTAGGAAAACAAGCTTTGTCTGACAAAGCTTTTTATTACTCCCATTGAAGTATGAAACTAGGCCTGGACTTGAGCAAAGAACTCACCTTCCCTTGAACAGGGCTAAGAGAACCAGAAACGCAGGAGAATGAAGAGCTGGTTTCAGACAGTGTGAGCAAAATACATAGGTCCCGCATTAGCTTCTCTGCTTTCACTGTAGGCAAGACCCTCAAAACCCCTCCAGACCCTCTTACTGCCCTTTTCGTTTCCTTTCTCTTGACCTTCAGGGTGGAAACATCACACAAGTGGTGACAGCAGCTTATTTCAAGCAAATGCTCCCTCAGGTTTTATGTAAGGGTTAAAAGACCCAAGTCTGAGTAGCTTGAACAGTCCCTCTTTGTAAAGTGGCTTCTTGAAGTGCAAGAAGCTTGGGTTTAGACACAGGATGACGAGGCACTGTCTCATCCTAACTCAATTGGATCAATTTCTCACTAATTTGTGATCAACTTTGGGGAAATTTTAGCAAGGAAAATGGGTGAGAAGAGACTTCAAGAAGCTCTCCTGTTGCGGAAGGCAGGCTGGGTAGGAGCACACAGTGCTGGTGCTCAGAAAATTGCATCCTTTCCTCTATCCCCCTTCTTCAGCATCACAGCATCTCCCCCCCCAGAGACAGCAGAACTCCAGACTCTCCTGGGGGATGGACCTTCTTATCAACCAGCATCATGACTTCCCAACGCCCCAGACCTCCCATCACTCTTTGGGCAGCCCAGCTTTACCTGAAGCATTGCAGAGAAGCTCAACAAAACACCCAGCTCAGCAGCTGTACTTCTTGAGGTAGCAGTGAGCAAGATCTCTATATAATGAAAGTGAGACACTGGTGATGTATCTACCATATTCAGATATGTAACGCAGTTCTTTCTCAGGCTATTTGCTGTTAGGTCAGTGTTGCTGTCTCTGTTACCCACCCTTAACTGCTTTGAAACACACACTGGCATTCGACAGTGAGACTGATGTTACTTCGCTTAGGCCAGAGATGTATAGTGGGCTGTAAGACCATGTAAATCATCCTGGAAGCAAAAGCAATGTCATATTGTTTTCTCCTCGACTGCAGTCAATAGGGGTTCAGATGGAAAAGGAGGTGAGCACCTGCACATGTACATGTTGAATAGGCTATTTTCCCAATCCCAGGCTTGGGAATTACAGGCTTGATAGGGCTGAATTAATCCATCGTGTAGAAAAGCAGATGAAGACTCAGAAAACAATCCCTTATTAATCAATAGCTGATCTCTTTAAGCAAATCATTTCCAAATGTAGGAGCTGGGCTAGCACTGGGAGACCCAGTAGGGATTTCAGCAGCAGTTTTATAGCACAGAGTGCCACCAGCATGAACTTAATTTACTGAGCCTTTAAAAGGAGGAGGGTGAAATCGGGCTGTGGTACAAATCATGTTAGTACTGTAAGTTTAGTTTGCCAGACACAAATACCCTTCAGCCAGGTAGCCAAGTGCTGTAAGCTCCCATATGTCAGACTGCCATAGACCTCCAATTTAAAGCTTCCATTCTGCTCCTTGGGAATTAATTGTTAGGTTCTGGCTTCTTGGGGTTTTTTCTTAATGTCAAACACCCATCCAGTGAGAGCTGTAAATAATACCCTCCTAAGGGTAAATGGGGAGCTCATTGCTCGCTTAAGTCACGTTGAGTGAGAATACTCCCTAGCTGCGCTCTGTGAATCAAAGACGGAGCATACGCAGTCATCTGAAGCAGCAGCAGCAGCTGCAGTTCCCAGAACCCTTTGGGAAAGCTGACACAATCACTGATCAATACCCTCTCCAGGTAATTGATGAGCCATGGAGCCGAAAGGGAAAAAGAAAGAAGGAAAGCAAGAGGCTATCAATAAATAATCTTAGTTAGGAAACTACGGCCTGAGGAGAGGTGCTTGAAGTGGAAGGGAGGATGCCCATGCCCAGGAAGAAAAATGAGCATTGAAAACAGGAGCATTCGCAGATTCGTGTGTCTTTTGAAGATAATGGGCACAGCAGAACTGAGTGAGACATGATGATGAACCCCGGAGAGACTGAAACCAATGGGCCCTAAAGACAAACATCCACTCACTGCAACTGAATTGCTACCCAAGACTTATCCTGACCCTTTACTCCTTCCTCAGTCCCTACCCACACCTCTATTTCTTCTACTGGGACAGTAGATCAGCAAAAAAAGCATCAGGGAAGGCTAAGGGAATCAGGTCAAGGCTAAGGGCAGGGAGTTTTGGATTGCTACCCTGTCTATGTGATAACCATCAACGCTATACCTCTTCCGTGACCTTATGTGATCAGCTCAGAGGCTGAGTGCCCCATACAATGAAGTGCACTTTGTCCACCTCTTCTGAAGGGAGCCAGAACCCCCCAGGGCAGAGAGCATCTCTAAGGATTTACATCCCACCTTTCTGTGGGCACATCCCCTGCAATTGGGCTGTGATTGCAGCACCCTGAAGTTAATCCCTCTGCTCTTGTTTGGATACGAGATGCCCATTGGCACTGGCCAGAGCTCCTGGGTAAATACCCTGGCCCAGGGCTGTTTAATCCACTGCAGCTTTGCAGCTATCACTTAGGTGCTAGATTTTCACTGCTGGGTTACATGGGCTGAGATTAGAGCCTTAAATACACTGGTATTACTTCAGTCATTTGCAATACCAGCACTAAGTAGCCTGATGCTTTTAAGGCAGTGGATCAGCAGAGCCCAGTTTGGGTAGGACACATAGGATTCCCTTCCAGGGGTTATCAGATTCCTCTCCCTCCCACTATACCTGCCATTCACTCTTCAAATCCAGCAGCTCTGCAGTGATGCTTTGCTCCTTTGGTGAAGTATGCTCTGTCTGTCACCCACTGCTAATGCAGGCAGATGCAGAATGGGACTGAATCACCCTGTAGACACTGAGCCCAGCGTCCACCTCTGCTCCGAGCTCCATGGTGCGTCTGTCCTGTCACTCCTGCTTTGAGCCACTTCACTGCAGATGCCACTATTTCACCCCTCAGAAAACAGGGCAATATTTGTTCTGAGTTGTGTCTTATCAGTATCAGGAGGCTTCGTAACTGACAGCCAGGACAAAGATGCTGGAAGGGGCTCTGAGCCTGTTGCTGTTATTGAGCACTCGGGAAAGGCTGTTTTATCAGCTGTCACATGTACTAAAGACAACACCCTTTTGGCCAAGGAGCTGACGTGTGTTTGTGGCTAATCTTGGCCTTTGAAGGGACTATTTCTGAGACGCTGGTTAGGCTGCATCCGTCTGTCAGGTTTATAGCAGGAATCAGTGCGGTGCTCTACCTGGTTAACCCCCTGAATGCAGAAGCCCAGTAGTTGCTACGGGAAGGAAAATACGTGTTTGCATGTGTGTGCATGAGCATAGAAATAGGGAAGGGGGAACAAGGGCACCCCTTTGAAACTCCTTCTTGTTCTTCCCTTTGATGTGATGGCAGGGCTGGTGCAGACACACACAACTTTGTTGCTTTGATAAATCCATGCCTCACAGGCAAGATTTCAAAGGGAATTTTCAAGCACCTTCCCTCCCCTTTCCTGACTAGTCTGAGCAGGGAAGGGGGGAAGACGGGTGGATGTGGAGAAGTCAGGGTGTCAGCAGTGGAAGGAGCAATGTGATAACCATCAGCACTGCAATTACTCTCAGCACAGGCATGGAGGAAGGACAGGCTCCTGCCTTGCTTCTGTCTTCCAGGTTGGTGGAAGATGCTGCACCTCTGTGGCCAGATGGTGCAGATGAATACTCCCGTGGATGGAAGAAACACTATTCCCACCATTCTGGGGGTCTGTTGTGAGTTCTGGCCTGTCAGCAAGGAAAGCAGAGCCCTGCTGTGATTTCTATTGACTCGCCTATCTCATTTGGAGCCAGTAAATGAGGCTGGTGTCTCTTGTCCTTGGGAGCAGCACAGTTTTGCAGAGACCAGGAAGGAATCCCTACATATGGGGAGAGGGAGGCTTCCCTCTATCTGCAGCCAGAAAATGAGATACTATCTGGAGTCAGAAGCAGGATTTGGAGCTTATTATTCAGAAAGAGTCTAATATAGGAGCTGGAGGCTTCCCAGGAGGAATCTGGCTTAAGAGTTTTAGTGTGACTAAAAGGACACACACAGGAGGAGATTGTAACCTCTAAAATGTTTGCACAGTGAATCACAGAATCATGGAATGGTTTGGGTTGAAGGGACCTTAAAGCTCATCCAGCTCCAACCCCTGCCACGGGCAGGGACACCTTCCACTAGAGCAGCTTGCTCCAAGCCCCTGTGTCCAACCTGACCTTGAGCACTGCCAGGGATGGGGCAGCCACAGCTTCCCTGGGCACACTGTGCCAGTGAAAACTCAGTCTCATTAAAGCCACCATGGATTTCACCATCACCTCCAAAGAGAAGAGGTTTGTTTGCCCTTTTTGGTCTAAATGCCCCAGCTGAAGCTAGAGCATGTCTATCTCACACGGACCTTTTTGCTACTGTCCCCATCAGCTAGACAGGCCATTCCTTCCCCAAGCCACACATGCTTCTGCATCCATCAGGAATGATGAAATACACCTTCACATGCCTGGCATTGTGAAATAGGGACCACTGAAAACTACCTTTAATATACATGTAGGTAACGATCTGCATGTGAGCATGATAAAATCACCAATGTGAGGTCTCAGAACAGATTTGCTTTGCTCTGGGAACGTTACCAATTCTGATACATGCTCAGCTCTGCCCGACCCTTTTCAAGAGCAGAAGTGGTGGTGATGCAGGTGGTACATACAAAAGTGAGCACACCTTTCCCACAAAGAACACTCTTTCTGCCCAAGTATGCAACAGAGATTGGCTTAATACACATGACAGATCCAAAACCTGCTGCTTTATTATGGGAGACTAAGGGTGGATGGATGACGGCCCTGGGATAGATCACGGGCATTCAGAGAAGCTGTGGGAAAAGGCTCATAAAATTCCTTTTATTTCACTCCAAATATTCAGTCCTTTGATTTCTCCTGTTCAGGTTTTCCCTGAAATTATGCATTTTGATGCCAGTCCATAAAAAAATCCCCTTTTTTTCCACCCAAGTCCCAATAATGTGATTTTGTTAGTTAGGAAGGTTTTATAGGATAGTGAATTACCTCCAAAAAGGACTTCAATTTTTATTTGGGGGTTAGATATTGGGTAATATCTTCATGGCAAAGTTGAGTGGACTTTGGAAATCACTGTCAAATGGAGAACAATACCCAGGGTTTTTTTTTCCCATGTGAAAAATTGCTTTCCTGATCTTCCCACAAATCAATCTGATTTTTATCTGCACATTTCTTTCAACCACACTTTTCCCAACTCACTTCCATAGTGAAATAGCAAAATAGTTCCTACAAGATGGTTCTAAAGCATCCATTGAGCCTCAGATTTCTGTCAGGCATAAAACACAAAGCAAACCAACCCAAAATCCAAACAAAGAAGACAATTACTTTATTTCTCATGGATTAAAACCTATCCATTTCATTCTGCATTGAAGGATTTGGATTTATTTACAGAGCCAGGGGAAGACTTGGCTGAATTAACAATTTTTGCCTGGTTTATAGCGAAAGCAGAACCCCCTCTTCTATTTCGCCTTTTATGTGATATTATAAATCAGCTTAAGTTCATAAGGAATTCGATGGTTTTCTACTCTAATATACCAATAGAGCAGCATAAAGGGCTTTCGCATGGACTGGAAAGTGGAAGTCGTCTCTATATACCACATATTGCCAGCAAGCAGTATGACATCAATGTGTTCCGGTAGCAGCAACATATGGTTTCCCAAAAAAATCCATCCTGAAATATACATGGGTTTTACTAAGATGGGAAACTTCAGGATGAAAAACCTGCAGGAGATGGGGTGGTGGACCTCAAATCAAATATTATGATCTGCTGAATCAATCTGAATTTCAGATTCATCTCACAAGCAGCAGAGATTCCTGCTGGAACTTCTGTAGTGATTTTTGAAAGCTGGTGTTCAGGAGCTTTGCCTGTTACCACAGAGAGATGCAGCCAAATTACTGCTGTCAGGATGAGATAGAGTTTCTCCTCTGACTGAAGTGCCATAGATGAAGAGCCCTGGTATGACAGATTCTCTTGGGAAAAGGAGTTTAAAAGCCAGAAAGCACCTGAAATAAACCAAAACGAAACATGCTGCAATGTCCTAATAGAAATGATGGAACTTATTATTTTGCCAAAGTTGTCTCTTTTGCACCAACCCGCTCAGGAATTCACATAGGGTTGCAGCTTGCATTCGCCATTAGCTCCAGCAACAAGGTCTTTAGGTAGGGCTCGTCATTGCTCTGTTCTGTCCTAAACATTAATTAATCTGTCCTTTCAACCCCCTTGCAGCCCGGTAAAGTAAGGATGCAGCTGGTATTCCTTTTTGCATGATTAAACGCCTTGCCCAGGGTCACCCCAGGAGTATGAGGCAGAGCCAGAAAGGCAGCCTTGCTATTCCTACTCTCAAAAGGCTATCCTTCAAATCTCAGCCTCTGACAAATCTTGGCAGAGGTTCAGTCAAGTCTCATTCGAAATTCCTTCAACAGTCGGTTCATTCAACATTCACTAAGGGCTGAGCTCCAGGGGCAGAGGATATTCAGCCAGGCTGGCTGCTGTAGGTTGTCTTGGCCAATGTGGCTTAGGGGTGCTTGTATCTGCAGCAAGCCAAGGCTCTGAAATTCATCCTTACTGCTCACACCTCCAGACAAAAGGAAGCAAACTGCTCTTCTGGTAACAGTTAGAAGGAAAAGAAACTTCTTTTTCCACATTTATTCTATCTTATTTAGCTCCTTTTCTCTCTCTTCTTACAAAATTTATAGCATATAAGTAAGCTATAAAAAGCAATGAGATGCAATTTATGCAAGTAGCATGCTAGTGCACCATAAGTTCCTATCCCTTCGATGAGTTAGACTGGGTTTCATGCTGACATGTCTTCAGGTGCTGCTTAACACAGTATGTGCCAACTGGAGGGCACCTAATGCATCAGCCTTGCAAATTAAGGTCAACTACCCATAGAAAGACCTGACCGAAGTATTGCCAAATGGCAATGCCACTGTTCTACTTTGCCCAAGGGAAAGTGCAGCCATGGCCATTTGCTCCCTTCCTGGCTCTCTTTGGTGCAACACATCTGTTGCTTCAGCTGCTATGAGAGCCTTTGGCAACTCCTTGCTCCTATCTGGTCTTTGCCAGCCTGCTTTGCATGGTAATTTGCATACCACATCCTTTCTGCTTGAAACCATGGCTAATGAAGCAGGTGGCTGTCATTATTAACAGAGCTTGCTAACTAACCCCACTCCAGCACCACCGCTACTTGCAACGTGCCAGTGCTGGTCCTTCCTTTCTTCCACTGCATCGTGATGGGCACAGCCTGCTGGTGCCACCCCTTCTCCTGCAGTCCTGCCATTCCTCCAAAAGGAGTGAACAGGCTGTCACCAACCCACCCAGCATCCTCTTCGCACAAGCTGAATACCCTTCCAGCCCAGCAATTCCTAATCCAAACTCTCTGTGGTCCATGGGGAAGGCGAAGAATAGGTGGACAGATGGAAAGGGCTGGAAAGGCTGGGCAATGGCAGTGCCACAGCTGTGGGAGATCTGTTACAGCAGGACCTCTGCTATGGCACAACTGCTGGAGAAAAGCTGGAGGAGCTGGAAGGAAGAGCTGACCTGTGGGGTTGGTGGCCTGGCCAAGCTGGCCCCATCCTTTGCTGTTTTTCATCACAGATTGAATTGCCCACCTCCCGTCACCAGTGAGTAGGATTGTCCTTGGGATTTTCAGTCACAGAGCTTTGTGAAGCTGTAGGAAGAACAGTGGAGAGAGCCATCATTCAAGAGCATCCTCCTTCCTGTCCTTCCTGCAGAGCATGGCACAGAGTGAGCTTCCCTGGGAGCAATTCATTCATCACGAGATGAAGTCAAATGGAAGGACCACATGGTACTGTGCGTCAGTGCCATCAGGCAGCTCTGAAAGGCATCCTCACCCTTCAGCTTCAAACCCTTCCCACTGGACCACTGGCCTTACTGAAAGGCTTCTGGCCACCAGTCCTCAAAACCCTTCACTTCTATTTCTGCTTTAGTAAGTTATATTCTGATCCGCCCAAGAGCAAACGCTTGAGAGGACATTTCAGAGTTCTCTGTCCACTGAGGACATCAACCAACCATTTGAATTGAGGCTGGTTTTGACAAAGCAAGAGGAAATTAACAGTGTATTTTAGCATAGCAGATGGCATAGATATGTCTTCTTTTTATCCTGCCCTCCAACAGTTTCCACTGTCCTCAGTGAAAACACCTTTGTATTAATGAAATGTATTAAACATTGCTATAATAAACAACCATCATCATGTTTCTTGGGGCTCCCCCCATCATAGCTCACTGTATATCATTAGTAGAACAGTACAATAAAATTACAGCTTTAGAATAAAAGAGCACATTCTGTATGGTAATTTACCCCTTCAGGAGACATCCTCTCAAATTCATTAGATTACAATGCTGATTTTCTACAGTTCTTTGAGGAACACAAAGTGGAACATGATATCCTGATCTTGAGTCTCTAGAGAGGAGCCATTGTTCTCATTTCCATCAGTGGAGTTTACACATAGACACAAGATTCAACAAGAGTCATCTCCATTATGGTTCTTCCCAAGATTTCTCCTGGGTCCAAGGATGCAGAGATACCTCAAGCATTTTCTCTCTTTGCACCTAAACATCTCACTACAGAAGATGACTTTGGTACCTCCTTCAGAATCTGCTGTAAGCCAACATCATTTGCTATGGACACATCCTACATTGTTTTGTTCAATAGTGTTGTAAACCTGGACTTGGAGTGACCTGGGGTAGAGATTTCCTTGAATAACATGGTCTGAATTCACATTTGGCTTTTTCTTTGCTAGGTGGTACGGAGGTGTCACTGTAACAAGAGCTTCCACTTGAAGGAAAGCTCCAAGAAAGGGTCTTCTCAAGCTGTGTGCCACAGCAAAGCACACACAGTGCTTCTGTGAACATAAGGGCTGGTTTATTTCCAAGGGAAGTTTTACAGAAGAAATCCAATCCATTCTAAACCACATAAAGCAACCCTGGAGGAATCTCAGAAGTCCAAATATTTTGCTTTTCTCCTTTATTTACATTCCATTTACTTGTTTTGGCTTTTTAAAAGTTCTTTGCATTCTTACGTGCAAATAATATTATCCCAGAAACCACACAGTCATGCCTTTCACAAACATAATGTAGTCATGGAGTAAGCAGGAATTTAAGGATGCTCTTAAGATAATTTTGCATGGCAAATCCTTTTGTTTCTGAAGATTAGGGAACACATGATAAATTTTTAAGCTCTATACTTAATGTCACGGCACTACTGAAGACGCATTCATGGGCTCACTCTAAGTCATTCTAAAGTGCTAAATACACTCAAGATAGAAGATTCTTTGTATAAACTTGGATAAATCCTGTGCCTCCTGGGCATAACCCATTGCCAAGTCGAACTCAAGGTAAGCTGAAGGAGCTACCTGGAAACAAGAAATGGTGGTTTCCAACACCCTTCCTGTCAGGTTTTATAGGGTTCACACAAGAAAACCCAGTTGCTCTGGACCATCGTTTATGTTCCCATAACCCATGTGAGGTGTTAGCTCTGCACTAAGGACGATGGTCCTTCCACCATGAAGAACCAAGAGCACATAACATGGAACAAAAGACTGGAAGAAAAGGAAGAGAAGGAAGCACTTGATGAAGCCGAACTACCTGATGCTCATCACACCACTGATGCTCATTGGAGCTAGCGTATTCCTGCTCAGTCAGAGCCAGTCAGAGCTGCAAAGAGAGATACGTGTTTAATTCTTCACATGGCCTACACAAAGTGCATCCCATCCTCCACTCCTGCTCCATCCATGGAAAAGGTTAAGGTAATCTTCAGCAAGGAGCATCATACCCCTGTCAATCTCTGCAGCTATGCCTGTTGCCATTTGCAAGGGACAAGGAAAGTCAAGAAGCGCTTAGCCACTGACAAACGATTTCACCCAATAAATGGGGTTGGTATTAAGCTTTTTAAGGCTGGTAAATCTTTTGCTCTATTAAATCTAAACCCACAGAACCCATTAATTGGTGTCTTTCTTACTATGAAGCGCTGGTTCTAATTTGACATATACTTTATGGATTGCTCTACCCCTTGGTTCATAAAAATGAGCAGACTTCTCCTTGCCTCACTGGTCGAGGCCACTTTCCAAATGCCTGTCCATAATGTTAGATGAAAAATGATAGCCCTGGAAAGGTGACGTGTCAGAGGAGCATGGGACGCACCGACACACAGGCAGATGCGAGGCAACAATCTGCTGAATTAAAATCACAGAGAGAGGAAATGATAAACTATCTCGTTAATGCAGCTTGTCACTCCGATGGCCTCATGCCATGTAAATAAATAGGGGATGGAGGGGGAAAAAGGAACATTATTAAAGCACAGCTAAAACAAGAAAGTACTCGGGTCATCACCTGCTCTATGCCACATCACTAATGATATAGCTGTAACCTCAAGATGGTTTGGTCCCCCCAGCCTGACCAGGGCATTTCTAATGTGTGATCAGATCCTGCAAGGGTCTGAGCACTGCTGGGGAAGGTCTCAGTGTGCCCAATTCCTCTGGCTGTATTGATCGTTCAAGGAATTCATCCAGACAATGCTCAGTGCTTGACAGGAAAGACCCCACACTGACCTCTGAGCATTTCCTTTTCTAAAGCTTGAAGCTGTGCATGTTCCAAACTGAACCTTTTTTGCTCTTTAAGATTCTCTCCAAATACTGGATGAGCTTTGCAACACAGGGACTTTTCTACCTGCTTTTAATCAGGTAGTTAAATACACAAACAAGCTGCAGTTTCAGGGTGCTCCAAAAGCAGCCGTTCAATACCAGCAGCCCAAAATGATGAATACCACACTTAGTTCTACCTGAAATGCGGAGAGCAGCTTCACACTTTAATAAAGCCACGATGAAAGCCAGAATGAAAAGGCTAACCCCATCACAAAGCCAAAACCCATTTGATGGCTTTGAAAATGGTGTCTGACCTCATGTTAAACAAGGTCCTCAGCGAATCACCGGGGAACACTACTCTGATGAAAGGGACAGCTTTCTGTTGAGAGGCAGCTTGTGAGGGTCCGTGTTCTACGTGGCACTTCTCATAGGAGAAGCTGTACGAGCCCAAGGGCTCTTGCTCAGCTCCAGACTTGCTGATTCTATTCTGCATCCCTCATTACACCCTGACATTTCTTTTGGTTACAGGGTGGTTGTTTCCTTATCTCAGCTTTCCTGTACACTTTAAAGCAACGATAGCACCTTCCAGCATCCATCAAACAGCTTTATACACAAGTATATATGTGCATGTCCTTATCTACATCAATCTATCTACAGCTACAACTGGTCCAGGACCTCTTGTGATTCACAAGCACCTCACTGAGTTAAGGGACTGTGGGTTTTCATCCTATTGATATTGGGTTTTGTCCCAGACCCTTTCCTCTCAGGCTGGGAGGAAGGGGCTCAGCTGCAGTTAATGCAAAGGCTTGGTCAAAGAGTTTAGACCTGAACATTTCAGAAAGCCACATTCCTCACAAGACTGCTGGTAACTTGGGAAAATGATAGTAAAGTGAGGTACCAACAATAACGGGAACAATAACAAAGATTTTGCCCTTCATCCTTTCCTTCTTTACTGAAAATGTGATAGGAAAGGGAGGAATTGCAAGAGCTGAGTGGTCTCCTTTGAATTTCCCCATCAGCTTCTATTTCCATGGACTTTGCCCGTCTGCACAGAGAAGGCTGGAGCACTGTGTGAAAGGCTGGTGTCATGGGCTGCCCAGGCACAATGAATGCTAAAGCCTCTCCAACTCTGTTGTTCTCAAGTGGTTTCCTCATTTTATGGACTTCAGAGGTCTCAGTTATTTCAATTATGATCCACTTATCCAGCTGCCTGTGTAAGTTCTCAGAAACTACAGGCTTTCTGCCTTTTGTTTCTCTCTTCTTTCATATATATTGCATTTCCATCAGTGCGCGCTGCTATCAGGCCCTTCACTATGATACCAGAGAGCAAAACTTCTCCCTGGAGATTACACTCAATTTGAATGACAACAGCCACATTTGACAGCCATATACTGCAGATTCCAGCCAGCAAAGTGGTTTCAAAAGAAACACAGGAATTTCTTAAGCGTGATTCCAGTTTGTGTTCCTATTTTTCAATCAAAGGCTTGTGGAGCTCTGGTGCAGATGGGACGGACTTGGCAAAGGAGCAGTTTCCCCTGAAAACATCAGATCCAAGGTTAGAAAAGGCTTTTTTTCCCTGACTCATGGGTGAGCATCCAGCCTTTTAGGGCCTAAGTGTCCATGCTACTAATAAAGTTCCCATTGAAATCCACTTCCAGACATCAGTTACATGGCTCTGAGTGAGCCCAGATAACTATGACTACAGGCATGCCATGAGCATACCCCAGACCTTAGCATATTGAGCATAGCACAGGAGCAGAGGTGTGAAGGGCAGGAAAGAGAATGGGTGTGAGAGTGGCTTTTCCTGTCCCTACTTCTTTCTGTGCCATGAACACACACCTCCATCCCCTGCAGCATTTAATCAGCTCCCTTTAACTTTCCCCCCAGCACACAGGAGGAGGGGGAAAGTCCCTGGCTAAACCCAGAATGCCATTTTGTGGCAATTTATGAACAAACAAGCTTCCCATCAAACCAGCCCTTAGAAATGTCACTCCAGGCTGGCACTAAGCAGAGATTAAACGATGGATTGTCAACCTGCCTTCTTTATTTGATGTTTTGAATTTCACCGTTCCTCTCTTTCATTAAAAATGAACTAGATGGGGGAAAAAAAAAGCCAGCAGAATAAAATAGAAGCCTTTTATATCTAAAAGTCAAGATAATTATCTCTTACATCCAACCCACTCCTCCAAGACTCTGAATGAAGCCATCATTAAAATCCGTGTCCATCTGGTGACTTTTCCACAGCTAATTAGGTGAAGGAGCTGGTTAACAGATATGTTCTGCTGAAATCTCTGTCTCTTCCTCTTTTAAAGAACTTCCAGTCATGGCCCATGCACAACCTGGATGCTGCTTGTTCTGTTCCTTTTGTGCTTGGAGAACACGAGAAGAGACACGGTGGGAGATGGCTGCTGCGGTGAGCAGCACACCAAGGCTCTTCCACGGCATCGGGGTCAGGAGATAAGGAGGAAGCGGATGCACAAGGCAGCCTGTTTGACTTCTGCCATGTGGGAAGCCCTTTCAGGAGCTGGTCGGATGTTCTGCTGGCAGCATTTCAGTGTGTTCCTGAACGGGGCTTCTTTTAATACTGTGATTTTCTCCCTGTGGTTTGTCAGGCACTCAGCCAGCCTACTAAAGACTCTCTACCGGATACCCATCTGCTGCGTTTGTTAGAACTTGTCACCCTAACACCTAGGGGCTGGAAGGTATTGATTCCTCCTGTGTCCAGATGGATGGTTCGCGGGATGTTGCCTCCTCCTCCTGACCCAGCTCTACTGTTGGCGCTTAGAGGACTGCCAGTTTTCAAGATAGCCCCAAACTCACAAGGAGGCTCCTATGGGAACTCTCCAGAACTGCATATGGTCCATGCTGGTTATTATAAATGTGAGTGGTGTTCTGACTGCATCCCAGGCACAGTGCTGTAGGCAGCATCCATCTCAGCGTGCTGAAACCTCATCTAGGGTCACAGGATAAAAATTCTGCCACCCTTACACCTTATGAGAGATTGGATCCATGTCAAGGACTCTGGGCAAGTATCTGAGTGTGGCAACTGAGGGCATAAATCCCTTAATGATTCTGCCATCAAGGACTTGGTAGTTCTGGCCAGTGATACACATGGCACATCGCCCAGGGTCAAGGCCAGCTGACTGATGGACTTTGGGAGCTCCTTGTCCAGTCTGTAGCTCACTCATCCAACCTAGTTTTCCCTCTGCAGTGTAGCTGGCAGGAGCCTGCTGCCCTTTTCCATGAAGATCCCAGGACTCAGCCCTATAACTTATAACAGGATACAGCGCACTCCAGTTTTGTGCTCAGGCACGCAAGCCACTGCTGGCAATGCTGTCTCCTGTGGGTGTGCAACACACTTCCATGACTGCAGGTGCATCCACCGTAGGAGTGGGAAAGGCTCTTGGGATTTTTGAGGGGGTTTCTAGCGTACTACATGGTCCCTCCTGGTTAAACAGTCAGGCCCCACTGCTTTGCTGCTCTGCAGTCTCTATTTAGCTGTGCTCTTGGAGAATATAAAGCCCCTGAGAGTACGAACACTGCCTTCCCCACTCCCTCTCTCTGGAAAATGTCTGCTTCAGTTGAGCACAATTACATTAACATAGTTATAACTCTAGGAGGATCGTAACAAGTGAATAATACAATAATCTTCTCTCAAAGAGATGGAGCAGAGACCACAAAGACTCTGACCAGGGAAGCAGGACACACTGACCCAAAAGGTCTTGGGAAGGTCTTGGCTGGTTTAATTTCTCTGATTGAATTCATTAGAAGAGAAAATGACTGGGAGGATTTTCATTTACTTCCAAAGTCTGGGTCCAAACTTTAAGAGAGCCCCAAAGGGTTAATGTTCACTGGAGTTCATCTCTAGCCTTACTGCTCCTTGGTTTACATCACGCGACTGCCATTATAGCTAGAGATGAGAAAACATGATAAAATGAGCCCTGTATGGACAATGGATTGAAATAGAGCTTGGGGAAGAATTGTAGCAAGGGAGGGATTACAGACCATAAATACATCACAAGGAAAGGACTTTTCAGATACTATCACAGCTCACTACAGCGTCATCTAAGCTGCTATACATCCTGTTATGCACTCTGCCATTCATGAGCAGTATAGGAAAAGCTGTACCATTCAAACACACAAAGAGAATGAACAAAGACCATTTCCTTTCATGGTACTGCAGTTTTCAGGAATCCTGGGTTTCTTCAGGGCCATGCAAGGAAGGTGCTGAGCCAATTAAGATATTCTTCCTATCTGGTGATAAGTTCAGTGTATTGGAGTTAACTCTGCCTTGTACATCTTCATCAACAATGCAATATCCCTTATACCAATTTAATTTCACATGGCCAGCAAGATAAAGGCAATTTATAAGTTTCAATGAGTGCAGCCTGGCTAGGCTCCAATCCAATCCCAGGGAGTGTAACGTTTGCTGGGGAATTGCTCAGGACCTTAATGCCTGGCATATGGTGAGCTGCTTTCATTTCTGACCTGTGCAATTAGGGTCAGCAGCAAAAATTACATTAAACCAGTTCTTTATTAATCATGTTCTACCTGGGGCAGATGATGACAACCTCTGAGCACAGGGATCCAGCAATCATCAACCAACATGCTGTGGGTCTCCAAAGACACCTCACTAATGGAGCTTTGCAGATTTCCTTTGGTGTTTTACCCATGGCTTTGAAACCAGAAAAGCTGCTGGTCACATCCTGGGGGGGAATAAGATGCAGTCAGTCTATAGGGTGATCTTCATTTAAAGTGCGGTGGATTCCGATGGACCTGAGAAGGGATCTTTTATGCCTCTCTCTATTGGTGAAACAGGTACTAGCTCTCCAGGCTGGTGTCTTAGTTTATGAAATGGCTCTGGGTATTCCTTCAGACAAGACTGCCCTAAAGACCAACTGATGTCCCTTTTGAGATGCCGTGAAAATGATGCTGTCTGGATGTCTGTGATTAGCAAATCTTTCACTTTCCTGAAGCTCAGCTCTCTGCTTTCCCCAAAGAGATGCAAAGAAAAAGAAGCTCACAACATGCCATGGATTTGCATTATGGAGCAGGGAGTAGGAAACCACCCCTTCCTGCTCCAAAGGAATGCCCATGCAGTCTTCTTCTGCACCTAACTGGAAGCCCACTTTAGAGTCTCAGACTGGCTTCATCCATTTTTGCTTAGATTCTGTGCTGTGCTGTCATGACCCAGCAATGTGAGCAATTGCAGCAGAGACCCATGAAGCTATTGACCCATTTGAACCCAACTGACCAACAAGTCATACTGAGACACTCTTCAAATGAGTGTGTGCGGCATCCTCTCACTGACGAGGCTGGTTGTTGCGTATCTTTGCTGTAGGATTGTCATGGGTCTGAAACATGAAGCGGTTAAAAACCCCCAACGCATTGGAAATCAAATGTAAAATAAAGGAATCCAGTCGAAGGCAAAGATGAATTTATAATTTCCATTAAGAGAAATGTGTAAATGAGGGAAAGACTATCTGAGCCCACACATCTTTATTCCAGCGTTCGCAAGCATCTGCATTAGGAGCTAAGAATAGCAATACTATCTCATCTCCCTTCTCTTTGTTGTACATTACTAATGCGAAAAGAAAGAGGAAAAAGAACGAAAACAAGGTGTTCCTGTCCCGATTGTTCATTAAAACATCAAAAAAAGATTGAGTTTTAAAAGAAAACAATAGGCAAAAAGTTCTGTTTTATAGTTAAATATGTTCCCAATCTCAATCGATGAAATGAGAAGCGAAGGAGGATTTCACCAGCTCTGCCCAGCCTTCTGGAGGGCATTCCGGTTAGATTCCCTACACTTGTGGTCATCCTACTCTGTAATTAGCCCCATAACTTTTGCCTCCAATAAATGTCTTTATTTCTTCTCTCTCCCTTTCACCACCTCGAAGGATTATTTTCATCCTAGTATAGGCTTTTTGTAACTAATTCCTTTTTAAACACTCTCTGCGTGCTACCCTGCCCTCTCACCTCGCTGCCGCGACCTCTTTCTCTCCCCATCTACCTGATACGTGTAGCTCAGGACTTCTGTGATCCACATGATGGGTTTATTTATCACACTCTAATGATTCTTCTATCCCCGCTCTGCATCGCCAAGGCTGGCGCTCGGGGAAGAGGGCGAGAGGTTGCTGTGTAGCAATCTCTGCTTATTTTAAACCATAATAAACTACTTGAGCTGGAGAGGTGGAAGAAGAGACCTGTGTAGGGGGGGGTTCTTTGGCTTATTCTTTGGGGTTTAATGGAAAAAATACCCCTGCAGCCTGGGCTTCTCAACATACGGACCTGCTTCGCCAGAAACATCTTAGTGGTTGAGAGAGAGAAGGAAATCTGCAGCTACAAGATGTATTTTACCCCCACTTTATGTCTTGAGCGAGCAGCAATATGTGACACATAGATCAAGACAAGCAGCCGTGCAGGCTCGCAGTGCAGTGAGCATGCGGATGTGATGTATTCCAGGCACACATGAGTTCACAACCAATGCTTTATGCCCTTGGTCCCAAGACCATTCACATCAGGCATGGGCAGGATCGGCGCAGCCTCAGGGACTGAAGTGAACTGAATCTGGCCTGGAAACAGGGCTGCCTTTCTCTGTAAGCAGCTGGAGGGGGCAATGTAGAGTTTCTTCAGGTTTTAGGTTTGCTGCAGGATAAGATGTGACACAAGGTCCTGCAGAAAGCCAGCTGATGCAGTTAACCCATAAGTGTCATTTGAGCGAATCTCAGCTATCAGAGTAAGCATCCACTGAATTGATGCTTTGCATCATGCAGCCACATTATACCCAGTCCAGTACTTAAAGCTTTAAATTTGGATTTATATCCAGATTTAGAAATCTGGATTTTTATCTGGATTGTATCATGAAACCATAGGTGTAAGAGTCTATTGGTATGGTGGGAAGTGGTTACAGGCCATCAGTCCCATACCAGTGACCTGTATGTAACCGGATAAAGTCTTATAGATCTCCTCAGTAGGAGGTGTCCCCGGATACTGTCTGTGCTGGGGATGAACAACAAACATGTCACAAACCTTAACAGAGGACAGCCCCTGATGGTCAGTGCACAAATAGAAACCAAACCAGAATAAAGCCTGCAGAGATGAACAGCAACTGGTAAAACATCTGCAGCATTCGAGGCCCTGCGAACTTTTCCCCCATACAAGTTAAGCAGCCCTTCATTTCTCCTTCTAATAACTTACAAGCCCATTAAAAATATATATCTATGTATTCCCTCACCCTTAACCCTGCCCAAAACCAAGTCTTTAATCAGCTACACCTTTTAATGCAGATTCAGCAGCAGCAGCAATGAAGAATGACCCTGGAGGAGCGGCCCTGGTGAGACAGGGATTTTTTTCCCTTTCTTTTCCCTCTGCAGCTCCAATTGTGCCTTCGAAACATCTTTACGCATTGGAGCTTTGTCCTTTTCATTTCCTTCTCCCGCTCATCTATTTCCCAGATAGAGTCCCTGGAAAAAGAGTTTTCATTGTTAATAGCAAGCCAGACATTTCTGCTCTTTCCTAAGGTATGTGTTATCCTCGGCTGTGCAGTCATACACTGCTTTGTGTCTGGACAGGGCTTTGCACATGCATTCCCTGTTCGAAAGTTAAATCTCAAGGCACCACTGCAATGCAAGGAGTAGTCAGGGTAGAAACAACCATCCTGTTCAAGAGCTCTTCTTATTCCAAAACATCCCCCATCCGCAACATCTCAAACTCTTAAATGCAGGGTGAGCCAGGGATTTCGAACAGAAGAGATGAAGGCAGATCTTCATTCTGCTGATGATCAGTTTTATTCCCCTTCATCAGAAATCCATATCCATTTGGAAACTGATTTTTATGTGCCTTTTGAATCCGTGTTTTGCTATATTGTGAAGTCGCTGCTGTTAGAAGCATCGTGGCACTGGGGAGGATGTGGACAGGCGTCTGTGCAGATTTCTCTATCAACCCTCCTCAAATAGGACATGCAGCACCTCTTGTCAATCCAGCCTTGCCTACCCCAAAACGGGGCCAAAGAGCCTCAGGCCTGAGGCTGTCTGAGATCAGGAGGGACTGGAGATAAAAGGACAAACTTCATTCATCTGTAGAAGAAATCCAGCCTTGAAGGCAGCTTCCAGAGGAGAAAACAGAGATATTCCTGTCTTGCTATCCAGGAACAGATCTCAGTAAAAACCAACAAGCCTTACAGTGCAAATGTCAGTATTTTCTGTGTAATCCTGCTCTGCATTAGTTATAAATCTTATCAGGTAGTAGCCTGTTTGTTCTCACACAAATGAAACAACAAATGGAATGGAGATGGCAGAGAGCTGGCAACCACCAGAGGCAATGCAAACACTCGAGGCCCTTGGAATCGGAAGAACTTTTGAGCTCAAGAAGCTTAACAGCTCTTCATTTCTCTCTCCAGGAACTTATGAGCCCATTAAAACCATACATCTCCCTATTCCCCTCCACCCAGAAGCTTTCCTCTTCCAACCAGCTGCACCACTGAATTCAGACTCATCAGCGATGAGGAATGGACCTGGGGAAGAACCCCAGGGGGAAAGCTTTTTCTTATCCTTCTTTCTGTCCTTTGCAGCTCCAGTTGTGCCTCTGAAATCTCTCCAAGCAGCTGGCACCTTGTCTTTTCCTCTTTTAATGTCCTCCTCTCTTTGTGTGTTTCTAAGCAAGGTAGCTGGAAGAGAGGCTTTCATCTTCATTAGGGCCATACGTTCCTGCAGGTTCATTAGGCTCTCTTTTGTTGTTGCTGTTGCTGTTGGTGTGCAGTTGTCTGCAACAAGAAAAATAGACTCCAACATCATTAGTTTGCTGAGGAGAATTTCCGTGCTCCTTCCCAGCACTTGGGGAATTTGTGCTGTGTTGAAACCTCAGCAAAATCAAGGCCCTGACATCAGGCTTCTTCCTCTACTCCTTCTCATGTGCCGTATGACATTCCTCGGGGTCAAACCTCGCCTTCACATAAACCCTGCTGTAATCTTCGACATCAGCCAGGGCAAACCAAGCCCCCAATGTTTTTTCAAGGCAGCAACACACACCTGCAGTGATGGCTCCCCGAGGCATGAGCTTACCCATTCATCACTGGGGGTGTTGACTCTACCCATCAACCCAACAGCTTAAATGGGATTTAATGCTATCAGCCGTTTCCAAGCTGATCATTTCAGTAGGTTCACTCAGCCACGTGCAAGCTGGCAAAGCCTGGGGTGAGAGGCCACACCTGACCATTCACAAACAGCCCCCCTGGTAGCTGAGTGCAGGGGAAACCAGAGCCCATGTGTTGAAGAGCTTTCCATCTCATGGCAGCCATCAGGAAGGCTCCAGGACCCCGCTCTGCTGACCCCCATGGCTAATACACAGCTACAGCGTGAGCATGTTCCTCCTAATGGCTTTTGGCTTGCAATCCTCTCCTCGGCATCTGTCTTGCTTACATTTGAGGGCGGTATTTTCTCCTAATTTATAGACTAAATAAATGAATTCATGACCTCTCCACAGCCACCCTGCTGTGCCCTGCTGAACACCAGGATTATTGCTTGCTCAGTGAATTAAACAGCCCGGAAACCCCAAAAGAGCACTTAAATGCCAGAGCTTGAGTGTTGGTCCTCCAGAAATATTGGCTAGTGCTTGAGATAAAAGAGACAACCTTCCATAGCAGGGTGCTAAGGGCTCTGCTCTCAAGGATGGTGCTCTCTTAATCAAACTCCCAATCCATCAATCCTATGTTAGTCAATCCCCGAAGCCAAATTGATGTGAACACCATATTCATCTAAACGCTCCATCCACTTTACCCATCTTTATAGATAACTCCAACTCACAGTGGGCTGTACTGGCTTTTCCCAGTATTCCCCATATAACAACAACTGGTTTAATCTCATCTGCCTATTTTCAGCAGGTTCTACGAGTCCCAAGGTTATCCTGCTTCTAACATCTCTCTCCATGGAAGGATCCATTACATTTCTTGCAATAAACAACAGATCATCCTCTGCTCTCCTGGCTATGTCCCATATATCTTCTGCAAATGACCAGTCAAATGACAACCTGCTGCCCTCATAAACTTACCCAAGTGCCTTCTGGAGACATGGTGGGGTCTGCAATGTGCTCAGCTTGCCATTGATCTCCACATGCATGGTGTAACGAAATAATCTTACCCATGCAATGAGCAGTCAGAAGGGAGGATGTATTGTGAGCATAATTCATCCCTCCAAAAAAGGCCCTTGGATGTAATTGCTCAAACTAGACAGGAAAACTAATTGAACATAATCACTGTGATAAGGCTCTCTGTACGTCATGGCAGCGGCAGCGCCGCTGCCTGAGCTTCATCCAGCTTTATGGCATATGGGTTTCATAGAGAATTGTTTGCATCCCTAGGAAAGAGCCTGGACAGGCTCAACATAAACTATGTGGCCACCAATTCAACCTACTTGGAAGTCACCAATGATTTTGAGAGACATAGACTATATAAGGTTGCTGTAACCATCTTCTACTTACGGGCTTCTATTTTCTCCTTGCTCTTTAACAGTTTTTACTCTGCTGATTGCTGTTGTGAATATAAAATTTATGGCATCTTGAGTGAGAGCAGGAGCTTCACGGAGAGTAAAATAAAATGCAATTTCACATCAAAATAACTCACAGAGAAGCTGCTTCACCGACTGCAAGATTAATTGTCATTTAATGCATTATAAACCTCTACTTGTTAATTTATATCAAGTCACCCCAAGATTTCCAGGCTGCTGCACCAGGCAGTTACTGATTCCAAGGCAGCTTGCTCTAATATTTAGGTCCAGCATGGCTATAATCCAGTAGGATCTTACTGCTCAACTACAAAAGAATCATTAAAAAACTATTTCATCCCATGGCATCAATAATAAATCAGTTCTTCAAGGCCAAGGTTTACTCTGCAATGACTGACTTTAGCAGATCAGATCTGAAACCTTGGAATTTTGCTTTGGAAAACCTGGAAACCTTGGGACACCTTTTTGTGCCTCTGGGGTCTATCCCCAACTCAATCACTGCACAGATGAAGACACTGCCTTCCCCCAGACCTAAGGCTGCCCTTGTGTCACAAACTGATGTTAAACCATGGAGAGGGCTGTGGCTATTTGCCCACCTTCTTCTAAAGAATGATCCCTTGTCGTGGTTTAAACCCAGTCAGGTAGCTTGTTCACTCACTCCCAGTGAGTGGTGCCGAGCTGACAACAATCGAGGTCCGTGTCCGTCTCCCCCCCTGCCTCCCCGCACCGGGGCTCTCCCCTTCCCCGCTCCCGGAGGAACGGGGAGGAGGATCGAGAGAGTGCAACTCCTACGGGTTGAGACAAAAACAGTCCAGCAACAAATCACCACCGCTACTATCAGCTACAACAATGATAAGGGAAAATAACAAGGGAAGAGAATACGATACCACCGGCCAAGAGAAACGAGCTCCACCCGGAAACCCCTGTCCTTCCGGGTCACTCCCAGTTACCCCTCACCCCGGGCATGACGTGCTGTGGTATGGAATACCTCCCCGGCTAGCCCGGGTCAGGCGCCCCGTCTCTGCTTCCTCACAGCCTCCCCTCCTCCCTGGCAGAGCATGAGCCTCACAGAGTCCTTGGTCAGGGTAAACATCACTTAGCAACAACCGAGAACATCGGCTTCACCAACACTGTTCTCAAACTGGAAGTCAAAACACAGCACTGTACCAGTTAACACAAAGGAAAAACATGACTGCTACTGCGGAACCCAGGACATTATCCACCCCTTATTCCATACCATTCACGTCGTGCTCAGATCCCACATTTTTCAATACACCATCGCTCTCCCACATATATACATCCATATACATACAGACCAAGAGGAAAAATCATTTTCTTAGTGCATGGACCAATCCCTATAATGCTGCCGAGTCCATTCGGTCCATGATGTTCAAAGTTCATTCTCTGTTGGGATGATGGCTGGAGGGAAGTCAGGGCCAGTCGCTTGTGACCTGGAGACATCTAGTTGATGGGCTATAAAAGCATTACACAGCAGGCAACAGCATACAATTGAGTTCACTGGCTGTTTTCCCCTAAAATCAAATCCCCTTGAGGTATACATCGGACTTCCCCATCTTCCCGCATTACCCACCAAGTATATCCAGGTCCCTGAGCAAAAGCAATCCCACGAGTGGGTTTGCCTTTACCTGAAGCAGGAATTACCCAGACTGTCTTTCCCAGCAAATTCTTCATATGCACCACGGGAACTTTGTCCCCCTCTACAATATGTAACAGTTCTGACTGGGCTGGGCCAGCCCTGTTGGCAGATCCTCTGGTGTTGACCAACCAGGTGGCCTTTGGTAAGTGTGTATCCCAATGCTTGAAAGTTCCCCCACCCATCGCTCTCAGTGTAGTTTTTAACAGCCCATTGTACCGTTCGATTTTCCCAGAGGCTGGTGCATGGTAGGGGATGTGATATACCCACTCAATGCCATGCTCTTTGGCCCAAATATCTATAAGGTTATTCCGGAAATGAGTCCCATTGTCTGACTCAATTCTCTCTGGGGTGCCGTGTCGCCACAAAATTTGTTTCTCAAGGCCCAGGATGGTGTTCCGGGCAGTGGCATGGGGCACGGCGTATGTTTCCAGCCACCCGGTGGTTGCTTCCACCATGGTAAGCACATGGCGCTTGCCTTGGCGGGTTGGTGGCAGTGTGATATAGTCAATCTGCCAGGCCTCCCCATATTTATACTTCAACCATCGTCCTCCATACCAAAGAGGCTTTAACCGCTTGGCTTGTTTAATTGCAGCACATGTTTCACACTCATGAATAACCTGGGCAATAGTGTCCATTGTTAAGTCCACCCCTCGGTCACGGGCCCATCTATATGTTGCATCTCTGCCCTGATGGCCTGAAGTGTCATGGGCCCACCGGGCCAAAAATAATTCACCTTTACGTTGCCAATCTAAGTCCATCTGAGCCACTTCAATCTTAGCCGCTTTATCCACTTGTTGGTTGTTCTGGTGTTCCTCAGTGGCCCGACTCTTGGGTACATGGGCATCTACATGACGTACCTTCACCACCAGGTTCTGCACCCTGGCAGCAATATCTTTCCACAGTGCAGCAGCCCAGATGGGTTTACCTCTGCGTTGCCAGTTGCTCTGCTTCCACTGCTTCAACCACCCCCACAGGGCATTTGCCACCATCCATGAGTCAGTATAGAGATAAAGTACTGGCCACTTTTCTCGTTCAGCAATGTCCAGGGCCAGCTGGATGGCTTTCACCTCGGCAAACTGACTCGATTCACCCTCTCCGTCAGCAGTTTCTGCAACTTGTCGTCCAGGACTCCATACAGCTGCCTTCCATCTCCGATGTTTTCCCACAATACGGCAAGAGCCATCAGTAAACAAGGCATACTGCTTTTCACTTTCTGACAGTTTATTATATGGTGGGGCCTCTTCAGCGCGCATCACCTCCTCCTCTGGTGACATTCCGAAATCTTTGCCCTCTGGCCAGTCCATGATGACTTCTAGAATGCCTGGACGACTGGGATTTCCTATTCGAGTTCGTTGTGTAATTAGTGCAGCCCATTTACTCCATGTAGCATCGGTTGCATGATGTGTAGAGGAGACCCTGCCTTTGAACATCCAGCCCAGCACGGGCAGCCGGGGTGCCAGAAGGAGCTGTGCTTCAGTGCCAATCACTTCCGAAGCAGCTCGAACCCCTTCATAGGCTGCCAGTATTTCTTTCTCAGTTGGGGTATAGCTGGCCTCAGATCCTTTATATCCCCGACTCCAAAAGCCGAGGGGTCGACCTCGAGTCTCCCCTGGAGCTTTCTGCCAGAGGCTCCAGGTAGGACCGTTCTCCCCAGCTGCAGTGTACAGTACATTTTTTACATCTGGTCCGGTCCGGACTGGTCCAAGGGCTACTGCATGAACTATCTCGCGTTTAATTTGCTCAAAGGCTTGTTGCTGCTCAGGGCCCCATTTAAAATCATTCTTCTTCCGGGTCACATGATAGAGAGGGCTTACAATCGAACTGTAATTTGGGATGTGCATTCTCCAGAACCCCACTGCACCCAAGAAAGCTTGCGTTTCTTTCTTATTAGTTGGCGGAGACATTGCTGTTATCTTGTTGATCACATCTGTGGGGATCTGTCTACGTCCATCTTGCCATTTTATTCCCAAAAATTGAATCTCCTGTGCAGGTCCCTTGACCTTACTCCGTTTTATGGCAAAACCGGCTTTCAGCAGGATTTGGATTATTTTCCTCCCTTTCTCAAAGACTTCTTCCGCTGTATCGCCCCACACAATAATGTCATCAATGTATTGCAGGTGTTCTGGAGCTTGCCCCTGTTCCAGTGCAGTCTGGATCAGTCCATGGCAGATGGTAGGGCTGTGTTTCCACCCCTGGGGCAGTCGGTTCCAAGTGAACTGGACACCCCTCCAAGTAAAAGCAAACTGTGGCCTGCACTCTGCTGCCAAAGGGATTGAGAAAAATGCATTGGCAATATCAATCGTGGCATACCACTTGGCTGCCTTTGACTCTAGTTCATACTGAAGTTCTAGCATGTCCGGTACGGCAGCACTCAATGGTGGTGTGACTTCATTCAGGCCACGATAGTCTACTGTTAGTCTCCATTCTCCATTAGACTTTCGCACTGGCCATATGGGGCTATTGAAGGGTGAGCGGGTCCTGCTGATCACCCCCTGACTCTCCAGTCTACGGATCAGCTGATGGATGGGAATCAGGGAGTCTCGGTTGGTGCGATATTGCCGCCGGTGCACTGTTGTGGTCGCAATTGGCACTTGTTGTTCTTCAACTTTCAGCAACCCCACAGCAGAGGGATCTTCTGAGAGACCAGGCAAGGTGGACAGCTGCTCAATTTCCTCAGTCTCCAAAGCAGCAATACCAAAAGCCCACCGGTACCCTTTTGGGTCTTTGAAGTACCCTCTCTTGAGGTAGTCTATGCCGAGAATGCATGGAGCCTCTGGACCAGTCACAATAGGGTGCTTTTGCCATTCCCTCCCAGTCAGGCTGATTTCAGCCTCCAGCACAGTCAACTCTTGGGATCCTCCTGTTACTCCAGAAATATAGATGGGTTCCACCCCTTGACAGCTTGATGGCATCAGGGTACACTGTGCACCGGTATCTACTAGAGCCTTATACTTCTGTGGGACTGATGTGCCAGGCCATCTGATCCACACAGTCCAGTAAATCCGATTGTCCCCTACCTCCACCTGGCTGGAGGCAGGGCCCCTCTAACAGTCGTCACAGCATTGGACACTTAAGTCGTGTTGAAAGGGATTATTCTTCTTTATCACAGGAGCTGGAGTAAAATCAGCTCTTCCACTCCATCTGGGAAACTGATCACCAGAGACTGAAGCCGTAGCTCTCATGGGACGATCAGTCTTGGCCCTTGCTCCCCTCTTCAGTTCACTCACCCGTTCCTCCAAAGCTGAAGTAGGTTTTCCATCCCACTTTGTCATGTCTTCTCCGTGATCCAGCAGGTAAAACCATAGGGTACCCCGTGGCGTATACCTCCTGTATCTCCTCTCTTGAACAATAGGACGCCTTTTGTTAATAGCTGAGACGTGTGTTGGTACACGTGAGGAGCCGGATAAATCAGATAGATTGTCCTTCAATTGTTCGATGTCCTGGGACAGTTTTTTCACAGCTGAGATGATGGAAGGGGTGAGATTGTCTTCGAACTCTCGGAGTTTATGAACCATTTCATCCACTGTTAGTGGTACTATGTCATTCCAGGTTACTGTTGCCAATGAATGGGCATATGATGACGGTGCATTCCGTGTAAGTTTTCGCCACATGGGTCGTGTACATTCAACTTCATCTGGATCTATAGGTGTATCCCCGTTATTCGGCTTGATGTGATAGATCATCTCTACGATGGCCGATTCCCTCAGAGACTGGATGCCTTTGTCTATAGTATTCCACTTGGCCGAACGACTCGTAACATCGTCCTTGTACGGAAACCTTTCTTTCACAGCTGCCAAGAGCCTCCTCCAAAGGCTGAGGGACTTTTTCTCTCTTGCAATTGCTTTGTCAATTCCCCCTTCTCTAGCAAGTGATCCCAGCTGCTTGGCTTCTGTACCTTCTAGTTCGTGACCATCAGCCCCATTGTCCCAGCATCGGAGTAACCAGGTGATGATGTGCTCCCCTGGTTGACGGGTAAAATCTTTTCGCATATTCCGCAGCTCGGTTGAGGTCCGAGGTCGAGAAGTTACCTCTTCTTCTTCTTCTTCGTCATGTGATGATGACTCCTGATCAGATTCTGGACCGGGTGGTGAATTCATTGGTTCTTCATCTCGCTTCACCCTTTTTGCCTCCTTTTTGCTTGTTCTCTTGCGTACAGGGGCAACTGATATTGGTACGAATTGGTCCTCTGGTTTGGCTGCAGTGATTATCACTGTGGTTTGAGTAGCAACTGTACTTGTTACTGGGGGTGGTGTAGCTACTGTGCTTGGAGCTGGGGTAACCGCGCTGTCTGTTGCAGTTGAAGTTTGAGCAGCTGCTGTACTTGCCACTGGGACAGCTGTGCTGTTCATTGCAGCCAAAGTTTGAGTAGCGACTGTTGCTTTGCCCTCAGATCCGCCGACATTCTTTTCCTTTTGAAGGTGCTGGATAGTGTTGAACAAGGCCCTGTAAGCATAGGCCAAGCCCCAGCACGTTGCCATGATTTGTCCATCTCTGGTATGGCCAGAATGACCACACACCTCATTTAAGTGTTTTACTAATTCTTCTGGATTTTGCAGTTGTTCAGTAGTGAAATTCCAAAGTACTGGAGGGGCCCACTGACCTAGATACTTGCCCATACTATCCCACACACCCTGCCACTCATGGCTGTCCAGCCTCAGGGAAAATCTCTCGGTCCTCCTACATCGTCGTTTGACCCCAGACAAGACCCAAACCTGAATCTGCTTAACTCTTGAAATCAGTAGTGGGTAAAACACACTCTGTATGCGTGTTAGCATGGTGATTCCCATCACCATCAGCAAACAAGTCTCAACAGCATTAAAAGGCCATTCAAAAAATTCAAAACTCTCAAATGTAAATGGTCTGGGGGGACGACTAGGAGGGTAAAAGGATGTCTCCTTCCCAGGTTGAGCACCTGAGAAGGAGAAAAAAGATGTGTAATTGCTAAGCACCTCCATCATATACCTCCCAAAGTATAAAGGTGGTGACCACACTGGGAACATAAGCCAGATCAATTTCATGATCAATGATTCTATTGTATTACAAGTCATTACCATAAAGTACAATGGGATAAAAACCTTAGCCCAAGCCCCATACTTGAAAAACACTAATACAGCAAGTACCGGATGGACGTAAGATATCATATACTGAAACTGTGAGATCAAGAGGAACAACCTTGAGAGCCAATAAATCAGCATTGTGACGAGTGACTATCAATCCAGTCAGATCTGTTCTTATCTCAACCCTTCGTGCCCCACGTTGGGCGCCAAAAAAGAACTGTCGTGGTTTAAACCCAGTCAGGTAGCTTGTTCACTCACTCCCAGTGAGTGGTGCCGAGCTGACAACAATCGAGGTCCGTGTCCGTCTCCCCCCCCCTGCCTCCCCGCACCGGGGCTCTCCCCTTCCCCGCTCCCGGAGGAACGGGGAGGAGGATCGAGAGAGAGTGCAACTCCTACGGGTTGAGACAAAAACAGTCCAGCAACAAATCACCACCGCTACTATCAGCTACAACAATGATAAGGGAAAATAACAAGGGAAGAGAATACGATACCACCGGCCAAGAGAAACGAGCTCCACCCGGAAACCCCTGTCCTTCCGGGTCACTCCCAGTTACCCCTCACCCCGGGCATGACGTGCTGTGGTATGGAATACCTCCCCGGCTAGCCCGGGTCAGGCGCCCCGTCTCTGCTTCCTCACAGCCTCCCCTCCTCCCTGGCAGAGCATGAGCCTCACAGAGTCCTTGGTCAGGGTAAACATCACTTAGCAACAACCGAGAACATCGGCTTCACCAACACTGTTCTCAAACTGGAAGTCAAAACACAGCACTGTACCAGTTAACACAAAGGAAAAACATGACTGCTACTGCGGAACCCAGGACATCCCTAAACATTTATTATTGCCCAGTGTTAAAGACAAGAGATGGGGCGAGCTGTAACTTTGATCTGACTTGGCACAGTCCTCTTTGAAGCAGAGCTTTGGTCCTCCTTGTACATCAGTCTACCTGCCTGCAACAGGGATGAGCAGAGGATTTGCTAACAGTGGTGTAAAGTGAAAGTAATATATTAAAGACTGTCTAAAGGCAACATCCATAACATAGGAGTGAGGCCCAGGAATCTGTTATTATCCCAAAGGGAATCCGATCTGGATTTACCACGCTGAGCTCCTGCTGCTGCACGGGAAGCACGTTTCCCTTCAGACAAGGGCAGATCACAACAGGCAAAGGAAACCTCTGTTCCAAGCAAATGTAAAGACTACCCATGCATGCTTTTGAGGTACAAATAACTCCTCCACAGACACGAGCCATTCAAACAGCAGTGTCATAAACGTGGTGACATCAGCGTGCAGCATCCCTCCCTGTCTCTCCACACACCGTACATACACACAGTGCTTGTCTCTGGGTCAGCGGGAAAGTTAATTAGAAGAATGGAGTTTCTATGATGGAAGATGCCACCCTGATATGATTCTGAGTCCTGTCTCAGCTCCTGATGGATTACGGATGACAGCCAGGGAAGTGAAGGACACCGGCAGTGACAGGCTGTCAGCCACTCACTCTGGGTATGGGGCTTTTGCGTGGGGAACTTTTTCTCCTCTGTTCATTTCACATCACTTTGCTACCTCTTTCCCTCCTCCTTTCTGCCTCCTCTCCCTTCCCTTTCCTTCGCCAGAAGGTGGAAGAGAGGGCAGCCCCTTGGAGCAGACCTGGTGAGTTGAAGGAAGGGATTCAGGCAGGAGACCTCTGATGGGGCTTGAGATGCAATAAGCATGATGCCGAGCAAACAACATCTGTGAATCCTGCTGGAGCAGGCGCAGGACTGTGCACTCCATTGTCACTTGCCTCCAGACAGACAGGGAATAAAGGAACCTGGCAGGGAAATGCCTCTTATCAAGAGACGCTTCTTCTTTCCTGCAGCCTACACATCACTCCATCAGCCAGTTACCCAGCAGCAGACTGGAACAGGGCTCATCACTCCCACTTCTTTAATTCTCCTTTGTATTTTGGCAAGTTCTTCATCTACCCCTACAAAGTTCTTGCTTTTCTTAGGTGTGCTGTTATGAGAGAGAGCTGCTGCCATCCTGCTACAACACGGGCTGGGCAGTGACACGCTCTGCACAGTGGGATTTCTCCCATCACAGTATTTTTCTGCTACCAAAATATGTCTCCTACACATTGTTCCCTTTAAAATAGAAAAAGGAATTTTAGTGGATTGAAACAGTCAGGTGAAAGCCTTGAAGTTGTAATCTCATTTTCAATTAATTTCAATAGGAGAAAATGCTGCTTTTATTGTCTTGCAAATGATTGCAAGATAGCCTGGGCTTGGAAGAAATAACCTGAGGGCAGCAAACCCTCTGTGGGGAATTGGAGTGTGCTGCACTCCTCCTGCATGGAGGCAGATGAAACACACAGGGACCCTGAGTCTTGAGCCAGAATAGGGATCTGAGCACTGATTTCAAAGGATGGAAAATTAAACAAATAGTAATAGAGAAGAGTGTATGTTCCTGAATCAGATTATGAGCATGCCTGAGTGCAGACCATTGGCTGTTAACTCCGCTCCTATTAAAGTTCATATTCTGAAAGGCTCCGCAGCCGCTAAATAAAAGCTGAAATACATTTCAGTGCTAACTTCAAGGTCATGTTTCTGCAGCATTATGGAATACATTAAAATGCTCAATTTATGCCCTGTAACTCACCAAAAATATAAATGTAGCTTATATTAAATAAACCTTTGCTGGGATCTCTTCCTCTCTCACTTTTTCTCCTTTGCCCTCTATATTTAACAGAAAAAATGCATTTCAATATGAGAGGCTTTTCTTCACTATATTTGCTCTTTCCTCAGTGGAAGTCATCATTGCCCCAGGGAAAAAAACCCACACCATAAATATATATATATATTTATATAAGTATATATATATTATCTTTCCAAGTGAATGATGCATGAAAGGTCTCAAGTCTCCTTTTGTCCACAAAATCCACTGACCTCAGTCCAGTTATTTATCATCCCTAGCCTAAGAGAGCAATGCTAACAGCCCTGATTTTCTTTTGCTTGTGCCTAAGCCTAAGTTCCTTGCCTATGAGTAGGCACATGCCACATTGTGCACAGGTAAGGTGGTTCCTAGAGTAAGGTGTTTCTAGAGTTTGCCTTTTGAGATAGGCTCAGACTGGAGTCACAGCCTTGGCCACCCCAGAGGTTGGGGATGCTGAGGATCATCATCAGATCCCTCTGAATTCAACTGGAAATACCTTGTGTTATACCTCACATTTAAACTTGGCAAGATATTAGTCCTCAACCATGGATGATGCTGTGGGGCAGATACAGAAAAACCATCCAAAGCCCCTTGTCAGAGCACTGGAGGACTATGCAGAGCAACAGGTCCCTGCCTGAGGAAAGTGTCTTTGGGTTGAAATGCCAAAGCAATCCTTGTTTTATCACCCTTCTGTTACATCCTCTGCTGCACAGAGGCCAGCTCAACCATTCACTTTGCTGTTTCAACCAACACTGTATGTCCCAGGACACGTTAGCTTTACTGCTAACAAACCAGCTCTTGCTCTTCCTGCCACATCTGCAGCCCCAGATGTGATTTTCTGCCTCTTGAAGGCTTGACGAGCAGCAGAGAGGCCTTTGCTCACCTCTTCCTGCTCCCTGGGCTAACTGTCACCACCATGTCCCATGGATTCTGCCCTGAGCTGCTCTGCCAAATGTCTTCACATTTAGAAGTAGGTGAGGAAGCTGTTTCCTGCAAACAGATTGTGCATTGAAATACTTCCCTGAGCTCCTGTTCACAGTATTTCTAATGCACTGGGCAGTGGCTTAGCCCTCTGATGAATCAAAGTCATGCTCTAAAAATGGCATCTTAGTGTTGCTTATATGTTCCCCTTCAACAGCTTCCCTGGCATATTTATTCAGTTTACTAGTCAAAACTAGTTTCATGCTACACTAAGCCCAGCAGGGTCAACACCTAACCTATGAAAATCAAGCTGTCTCTTTTCCCTCTGCTTCATACATCATCATCAACCAAAGCTGGCTATTAGAAAGCAGGTTTTGATCCTGGAATGATTATTGCTGCTGCTGCTGCTTGGGATGTGCAGGAAGACAAAGAGGGGAACATGAGAGTTTGCAGTGGTTTGATCCTGCAGACCTGGGAATAAAAAGCAACAGCGGTGTGGCTTGTCCTGTACAGGGAGGGCACCACGTGAACGAGGCTTGTGGGTGTCTGTGGTGAGGCTGCAGATGGGGCTGTGGCTTGCTACAGACATAAAACACACCATGGAGAAGATGGAAAAGCTGCAGCCCAAGGGTGGTGGCAGGAGGATCTCTCATGTTCTGGTTCTCACCTCATTAGTGAGCTTTCTGGTTGCAAACAGGAAGGAAACAGATACCAGAAGTCTTGGAGAGAGGACAGTTGTGTGGTGTTTGTTCTAGACTTGTGTGATGAAGCCAGTAAAATGGACCATCTGGGAGCAGAGATGATGGAGGACCCTGGTATTTCAACCACATCCTTCAGTACCTCTGAGCTAGAAGCTTCACGCAGGCTGTGAAACACCTGAGAAGGCTTCAAGAATAGCTGATATATTGGGTCCATGTGAACTGCAGGCAAAGGCCTGTCTGCACATAACACAGACAGGAGAGGAAAGGAGGAAAGGAGCAATTCAGGCTGCTCTTGCTCAGGGCTGCCAGACGCTGAGCTCACTCTATGATCAGTGAAGAAAATCAGTTGTATCTGGCTACCCAACTAAAAGCACATAAGCTTGCATATGTTAACTCTAACCAGTTATGCATATTAAATTGATCAGTGTTTACTGTTTTTCCCTGATTCTCCCTGATTTTCTCCACTGACAGCTCTAGGATGATGGTGTGATCACTCCCTTACATATGGCAGTGAGCACCAGGGCTGTGCTTTGAAAACAGCCCAACAGTCCATGGTTTTGGGGGGGACCAGGAAGCCCAAAGGCCCAGGACATCTCCTTCTGGCAGCACTTGCAGAACTGGGTGCAGCAGCAGGGCTGGGTGAGGAAGCTGAGGCCAGGGGCACATACAGATCCCCATGTCCTGCTAACAAACCCAGCCAAAACCAGCTTTCCAGAAGGACCAGAGATAACAACCCTAAACCGTAAATGACCCCAGGCTGTGGTGAGCAGGAGCTGACACATCTCTCCCACTCTGCAGAGCAGGCACAAGGGGAGGCTTGTAACACACACTGGTTTTGAAGCCGTCATTAAAGGCACAGATTTACATTGCTGGGCTGTGATTCGGAGCCGTGCTTCCTCCCTGCTACCCGGTGCAGCTCCACTTGTCAGGTTCACACACAGTTGAGGTGTTTAGCATGCAGCCGGCGCTCCTCACCTGCCTCGTGCTGGAACCCAGCTTGGCCCCCCTGCTATTGATTAATTTGTGCTAATTAAAAGCAGCAGTGTTGCTGCAGAAAAGAAAGACGTGTGAGTGTCAATAAATTATGGGAAATTTCGCAGATTAAAGATTGCCAACTTCTGCTCGAAAATAACTAAACAAACACTAATGGCTCTTCCCAAAGACCCCCAAGTCACTAACATGGCTGCACGAATGCTCCTTGATGCCCATCACTTACAGTGATGCTCTAAGTTTACAACCTCAATGGCTTCGTTCTTACCCACACAGGTACTTCGGTTCTCAGAGATCATTTATGTGCCCTTCCTTGCCAGCTACTCAAACCAATGGGTTGAATTATGATGCACTTTCCTTTCCCTGCTGTGGTCTCCATCCTGACCCCGCTGCTCCTTGTTTTCAGCACAGCACCTTCCCAGGGAAGCCGGCAAGATTACAAGGACAGCTTTGGGAGATGCTGTCTCTCTGCAGCTCCCCATGGACTAATTACCCTTGGGGCACACAAATCCAAATGCACTGAAGTTCTGCTGCCAGTTGGGGATGCAGGCACAGCATCAGACCAGGCTCTTCAGCAGGAGCAGTGCCCTTGCTGATTTTCAAGTGGGAGAAGTGAATGCCATGGGAAGGAGAAGTGTTATGAGGCCTGACACGATGCCAGCGATGCTGAGGATGTGGGGGCTTGGCAGTGAGAGATGTGTGTGTCGTTTGTCACAGGGCTGGGTTTAATGACACCCTCTTGCCCTTGATTTCTGGAGCTGTGTGAGGGAGCAGAGGGGTTGAAGAGCTTAAATGACAGCTCTGCACCGAGGCGGGTGGATGCCCCAGCATTAGCAGTGGCTGGCCAGGATGAGGTCCCATCCTGGTGGGAGCATCTCAACAGACCTGCTGAGAGCATCAATGCCAAATGAGGATGTTCCTGCCGTGCTGTCACTGCCCCCAATTAATTCCATGGCTGCAGGCTGGGCCCACTGGGTTCTGGTGGGGAAGGACCAAGAGGGTGGCATAGGCTGGTGTGTGGAGCTGACATCTACCAGGTATTTTACACCAGCACCTTCCCCATCTGGTTAAAACCTCCAGAACCTGCACTCAAGAATCCAGTGCATGAAACTTGTGGGCTCTTTTTATAACCAGTCCGGTATCAAACTGGAGGAGGGAGGACGATGCTGCACTGATAAACCCAGAAATCCAGGTGGGATTCATTTCACATTCCTCTTCAGAGAACTGATCCACTTGTCATAGGTTTATTTTACAGGCTAGAAAGAATAACAGGCATTTTAAAGTGCAATTCATCTTGTCCTAATATGGACATTAGGATGACTGCCCGTGTCTGTCCTTGGCTATAATTGGAGCCTGGGGTGCCTTGCTCAAATGGAAATGTCTGCCTTGTTGAAGTGAGATGAATCCAGTCCCTTGCATAGAGAAACCCAGGGTCCTATTTTTGCTTTCCTCCTCAAGAGAGACAATCCTTTTAGGCTGTTCCTATTCTGAATTGCTCAGTGTTTTTGAAGGTGACTGCCTGTGGATTTCTCTGTGGTGTTTCAAGACTGCCATGGCACAACAAGTATGCCCAGGTATCCTCTTCTTGGAAAAGAAGATGTGATGCTACAGACAGCAACTAAGTTATGGAACTGGATGATCTTAAGGTCCTTTCCAATCCTAACTATTCTATGATTCTATAATTCTATGATTCTATGACCCAAGGAAGGGTAATGGTCCACTCAGATGTGGCGTTTAGGTTGTATTGAAAAGTCACAGGAGAGAAACTACAGTGTCCTACCTCCAGTCACCAAGGCATTAGATGAAAAAGAGAGCTGCGTCGGCATAAACCCCAGCTCCATTATGCATGGGCCGTTGGCTTCCCTTTATTGCCAGCTCCTCTGGATTCATATCAGGAAGCCTGGAAGCTGCACATCGCTAACGAAAAGCAGGAGATATTCACTATTAAATCACAATGTTCAAATGTAATTGGTTGCTGGCAGATTTCAAGGTCTGTTTGAGTGATCCCCATGTAGCAAAACCAGTGTAATACAAGCAATGATGAAGAGAGTCTGGCTGAGGCTGGTGATACATGTGGTTGTACCAAAGCTTGTGTTGGGTTGGCTTTTTGCTGTTTCCAAGGCTGCTGATTCACCTAAAGAGATGACTTCTGCCCTCAGAGGCTTAGGGTAGCTTCTTCATTTGCTCTCTCCTCCTAAGCTTAGCTGGAAGCTCAGTAGGAAATACTGGATATATGACTGACAGTTTGGCATCATTGTCATTAGCCAGGTTAATAAGGAAGTGGTAACAGAAGGATAATAACTTCTATTATTGACTCAAGGATCTTGGTTTTACCTTTTTAATCCCAGAGATGCCTGTGTTTACGACCTGAGGTGTGAGAACAGAGGAGCAACGTGCTTGGCCTTCACTTCTCCTGTGCTCAGCACTATGCCAGGATCAGGCTCTGCTTCCTCTTTCAGTGCTTCCAGACTTGAGGACCTCTTCTCCATGGGAGTCAGAGATGCCATAGGTCCATCAGACATTCTCTCCCTGCACTTCCCTGCATGCCAGGAAAAACCTTTCCTTTCATTAAACTGTCCCTTGGAAACAGACCTTCCCTGGACCTCTGCAGCACCAGCTCTCAGACAGTGCCATGAAACCCCAGTTTTGGGCCAGGCTGTGAGTGACCTGCAGTGATTCACAGGGGAGCTGGGCACTTACAAGGTATTCTACTACCCTGCCTTTAAAACAACCACATTCCTGCTGTAAAACATGCCCAAATATCAAACCACTCATCTTGAAAACAGACTGAGCTCAAACTCAGGGGGGATAAGATGCAAATAAAAGTGGGTGGGTATTTACCAGACAACACGATGGCAGGTGAAGAAAGGCAAGAAAAAGCTGCTTAATCCAGTAATACAAGGATCAAATACACAAAGTCTCTTTCCTTCTCCATGTATTTAAGTTTCATGCAGCACTACTGACTGGCTGGATCTGATGGTGGGGCTCCTCCTAAAGTGGGATATCTGGGGAAGACATAATGACAATCCAATGCAGACAGGCAAGTCTAGAGAGCACCAAGAGCCAGTTTCAGTATTCCCCTGTCTCTGCACATTGGGAAGCTGTGTTCATGAAACGCCTCTTATTTTAAGCTAAACCAGTGCCTATTATCTCGTCTCCAGACGTGGCAGAACAATGTTTTACAACAAAGCTGTAATCAAGAGTGCTGCACTTCTCCAGGCCTCATAGCTCTCTAGTGCTGGAATATTGGAGGTTGCTGTTAAAGCTGCAGACTAAGAGCAGGGGAATGTATTTGCACTTATCCCAACAGGAACATTTGGGGCCTGAGTTACATTTCAAGACACCTCCCATTTACTCATCATGACAACCAGGAAAGTCAGTTTGCCTTGTGAATATGCAGATGAAACCCTTGTGGGTTGACAGAAGAGGAGCAAGGCATGAAAGATGCTCTTGGGTCTGCCAAGGAGACGTGAGCAAGTGCTGAAGAGATGCTGAGCTGACCAGAAACTGCATGAGCACATCAGGATGGCGCTGGGCCAGAGCTAATACACTCTGCTGACAGCCTGGTTTATTTAGCTCCTTGGGCTCCATGCCATGGTACTGCAGGGAGGTGGGTGCTGGTCAGCATCGAGCATGGGCAGAATAAACCTGTGTCAGTGGGATGAGCACACTTGAAGCCCCTTTCTCCTTCCCACCCCTCAATCTGGAGGGAGTGAGGAAATGCGTCTCAATTTCCTTCCCATGTTCTTTGTGCTTGCCAATAGACTTGAAAACTGTCCATCTTTCCATTTCTGCTTTGCAGAACAGTTTTAACCTAATGGATAAGCAAATATGAGCACTTTCTTAAGCAGGGATATGTCCCATCTTTCCCATTTTCCCAGCATCCAGCCTCATGCTCTAATAGTTAGCACTCAGTAATTGCAGAGCGGTACTAAGGGTTAGAGGCTTCCTTTACTGCTCTTGGAACAAAGGAAACACATCCTGGTTTCCCATGTTTGAATCTCCATGCTTGTGTTGGAAAAGGTATCTAAGGTGAGCAGCTAAACAAAGGTTTAACCAGAAGCCAGGGAAAATCAAGCTGGTGGAGCAATGTGCAAAAACACCCATCTGTAAAAAAAAAGGATTCAAAAAGGGAACAAAAAGGGTTCAATTCAATGTTTTAAAGGAAATTCAAACCCTGAAGTATTATAGCCACAAGAAGAGGTATTTCACATTAATAACGTCCCTACGGTATCTCATGCAAGTCAGACTTTAACCACTTCAGGCTCTTGCTGTCTTTGTAGGTGAGACCTCCTCATGTTCCTCCTCTGAGGGTCCCCACCGATGCCCACAGGACCTCTGCTGCACCCCACCACAGAGGAGGCAGCAGATGAAGGGCACTGGTCCACAGTGGGGAATCCGAATGAAAATCACTCCGACAAAATCCCCTGTGTGGCAGCATTTCCAAATCAAACTATTTCAGTTAATAGAGACACAAACACACACACATGGGGATGGGGCTTTCCTCCTTTTTTTTTTTTGGCTGAAGTATTTAGGGTTGCAGTCAAAATGTTTTCATGTTTTAATATTTGTTTTGCAGAGGAATAATTGAAGTTTTGCAGCAAAGCAGAGACTTCACACAATAAACATGTCTTTAAAACCAACAGTTTAGAGGGAAAATGTTCAGCCATCTGTCTGGCTGAAGGACTATTGAAGAGGGAATAGCGAGGGTTTATGTAGATCTTTTGCAACTCTCTGAGACCCATTAGAAAGCAGAAGCTTTGGCTCATGTGAGACAAGGTGAAGGACACAGAAAAGAAAACAAAGCAACAGGGGCAAGTGCAATGCCACAGTCTAAGGAAAGTAGTTCTGAGATAACTATGAAATAACAGTTCAGGAGCCATTTTCTACCTTCCCATGTGTTTTCCCCCATACAGCAATGGGGTATTGAAAAGAGAATCATCAAAGCCTAGACTGGTCTGTATCGGAAGGGACCTGGAAGCTGTTCTAAGGTCTCTCCTTAAGGAGCCTTCTCTTCTCCAAGCTGAACCAGCCCAGCTCTCCCAGCCTGGCTCCAGAGCAGAGCTGCTCCAGCCCTCACAGCATCCCTGTGGTCTCCTCTGGCTTTTCAAATCAAGCCTCAGCACCAGGACCTGTCCCAAATGACTCCATAGAAATCCCCTGACGACACAAAGCCATGAGCTGGTTCAGGTGCACATGCTCAAAACAGAGAACAGCAGCAACTGGTGGTTCTTGCCTGTGGCTGGCAGCCAAGGCGTTGATTATCATCACACAAGCACAGGATCAGCTCATCGGGGGCTTGTTTCTCTGCTAAGGAGCTTAGCACAGCAGAGGTGAGCTTGATCCCAGGCAAAACAGCCAAACCAGCAAGCAACGCGGGCTCCACCTCTCCTCCCTCCTAGGGCTCACCCCTTCTGTTAGCTCTGGACCCAGAAGTGGTGGATGAAGCACTGGGGACCCTCCTCCACCCTCTCCATCAGGTACCTTTATGCGTCTTAGCCCTTCCCAAAAACCTCCAAGGAGGCGGGGGGAAGCACTAAACATTTTCTATTTCAAAACAGATTTCATCTTCCATAGAAAGTAATACTGCCTCCAGCCATGTGTAACTTATTTTTTATCCAGCGGAGTATATGGGCTTATAACTAGATCCTGATAGGAACCCAGGTTTAAAACATTATTCACAGCAGGTTATTTGATCTTTATTTGCTGAATGCACTCAGCTGAATCCCTATCTCCAAACAATATGAGAAATAAAATGCCGGGCATGCTTCATTGGCCAGCCAGCTCATCTTGATTTGCAGAGACGACTACATCCCTTTCAGCAGTTTTGGAGCTGCACCGTATCCCGGGCACTAAGATGCAGTTTTCCTTCCCCTTTCCCCACCTGAGCACTTATCCTTTCTTGCTTTCTCCTTCCCCCAATTAGGAGATTTAAAACCCCACTTCAGGCCAGTCCTTTCCTCTCCCTTCCCTATGGCTTTTGGGAAGTTGTGTTTCCAACTGCATATTTGGGATGCTCATTCTAAACCACTCACTATCTGTTCTCATGCAGAAGGTCAGATGCTGATAAACATGCTTGGGAAGCCACAGGGCTTCATGCTGAGCCTGGTCACCTGAGGAAAGTTGGGTTGGAGGAGACCCTGGCTCCATCCATTAATAGAACTGCTGTGACACATCTCAAGGCTGACCTCCTCTCTACCACATCAGCTTTGCTGCTGTGCCACAGTGAAAGGTGGGCTTGGACTTTGCAGGTGACCACTGGGACTGCTTCTTTCAAGAACACCCCCAATGATTCCAAACTGGATTCATTACCAGGCAGGATGGATGAGGCTTTGCTGTCCTGAAAGGGAAGCCAGAACAGCCTGGGGAAAGAGGCTGAGCTGCACACAAGGAGGTCAAGTCCTTCATTCCCTTTGACTTTTGATGAGAGATGCCTTTGAAAATCCTCCCTCAGATATCCCGAAATGAAAGCCTCCAGCTTCCAGGCCAGAGCCCAAGCACAAAACATGCTTCAGAAACTCCAGCATGAAGAGCCCTGCTGTAGCAGGGCTTTGGGGATGCTGAACAAGTCCTTGGTGGACATCACTGCATCAGGATGCTGTCATTAAACCTGCCAGCATTCTGATCTCATTGCAGAGCTAGCCGGCCAGGGCCACCTTTCACATGGATATCAGTAGCTCTTCTGTTCCCTGCCCTGGGAAGCATTTCAAAGCCTCCTGGCCCATCACAGCCAGCTCCTCCTGCTTCCCTTTCAAGACATGTCAGGAGGCCGCCTCGCTGCCAGGCAATGTGTGGGTTAGGTTCATTTTCCCTGGGGGAAGAGCAGAGCAGTGTCACCGACCCAGCTAAATGTTCCTTCACACAAACATGAATTAAAACCACCCCGTTGTCATTAACCCATCAGCTCTGCCATGGAATGCTGCAGTTTGCCCTTGTCCTCCTTCCTGTATAGCCTGGGAACATCACGGAGCTGGGATGGATGCGGCAGGGACTGGGACAGCTCAGCAATGGCTCTGTGGTTTCAATGCTCACGTTGTGTGTGGTTCACTGGGGAAGGAGGGTGAGAAATAAGGAGGCGAGAATTAAATGTTTCACTTTTCTTTCCTAGTAATTAACCCTGGAAAAAGAGAAGGGAAAAAGAGAAGCACAACCAGAGGCATCAGGGATGCAGCTCTGCACGGCTGGATCAGTCACAGTTGGCCTATCCCCTTGGGAACCACTCTGCTATTAATAAAAGGATAAACAAGCCCCTTTATTTATTTATTTCCCCAAGTCCTTTGATTTCTCTCCTTCTGCTCCAGGGAGCCCTGCTCCCTCCTGTTAGCTCGCAGAAAGGAGTGTTTGCAAGAGGCTGCTCTAGGAAAGCCAGGGGTGGAGGGAAGATGGCAAAGAAGAAAGTGGATGGAAATGATTTGAACCATTTCTAGCAACCGCATCACCCGGTAGGATGGGCAGGAGCAATGCTCTTCATCTATTCCACTGCTGCAGGTCTCATTCCCATAGGCTTCCTCTATCTCCCTGAGGCCACCCCATCCTTGCAGGTACCTGCCTATCCCCCTCCGTCCCTGGGGGCAGATGTCTGGAGCCCCCCTGCTGAGCTGGAGACAGCCTTCTGGCTTTCCTGGCTCCATGTGGGAATAGGGGCTGTCAAGCAGAGTATGTGTGCAACAGCTTCCCACCTAATTGCCCCCTTTCAGACGAGCTGACAACCAAGCAGCAGAGTGCAGTGATAGCAAGGGTTTGAGAACACACAGAGGGGAAAAGCATGTCAGGTTACTCACTTTGGAAGGGATTTTTGCTAGTTTTGGGGGCAGGAATGGGCATGGATTGATCTGTGGTGATTCTTTATGGGAATCAGGCATTCAACTGAGTCGGAATTTGAAATACTTGCCTTCAAAAAAAGCTAAATACCTGAGAACTTGCTCACAAAGCTCCTAAACTGCTTGTCAGGCTTCTCTGTTTGATCCTGAGTATGCAGATGGAATGGGAGAGCAAACACAGAAGCAGTGCTGGGCTACACACATCTCTAAGGGCCTCCAGGTTTGACCTGAGAACAGCCTGGCTGCTGAAGGGATGGGAATGATTTGAGGGAGGTCAGAGCTGGGTGTATTGTTGCCTATTCCTCCAGAGACACACAGACTTCAAGCAACAATGTCACCATCATGGAGGTGCCCACGATATGAGTTTTGCCTGTGCTCTGCATGTCCTTTGGGAGCTTACAGATAAGGAGCTGCCTCAGTGCTGCTATGGGATTATCTGTGCTGGTCCTGCATCCACCCTTGCCAAGCGTGGGTACCACCCTGAGGTGCTCTTTTGCTGGTAGGAGCAGAGCTGTAGGGCAATGAGTGGAGAAATGGGAAACCAAACTGCCTGGTCACTGCAGGGGCTCCTGGATGACAGAAAGGGGCATCCTAGGGGCTCCATGTAGATACACTGCCTCCTCACCACCTCTGTCTCCTGGACCGTGCCTCTACCTCTTCCCATTAATGCTGGGTTGAACTTCCTTTAAAACTCTGGGAGATAAAAGCACTTTCTGCTTATTTTCCTCTGCAGGAGTGGAGCAAGGAAGGGAGAGCAGTGGCCAACCCTGCACCGGGGTGTTAATGGTTGCATTAGCTGGAAAGGGGCTGCCAAGCCAGGATGTGTAAAACCCCACCCAGGCTGCCCTTCAATTTGCTGTTACATGGAGTGGAAGATTTGAAAGCGTACTTCTGGGTAATTAATCCAAAGAGTGATTCTAATGGCTAATGCTGTCAGTTCTGACTGCAAGGGAGGGCTGGGGTTGGAGAAGGCAGGGAAGGGAAAGGAAACGGCTTGGAGGTCACAGACAGATGTTAAAACGTTTTGACAGCCCTCATCCAAGAGGCTAACTTAATGAAAGGCTTTGGCCAGCACCTTCCAAGAGGTCTGAAACTGAATCCATTTATTCTTCTCCAGTATAGCATGCATGGCTCGTCCATAAATCACTGTTCTCCACTTGGTCAGCAATGCCATCAATCACTCTCAGTGCCCACCAGCCTGCTCTCTGTGCCACTGCAGAAACACCAGTGAGAGGGATATGGTGGCTCTTGAATTTAACTCCCAGGTTTTCAGTGACACATAGGGTAGGCTCTGCCTTCATCTCTATTGGTTATTAAAGCCAGTGAGGCAAAGGTCCTGCATCTGCCTATGGAAATCTATCTGCTCAATGGTGCTGGGGAAATGAAATCAGGAAGCTCTATTCATGGTGTTATTATCTCGGGCTGCTTGGAAGGATTTAATCAAACTGCTGCAGCTTGCTTATGAGGATGTCCGCAGCTTGTGAGTTTGGTGCCTTCTGCACTGCATATCCCTGTGGCATTTACTGAACTCCTCCATCCTCCCCCAGTGGACTCAGAGTTCAGCACAGCATCTGCAAAGGATTTGCTGGGGCCCATTCTGCTGCAGGACTGAGACGTGGTCAGGAGGCTGGAGATGCGCAGCTCCTGGCAGTCCTGCTCATTGGCTCACACTGATTTTTGTGTGCTTCAGAGAGCACCCAGAGCAAACAGGCAGGGAAAGAACATTTGTGAGTGTGGAAAATAACTGGGAGGGTTTTGATTCAAGTTTAAATTGTGAAATAAGGTTTGGTCCTTTTGAACTCTTTTGCATCAGTTCAGTTCCTGCTACGTACCAGTCCATCACTTCAGCATCTACTGTCCCTAAACTTCTAGTAACAGTGTGTTAATACATTGGAAGCCAAATCCTTCATTCCCTAGCCTACACTTCTGTGCAGGACTGTAATGCATGAAAAAAACTGGTTTTCAGCCCAGGCCTGGGCTGGCTGCACTTCAAGATGGGTGCAGGGATGCCACGTGCCTGTACCACTTGCAGACACAGTCACAGAGGTTGATTAGACCAAAGCTGGCAGATTTCCACCCCAATTTGCTGCATCCATTTTATTCAGCTCTCTACAAAGCACAAAAGACATTTGCATGCAAACACAGACATACACAGCATTACAGTGCCAATATGGGTTGTAGGGACCATCACACAATTTGGAGCAGTCCCATCAGCGCAGAGCTCCTGGAGTGTATTGCAAGTACCAGGCTTGTGCCTGGTGGAAGAGAACATCTTCCCCATCACTGTGCTAAGGAGCTGCTGTATCACTGAAAGTCTTATATAGCACTAGAGATGCGCAAATCCATCTGTAAAACAGATGTACAACTGCACACTTGGTTTGTATGCAGGCTCTGTCACTCCAGAGATTAATTAGATGCTTACCCCATTGGCTCATCAGCTGTATTTGGGCATGCACCTGGACTGAATGCAGGGCTCCATTAGACATGTGCCTTCAGAGTTCAAAACTGTGCAGAACTTCTGGTCATGTTGATAATATTTACTTATTTCAGCCCTGTGAAGCTTCTTATACCTGCAGTCAGTCTGTCTGAACACAATCTTCATTAGCAGCGCTCCAGGATGACAAATGAGCAGCAGTAGCTACATATTTAATCAATGGTTTATCACTGATACCTGTTTAATCAATTAAACCATTGATTAAGTACGTAGATAATTCCACAATACCCACCTCCCAACCACTCTGTGATTCCAGTGAGGCTGTTGTGAACAACATTCACTACTTGGTATGGTGAGGAGTGCATGCAACTGGGCACAGAAACCCACATCAGCACAAGGATCACGCTGCAGGTGATGTGCTAGGGAATGGATGAATGGGCAGCAGGTCAGGAATGAGGTTCCTGGAACAGCTTCACCAGGGACTGAAGAATGGGAAAACAGTGGAGCACAGGCTGGCATCATGCCATGTTGGCAAAGCTCCCTGGAGTGCTGGGGAACAGAGAATGATTTTGGCCAGGCTTTAGCATCCGCTCGAAGCGGTGTGCATGTGTGAGGGCTGGATAACCCAGGATTTGGCAGATGGAGGGAGAAAAAGAGGCTTTTCCGTTATATTGCAAACCCCAAAATTTCATGAGGGAAAAATATGCACAAGTCAAATTAAACCAGACCATTTGTAGGGGGAACAATTCAAGTCCCTGGAAAACATCATCTGGAGTTAACCTGAAATGCTGCATTTGAGCTGAAACAAAGAATTCATCATGTTTGACCCTTATTTCTCTGTAATTCTTTTCAAAGAGTCATTTTTAAATAGAAAATGTCATTGTTCAACCAAAAAAAAAAAGTTTCCCTTCAAAATAAAACACTGCAACTCTCCCAGATATTTATTTCCCTTTGGAAGCATTGAGCTGAGTGCAGTGCACTCACCTACAGCTTTGCCCTGCTCTTTCTATTCAGCCTAAATCATTTTCTCAATGTAACCAGAGCAGTTTTCTTTCCCTTGAAGTTCTGCTTTTTGGGATGAATTTACAATTTCCTGAAAGAATCTCTTTTCGGTTTTCCTTTAGACTGAAGGAAATTAGCAAGAGCTCTTCTGGGGAAGGAAATACTCTGTTTAGTTCCTGCTGTTCAAAACTGCTGATGGTCCCCATTAACAAAACATCACTTTCAGAAGGCATGGGCTCATCTGAAAGTGCATAGAAGATCTGAAAACAGAGCTGAGGAGTCATAGAATGGAATGATAAAAGACAAAATAATTAACTGCATAGAAAGATGAGGTTTGGGAAATCACATTTAGATGGAAAGCTGATTCCCCACTTTTTGTCCATGCTGGTATTTTTTCTCAGGCTATTTAAAATTCCAGGAGTTAAAGGGAAGGAAAAGATCTTGCACTGCACCGTCTATGCCAAAGAAATGCAATACAATCTGATTTCACTCCTTTCTCTCATGCCTGAATGTGCTCATTTTTGCTTACAAAAGGAAAGACACAAAAGAATTGTAAGAAAAGGAATCAGATGGTGCCGCCCAACACTGTTTCACAGCTCAAACGTGAAAACAAGCCCGGCTTCTTCTGCTGACACTCATGTCTCAAAAAAAAGCTTATTATTCCTTTTAAAGGGAACTCTCTTAAAGGGAAATTGCTCCGAATTCGATCAAAAGCACCATTTACTATAACTTAGAGCAGTTGCCTCCCACCACTGATGCAAGAAGGCTGCAGAGACACTGGTGCCTTCTGCCCATCTCTTTAATAGCATCAGCTCCCACATTCACTCTACAGGTCACCTACTGCTGCTACACCCTTTGTAGATGGACCGTAAGGAGGAAGCTACCTCATCCCTTCCTTGGATGATGTGTGACCAAGGTCACATATCTGCCCTATGCTGGGTGTGCATAGCAGGCACCACAATGGACAGAGCATACTGGTACCCAAAGGCAGTGAGCATCATGCTGCTGACAACACCCCTCCTGCCAGGGTATCCAGGCTTCCCACTGAAACCCCAGAGGGGAACAATGTGAGGCAGCACACGGTGTGCTGCAAAGGCTGTACCAGAACCCACACCGGGCTCCAAAAGGCTCAGCAATGAGGAAAGCAAATGGTGTTTTGTGGTTTGCAGTAGCTACATAAATATGAACAATTTCACCTCCTCCTGTACCCAAGTTCCTGGATATCTGGCACAGTGTATAAGCACAAACAGATTCACCCCCTCCCTCCCTCCCAGGGCTATAGCTCTTTTCAATAGATGGGTTTCAAATGACCAAATGCCTCATAGGCACTTTAGGGAAGGTGCTTTCCTCTTTCTCCCTTGCTAGTCCCTCCTTTGCCTTTCAGAATTTAGTGCCTTTTTACTTTGCTCAGGTCAGGGTGATGGCCAAGAGAAACTGTTGTCCTAAAATCATCCAGTCTGAATGCTTTGTGCCTTTCTCATACGTTGGCAAAGTAACATCTCAGCACAAGAGGAAGGAGATGCACTTGGAAATGATAGTTGTGTCTCGGCAAACAGCCACTTGCAGCATTTACTGTCGGAAAGAACTACATCAGTCACCCATAACCCAAGCAAGGCCAGCCTTGCAGCCTGGTTTGGTTAACCCAGCCCATCAGTGCAGGCTCTCCTGTGTTTTCTGTCATGGTTAAGTCTCATCCTCCTGGCTTCCATTCCCAAATCTCATGCACAAGAAAAGCCCCGCACCCTGGTAACTTCCACTTTGCATTCACCTATCAAGCAGAGGCACAATATCCTAATGGATCCAGGAAACCTGAAGTCTAGACTTTGTTCATCACCACTGATTTGCTTTATAACCCTGGGTGAGTTACAGGGCTTATGAGGAACAGGAAGCATTTGAATGGTTACTTCTAGCCACTTCCATAAGCTTTCAGATGAAAACATCTCAATGAATGGGGCTTCATGCAGCTTCTGGTTATCTGAATAATCCTTAATACCAGCTCCCTCTTCGTGCCTGATTTCTGCTGTGATTAAGAAGCCTAAAGTAGTAAGATTAAGAAGACTAAAGCAGCAAGAAATACACCCTAAAGCAGTCAGCTAAGGAGCCTAACTTAATGGGAACACCTGCAAAGGACTCAGAGCTGGAAAATTAGCTTAGCAATATTGGCTTCTGTGTCTCAAGGCACAAAGGGATTGCTCCACACTCAAAAGGGAGCAAAACCAGCATACCCTCCTGCCCCAGCTCATAGGGCAGGATCCTAGCATAGTTCCAGCCAGAAGGATCAGGACTATCCTGAAGCTGCTCTTACACATGGTATGAAACAGGCATCACTTCCCCCTGTCTTACCAGCCCTATAAAAGCTATCAGAGGAGTCCAAAGACAGATGTCTCTATAAGCACTGCCTGCCCAGAAGCAACAATGTGACCCTCAAAGTCCCCCCTAGGACCACCATGCTACCCTTTCCCAAGGCACAACAGCAAGACACCCCTCAACTCAACCCACCATCCCCACACCCTTCTGCCTTTGCCCTTGTATCACTTGCAGCAGGGCCTAAAAACTCACTGAACACAGCTCAGAGCATCCCACCAAGCCCTTAACCCTTCCTTCCTCCCACAAAGGCAGAAGAAAAACAGGATAAAGCAAAAGACATACAAATAGAGCTCCTTGAACTCGGCAGGTACAAGATACTTTCAGGCATTTGGTAGCCTTAGTGAAGTGGGAAGTTCTGATAATGTAAACCATGGGAAAACTGTGCCCAGACGTTCAGGAGGGCAAGAGTTACACCAGCAATTGCATCCCCATTTCTCTGCCCAGATGGTGCCTTGAACATAAACTGTCAAAGTCATTACTTTGACTTTATTATCAGGGTTACGTTTTCTTTATTCCATTTAATATTCCATATGCTGGTCATATAATACATTTCTCTGTATTCCTCTTCCCTTTTCTTCTCTTTGTTTGTTCCATTCATGACTTATCACCTTCTGGTGGCAATTTAATTATCGGATCTATATTATTAGTATTTTTTTTTCCTTTTAGAATATAATAAAGAATTTCAGTACAAAACACTGCAAGTAATTCAATTTCCAGCCGTGAGGAAGGAAGTTGGATGCATTCAATGAAAGGGAGGAGAGGACCTGTCTATAACATTTTTAATAAAAATAGAATAGCACTTTGTACTTTTTAGCATCTTCTATTTGGAGAACTTTGTGGCTTCGTAGTCATTAATATTGCTCAATGCTGCCCTTGCACTTTTCATCTATGGCTTGTGCAGCACTTTTGGAAGGTGAATTGGGATCAGCCTCTCTATTTTGCACCCGGAGAAAGAATGCGAAAGCCAATATAACCCAGGCAGCCAGGGTTACTGCTGGGATGAAATCTCAGCAGCCTGGAGCCCAAATTAAAGCCCTTTCCATTGGATCATGCTGTCCCTCAATGTGAACTGCTGCTTGTCCTTTTCCTTGAGTAGATCCCTTTGTCTGTGTAGCAGCTCCCTGACTTATCCATGGATACAAGGACCTCCAGATAGGGCCTATGGAACTATATCCTGACTAGGAAGCCATTTACTTTGTTATGAATTCTTTCCAATCCCCTTGCTCCCTAATAACATGCAAAATCACTGTCTGAGAATTAATGCCTCCAGATAATGAATATGATCCTTCAGGATGGCTTTTTTTGCCACCTCTACATTCTTCCTCAAATAGGTAGGCTCTTACTTTTCCTATCCATAAAGGCAGCTGCTGCTGCTGCGGCTCCAAATGCAGCGCTCAGAATGACAGAAGATGTTATGCTCTGATCAGTAAAGCATTCAGAGAAAGAGCTTTCCTTATTCTGCTGCTTCTTTAAATAACAGAGTTTTCTTTGCTGCAGATCAAAGCTTTCATGGCTTTTCTTTTGCTTGGTTGTTTGTACATTTGTTTCTTAGGGTCAGAAACGATTCAGAACACAATGGAGAAAAAGAAATCACCTTTTCTTTCCCTTTTGCTTTTAAAATGAAACGATTAAAAACCATTTCCAGCTCCAAAATTATCACCCAAACTCAAAACACCCACAAAAACCATGGAGAGGCGGGGAGAAAGACAGGAAAAAAACCCTAGAAACACATTCACGGGACTAGCATGCGCGTAACAGATTTTTTTAGGGGTGGGGTTTATTACTAGGGAATTATTGTATCTGCGAGCCAAAACAACAGCACTCCCTGATGTCAGCTCCAGCTGTTCCTCCCTTGTAAAATTGATGAGCTGTTTTCAAGAGCTTGATTAGATCTTGGGATGGAACTTCAGTATTAGCCACAAAGATATCCTTAATTGCCGGAACATGGTCAGGTCTCACAATGACACAAAGCATGCTGTTAGCTGGCTGGTTAGAGAGCATGTTCCTTGAGATGCCACTGAGCTCAAGTGAGAAGTCCAGTCAGACTTCAGATCTGCTCCCAACACCAGTGAACAGGCTGACAGAGGCAGGCTGAGTTTTAAACAAGCAAGTGCATTAGAGGGAGATTTCAGTACCTTCCCAACAAGTTCTTCACAGCGCTTCCAGAGGCATCTTGCACTGGAACAACTGCAGCTACTGTGCTCATGGCTTGTGAGGGATTCCGGCTGAGCCTGAGGTTTATACAGCAGCCTGGAATCAGTGCAAGACATCTGCAGGTTGTTCAAAACCTGAAGGTGGCCATAGCCACCTTCATAGGTTGTGATGCAAAAGTGACATCCTGAGCATGTTTTGCTGTTAGAAGTCTTCTAGCAGGTATCATGGAAGTAAGAATTTTATCTTACCCAAGCAACATTCAGACTTTATAAATACAAATTTACGCCTGTTTCTTCCCTAAGGAAAAACTCCATTATTTATAAAATCCTAGAAAAGACCCTGGCTTTTCCATGGACAAATCATGCTCATCAGTTCTGGAGAACGGTGTCCAAAGCGACTGAAGCTGAGGCTAGATGTTGCCATGTTCAGCCAGCTAGTCTATTAGCTCAAATACTCCACCCTCCCTACATACTTGCAGCCCTCAGAAACAGAGAAAGCAGCACAAACAGATGACATGGATTACGCAGCCGCTAACTAACAAGGCCTGTGTCATTTCTGAGCTTGGGGTTTGATGTATGTTTATGCCACAGAGATCTCAACTGTCTCCAGACCTGTAGACAAAAGCCTTGAAGTATCTGCCAAGGAAACACAATAAAGGACATAAAAACTTAAAGAGGAAATTGGAAAAGCAGTGGGATTATTAATTGCTACCTTTTAAGCAAAGCTCTCTGTAGTACCAGGACCTTCTGTGGCTTGGCATTTGTAGCCTTACTAAATTAGAGCCATAAAAGAAACTGGCCTCTCTGGGCACAGGTAAAATCAGGTGTAATACCAAGGGTTACTAGTTAGTTCATCATCCTTTAGCATATTGAAGATTAAAACCCCCATAGGCCTATACTTCCATCCCCAATTTGGCTGATGCAGAAGATAGCGGGAGACAGCCCCACAAGAGGCTACCCCAGCTGTCCTGAGGAGAAGGGATGCTGTTCGTTACCAGGTCAAAAGACTAGTGTGGGAAGTAGAAGAATTATTGCTTTATCCTCTCTTCCCCTTTGAGATGATTTACACCCATAGGAGTGCAAGGAGCAATCAGCCCCTCTCTCCTGCCTGTCAAACCATAGAGCGTCTAATCCAAATCACTGTTAATATTCCATTTCAGTTCAGCAGACTTTGGAGTCAGCCCCAGGCTCAGACTTAGCATGTCTTTTTGGAAGCTCAGTATCTGATCATTATTGAGATGTGAGAGGCTCCTGTGAAGCAGAAGCCTTAGCATTCCTGTTGAAATGAGACCTGAAGCACTGTAAAGCTGGATCTGCTGGGCTGCATCTTGCCCTGCACTCAGGAAACTCAGCACTGCTCCAGGAGCACAGGGAAGATATGGAAGTGATGTACTTGGGTGACTGGAGCTATTTTAGCACGTAGCCTTTCCCAGTGCAAGCAGCACATAGGATCCTTCCTGGACTAGATACTGTACTGTGGTCATTGGAAATTACCCCGTCCTTATATGAACTGGTAGAAAAATCCATTAGTATCCTCAAAAAGACTGGGCCAGAGGCATGAGGAGTTTGCTTAAGCCTAATGAAGTCACCTCAATGTGATGTCAAAATGCAACCCTCATGCCATGACCATTTTAACCCCAGGAGGACCACAAGTTCCGTATGTGCTCAGCCAAAGAGGCAAAGCTTTCCCATTAGCACTCCTTAGGTTGCTACACACAGGTGGGTGGCAAAGCAAGGAGCAGAGAGCCACTGCTGTCTTTCCTATGAAAGAAGGATTAACAAAGAGTCTGTCAGTAGGAGCCCACTAGTAAGAGATCCCCATAATGGCAGAGCAAGTGAATAGCATGTGTTTAAAGAGCCCATAATCCTATATTTACACAACAGTCCTTAATGGCTCATTCAGAGCCACTGCAAAGAACCAAGTAAATAGCCTGGTTAGAAAGTCTGTTACTTTATATTTACTCACTAGACCGTCTGCTGTGGGAGCTGTGAATGTGATGGAGAGCTAAAAGGAGCACTCTTTTGATTTTTTTGGGGGGGCTATGAAAAGCTAGCTAATAATGATACTGAAAACCACTTTCAATAGGAACTATACCCTCACTTTGCACCAGTGGAGAACAACCATTAGCACACTTTGTCAAGGAAAGGGATGCATTTATCATCACCTGGAGTCTTTTCATAGAGACTGGATGTGCTCAAAAAGAGACGCTCTTATTCAACACATTATTGAACTCAGGAGCACTCACCTGTGTGGTGAGGAAAAAATGCATTCCCTTCACTGCAAGAACTACTTGGAAGGTATAAAATGGTCTGATTTAAACATCTATTATTCAAATGGTCTCTTCTGGCATGAAAATATACCACGTTTGAGACTGGCCACTGGATTTATTCTCTCCAATGCTTATTCATGTAAACACTCAAATCTTCATTAAAGTCAAAACTATTCCCACAAATCAGAGTGAAGCAGGCAGCTATTAGCATGTGAAATGAAGGTGACATTAAAAGAGTTAGAGGTTTACACAGCAAATAATTATAAATCCAAAGTTAATGGTCACTTATGAAATGGACTGTAAAGATCTGACACTCAAACAAGAGCAACTCACAGCAGAAGCCTCAGCTAATACCTGTGCTTTCGAGCCCTAAACATTATTCAAGATCCCATTTGAACCTTTATTAATTGATCCTCAAAATCCTCATGGAGTACTGGCAAGCACCGGAATGGAGCAAATAATTAATAAATCATTTATGCACTTAGTTTTTCTTCTTGTTTGTGATTGTCTATGCACATCATTAAATCTATTTATTATACACAACTCGCACGATTTTGTCAATAATAATTTGCTTGCAAATGGTTTCCTATTTGCAGCTAAAAGGAAGAAGAGAGGAAACCTGCTTCTTGCTGTTCGTGATTAATTACAAAGGCCACACAATCAGCATGGGGTGACCCAGGAATTAGGAATCAAGTACTTGATTTGAAGGGCTTGCAGCAACCTGCTCTAGTAGAAGGTCGACAAGGGGTTGGAACTGGATGAGCATGAGGACCCTTCCAACCCAAACCAGTCCGTGATTGCAAGATTTAATGTGTAATGAATATGTAATTTTAAGTCTCCCTTAATTAAAAGACTTAGGACTTTGTATTTAAGGAAAAGGTGCTTTTTCCTTGTGCTGGAGAAAATGCCAAACTGGCACTCGGGCAGTATCATAAACCAATGCATGATCACTTACCTTTCATTGTGCCCATATGCAGAGTGGCTGCATCCACAAGGGTAAAAGGGATAATAAGGCTGGAAGCATCCATCTTCCTGAGCATTCACACGGCTGGCGACCTAGAATGTAAAGCCACAACTGATACATCAATACCACCTTGTTCAAAGAGATCTGACGGTGCTTCACACTGATGCCAGCTGCTGTTTCCTTCTCCCAAGCATTCACATAGACTCATAGAATGGTTTGGGTTGAAGAGACCTTAAAGCTCCTTTTCACCCTCCCACTACTTTTCTGCCTCTCATTTCTTCTTGGCCTCCCACCCATTTTGAGCCTCTACATTCTTGTTAGCCTCCCAACCCTTCTCAGCCTCAAATTTCTTGCAGACCTCCCACCTCTTTCCAGCTTCCCACCATTTCTGAACTCTGATTTGTTCTTGGTCTCCCACACATTTCAGCCTCCCACCCATTTTCAGTCCCTACATTCTCATCAGCCTCCCACCCTTTTTCCACCTCAGATTTATGTCCTCCCATCCCTCTCAGCCTCCCACTGTTTTTTGGCCTCCTACCCCTTGTGACCTCGTTGTTTTTTTTTGCCTTTCACCCCTTTTTGGCCTCTGATTTCTTCATGGCCTCCCACCCCTTTCTGGACTCCCACCCCTTTTGGACTCTAATTTGTTCTTCGCCTCCCAGCCCTTTCCAATCTCCTACCCTTCACCTCAAATTTCTTTCATCCTCCCATCCCTTTCCAGCCTCCCAATAATTCCTGGCCTCCCACCCCTTTTCAGCCTCTCACCCATTTTTAACCCCCTTTTCCCTTTTGGCCACCCACTCCTTTCTCTCTTCCCACACACTACCAGGCACCCCTTTTCAACCTCCCAATTCTTTTCAGCCTCAAATTTCTTCTTGGCCTCCCATTCCTTTTTGGCCTCAAATTTCTTCTTGGCCTCCCACCCCTTTTCACCCCCCCACCACTTACTGGCCTCCCACCCCTTTTCGGCGCCCCACCCCTTACTGGCCTCCCACCACTTTTCACCCCCCCACCACTTACTGGCCTCCCACCCCTTTTCGGACCCCCACCCCTTTTCAGCCCCCCACCCCTTACTGGCCTCCAAACCCTTTTCGGCCCCCCACCCCTTACTGGCCTCCCACCCCCTTACTGGCCTCCCACCCCTTACTGGCCTCCCACCCCTTTTCAGCCCCCCACCCCTTACTGGCTCCCAACACCTTTTCGGCCTCCCACCCCTTTTCAGCCCCCCCACCCCTTACTGGCCTCCCACCCCTTACTGGCCTCCCACCCCTTTTCGGCCCCCCACCCCTTTTTGGTCTCCCACCCCCCCCCCTACCCCTTACTGGCCTCCCACCCTTTTCTACCCGTTACTGGCCTCCCACCCCTTACTGGCCTCCCACCCCTTTTCAGCCCCCCACCCCTTACTGGCCTCCCACCCCTTTTCGGCCCCCCACTTTTTGGCCTCCCACCCCTTTTCGGCCCCCTACCCCTTACTGGCCTCCCAGCCCTTTTCTGGCCCTCCACCCCTTACTGGCCTCCCACCCCTTTTCGGCCCCCCACCCCTTACTGGCCTCCCACCCTTTTGTGGCCTCCCACCCCTTTTTGGCCCCCTACCCCTTACTGGCCTCCCAGCCCTTTTCGGTCCCCTACCCGTTACTGGCCTCCCACCCCTTACTGGCCTCCCACCCCTTTTCAGCCCCCCACCCCTTACTGGCCTCCCACCCCTTACTGGCCTCCCACCCCTTTTCAGCCCCCCACCCCTTACTGGCCTCCCACCCCTTTTTGGCCTCCCACCCCTTACTGGCCCCCCACCCCTTTTCAGCCCCTAGCCCTTACTGGCCTCCCACCCCTTTTCAGCCTCCCACCCCTTTTCGGCCTCTCACCCCTTTTCAGCCCCCCACCCCTTACTGGCCTCCCACCCCTTTTCAGCCCCCCAACCCTTTACTGGCCTCCCACCCCTTTCTGGCCTCCCACCCCTTTCTGGCCTCCCCACCCCTTTTCGGCCCCCCACCCCTTACTGGCATCCCACCCCTTTTCGCCCCCCCCACCCCTTTTCGGCCTCCCACCCCTTTTCAGCCCCCCACCCCTTACTGGCCTCTCACCCCTTACTGGCCTCCCACCCCTTTTCGGCCCCCCACCCCTTTTTGGCCTCCCACCCCTTTTCAGCCCCCCACCCCTTACTGGCCTCTCACCCCTTACTGGCCTCCCACCCCTTACTAGCCTCCCACCCCTTTTCGGGCCCCCACCCCTTTTCGGCCTCCCACCCCTTTTCAGGCCCCCACCCCTTACTGGCCTCCCACCCCTTTTCAGCCCCCCACCTCTTATTGGCCTTCCATCCCTTTTCAGCCCCCCACCTCTTACTGGCCTCCCATCCCTTTTCAGCCCCCTACCTCTTATTGGCCTCCCATCCCTTTTCAGCCCCCACCCCTTACTGGCCTCCCACCCCGTTTCGGCCTCCCACCCCTTTGCAGCCCCCCACCCCTTACTGGCCTCCCACCCCTTTTCAGCCCCCCACCCCTTTTCAGCCCCCCACCCCTTACTGGCCTCCCACCCCTTTTCAGCTCCCCATCCCTTATTGGTCTCCCAACACTTTTCAGCTTCTACTTTCATGTTGGCCTTCCAACCCTTTCTGGCTTCCCACCCCTTTTCAGCCTCCCACCTACTTTCAACCTCTTTCTTTTCTGCCTCCCACCTCTTTATGGCCTCAATTTCTTTGGCCTCTAATACCTACTTGGCCTCCCATCCCTTTTCAGCATTCCACCCCATTTCAGCCTCCCACCCATTTTCAATCTCTCTTTTCCACACCCCATCCCTTTTCAGTCATTTTCTTTTTAGCCTCTATTTTTTTATTGGCCTCCCACTCCTTCCCAATCTCCCACCGTTTCCGGCCTCCCACCCACCCCTTTTTTGGCTCAATTTGTTCTTAGCCTCCCATCCATTTTCAGCTTCTACATTCTCATCAGCCTCCCATCCCTTTTCTGCCTCAAATTTCTTCTCTACCTCCCACCCCTTTTTGGCCTCTAAACTGGCCTCCCACCCACGTCCCCCACCCCTTTTCACCCTCAAATTTCTTTTGAATCTCCCACCCCCTTTCTGTCTCTAGTATCTATTTAAATAATCACTTCCCACCAGGATCCCACTCCTTTCAGTCTCCCACCCCTTTTTGGTCTCTCATTTCTTTTTGACCTCCCACCCCTTTCCAGCCTCCCACTGTTTTTGGGCCTCTGATTTGTTCTTGGACACCCACCCATTTCAGCCTCCCACTCGTTTTCAACCTCTCCTTCCATTTCCACCACCCTTCCTATCCCTTTCCAGCCCCCAACCCTTTTCCACCCCTTTTCCGCCTCCCATCCATTTTTAATCTCTCATTTCTGTACCCCTTCCCTTTTCAGACTCCATTTTCTTTTTAGCCTCCCACCCCTTTTTGTCATGACTTGTTCTTAGCCTCCCACCCATTTTTTGGTCTCCACATTCTCATCAGCCTCCCATTCCTTTTCCACCTCAAATTTCTTTTCAGTTTCCACCTCTTTTTGGCCTCTTAATATCGATTTGGCCTCCCATTACTTTTTGGCCTCCCCCCTATGCTCAGCCACTACTTTCTCGTAAGTCTCCCACCCCTTTTCACCCTCAAATTTCTTTTCAGCCTCCCCCCCTTTTCAGACTCTCACCCCTTTTTCATCACAAATTTCTTGTTGGTCTCCACCCTTTTTAGCTTCCCTGCCCTTTCCAGCCTCCCACCCATTTTCAAGCTCTTCTTCCATTTCCACCTCCCACCCCTTTTCCGCCTCAATTTTTTTCCAGCTTCCCAGTTCCTTCTGGCCTCCAACCCCTTTCCGGCCTCCCTCCCCTTTTCAGCCTCTAATTTCTTCTTGGTCTCTCACCCCTTTTCAGACTATAACACCTTCTTGGCCTCCCACCCATTTTCAGCCTCTACATTCTCGTTATCCTTCCACTCCTTTTCTGGCCATGAGTTTCTTTTTGTCCTCCCACCTGTCTCAACCTTCCACCATTTTTGACCTCCCATCCCTTTTCAGATTCAAGTTTCTGTTCATCCTTCCACCCCTTTCTAGCCTCCAATTTGTTCTTGGCCTCCCACCCATTTCATCCTCCCACCCCTTTTTGGCCCCAAATTTCTGTTCAGCCTCCCACCCCTTTTCAGCCTCCCATTCATTTTCAACCTGTTTCCGCATCCCACCCCTTTCAGGCCTCAAATTTCTTTTTGGCCTCCCACGCATTTTCAACTTCATTTCCACCTCCCATCCCTTTTCAGCCTCAATTTTCCTTTTAGTCTCCCACCCCTTTTCGGCCTCAAATTTCTTTGCCTCCCACCCCTTTCAAGCCTCCCACTTTCTGGCCTCCCACCCTTTTTAGGCTTCTGATTTGTTCATCTAATTCCACACATTTCAGCCTCCCACCCACTTTCAACCTCTCTTTTCCACCACCGTTCCTGGCCTCCAACCCCTTTTTGGCCTTCCAACCCTTTTCAGCTTCTAATTTCTTCTTGCTCTCCCACCCCTTTCCCAGTCTCCCACCCCTTTCAGGCCTCCCACCCCTTTTTGGCCTCTTAATTTGTTCTTGGCCTCGCATCCATTTTCAGCCTCTACGTTCTCGTTAGCCTTCCACTCCTTTCCTGCCTCAAATTTGTTTTCATCCTCCCACCCCTTTCTGGCCTCTACCTTGCTCTTGGCCTCCCACCCATTTCACCCTCCCACCCCTTTTTGGCCTCCCACCCCTTTTCAGCCCCAAATTTCTGTTCAGTCTCCCACCCCTTTTCAGCACCCCATCCCTTTTCAACTTATTTCCATCTCCCACCCCTTTTCAGGCCTCAGATTTTTTGTTGGCCTCCTACCCATTTCACCCTCCCACCCCTTTTTGGCCTCCACCCCTCTTCAGCCCCGTATTTCTGTTCAGCCTCCCACCCCTTTTCAGCCTCCCATTCATTTTCAACTTACTTCCACCTCCCACCCCTTTCAGGCCTCAACTTTCTTTCCAGCCTCCCACCCATTTTCAACCTCTCTTTTCATTTTCACCTCCCATCCCTTTTCAGCCTCCATTTTCTTTTTAAGCTCCCACTCCTCTTTTGGTCTCTCATTTCTTCTTGACCTCCCACCCCTTTCCAGCCTTCCACTGTTCCTGGCCTCCCACACCTTTTTGGCCTCTGATTTGCTTCTTGGACTCCCACCCATTTCAGCCTACCACCCGTTTTCAACCTCTCATTTCTACCACCCTTCCCATCCCGTTCCAACCCCTTTTTGGCCTCTAATTTCTTCTTGGACTCCCACCCCTTTTGGACTCTTTGTTCTTCACTTCCCACCCTTCTCCACCTCAAATTTCTTTTCAGCCTCCCACCCATTTTTACCCCTTTCTTTTCAGCCTCCCACCCCTGTCTTCCCACCTATTACTATTACCAGCCACCCCTTTTCAGCCTCCCACCTCTTTTCAGCCTCTCATTTCTTCCTGTCCTCCCAAGCCTTTTCAGCTTCCCATCCATTTTCAGCCTCTACTTTCTTTTTGGCCTCCCACCCTTCACTCTACTGAAGTATGCAAATAAAATGTGCCCTGAGAATAAAAGGGAATGGATCGTGAATATATCAAATTGACATTTCGAGTCACAATGGAATACCTGTTTGCAACCCCAAAAATATATTGCAGAACACCCTATTTATCTCATAAACTCAATGATGATTGGAGAGAAAGCAGAACTGCAATGAGGAGTCACAAACAGCACATTCCTGCTGAGAAATCCAGCTTGGAAAACTTCACCCAGTGCACTGAGAGCAAAACTATGCACTTCTCTGTACAACAGAGTCTCAGTTTTGTCACTTATGTTCTCCCAGAACAGTCTTCACATAGGAACAGCCTTTTTCCACTGCCAAAGTGCATTTCTGCACTGACTTTTGGATCGCAGTGATACAGCAGAATGGCTGTTAAATACATACAATGTCTGTGATACTGGCTATTGGAGAGTGGATGGAATCCCTCCTCCTCTTTCCCACATTGTTCGCTTCTGTTTTCCACACTCCACCCAAATCCCGAGGGGTAACCTCAGTGTGGATGTATCACCTCATCTCTGAGGTAATCTATCACAGTTGTGGGCAGGGCTGTGTAATGGAAGCAGCCCCTTTCATTTGTGCCTTGCTGCTCTTAAGAGTGTTTTTTGTACAGCAGACAGAATGAGGGTAGAGCAGCTGCTCTGAAGCACTTCTTTTCAGTGTGTCCTTTTTTGCAGGATCAAGGAATGGCTGGTGCTAGAAGAGACCATACAGCTCATCCACTTCCATCCCCTGCCACAGGCAGGGACACCTTCCACTAGAGCAGCTTGCTCCAAGCCCCTGTGTCCAACCTGGCCTTGAACACTGCCAGGGATGGGGCAGCCACAGCTTCTCTGGGCACCCTGTGCCAGCACCTCAGCACCCTCACAGGGATTATTTCTTCCCTCATCTCTCGTCTCACTTTACCCTCTTTCAACAGGTAGATGGGAAGTCTGTCTGCCCCTTTAGGCACTGAAGCTGCTCTAAGGTCTCTCCATAAAGAGCCTTCTTCTCCAGACTGATCAACCTCAGCCTGTTCCAGCCCTCACAGCATCTCCGTGGCCTCCTCTGGACACGCTCCAACAGCTCCGCATCCCTCTTGTGCTGCTGCACCAGGGCTGCGGATCGGAACGCGGAGCACACTGCCACCCGTGCTGCTCCCTAACGCGACACAGCTTGTCTGCGGGACAAAATGGCTCCTCCTGTCAGGCGGAGGCGGGACTACGGCGGGGGCGTGGCCTACACCCCGCGCATGCTCGCACCGTCTTGTGGACGAGTTCTGTCCTAGCACAAATACACTTTGAAGTGCCTCCTCCGAGCCTTGCTGGGGTCGTGGCGGGCGGGGGGGGGGTGTCCCCCAGCAGCAGCAGGTCCCTCAGCGGGACGGCGAGGGGTGTTTTACCGATGTAACCCATCCCCGTTCTGCCCGCCCATGGCGGGAGCAGCGCCGGGCTCGGGACTCCCCTTCCCAGCGTGCACCGCGGCGCTGAAGCGCGGGCTGCCGAGCTTTCCCGCCTCAGGCGCGGCGGGAGGCCATTGTTTGTTTGGGTTTAGTCTGGGTGTGCTGGCCTCCGGGGTGACCTTGTGTGCAGAGGATGACCGCTATGGCTCACTAATGCCTCCAGGTAGTGCTGCCTGCGCTTAAACAGCTCCTGAGGGGGGGGTAAAACGCTGTAGTCCCGGCTCCTAAAGGCAGGCAAAGCACGGTCCCGACTCCTGAGGGGGATGAAGGGCGCAGGCTCTCACACGGCCTGCGGTTAGCTTCGCCTTCATTAAGTGCATCAAAAGGCACCTCACTGAATCTTCTCCCACCTTGGTATCCATGGCTGGTGGGGAGCAGAGCAGCTTTGCTGGATGAGGCCTTGTGGGACCTGGTGGCTTTGAGGTGCTTCCCTGTTCTGTTTTAGTGCTGACAGGGTAACTGTCTCGATTACATCTGGGTTTGTCACCCACTCACTTCAGGTAATGAAGCGTTTTAAGATGCCACAGTGAAAGACACAAGCAATTTTTATGAACTGGTAGCATTGATTTAAGCTCGATTCCAGCAGAGCATGCTGCAATGGTTTGGGCTATTAGCCCATCGCTAATACAGACTATAGAATGGTTAATACCAGTCCATTCCACTCCAAGATGTATTTGGACTTGCTGAATAGCTTTAATTGTCCCAAAGCTGATCAAATAATAGTAATAATAACAACAGGAACAATAGCAATAGAGGCAATTCCGGTGCAGTTGGCCGATCTGAGGGGTTTGCTCCCAGTTTATCCTTAATTTCTGGCAGCAGTAGATACTGGAAATTAAAAAGCTCTCTTGACACTCAAGTGACTCAAATCTCAGACCAGATGAAATGAGGTGGCTGAAGCAGCTCTGGGCCTTTTATTCTCTCTCATCATTACCACAGCTAATAAGAAACAGGGACGCAGCCCAGTGAAAGCTGAGGACTCCCCCCTCCTCCTCAATCCCCCCTTTTCCTTTTTGTGCCATCCAAGATAAAGTACTAATTATCAGGCCAGCTCAAGCTCATTTGTAGAAAGAAGGGAATTGAATGCTGCTTCAGTGAAAAGAGTGGGCTCCTGTGTGCCCTTGGGCAGGGATTGAGGAACTTTGGTGCTTTAAGCGTCCAAATTAAACCACCTTGAAGTGACAGGCAGACATCCCAGTGGACTTGCTCCTAGGACCTCTGCTCTGGCGTTTGTTGCAAGGTGCAGAAGGAAAAAGATCCAGTTTCACAGAGATCCCTGTGTGTTTGGACAGGTGTTTCAGATGAGACACAAAACCTCAGGCCCTCTCTGAGGCAACCAAAACAGAGAGCTCTGAAATGTATGTTTAGGCTAGGACCTAGGGCAGTGGTAAACACGTTGAATCACACAGCATTTGTGAAGAGCAATTGGAATGGAAGCCTGGGGATGAATAAGAGCTTGGCCTGATTCTGACTGTATAGGACATGCTTTTATTCACATGAGGCTGGTAGCACTGTCGCTCGTTACTGACACAGAAGGCACATGGCAGTGCAGGCTGACCCTCTTAGACACAGCTCCCTAATGCAAGGGAGAACATGTAAACTTGCACATTGGTTGCAATGATCTAAAGAGGTGGAGAAGTTGAGGTAGAGGGAGAAGGAAAGTCCAGCCACAAGAGACTAAAGAGTCTGTCTCATTTGCCCTGTATCCTAGGGAAGGAGCAACTCAGTCCAAATCACTCTTCATGGATGTTTGTCCCACCTCTTCTGAAAGATGTCTGGAGATGCAGATTCTGCAGGCTTTCTGGCAGTCTCTTCCATGTTTAAAGCCTGTGACATGGAGAGTAGAGCCAGAAAGAGGACTGTGGTTTTTCAGCGTGCTCAGCATCAACCAGAGATCCCCCCACATTACTAATGCACTGGTTCTGGAGCTATTGAGGGAAGCCACAGTGGGACTAGAAGATGGAGGGTTGCAAGAGGGGCCTAAAGCTCCTCCATGGTGCAGGGAGGATGCCAGCACCCTCTGCATGCTCTGCATGCCTAGCTGCATCCACTGAGTGAATAAAAGGAGAGTTTGGGCCACAGGTCTATCAAATCCAGGACCTGATTCATTTGAAGTAAACCCCAGTGTTTTCATGCAGGTGCTCCACTGGGAGGAATCTCAGTCTGCCATGCTTCAGATAAATGCTGGGAGAGGAGTGATCCTGCTGCAGCACAACCTTCCAGTTGGGATGCTTGGGACTCTCCAGGACAATGGCACATACTTGGTTTTATAGTCTTCAGGTACTTAATACTTTTGTTATCTGCAGAAGTGTTCCACCACCTGCACAATGTTACCACCACAAGTGTTCTGAACAGTGGTTCACACTGGGATACGTTCATTGCTTTTTATCCAAAGCGAGACTGAAGCAGCAGATAACAAATGCTTTTTCCTCCTTTTGTGGTGTCGGGGAGCCCATGCCTCTTGCATCAGAGGGGTTGCTGGCTGCCACAATAGCTCCCATGCCTGGCAGACACAGGGTCCAAGCTGGTAAATGAATTTAAGGCTAATGGAAGTGGATGTCAAATATTTGCTGTACTTGAGCAGAAGGGCCTTTGTCGCTAATTACCGGGAGATATTAAAGGAGTTGGGATGTATTTAAACCTCATTGTTTGCCGTTAAAGCACCGAGTCTTTTGCTTCTTTCTTGGGCTAAGAAACTAATATACTTGGAGCAATAGCAGAAGAGCTTGGTGAATCAATCACTGTCCTTGAAAATAAAAAGTGATTCATTTTAATGCATGCAAATGCGAGGCAAGACATAGAAGCAGGTGGCCACTGGCTCGTGGGCCACATGAGAGTTTTGGGTCTGGTCTCTGCATGCAGATGGGCTCTTCAGCTTCAACTCTGGCCTGAAGGAGAGCAGAGGCTGGGGGTATGATAAGCAGGGGTGTCTCGGGCATCCCTCGCTGGTGGACCTCCTGGGTGTCACAAGTTCTCCTAGCAGCACTTGCCATCCATCCTCAGGGATGCTCCAGTGCTGGGGAAAACATCGAGTCCTTTAGGTTTAAAGAAGAGCCTGGTAGCTGCAGAGACATCTAGACCCATTTCTTACCACCTCTAGATGTGTGAATCCTATGGCCCTTGGCAACTGAGTGGATGGGTGAACAGACAATACTAACTATACCGTTAGCTACAGTTCAATAGCTATAAGGATCCCTCGGCCCTTTTCCTGTTGCTAGAAGTACAGCACAGAAAGGCTTAAGACACAGCAGAGGGTTTCTTCCCAGCTTTAGTGCCTGTGGTAGCATCCAGTCCGGCGCCCAGAGTACTGCAGGACACCAGGATCCATCACACCCCATCTGCAAGTGCCTCAGGGCTGCCGACTCAATGAGCCCCTTGCCCGGAGCATCCCAGGGGCTGGGGAATACAGACAGGCTGTCTGTGTTCACCGTTTCCTCCCCTTCTGTTTAGGCACTGTGAGGAAATGATGTGCTATGACACTCTTATTGGCCCTGAATGAATCAGATTAATTATTCCAATGAGAAGTTTCCTGTAGCAAGTTATTTTCCTGTTCAGTGCCCTTTGTAAATATGAAGTGCCTTTTCCAAAATCTTCCTGTGAAGGCTAAGAAAATCTGGGTTTTCCAGAAAGGAAACTGAGGCACAGGGAAAGGTAAATGACTTGCCCAGGGCACAGGAAAATGTGTGTAAATGAAACAAGAACCATTTTATTGGCATGATTATGGGAATTTGTAAATTATAATTACAGTCAGCAATGGGCCAGATTTTTGCCTATACAGTGTGAAAGAGCAATTTTAAAACATTCTCTGTCTGCAATTCTCAAGTGTTCTCTGGCAGAGGAGGGGAGCCTTGAACAGCACATGTTACTGTCTGCACAACAAGCCTGTTTCTCTCAGTTGTGTCTTGTGGATCCATTAGAAATAGTCCGTGAACTCCCATAGATCCCTGCTGTAGTGATTAGGAAACACTGTAGTTGATAGAACATTTTCATCACAGTGGAAAAGAAAATGTTAGGAAATTAGGGTTTAATCCAATGCAGAACAGGAAAAAAACCCTGATTTCCTCGCTGTCCACCAAGCAGAATGCCCAGCCAATTTTTGGTTTGCAATTTCAATGTTATTTTGGGGTAGAAAGAGGAAACACTGTGCCAAAAAAAAAAAAAAAGACATATTTCTATTAGCGCTGAGCAGTAACTACTCATGGGACTTTAATGAAGGGGTGTAAAAAAGAATGGTGAAACATTTCCAGCACACATCTGTGGTAACAGGGGCTATTGGCATAGGATGTTAGTCTGTTTTATCTTTATGCATTTCTATATGAGCTTTAAACTCAAATTATGCAGGTAGGAGATTTACACACAAAAATAAATAAATAAAAGCTTCCACATATGTTACAAGGACTGAAAATTTCAAAACTTCCAAATTTCCCAAACAGACATCACCAAAGTGTTGGTTTTTTTTTACCACAATTCAGCTATTTCCCTGGAAGAAGATGCTGCTGTTTCACTGGTCCCAAGAAATCTGGGGTTTGACTGAATAGCATTTTCCAATAGAAAGCAATATTGGTATGGAATCTCTAAGCAGCTCCAATCCCAAATCAACATTTGCAGGCTACAGTGGCTTAAAGAAAGATGTGAATTTTCTAGTAGTTTAACTATGGAAGGGTTAGAGAAGGCATCATGAAGCCTGATGTGACCTTGTTTGCCTACCAGGAGCACAGATGGGTGGAGAGCACCAGGTTAGGGATCTAGGAGAGGCAGCTCAGCAGTGCCAACAGCCCATCAGGATTTGGTACTTAACCAGAATCAAACTGTGCAAAACAGACGGTATGAAGGGCAAGGCAATCCTTCCGACAGGGTCTGCATGAGTAAACCAGCTTCTTGTAGGCAACCTTCCCCCAGGACATGGGGGCTCTGGTCTTAAGGCTAATTCACAGTGTCAGGCGATGGCTGTGTATGGAAGTGGGGCATCACATGGGAGGGAATCGCCTGGGAGGGAATGGGAGGGAATAAAGAGGAAGTCCAACACTCATTCTGGTGGTGGAGAGGTAAAATTCAGGCTGTAATCCTCATTAGATGGCAAAGGTGTAAGTGAGAAATGGGCTGAGTTGCTAAAGATTCCTGTGTTTGTGTATTGCAAAACTAACGGAAGGATTGGGAGAAAGAAATCACCCAGTTTATGTTCTTATAGAACCATGGAATCGTTTAGGTTAGAAAATGTATTTAAGATCGTAAAATCCAACCATTAACCCACCACTGCCAAGTTCACCGCTAAACCATGTCCCTAAGCACCCCATCTACACATCTTTTAAATCACTTCAGGGATGGTGACTCCACCACTGCCCTGGGCAGCCTGTTCCAGTGCTAATAGCCAGTCTAACCCTCTGCTCCCATCACTGTTCCTTTCTCCTTTCCAAGGACTTTGATCTTGCCTCTTGTTTTTGAGATAAACACAGGAAACTTTATATCAAGCTGATGCCTGCTATTTTCTTTGGGTTTAGGAGGCATCGCTGTGTGCTTCACCCCTGGGAGCCCTCTTTGCAGGAGAGCTGGGAGAGCTTGTGTCCCGAGGCAGTGCTGAAATGAGGATCTTCTCCTGGATGAGCCACAAAGCAGCTTATTCCAGATGAGGCAGGAGGAGCTGAGCGGAAGCGTGTCTCAGCTGGAAGTCTCTCTCAGCCTCTATTACAACAGCAGGGTTATCTTTGCTGCTGAAAGGAGATGTTACTGTGAGCTATGACAAACTCATTGAGTTTTACAGCAACACTGGAAAACTAAATGCGCTGAATTTAGAAAGGTTGCTCAGGAAATGCTAAGGCAGTCCCTTCCTGCCTTTAGTATTGCACCACTCGTTAGACCTTGCTCTGAGGCATGAAACACGAGTTTGGGTTGTGTGCACTTGCACACACAATCACAAGGGTATGCTCACAAGGGCATGGCTATTGGGAGGTACTTTATTTTAGTGAAGAACATGGACTACCGAGTCGATTGGAAGTGAAAAAGGAGACAAAAGGCTCCACTGGCATTTTCCTGAATCCATCAAAGAACAATATCAACGGGCATGTGAAATCCTCAGCATTTTGTAGCAAATCAGCCCACTAATGAGAAAATACACATGTGGCCGAAGCAGTGATTGCAGCTCAGGTTTCTTGGCTTCAAAACTGCCACTCAAGCTACAGGAGAAGGAGTTGTAGTTAGTAGAAATGCTATAGCTACTACAGAGCTCTCCCGAAGCTCTGAGCCAGAAGTGAGCACTTTAATTTGACAACAGGTCACTGGAGTGGTGCCACCATGGGTTTGGGGCAGTCAAGGGGGTAGACTTACACTGAGAAACCTTACAGGAGACCTGGTGAGGGCAGTGCTGGACTCAAAGTCATGCCGTGCAGCAAGGAAGCTATTCAGGTGCCTACACACAGGCATCGTAGACAACACATGGAGTTGGAGATGCCTGTCAGTGGTAGGTGGGAATGATACAGGAATACCAGCAACAGATGTCACTTCCATAGCAGTTGGGAGGCAAGGTGGGATGCCTGAAGGTCTTTTAAATGTCACCGTGTCTCACAACCTACATTGCTCCCCAGGTGACTCAGAATGCTGTGGGGAGCTCTGTGCCCTCAGTAGTCTGTGCTCTAGGATGCTAGAAAAAGCTAGCAAGGACATGTTTCCCTCTTGATAGATCCCCTTCAAGAGGACTCTCAATGGGGAAGGCAGGCCAAAGGCCGGCCTGAAACAGGTACCAGAAAGGAAAGGAAAAAAAAGGAAAAGAAAAAGGGAAAGGAAAACAAATCTACAGTGACAAGGTGAGCAGCAAGAGCTGGAGGGCCAGCAGAGCATCTCCATTGCTGGGAATCTCACAGTATCTCCAACTGCCCCAGAGATGGATTTCATCCCTTTCACAGTGCCTTTTTCAGAGAGAAATTTGGGACCTTATTGTTATTTGTTATGATCAGAGCTAGATCTTCAGAGATTTCCTTAATTAGCATCATTAAACACACAGCTTAATCTTAAAATCCTGGGCTTGTCAGCGTGGCAAATTAAAACTTCAGGGTTTTTTCTCTTCTGTATGTCAGGTTAGAGAGTGTGTGAAGTAGAACTGGGGGTCTCCTGGCAGCTTCATGGAGTGTGGGATCTGTCCTTGGGCTTTGATGACTAGAGCAGCATATGCAGAGGGGATGAGTGAGAAGGGTCACTTCTATATCAGAGAGGGAAACTGAGGGTCATTGCATGTAAAAGACCTGTCCTTTTGCACACCAGATGAAGTGAACATACAGCCTGATGCCTCCACCCCCAGCAAGAGCGTTCTCAAAACCTTCCAGAAGCAATGGGGAAAAAACCTGCTCCAGCTAATGAACACTGAATTCCAGCAGACAGAAACCCTACAGAAGTATCTGTGACATCCCCATTAACAGCAATGGAGTTAGTTGTGATTGATGCTATTCCGGGGAGCACCAAAGGAATTAATAATGATTAGGGCCATTATTTGAAAGCATTACCCCCCCAAAAAAAAAACCCAAAGGGAAAACAATTAGATGTCTTCAGTGGTTATCTTTCACACTATACTTACTGCAGTGATCAGACACGATATTATGCCTATTAATCAACAAAATGATGGAAAAGGATGTAACTTGTGTATATCCATGAGACAGAACTTGGAAGCACATACCGTATTTGCTGGTCTGCTTATGAGTCTGCTGCTAGCATAAAGAAATTCATTGAAGTTTCTTGTTTTACTAGCAGTAGAAGGTGTCTCATGAGTTTGGAAATAGGTTGGAGAGTCTTTTATTAAAACAAAGAAAACCAATACACCCCCACTTAGGGATAGATTTTGCATTCATAGATGGTATGATCCTGCTTAGCCCCACTGGGTCTCAGGGGCTGCAACCAACAGCGGATCTTTCCACTTCATGTTTTGGGGGTAAAAACTTGGAGCATATGTGCTCCAAGCTCCAATTCTTCATCAGTAAAGAAAGGTTGCAGTGAGCCTTATCACTGTACTGCAGCTGAGGAAACTGAGGCTCTGAGATGCCACGAGGTTTTCCTGAGGTCACACACTAATCAGCACAGAGCCAGAGGGAAATCCTGATTTTTGGCACTCTGCATTAACCACTGAGATAATAATATCTCTTTTGTTCATCTCTGGTGTGTTGGTTCACTTCTATCATCAGTGGGTCATGACCCAGAGTCATTGCTCATCTATGTCATGGTTTTGAATTGCAAAATGAGCTTTTAGTAATTCATCTGAGCCTAACGGGTGGGTTCAAATGCAGATGCTAGCTGAGAGAGAGCTGTGGGGTGCAATCCATCCCACAGACTACCCACCCCATGTAGATGACATGGAAATCATACACAAACTGTGTGAGCTGGGCATGGAGAGCACCCAGGGGTGCAGGCTTATGCTCAGCTCATGCCTGGCTGTAGTTAATGGTTCATGTGGTTTAGATACCTTCAGTGGGTTCACTGGTCAGGACTGGTTGGGAGGAAAGATGGTGGAAAGGTGGGATTGGCCAGTGATGTTGATATATCTGCAACCTCCTAGGCAGGGACAGATGAGATTTCACTACAGCTGTAGTCACAGTATGCCAGAAGATGAATAACCACACTGGCATCTCTCTCTTCTCTTCCACGGGCTAGCTGTTAGGTTCACCATACCCCCATTATAGCTGAAGAAAGGAAAAGAGGAGAGCTTGAGCACAAGTCAGTGGCAAAACAGCATCAACTCTCAGGCCTGTTTTCTTTTCCAAGTGAAATTTCATTCGTAATTAAACTGTTGCAGACCACATAGGCTTGGCTTCCAGTTTCTGTGGAAAAATGAGCTGAAACTCCCAGCCAGTTCTCAGTACCCCCCAGTCACAATTTCAATGATTAACGTCCCCAGGCTTGGACTGCAAATCCCAATAGGAGCCTGTAATCAAATTCCTCATCAATTCCCATGATACAGGATCAGAAGCACAATGATGAAGCAATCCTAATTTTGCAGCCAGAGCCAAATGCCAATTAGATCCTCAGCGGGTGCAAACCGAGCTGGCGTTATTCTCCCTGGAAGAGATAGTGCGGATTTACACCCAGATGAAGATCTGCCTTGTGTCTTTCCTGTGCTGTAACCCTAAACTCCTGCTCCCTCAGTGGCCCAGTGGCCCATATGGAGGTGGGCAGAAGTGTTTTTCCATGACTGTGGGTGTCCATGTCTCTGGAATAAATGGGAAATTGCCTTCTTTTCCTGTCCTCATCAGTGAGACTAAGCACAGTCCTTGTTTTAAACGCCCTTTTAGGCTGCCTGGAAGCACTAGCAGTGGAAATCCATCTGTCCGTACCTGCTCTGATTTACATCCTGAGCAGCCCCCTGCCCTGGAACTTTCTGAGGGTAGCATGGGTCAGGTTCCTGCATCCTTCTCTCCTGGAGAATGCTCTCCTGACTCATGGCAACAACTCTGGCTCTTTGCATCACCCAGAGCATCACAGCACAACTCTGCAATGCGGGGCATCTCCTTTGCCTCCCATCACTCATCCCTTTCTTCCCTTTCTTTCTACACTCATCCCTTTCTGGGTGTAACGTTGCTTTCAGAGCCAAATCCTTGTGATTCCACTATGGGAGAAGTCAAAGCAGGGAATAGAAATAAAACCTGAACAGTCTGTCTTCAGAAAGGAAACAGTAGTCACATAAGGCTCTGCAGAGCCACCCACCCATCTGGAGCAGGCGGTGGCCATCCCCTGCTCCGGAAGGGCTTAGCATGGATCCATCCAGGAACAACCCACATTACAAATTGCAGGAGCAAACCAGAATATATTCAGGGAATTAATTGTATGGGAAATTATCCAGGCTATTAAAAGCCACATGAACAGGCTGAATATCATGCATTTTAAATGTACACAGAAAACCATCATTTTGGAGGGGATTATTGTTTAAATAGGCAATAGGGGTTCTAGGAGATAAGCTTCCCACTCCTGTCTTCTCTTACTGTCTGGGAGTGCATTATCTCTACCATAATATTCTCAGCTCTCTCCATGAGTATTGTCAGAGTGAAATGCTATTTTTAAAGTATATGTTTATGTTTCAATAGACTTTATAACAGCAAACATATCCACCCAAGACACAGAAAGTGAGAAGGAGTAGAAGGAGGAAGGAAATCAAGAGGCAGAGGTTGCAGCTTCTCTGGTATTGAGTATAACAGGAGTATATGTTACCTAGCAAAAGGTACCCTGTGTATTTTTCCCCTCCCTGTTGAATACAGTGGATCCCTGCATCCAGAGGAGGACTGGCTAATAATGTGCACTTGACAGTGGGACATGCCACTTGGACAAAAGCAGCCCCTCTGTAGTGTTCATTCTCCCACCAGTTCAGCAGTCTGTTCGTGGAATTTTCAAGCCTCAGTTTAAAACAGCCCAATGCAAAGCTGAGTCATCACAGGCTCCCAGCAACCTGCTCTGCATCAGGGGAAAGTCTGAGTAACCCTGTTGCTGCATCTTATACTTGCACAGGGGCCTGGAAGCAACCTGCTGGCATGCCTCTGTGCTTCTCTTAGCTGCCTATCTCATAGAACCATAGAATCACAGAATGGTTTGGGTTGGAAAGATCCTTAAGGCTCATCCAGGTCCAATCCCCTGTCATGGGCAGGGACACCTTCCACTAGAGCAGGTTGCTCCAAGCCCCATCCAACCTGACCTCGTCCACTGCCTGGAATGGGGCAGCCACAGCTTCTCTGGGCACCCTGAGCCAGCGCCTCAGCACCCTCACAGGGAAGAACTTCTGCCTAAGAGCTCATCTCAGTCTCTGGCAGGTTAAAACCGTTGCACACATGTAGATGGGCCTGGCTGGGCTGTGGTATTTATACATGGGAGGGGGCAGAAACTACCCCCAAGCGTGTAATTCACTTTTAAAACTGTCAGGCATCATTACAACGTATTTCTGAAAGATATACTGTATAAAGTGCATTTCTAACAAGCTTCCATGTGATTTTCATCTCTTGAGTGAGAGAAACCTGATAAAGATATAGATCCATTCTCACATCTTGGCATAAAATCATACCTTATTGGTTTAGATCATTCAGTGGCTTCTTTTCTCTTGGATAGTACCAGTGTTTTTGAGTTCCAGCAGAAAATACAAACACTCGAGAGATCTCGTTTTTCTGCTAAATGGATTTTCATTCCACATGAGTTATCTCTCTCTCGATACAAACATACACACACGGATACACCACGAGCACCCCCTCACGTGAAATGCCAATGACACCATTAAATGGAATGTTAAACTAAAAGATCCCCAGGCTCACGCTCAGAAATCCCCTCTTTTAAGCATTCACCAGTTAAAATATACTTAAATAGATGTTCTTCAAACCTGAGTCAATTTTAGCCTCTCTAGTGAAAGCCCATAAAACAAGCTGAGAGGAGTAGTTTTCGGGGGGAGCTATTCTGGGAACAGTGCACATGTAACAGCTCCATTGTTATATATGGGATGAATATGTTCCCTACTCCTGCTCACCTACCTTAAATGGGTCAGCTGAACAGAAGCAAACTCAGGAAGCATAAGAACATACTACAGAAAGGAATTAATCTGTGAAGAGAGGAAAAAAGGAGAAGCTACAGAGGACAGTGAACACTGAATTTATGGCAAGCTCTTTCTTACAGACTCCAAGCCAAAAATCTGCCGTCAGTTACATTAGTATAAATCTGGAGCAGCTCCACTATCATCATTAGAGTTACAGGCCAATTATGTAATGAAGTATTCCAGGCTTGCCAAAACTGGGAAATGTAGGTCCTGCTTTGGGCCCTGCTGAAAGCCCAGATAAGTGGCCTGAATTTCAGCACAGCCTTCACCAGTGCTTCCTGTCACTTACCTATTGTTATTACACCTATCACCAGTGTGTGTATAGATTTGCTCTGTGTAATCAGGCATTTAGTTGACCTCTCGTTCTAGGAGTAAAGAGGGAGTCAGCTCACTGACTTTCCATGTCTTTGATGTTAACCTCTACAGACAAAATACAATTTGGAAGAGCCTCATAGATGGCTGGATAAAATATCCACAGAGATCTTAATGCATTCGTTTGCCCTTCCTTTAAGATATGGCTGTCAAAGGAGATCCTATCACCAACAGTGCTGGCGAGACGCAGCATGACCTGAGTTTTAGGTGGTTGGGTCCAGGGGAAGATTGGCTGTGACTCTGGGAAATTGCATTGTGCTCCTGACCTCCTGCTTCTCACTTTTCCCATGGCTTCCCAAGAAGAAGGTTTGGGGTAGCAGCCACTGCTTGGTTGATAGCAAATTGGGCATTTGCACTTTCTGGTTTTGCTGGAAAACCCAATCATGGACACAAGACACATTTCCTTTGGAAGTCTTGCATAACCCTTAACATCATCTTTCCCTGCCTTACAAATTCCCAGTGCCAAAGCTGGTGAATTTCCATTAAAAATAAAAATAATAAAAAAAAATAGGTAATTTTGGTGAAATGTCATTTAACCACCAAAAATTGTTACCAAAGTCCTCCAACCCTTTCTGCCTGAACCTGAGCACTGCAGAGCTGCTACCCTGACACATGCACGTTCACATGGGCACACAAATGTATATATCCAATCTGTACCCGTGGAGGTTTCCCAACAAGCTGGAGAGCAGGAACACTCATCAATTCCTACTGATGACACTGCTGAAAGGTGGAGTTCAGCGAGTGCCTGGTGTGGTCCCTTCCTCCTCGTTCCTAAAGATGCAGAGTATGTAGAAATGTGAAAGGGAGAATAAAAGGCAGGCAGGTTATTCCCATGGGTGTAGTTGGCCAGCAGTGTCTGGAGCCTGGCCAGGAGATCAGAGGCAGAGGAGAGAGCACTGAGTAATCAACCGCATGCTTTTAATTTCACTTAAGAACTCAAAGCAGGAAAACCTGAGCTGTATCCATGGGGATTGCAATCAATAGCCAAGTAGATAACAAAGAACTGGTGCTCGGGATATACAACTGCCTGGGCCCATTAGTTTTTTGCTTCTCCTGTCTTTGGGGACTCGCTCTTTCTTGCCTGCGTTTTTGGCTCCAGCTCTGAATCCTTCAAACACTAGGGAGCAGCAGCTTCCTTTGGAAGCCTCGTGGCTGCACGGTGGGGGGGGTGGCTGTTGCTGTCAGCTTTTGCCGTGTGCCAGCCCTTAAAATAAAGAGAGAAACGGGGGGTGGGGGGTGGGGGGAAGCATTCCTGATGATAATTTGATTGCATGCATTAATGATCAAAGTGTTGCAGACTAATTACCAACACTTACCTCTCAGATATTAAGTTATCTTATTCCCCCCCCCCACCCCCCAGCTTTAGCTTTTGCATCTACCCCCTGTTCCGGTTGTCTGCAGCCTGTTGCCTGGACCTGCACCCTGATGCCTCAGCCTGGTGCCTCTCCAGGAGCATCCCCTCCACATGACCACCATGTGCTCCCTTTGGTGGATGCTGCCCCATTTCAGGGGGCTTGGGGAGCCAGGTCAACCTGGGAATGAGAAGCAGAGCAGGTTTTGCCATGATCTGGAAGGCTTCAGCCACCTCCCCTTCATCATCACATCTCAGGTTGATCCCTGAGGGTGGGTACCTCCATGGCCAAGGTGCCTGTGTGGGAAAGGTCCCAAGCTGGGCCCTGGCCAAGCCAGAAATGCAAATAATGATGGTCCCAAACAATGTGCCTTTCGATGCTGCTTGCAGCATCCATTTTAACCAGACAAATGGCAGCCTGCTGCCATCTGGTTACAAGAGACACTAAAAGCCTCAGTGAGGAGCAGAGAGAAGCTGAGGGGATATTACCAGTTGTTACAGGTTGCAAAGGAGGAGGTTCTTTTTAGCCTGGCTTTTCACACTCAGAAATGAACACAAAGGATTCTGGTAATGATGAGGACTGAGGAAATACTCCCTCTGTGGCAGCAGGACAAGCATCCTTGCCTCTTGCAGTGCCTCCTTTCTCTGGGGGAAGGGCAGGCAGGAGCAAATGCTGGGTTGGATTTTATGGTATGTTTTCAATTAGATTCTCTTTAATTGACTAACACCTTCCCCTGAGCCATCTTGCTCTGCTCAGAGACAAAATACCACGGAATTGGCCCATTTTCCAAGAGCACTGTGGTATTTCCTCTCTTCCTGCACATAAATAACCCCCATGCAGGCTTGGCTACCTGCTTGCAGCTACTAGAAATAGCCAGAAAAAAAAGAGGACCAGATTCATAACTCGAAGCAATCAGAAGCCAGAAGAGCTCTGTCCCTTCTGCATTCTAAGGAGCACTTTTAATGCTTGCAGGGGATGATTCCTGGAGATCTTTGGTCTTTTCCACCCTGCTCCTTTCACAGCATGAAACTAAAGTCTCTGCTAAATAACATCTTCAGTTCTGAGGTGGTGCTTGAGGTACAAGTGGGTCCATAGGACCTTACAGCTCCTTCATTCTGGAGCATGGCTGTGTCCGAGGAAGTTCCCAGCTCGATGCTCAGCATCTGGGTGCTGTTTCCAGGCAGTGGCACCAGGAGCACGGCAGATGAGATGTCACTCTGTTTACTTACACGTACTGTGCACAAACTGCCCATTACTGGCACTGCAAAGTTCCTGGCTGCAGGAGGCACAGCATCGTCTTTCAAAAGGCTCTAATGAAAGTGGGTCAGACATTTTCCCTTCCTGGGGCAATCCTTTAGCATAAGCAGGGATTTAAGTGTGCGCAATTCCCATTATCCACAATTGTTAGACTCTTTCTCACAAAGAAAGGGCTCCGTAATTTGAGCAGATCTGTCAAATGCACACACAGCGATGAAAATGGCCTATTAGATGATAGGGGGCTGCCCTTTCAGTGCTGAGGAAGTGCTCAGCCCTCCTGGGAGAGGATGATTCCAATCCTGCACTGAGAAACTGGGCTTGATCTTGAAAGAAACACTTCTGGAGTAGTCTTTTCATAGGGACATGCATCTGCTCTGCTTATTTTGGTACAGGGTAGAGCCCTGCTTGTACCTGGGCTGCTTCTACAGCCATGGAGATGGTTTCAGGCATGACCTGACTGTTCCTGAGCTTCACAACAAAACCAAGCTAGCACAAAGCAGACCTTCCACCCAGCCAGAAGCTATGTGATGCATCTCCCATGCAGAGAGCAGGACAGTGGGTTCAGTGCCTGCATTCAGGAGCTACGTGACAAGGGAATGTCTGGACCTTGTCCAGGCCACTGGCAGCGGACCATCAGACGTCCAGAAATACGGTACAACATCACCCAAAACAGCGAGGGAATACGTTAAAGTAGGAGAATGTCTGCCAGATGCAAGTGTGTGTAAGCCCCTGAGAAGCTGAGCTGGAAGGTATTTTAAAGATGCATCAAAGAGCCCTGTGAGTGACCAGTCTGAAATCGCTTCTCTGTCTCGGGCATTAACATTTGGCATAATTTCTGCTTTCACTACAGACATTAGAATAAGAAACAGAAAATGGGAACAGAACTGGATATGTTTTGAAAAATCCAGCCCCTGTAGTGGCCTTAAAAATCACAGGCAAGTTATAAACCTGCCCACTGCGGTGGAATTTGGGAGAGTGAAAAGTTTCAGGGCACTTCAGGAGGGATTTTGATTCCAAGCTGAGTTTCTCCAACAGGTCTTTCAAGGAAAATTGATGGGAGTTTTGCCTTTCCAGCCACTGGCCTTGCTTGGAGGTGCCACTGAGTTTATTACTGATTTAAATGTTCTCCCAGCTTGTAAGAGAATGAGTTATTGAGCACCTCTCCCCATACCTTCCAGTGATCCACCCCGTGGCTCCGGGTCTTCGAGGAGCTACCTTCATAAGGGACTGTAAATTACATTTTTCAGGTATTTACAAAGGGTTTACAATGATCTCAAGGCTTGATCCGAAAAAGCCATGAACACAATGGGCTTGGACTTAATGCCTTTCTGATGAAGGTGCAGCTATCGGCTAACTTCATAACCAGAAGGAAACCTTTGGGTTTGCTCTGGATCTTCTTCAGATCCACTTGCCCGCTTGTAGCCATTACTCAGTGAAAAGCAAGGGGGGAACCAGCTAAATAAGAACCTTCTCCAGTTGTCTGTTTTTGATTCATCTCCGTATTTCTAAATCTCACAAGTGCTTTTTATTTAAATAAGGAGGCTAATGAAAGCTGTCTGAGTGGGACAATTAACCTCAGTCTCAACAGGTCATTAGAAACAATGGAGAACTTGAGGCACTCACCCCGGACCAGCATGGAAACCAGCCAAATGAGGCAGATGAGGAGATTGATCATTTTAAAACAAATATAATTTGCTTGATTTGTTTTCTTCTCTGTCTCTAATAGCAAAATTGCTTTGAAGACAAATAGTAGCCCCTGTTCATGTTCTTACATTTACAGGAGTCACTGTCTGCCGATCCTCAGACTGAATTGTGTGATTTCAGTGTGTGTGCAAATAACACGAGACAACTTCAGCAGCCTGGGATGATGTTTTGGGGAAACACTGCTCACATCCATTGTGGTCAGAGAGGTACCAGTTGCCCCTTTCACTTCTGAGCCACTCATGTGACTCAGTATGTTCCTCTTCTAATTTAGACCATCACAGTGACTGGTCTTGGCTGCAAGGTCTCTCCTTTGGGTTTTCACCTGTCGTGGTTTAAACCCAGTCAGGTAACTCGTTCACTCACTCCCCCCCTTCTTTCTCTCCCCCTACTCCCAGAGGGATGGAGAGGAGAACCGAAAAGAATGCAACTCCCATGGGTTGAGATAAGAACAGTTTAGTAACTAAGGTATAACACAAATCACTATTGCTACTACCAATAATCGCAGTGATAAAGGAAGTAACAAGGGAAGAGAATACATCACCTCACCACCAGCCAACCGGTAACTCGCCCTCCCCAGTCCGACCAAGCACTGACCCATACCTCCTCCAACCCTGCAGTCTCCCAGTCCTTCCGGCTAACTCCCAGTTACATCCTGGGCATGACGTGCTGTGGTATGGAATACCTCTTTGGTCAGTTTGGGTCAGGTGTCCTGTCTCTGCTTCCTCCCGGCTTCCCCTCCTCCCTGGCAGAGCATGAGGCTCACAAAGTCCTTGGCCAAACCAAAACATTGCTATCAGCTCTGTTCCCAGGCCGAAAGTCAAAACACTGCACTGCACAAGCTACCAAGAAGGAGAAACATGACTGCTACTGCTGAACCCAGGGCATCACCTTACCCAGAGACTCTGTAGTATTACAGACTTTGTATTCCATACTTGTCCTTTATGATCATTTTAACCACAGGAGGAAGTGCCTCCATATTAGAGTTTGGTTTGTGGCTGCCAGCAAATCCCACAGCAATAAAGGCCTCTGTGAAGCTTGCTGAGTCCGTCTCCAAATGCCAGATGGATCCCTTCTTCTGCCCACCTCCTCCCCTATTGCTGTGAAGGAGCTTGACCATTAAAAAGAGGAACCCCTAATAAAGCTGCTGGCTGTACAAGAGTTTCTCTCCTTGGAGAGAGGAACCTGTGGCAGATGTTAGTCATAGAATCACGGAATGGTTTGGGTTGGAAGGGACCTTAAAGCTCATCCAGTTCCAACCCCTGCCACGGGCAGGGACACCTTCCACTAGAGCAGCTTGCTCCAAGCCCCATCCAACCTTGCAACCTCATGTCATGCAAGGTGCTGGTGGAAGAGAGTGAGGAGGACAAGGTTGTGGAGACTTTCTGTGGGCACCCCAGGCCTTTCCAGAGCCCTCCTCCTCAAATCCTCCTGCCTTATTACCATGCCATGGGGCATGTTCAGATCTGCTGGATCTAACAGCAAATGGCTCTGCAAACAGGACGCTGGCAGGAGGCAGAATGCGTGCTGCTCTCAGCCTTTGTAAGGGCTGCTCATGCAGCGAGCAGCAGACAGCCCGCAGGATCCTCTGGAGAACAGAGCAGAACAGCTATGACAAGGGGAAAATGTGGGGATGCAAGCCTGCAACAACAGTTTCCTGATTTAATCTACCTCTCCTGGCTCAGCAAGGGAAAGCGAAGAGCTGAGCAAGGACACCAGCCAGCCTCCCCTCTCTTTCACTGTCACATTTGTTGCCTCATTTAGGGTTTAGAAACAAATGATTCTTTTAGCCCCCTTCTAAATGAATTAAGCTATCTGGGGATGGATGATGGATTCATGAGATACAGGGGAGGTTATGAGCATGCTCTGCTGCTTCCCTACGGGACACCTGTACTCAGGAATGTGCAGACACTGACCCAATTACTAAGCCAGCACCTGGATACAAACTCCCTGTGACCACATCTCTTACTTGCTGTATTCACTGTATTGTGTTCAGGGACTTGCACATTTTAGTGCCTTTTTATGCTAAGCTGGCATGTGTAAGTGAACTGCATTTTCCAAGCAATTCCCTCCATCCTTTGAGATGTCCTTGTTTTTCTTTTAGTCATTTCAAGCAGATCTCCTCCGCTCCCTCCTCCTCCTCCCCGTGTCTCCCAGGATGACCTGCTAATTTAAATGAGAAGAGATTTGCAGCACCATTCTCTTTGTCACTGTAAACTCAGGCAGGCTTTCCCCCTTCATCCAGGACAAAAAGCTGCATTTACCCATCCTGTCCTCCCCTCTCACCATGGGCTTCTCCCTCAGCACCAGGCTGTTTCCTCCAGTCTAGTTTTAAATGCTCTTTTGCCTTCTTTCTCAGACACATCCCTGCTTTCACAGGCCTGTTACGCAGTGTTTTCAGATACTCAGGCTAAATTTGCCTTTGAGTTAGTATCCATGGTCTTAAATTAGGCTTCTCATTAATTTGCTCTCTAACATTATACTCCTTGTTTGAATTTGATGAAGCTTTCTCACATTAGATCCACTTGCAGAGATAACTGTGGAGCTCAGGGTAACAGTCGTTTACAGGAGGAGCAAAAGGATTTAGCCCAAGGACTACAAAGGTGTTTATGATGCTGCCTCCTATTTAGATGGCTAATTTGCTATAGATTTTTACTCCTTAATTAGAAATGGAGAGCACTAATAGCTTTCTGCCTCTAATCCGCAATGTCTGTCCTGGCCGCTAGGTACCTTTTCACAATCACAAGCTTGGGGAGGGGAGAAAGACAAGAGATTGTCAAGAAGCCTTCAGTTCATCAGTGAAACTCAGTTCCTGGGTAAATTCTGGATAAACTCTGCATCTGAAGTGCATTAAGGGGAGCTAACCTTGCAAGGAGCTGGGAATACATTCTCAGAGCTGCCCAAGTCCTAAATGTCACTGACTCTACTGGAACATAATGTCTTTAGAGGCCTTAGTTTTCCCTCCTGTCTTGTTGTGAAATCCTTGTTGACCTTATGGTCCTGGTGGATTTGATGAAGACCCAGTAGCTACAGCAATGTGGCTGCCAAGCAGTTGTGCTTATCTGCAGCCTTGAATGAAAGAGAAGGCAACTGCACGACCTGTGGGCTCCCTTTCTCCTTTTCTGCATGAGAGCTCCCCGGATTAGTAACCACATTAGGAAGGACACAAATTCCTCCAGGAATTGAAGCACTCTCAATAGAGGACACAAGGGCAAAAGGTCTTTATTGGAGAAGAAAATGCCTCGTGCGCTTGGGCTGCAGGTTGTGTGTGATGTCTAGAAAAACGACAGCAAAATTGGCACCTCCTTGCTCGAGAGGTCCCCAGTGAACATTCAAGACATATCTTGTTTGCAAACACAAATGGATTTTTACTCCTGTTTTCCCGGAGGAGGCCGCAGAGCGATGGCAGAGCGAGCTGTATTCTCTTCTGGCTCGTGCATCATCATCAAATCTGTCGGCTAATTTCCATGTGAAGAATTGTTATTGCCAGCACAGAGGCAAGAGCCAGACTGAATTCTCCTCCGATCAGGGCTAGAGCTCTATGAGTTGGCATTGAGAAAGATCATCTTTCTGAATGGTGAGCAGAGAACCGTGGAAGGGGAATAAATATTGGCTCCATTGGAGGTCATCACTAGGAAGTTTCTTCCCTGACTACTACTGAGCTTTCATCTTGTGGGAGGGATGGTCTCATCATGTTGGTTAAGGGGTGTTTTGTATTCCTGCTACTTTGATCCCACCTTGGACTCTGAAAATGAGTCCAGAGGAGGCCATGGAGATGCTGCAAGGGTTGGAGCAGCCGAGAGAGCTGGGCTGGTTCAGCCTGGAGAAGAGAAGGCTGTCATGGTGGCTGGATGCACACACTGCATGGCTCAGTAAGGGCTGTTTGCAGTTTCGCCTAGGAAGCCAGCCATGAACCCAAGAAGCCCTTTCTCTGCAGGTGTCCAAGAGATGATGAAAGGACCATTCACTTTGATGTCTAGACTTAGCCCTGCTCAGCTTGCCGGGTGCCTGGACCTAGCAGCAACTAGGGCTAAGGTGGTGGCTATCTTAAAAGACCATCAGATTCAGGGTGAGGTAGAAAGATGGCTAAGAAAGACAGACCAAAACCAAGCCTTTGGAGGGCAGCACTGCAGGGTTAGCTCAACAGATCCAAGTAACTGATGGGGTTGACCATCAGACACATGCTTAGACCTTCCTACTCATTCAGCCTCCTTTTCTTCTCATTCAGTGCCTAATTCCTATGCTAAATGGGCAAGGATGGCAAAATCCAGAGGCACTGTAGAAGTGGGGGATGGAGAACCAAGTAGTGGCACCTCAGGGAGAGAAACCTCCCGTGTTTACTGGGAGGGATGTGCTCAGAAAGACCCTGAGGAAGTCTGCAGCCAGTCCTGTAACTGTGACAGTCTTGTTAATAAAGCAGGAGCACTGCAGAAGATGGATGATCCAGAAGAAGCTCAGGGATTAAGGAGAAAGCTTTGCAGTATTTTGCAGACACCGTCAGTTGTGCTTTAATATCAGCCAGTGCTTCCTGGAAAAAAAAAAATGAACAAGTAATCTGGTGTAAAACAGTTCTTCACGTTTTGCCACACTTTTGCTACCCAGCTTTTAATATTTCAGGGAATTTTTGATATTTGAAGCTCAATTAAAGTTCTGCGAGGGGGGACTCAGTTCTTTTCCTCTCCACAGGTTCCAGGTTGAATTAGCTCCATTTTCAAGTCAGTTCCTTTGTTTTAATAAGACTGCAGGCATATGTTTAAGAGGTTTATACCAACATAATTATGTATGTAGATCAATAGAAATGCATATTATCAAGTAGGTACACAAGTACACATTAGAAAGGATAGGTGTTTTTCGTAGGGAAATCATTACATACAGCTTAGCATTTGGGTGATTGACACAACATTCTTAGAATTAAATTGGAAGGCATCTTTTTCTGCAGCACCTGCCTCGCTCTGTGCTGAGGAGAAGAGGGATGGGAGTCCTGAGGCTCCCCACACTACACCTTCCCTTTGATTCTGCCTTCACCTCTGACAGTGCAGAGAGTGGGCACATCTTTAGTCTGGACTTAGATGCCTTTATGCCCAGGCCATAAGGCACTCCAGACTGTACAGCCTTTATTTCTTCCTTGCACTAAGAGGTTGTGAGTTAGAAATCAATGCACACCAGGACATCCCCCTGAAGTGGAGGACACTGCAGGTCCCATTGGATTGTGCTTGGAATACCGGCAGGTACAACCTGTGACTCACATCCACCTGGGGACAGCAGTGCTTATTTTAGCCCTGGCATTAGGGGAGCTCTGCAGCCTCCTCTCTGTTCCCAGCCAGCAGTATGGATGGCCATTTTGGCAGGGTTATCATTCTCTGTGGTACCCTGGAGCCCAGGATACATTTAGACACTGTAATAATACTGATAATGATAATAATAAATAAAGCTGGAATCTTGGGAGGACATTTATTTTAATGATTCCAGCTCTGCCTGCTACGTTCAGAGGTAATATCGGCGATCTGTCTATGTCTTCTTTAATCTGGCCAGCTAATTTGAGGTAATATTTATCACATAAAGGCTCTGGGTATTTGCAAACACTTCTTCTGTCCATTCACAGAACTCAACGCTGGGATTTCCTGAAGCAGATCCCCAGAGGTAACTAGCCCAGACTTGAGGCATTTTCAGCTCTGAGCTCTATCCTGCAAATGCTGAGCACTTCTCCCTGATGCTGGGCTTGTTCACCACCCCCAGGAGAGCATCAAGATTAATGGAGGAGTTGAGCAGGGATACAGCAATTCATATCCAGATAATCTCCCATCCGGCTCTTTGTGGTTCAGGGATGTACTGGGCAATGTCTTCCCAGTCAATCATCCAGGTGAAATCCTCTTCCATGAACATCCTCATTCCCTCCCTGAACCTATACAAACTTCAAGTACTCAGAGTTCCCAGTGAGAAGGATTCCCACAGCTTATCCACACACTGGGATGAGAACAACACCTTTAGGCTCACCCTGTTCCTGTGAGTGCTCACCTCGTTTGGTGCTCCCTTGTTCCTCTCTTGGGAAAGCAGGGAGCACTTAAATCTTGCAGCTCCTCAGTGGGAAACCCACTGAGCCCTCATGCATCTTACAGCAGCCTGAGAGCCACATTGAAGGAAATCACTGGGCAGAATCTTATTGCACTGTATGTCTTAAGAAGATTATTAGTGAGCAGCTCAGAATCAGGCATCTTTCAGAGGACTGTCCCACCTGATGCTCTCACACTCTTTTTCTCTCTCCTTGTCACCCAGTGCAATGACTCATGCAAATGAAGAGCAGCTCAACTTAAATAAGAAAGGTCCCTAGGGAGTATGAAAGGGCACAGAACTTGGGAAAGATATACTTGCGCATGGCAGTCACCAGAGCAACGAACAATTAGGTTCCTCCTTGCTGATGAATTAACAGGGCTTCAGCCGCAGCATCTATCCCGGATTGTCAGCCAGGCATTAAGGTGCTGAAATCCTTGCAAAACTCCTGGGAAAGAAGGGAACTTCACTTCAGAGAGTGTCTGCCTTCCCTCAAGGCATCCCTGGAGAGGGAACTCGGCTAACGAGTGTCCCTGTTTGCTCCTCAAGGTGAATGCATCTGATAGGGACATACACAGATACAAAGGCACACAGAGGAAATCTTTGTTTCCCACAGCAGATAAAGCAGGGTGTATGTGTATGGGAGAGTGCCCTTTCTTGTCCTTCATCCCCCCATTTTCCTTGCGAGCCTGAACTCCAAGTAAAAAGGGACAGTGTTGAAACGGCGTCTCTCGGTCTGCAGGCAGAGGCTTGTTTATCAACACTGCTAAAGCACTACTGAAACACCATCTTAATTAATAACATGACCTCATTAAAAATGGCATCTAACTGCACGTGCTAATTCCTGCCTATTTATAAGTCATGTTTGCTCCCTATTCCCAGTGCAAACGAGTGTTTACTCCTCACCTAAGCTCCACACTGTGCAAAGGCAAGGGATCTTGTTATCTTCCCCATTGCACCACCTCTGTGATGGCATAGGGCATGGGAAAAGCAAGGCTTGATTTTCTCCATGCCAAGGAGAGTTTCCAGTGATCACTTTTAGGGACATCATCTGCCAGGCTTGGGTTTGGCTCCTTTAGTTCTGTGAGTGGCTCGAAGGAGGGTGATGGTGTCATCCCCACTGGTGACATTTCCTTGCTGCTGTATGCAGGAGGCCCAGGTCTCCCCTTGTCCCTGAGCAGGGGCTGTGTATGGGAGCGGAAAATGCGGGGCTCCTTCTCTAAGACCCCACAAGTCTCCTGCAGTCCCAAACTAAACCCTATTGCACAACACTGTCTCCAGAGAGCATCTCTTCCTCGAGAGGCTGCTGCTCTGGGATCCTCCCCATGGACATGTTTATTCCCCCATTTTAAGGGGGTGAGTGGCAGCACTGAAAAGGCAAGACAAACCTGAGAAATCCTTCCTGTCTCCTGGTATCTTTGCTACTTCATTGCTTTATAATAAATGCACATTCCCAGCTGGCCTGAGGGCCCCTCTCTCCTGCCTGGGCAGAGGTGCTATTCAGTCACGGTTCACAGGGGAGGGAAGGAGTCACACGCTCTCCTTTCACAGTCAGATAGCCCAGAATCAAGAACTCTCCACAAGACACTATCTAATCAAAACCAGACATTCCCCCAGGGCACCATATACATTTAGGAAACAAGGACAGTCAGCCCTCCATGACCAAACTTCTCAATGAAGGAAAGAATGGGCCTTTTTCCACCCTGCTCCCTAAGCTTGAGAGGAAAATAGAGCAATATTTTCCGCTCTTTCCCCCATCAAGTCTCAACACAAAAGCAAACAGAGAAGCAGCATGTCCACAGCTCACCCTGGCACAGCCACTGCTCAAGGGATGCACCTAGCTCTAACTCCCTGCTCACGACTCTGAGCGTAACAAAGGCTTTTTTTCCCTGACTTCCCCACAGTGGGGCAAGAGAAGACATCCACAAAGAAGGCAGCAAGTGCTAATAGCAGTATGAAAGAAGTGGTGAGGGAGCTGGGTTGCTGGGGTTTGTTTCTGGTCCTCCCACTGCTCGCTGTAGGGAGTGGAGATAAGTCATGCTTAACCTCCCCTCCAACACAGTTTGTTTAATGCCAGCTGGGTTTGTTTTTGTGAAGTCTCAGCTCATGTTCGCATTCACTTTGTTAGTGCCCATGTATGGGAGCACAAAAAGCTGCTGCCTGCCCATCCATGAGAGCTCACAACCCTTGTACATGAGGGTGCTGAGGCGCTGGCACAGGGTGCCCAGAGAAGCTGTGGCTGCCCCATCCCTGGCAGTGTTCAAGGCCAGGTTGGACACAGGGGCTTGGAGCAAGCTGCTCTAGTGGAAGGGGTCCCTGCCTGTGGCAGGGGTTGGAACTGGATGAGCTTTAAGGTCCCTTCAACACAAACCAGGCTGGGATTCTATGATTTAATGAAAAAGATACTGCTGTTCTCTTTCAGTCATCCAAGGCATCATCTTCCAGCATCTGAATGATGAGGAATGGGTTGCGCATGGGTTAATACTGGTAGGACAACTTGATTTCACAACTGCCACTACAACTCACCTTCCAGTGCTAAAACCTCTCTCTCATTCCTCACCTCACACTGAATCCTGTATTTTACACCACCACTCTCACTGGCCACACATACATTATCAGTAATGATTTGATCTGCTGAGAGTGGAAAAGGCAGAAGGGCGTCGTTCTTCTCATGCGCATGAACGTCTCCTTGCCTCCTTTAGGAACCGATCCAGGTTTCCTAAGCCCCCAGCCTGTTTTCCAATGCACAGTGATTTACAAGTGTCCCCGTTGCCTTACCCGTGGACTCTCTTTACCTCCTGTTATTTATTTGGGGGAAGCAGATTTTCCTTTTGAATGATGGGAAGGCATTTGCCTGACATGATGGGGATTTATGAGCTGTGGCTCGCAGCTCCTCCCTCCGGGCCCATGAAATCAGCGCAGTGAGGGGGTGAGGAGGGGAGGGCAGTGCTTGCAGGCAGAACCCAATGGACAGGAGATATTTATGTGTTCACCAACCTTTTAATATAGAAATAAGGAGAGTTACTGACATGTGGCAGAGGGAGCATGGAAGAAACAGCAAACTCAAACCCAGCACCACTCTCCTGCCTGCCCAGGGTGGGGAGCAGAGGATGGACAAGAGTTACCTGTCATTGCAAGAACCATTGCACAAGGATGATGGAAAATTTTCCCAGTTTCCTGCTTTTTTTTTTTTCCTCCATATCTTCTGCCCCAAGACCTTTGCTTGGAAAAACAGCTCAGATGGTCAGACCACAGCTCAGACCTGTGTGTTCCAATGCACTGTCAGAGGTGGTGCAGGAACATGGGGAGATGGGGTGATGTTTTCCTGTATGGAAGCTGCGCAAAGAAGAGACAGCAGTTTAGACTCAGTGATACCATTGCTCCTTGATATCTTAAAGGGGTTAGCATCAGGGTATGTGAGGATTCAAGGCCAAGCTGGATGTGGTTCCGAGCATCCAGACCTAGGTGAAGATGTCCCTGCTCATTGCAGGGGATTGGACTAAGTGACCTTTGAAGGTCCCTTCCAACCCGAACCGTTCTGAGAGCCTATGTTTGTCAGCTGCACTGTGGGCAGTGACTGTCAACTTGTGTGATTGTTAACTGGCATCATCACAGCACCTCTGAGAAGCACAGAAGGATCAGCCATGGTTCCCAGCAGCTCAACACAGAAGAGGAAGAGTGCTGTAAAGGGGGGATTATGCTGTCAAGAAGACTTGAAACAGAACAAAAAGTGTTATTTTAACTGTTGAGGGGGCTTGCTTGCATCTTGTCTTTGCTACTGGTTTCAGTGACAAATCATGAAGCATTTGTGTGCATGTGGATGTGTGTGTTCACAAATTGTTTGTGGATAGTCATTTGGCTTGTACCATTTCATGCTTTAATTGTAAAGGATGAGCATCTTATGGAAGCATATTTCAGCTTATGGGCCACCCTGAGGATACAGCTGCCTTGTAATTCACCATGTGTTACTGGTCAATGAAGTCTCATGGTATTTATTTTATCTCTGGAAACAAAACTTCGTTTTCCATGTCCCAGCATAAGAAGATTCTGGGTACTCACACTGAGATGCAAGGTTGATAGATTTGCTACCGTGTGAGGCCTTTTTTGTTGTCATTTAACTGAAAGCAGGCATACAGAGTTAGAAAAGTGCTGCTGTATTCCTCTGAAGAGGTCTCAGGTTTCCAAATCATCTGTCAGCCTTATTCTCTGGTGATGCGTACAAGAAGATATAGCAGATAAAGAGCAGGAAGATCAGGATTGTACTGTCCAAATACATCTCTGCATGCTCCTGGCCCTTCTCAAGGGTTAGGATCTGATATCCTTATAGTGCAAATAATTCTCCCACTGCTGTCCACCTGAAGGCGATGCTTCTTCGATGCTGAAGACTGACTGAGCCACTGCATGGCTGATGAAACCATGGGAGTTGGAACTGGATGAGCTTTAAGGTCCCTTCCAACCCAAACCACTCTGGGATTCTATGATTCAGTGTATTCCATTTGAAAATGATGCAGCTGTTTGTGTAAGTAGCAAGAAGGTTGAAGTCAAAATTGAACCCAGACCTCCACCAGCAGTAACCATCATCCTCTGCAATCACCATCTTCTTGCCTAGAAGGGCTGGACTTGACGATCCTTGAGGTCCCTTCCAAATGAGATTCCATGATTCTTAGCTCTTTTCCACACCCTTCCCACAAGTGTTCTCAAGGAGGTGGATGAAAGAGGCGCAGACACGGGTGAGCCAACCCACTGCTGGGAATTCCACACATCCCCTCCCACCATGTGTTGTATTTGGCTGACAGAAGCAGCAGTCACTTCTCAAAGCCCAATGTGTTCTCCTTAGGGATCTGCCATCCAGCTGCGCTCATCCCACCTCGCATGCCCTTGCCGCTCTGGCACGGCAGGCAAACAGAACCTTTTGACCACAGGCTTTGTGCTACAAAATCCCCACGAGAGGCCGAGGAGAAGATGCTTCCTGTGGCAGACAGTGCCCACATACAAAGGAGCAGCTCCCAACGCTGTACATCTCATTTATGTCCCTGTTCTCCCTCCTGGCAGAGTGATGGAGCGCCAGCTCCTCAGCAACGCTGCCCCTTGCATCCTCCCCTCCTACCCTGCTGTTCCCGACCCACCAGCTGTGTGCTGATCACACAAAGAGCTGCCCGAGCAGAGGGACCGGGAAGGAGGGTGGCACGTGGGGAGCCGAGGCGTGCACTTGGCACAGCACATCTGAAGCACGGCAGCTGTCGGGACCAACCCCTGCAATCTGTGGTGCTCACAGTGCCGCAGACAACAGCTCTGGGAAGGGAAGAAGGAAAACCCCAACATGGTACAAGTGAAGTTTATTTACCCAAGGTTCAGGGATGTGTTGTTAATGGTTCCTCCAAGACCCAGCACAGTCAGGAATGTGCCCCCTTCCTCTGCTGCACACTAGAGAAAAATGGGGAGTGAGGTGTCACAAATAGCTTCTGAGCACCACAGTAGCTGCCTGTCCCCCACTGCCCTCCCAAGCAAGGGTATGGGTAGAGTGCATGCAGGGACTGAGTCCAGAGGAGGCCATGGAGGTGCTGCGAGGGCTGGAGCAGCTCTGCTCTGGAGCCAGGCTGAGAGAGCTGGGCTGGGTCAGCCTGGAGAAGAGAAGGCTCCTGAAGGGGAGACCTTAGAGCAGCTCCAGTGCCTAAAGGGGCTACAGGAAACCTGGAGAGGGACTTTGGACAAGGGCCTGTAGGGACAGGCCAAGGGGAATGGCTTTAACCTGCCAGAGGGGAGACTGAGATGAGCTCTTAGGCAGAAGCTCTTCCCTGTGAGGGTGCTGAGGCGCTGGCACAGGGTGCCCAGAGAAGCTGTGGCTGCCCCATCCCTGGCAGGGTTCAAGGCCAGGTTGGACACAGGGGCTTGGAGCAACCTCTCACTCCTCATTGGATAAGCAACATTATAGATGATGATCTGAAGAGGGGTGTCTAAGGGAAAGCTGTACACAGGAAGATTGAACTGAGGAATTGGTCTCCCAAGGCCCCCAGTCCACTGGTCCTGTCCTGAATCTCATCTTCACCATGGAGCAGGTCTTCCCAGGGTAAAGATCTTGCATTCAGCCCATGCAGCAAAGCTGTTCTGCCTGTGGCCTGCCAATATCTTTTCCAGGGATAAATAAGTCTTTTTTGGAGTAATGTTTGCTTGGCTGAGACTGCCACCCAGGAGTTGTCCTTATCATCGTGGTTGTAGTTCCTGCCTGCCAAACAGGAACTGGATTTTAATCAACAATTTGTTTCCCTTCAGGGCATCAAGCAGTCCTGCTCAGTCTTTGGGATGTGACCAACACTTCCCTACCCTCCATTCATACAAATGAGCAGTGTTGTTGCTTAGTAGTGACTTCTAAGCGGTGATGAGGCTAAAAGTGGCCTTTTACACAATTTCCTTTGAAGATCGAGGAGGCAGGAGGGGAAAGCAATGCCAGTGTTAGGGAAGGCAAGGACTGAAGCCCTGTATGTGTGTGCCAGCTGCTGGGACTCTGGCTATTTGAATCCTCAGCTCTCACTGAAGAATATAGAGGGGAAATGGCAGTAATTACTGTTCAGTTGGGAGCTGAATTCTCTCACTCCTGCTTTTCTTTAGGTTTTGGGCACATTTCCCTGAAAATGGGTCTAGACTAATCTAGGAATATCACCATGGCACATGTAACAACACAATGCAAAGCAAGAACTTGCACAGAGCAATTCCTGCATAAATTCCCCTCTAAAATGCTTGTTTTCCTACATAAATTCCCTCTAAAATGCCTGTTTTGCAGGAACAAAACTCAAGGTGATTACTGCTCTTTTTCTGGAAGGACAGAAAGACAATTATGATTCTTTTCTGCAGCATCTTTGACAGCTGAAAGCTGACTTCCTATGGGGGACCTGGTCCTCACTCCTGTCTCAGCAACTAGCCAGGGTCTCTATTGAGCACACATATTTGGATGTAGATAACATTTCTGCCTCTTGCAGACATGGCTCTTATGGGTTGTTCTTGTGCAAAGGGTTTGGTGCTTTCACCATAGAATGCATCATGGGATCATGGAATGGTTTGAGTTGAAAGGGACCTTAAAGCTCATCCAGTTCCAACCTCCTGCCACAGGCAGGGACATCTTCCACTAGAGCAGGTTGCTCCAAGCCCCATCCAACCTGGCCCAATACCAGCCAGTAGTGGCTAATTCTTAGTCTTACTTTCAGCTTCCTGGTTTTAATCTGAACTTTTCTGTGTAACATAATGTTATGGAAAATCAGTTGTAATAGATGAGGTTCATTATTGTTCTTCAGGTCAAGCAATCAATGCAGTAATTTCCTTCCACTTTAATGCTGTTATTTGTCTGTGATCATTTCCAGTTGAGTTTGCATGAGAATCAAGTGGAAACTGCTCCTGGTCACATTTACCTGGAAAACTTTCCAAACTCTCCTCTAGAAAATCAGCTTTCTTCCAATGAGCTTTAATTAATGGTGATCATGACTCTGCCACTCTGAGGATTCCTTGTGTTCCAGAGATGTCACCAAAGGCACTCAGGGGATGGGGTAACTCACTGCGTGAGCTCACTATGGCCTTGGATTGCAGCCTGAGCACATTTCTGTTCACCTAAACCAGAACCAACCCCCTCTCCTTTATGAGCAGTCAGATCAGCCCTCAGTGATTAAGGGCACCCAGAACAGTGCCTGGAAAGCCAGACTCAAAACACTGCCAGCTTTCTTCCATAAATCCTGTTCCTTAACCAACACATCCATATATAATAGTTTAAATAAAGCAGGGCCAGATGCAGTCCAGAAACAGAAAGTGGCTTAAAAGTATGCCATTATTTAGGGCCTTCCATAAGACAACTTGCATGGCTTATATATTGGTGCAGGGGTCTGCAGCTCTTTAATTTTCCTGACAGGTTTATGCCCAGTTATCCCTTTGGAAGCTTCTTTTGATGCCTTTTCTGCACTGGGTGGTATAGCAAAAGCCATGCAGAACATCAGCACAGATCCCAGCCTTTTTAGACTGGGATGTGTCCTTCCCCATCATGTTGTTGTGTGGTTTGACACAAGCGGAGAAGATCTTATGTCCAACATATCCGAGGTTCTTAAGTCAGCAGGGACTGATTCAGGATATGCATCTGATACCATTTGGTTGTCCAGTATTTCACTGGGTCTCCAACCAGCAGACAGCAGGAAGAGGACAGATTTTGACCCAATTTCTTCAAATCATCCCAGGGATGTGCTGTGACAGCATCCAAAAGCAGCAGCACTTCATAAAGGCCATTGTTTGCTGAGATAGACTTGGCCTGGCATCCTCGTGCCTGTTAGAAAGAGCCTTCTGCATCTTGGGGACGGTGTCCAAAAGCAGAGGGACTGGTGGAGCAGAAAATTTGAGGCACACTCGGAAAAGCATGGAGTTGCCTTTGCTAACCAGGTTTCCCTTGTGCTTAGCAACAGCTCCAGTGGGCCCCTCGGAGTTTTCAGTAGTCGGGAGCCTTGTTCCTTGGCAGAAACATAATGTTGGCTGTTTAGCATGCTGCTGAACCTGGAATCTACAGCCAAGCCATGGCAAACGCTGGAGCCAAGTGAACAGCAGGCTTGGAAGGGGGTTGTTTTCCAGGGCTGTTTTCCTCTGCCATTTGCAAAAGGGCATCCTGCAGCCAGGCCATATGATTGAGGACTCTGCCTCGCCGTGGATGTGCTGCTTCAGTGCTCTGCATGTGCAGAAGCTGGCCCCACGCAGGACGGGTTGAGGTGACATAAGGTGACTGCTCAGCAGGTGGGTAAGAGGCTCATTAAAAGCCAGGAATGTGCAGGCCGAAGCATGCACAGCAAAGCCAGATGCTGCGTTTGCTGTTTCCCCAAAGTGCTGACCAGTGCACCCTGCACCTTCTGCAGCACTATTCTGTTCTTCTTACCGCATCACTATCACTGAACATCCACTCTGTTGTGGGCAGCTTTCATTTTTCATGGAGCTGTTGGTGGCTGTGCCTCATTTCAAGAGCACGTGTAGGAATCTCAGCTCATCCTGACCCTCATAATCACAGAATCGTAGTTTGGGTTGGAAGGGACCTTAAAGCTCCTCCAGCTCCGACCCCTGCCATGGGCAGGGACACCTTCCACTAGAGCAGCTTGCTCCAAGCCCCTGTGTCCAACCTGGCCTTGAGCACTGCCAGGGATGGGGCAGCCGCAGCTTCTCTGGGCACCCTGTGCCAGCGCCTCAGCACCCTCGTAGTAAATCATGATCCACAGCTCTCCTCTCTGGTCCTCTCCTCAGTAGTTTGGAAGAAAGGGGTAGCAGTCACAATAGATTTCTCCAAATGGCACGACATTTTCTGTGGAGAAATGATGAGCAGGACAACGATAGACTCATTTTCAGTGGTACTCTCAGCCAGGATTGGTATGGATGATGCCTATGGCAAGTTGAGCAGATTAATTTTTGCCTGTGACCTCTGCCAGGACTTTAATGCAAGGTCCAGTGCACTAAATGGTTGCCAAAGGAGTATCTGTGTGTGCGTGTGTGTGTAACCACATCAGTGCATGCGTTTAGGGAGAAGTGGGATGTGTACCAGGCACATCCCCTGCTTGTGGAGCAGCATTCCCCTCCTCCCCTCTCCCCAGCACCATTTCTCACTCAGCACTGTTCTCTGCTCCGTTATATCCCTATCACTGTGTGCTCCCACACCCCTTTCTCTTCCTGTCATTTCCAGCAGGCAACTGGGATCACTCGTACGAAGCTTTGTTGACCAAGGCAGGACTAAAATATAATTGACTGCAGCATAATGCATTCAAAACAAAAACCTGGGCTTCCTTTGCAGCTTGTGGAACAAAAAGCCAGGATGCAAACACTTTCGGGAAATTCTAGGCTGTGCCTCAATTGTCCTATTTTTGGTTTCAGCTTCATATAATGGGTTATTTTGAGATAAGAGTCAACCCCTCTGATAGAAGGAACCACATCCCAAGTGTCTGGATAGCACAGGGCGTCAAGACATTGTGATTCTCATCCAGGACATGACAACACATCCATAATGCTCCCTATTGCGGAGGAGGGTTTAAGCAGGGCTGAGCTTCAGAAGACTACCTGGGCAACTGGTGACACTGGTACCATCAGACTGTGTGGGGCCACTTCTTCATGGAGGTGTCACTCACACGTTTCCTCCTCACCCCTCCCTCTGTATGTCAGTCTGGTCACTACCCCTGGAGTAAACTCCATCTGACAGCTAACTTACAAGCTGACAGCATCACAGGTGACTCCAGGAGACCCACAGGTCACCCTTTTGCCCTTGTTAACATCTGTATTATGAGCATCACTAATGGCAACATGACAAGCTGGACATAGATGGATGCGAATAAACTCCCAGCAACAGTCACGGGAGAATTATTTGCATCATTATCTATTTCTTCATTACCTGCCAAAGATCAGGGTGTTTCTTTCTTTGACATGTGCTGCTGGTCAGTTTAGCAGATGCAGGTTTAATTCTCATCCTTTGTTGAAGAGGGGGAGAAGAGACACAGAAGGATCAGAAAGGCTTTGCCCTTGTTTATGGGAAGGCTTTAAAAGGTTGAAGGAAAGCTGAAGATCATCCCCAGCAGTGGTGTCAGTCTGTTTATAATCTGTGGACACAAGCAGCAGAAGCTTTCAAGCTAGAAACTAATCTTCCTCAAAAAGAGAAGACTTAGTGAAAACAGGTATTGGGGCAGCAAATGGTAAAGAAGAGCGCATGTAAAGTTCAGTGGGTGGATAGAAGTGCAGATGGTACCACTAAACACGTGCTTCCTATCAGTGTCCCAAGATACTGAAGGGAGAGGGAATAATACTGCCTAGGTGAGGGAATATTCCTTTAACTGAGGTGACAAAGGGACTTTTTTGGTCAATGTCAAGACCAGCTCATAGAGAGATCCATGGAAGAACATGCAGGGAGATGTTAGGGTTATCCTTGTGTTATTCTTGAGTCACCACCATCTATGAGACCTGCATCATCTGGAGGCCTCAAAACCAGAGATGAATGAAGAATGCTCTCCTCAGGGTCCTCACTGGATGGAGGGATATTCTACCACTTGTGAGGATGGGATGTGAGGTGAGGAAACAGTGTGAAGCACAAGCAGTACGTGAATGTGTGCTACCTGCATGGTAGACTTTTCATCCAGCCCGCTGGGGGCAAGAATTAGCTTGCAGAGTGGCAATGATATCAAACTCTACAGGCCAGAAGCTAGGGGAATATTGGGTAAAGCTACAATTAGGTCTCTTTTAACACAGAAGAATGCTAAACTGCAAGTCTAGAAGGAGCTGTTTCTGAAGATAAAGTGCAGGAGTAAGGTGAGGCTCCTTACTCACTCCTCAAAAGTCTATTTCAGCAATGAGAGTAGTCCACCTTTTGTACCCCATTGAGTCACTGGGCTCTGCAGGCTTTCAGCTATGCTGCCAGGCAGGGAGAGCATTGCTGGCTTTGATGAAATGGGCAGCTTCGTGCTGGAAGGCAGACAAAGGCCAGCAGTTCATTAGACACAGGCCAAAGAGCATCTGCAGAGGGACATATGCTGGAGTTTTACTTGGCCCTTAAGCAATATCAACTGCTGATGGATGTAGTAGGATACGTAGTGGGTAAAAGCTCCACAATCCAACCAAATTCCTGTGAAGCCATGCCATTTCTAATACCCCAGTGCCCTGTTTCTCTATAGAGGTAGCCAGAGACTGTTAATCCTCTAGTATATGTTAACTGAATCTGTCATAGTTTCCTTGGTCCTAAAGTCATCACTTCATTTTTAAGGCAACATGAGGAAGAAGTTCTTTACAGTGAGGGTGGTAAAACACTGACACAGGCTGCCCAAAGAGATGATGGATACCTCATCCCTGGAGACATCCAAGGCCAGGCTGGATGTGGTTTTGGGCAACCAGATCTAGTTGAAGATGTCCCTGCTCATTGCAGGCATTGCAGGGGGGTTGGACTAGATGAGCTTTGAAAGCGCATCCAACCCAAACCATTCTATGATGCTATGTCTAATACAGGTGGTGTTACCTTCCACCAAGCTGATGATTCCAGAGATCTTCCCAGAAACACCAAACTTGATTAGAAGCAAACTTGCCCAACTCCATCACCAAAAAGAAAATCCCATAGAACTAGATCCAGCAGGGAAATAATGCAGTTTGATACAAAGACATATTTTTGTGAAGTCAGACCACCTGTGCAGGTTGTTTTAAGCATTTCCCTATAGCAGATCTCATCCTTTTGTATGATTTTCTTATTTAAGAAGCCCCAAAAGTCACCAAACCTCAAAAGCCAAAGTACTGAGATTACACAGAGGAAGGGGTTGGAGAATTTCAGAGTAAAGTAGCAAACTCCTTATGAGTCATTCCGTGTTTTCCCAAAGGACCTCAGGATTTTCTCCATTTAGATTTATGAAAGGACAGCATATTGATTAGGTAAGTGCCATCTGAAGTTTAATAATATATACAAGAAGTAAATGGAGTTGCGGAGGGATTGAACTGGGCTATTAAATGGAGAGTGGCATCCCTGTTAATTCATTCAAGGTATATGGGAAGTGTAAGGTATTCCACTTAACATTTCATAGGCTGCTTGTAGCGTGTTAGTTATGAACCAGCATTTGTCATTTTCTTTTTAGCAATGAAATGATATCTCATTCCCTTGCCAGGCTGGAGCTGTCTTCTTTAATAGCTTTCAACGTCTAGGTACAAAAGGTAAAGAGGTGCTTCTTTTGTTACCTTATTTTTCCCATTTTTTTCCCTCTTTCTCCCTTCCCTTTCCTTTTTCTCATTCCTTCTCTCTACCAATTCAAAAGCATTTTGCAGCCTTTTTCACCCACCATTCAGTTAAATAACCACTAGCTAGATATATCTTGCTTAACCACAACAACTGGCCTGGTACCAGATGAGCTTGATATTTATTTAACAAACAGCGCTGTCTTCATAGATCTAAATTAGAGCCTTATTTGAAATACTTAAAGTGTACCCATTACTGTTTGCCCTCAGTGAAAATCCAAGTTCTGGTTACGTCCCTGCTCACTAGGATTAGAACTGTCACAATATTTATTTAACAGGAGGAGGCATGCTAAGCCATGCTGCAAACATTGCTGTGCCAATATGAAGAGGAACTTACTGCTTTTTACAGTGTTTCTTTCCCTGTATATTCCCATTCTCCGTGTGTCCCCTCCACGCCTTCCCTCTTTGCCTACCACTGATGCTCTCATCCCTTATGCCCTCTCCCACATCTGGCATTTCTGTTGCCCTAAAAGTGAATCTGATGGAAAATTGGGTTTGAGAAAGGGCTGTGAAATCTGGGACTGGTGCTGATGGAAGGGAGGGCAGTGATGCATGGCCTGTCCCATCCTCTCCCTGTGTCCCCTCTATCCCAAACTGCACTGATCAGGGATGGGGACAGGGAAGGGCACAGATTCCTGTCCTCTTGGCTCCTTATCCTCCTGTATCATGCATGCATGGTGCCCCACAGAACCCCTCCAGCTGGGAGAGGGGTGCCCCATAGCATAGTCCACATCATCCCTCACTACAGCAAGGCCAGGTTCACTTTGGATCTTTCCCCATCTCATGGAAAAAAGCCCAACTCTGAGCGAGTAGTTTTCTTCTGTTTCACTGGCAATGCAGATTCCCATTCCCCACAGGGAATGTGTAAGTAAATACCCTCGGTACAAGCACTAGGATGACCCAGTCATTTCCGCTTCTATTTGAGATACAATGCACAGATCCTTCCCTCTGCTCTGGGAAGCTTGCTGAATCCCCTGGAGCTAGGGAAAGAGGGAGAGGTGGCTTCATATCTTCAACCCTCTAAAGACAGCAGTGCAAGGGAAGGAAAAGTAGCAGTGGAAAGGTAGGAAGAAGCCTGTGCTAAGCGTTATACATGTATTTTATGCTGATAATTATGAAAGAACAAAGTTGCTATCTCAGGAAGTTCATATTTTTAGCCTGATTTCCTTGGCAGTCATTCTGCCTGTCAGTTCCCCTCTAATAACTTTTGAACCACTTGGCCAATTTCCATCAGACTTGACAGGCAGCTGAAATTCTACATGGTACCAGGTTCCTGCAGGCTTCACTGGTGCTGGTGCCCACAGTGAGCATAGACACCACAGTCCCCAGTGAAGGGGGCACCCCATAAGGGTTCAGCTCTTGCAGGTGCAATAGACACCATAGGCACAAAGAAAACCTCTGTGCAGGATGTTAGAACCATCACAGTTACAGTCATATTCCTGAAAACTGGGTCTCCACAAAGGAAAGACAAGGAGAGGGTAGGGCAGGGGAAGAGGAGGGAGAGTGTTTGCCAGGTATCCTTTGGGACAGACACATTGCAGTGCAAAAGGAAGGAGAGCTCCAGGCAACACTCCAGGCCCTTGAGGAAGGGTGGAAAACTCAGGGGGAAGTATGGCAAACACTGCAGCATCACAGAAATTCGGGATGGAGGAAGCAGTGTCATTGAGTCTACTATGAGTGTAATGCAGAAAGCAAATCCAGCTGCTTGCAGCTAACCCATCCCTGTCTCTGGGTGAGGAACGCTCCTTTCAAGGGCTGAATTCCAGAGCCGACAGACTTGTAACAGTCAATTATTGTTACAGCTACAGATGGAGAAACCTGATAAAATCAGTCCTGTATGGACAAGGGATTGAAATGGAGCTTGGGCAGGGATTATAGCCAGAGAGTAGTGGCCATAAATACAGCAAAACCAAAGGACTCTTAAGACACATGCGTAGCTCAGCATAGCACCAACTGCCGTGTGTCCCAGTTCATACCTCACCATTCATGGGCATGCAAGGAAGGGCTGCACTGCTCAGACCCGGAGTCTGCATGAAGAAAGCCCCATTCCTTTTAATGCTACAGCTTTCAGGAATACTGGTGGGTTATTTTCCCAAGGCCAACCAAAAGAAGCATCTGTGCCTATTGAGATGTTCCCATGAGGTTGTGCTAAGTCCGTGTTAAGGTTAACTGTGTCTGCATCTTCATCAACAACGCGACATAGCTTGCACCAATTTGATTTTACCCTGTCTGGGAGTTGAAAGCAATTTATAAGTTTCAAAGAGCACAGTCTGGCTGGGCTCCAAACCCAGGAGTGCAGCGCTGAAAAGAGAATTGCTCAAGACTTTTATGTCTGGCATATGGTGTGCCAGTTTCCTTTCTAATCTGGGTAATGAAGGTCACTACGAAGCGCTGACTTGGTCTTGTTGGCCAAGATGTTCGATGACCTCCTCGCACACAAGTGGGGTTTTCAACCCCTGACCAACGTGATCTAGGAAGGGGAAATCTCATCACTCACTTTGCTGACAGCTTGGAAATGCATGTTTCATTCCTCATTTCTGACTGCCTTTTTCTGAAGAGGGAGACCAAAGTCACGGCTGAGTTGCAGCAATGGAAGGTTTCTCCAAGCTACGCCACGGGGGGCTATTCTGTAGTGCACCTGGTGGATCCCACTGGCATCTGTGGCTAATTGAGAAGATAAATCCATTTTGCTGGAGTGGTTTAGATTTCCAAAAGTCCTTCAGCCTATTCCAGCTGAGCTGATTAGAGTCCAGCTCACTGGGAGTCATTACTGTCAATCCCACCAGCTGGCCTGGATTTTGCAAGGAGAAAGAAACAAGGAAAAAAACACATTAAAAATGAATAAATCTGTATTTCAGGACTGTATGCAAACTGATTTCTCCCCAAAGGGGGTCCCCTTCCTAACACGGTTCCCCCTTTGTGATGCCCCCGTATGGCCTGGCTCACTGGTGGATCTTCTTCAGACAGAGTAGAAGCATTTCAAGAGTTAAGTGTCAGCATCAGTGAAATTAAGGGTGGTTTGGATGCAGATGAGATAAGGGCACATAGAGCCTCTGGATATAGACACATGCAGAGGTAATGAATTCAATATCTAGCGCGAGATCTAAATTCTTGCATTCAGCCAAGTTATATTTATCACAGACTCTTAGAGCACACTCATAGCTGGAGCATGATTGGGAGTGCAGTTCATTCCGGTTACCTCAGACTATTTAGCAGCTGGATTTGCCATGGGTTTGGCTCCTCTGCCAGTGCCAGGATTTTTGAGCATCTCTGTCATTTCTATTGCAGACAGGAGGGAAGGGTGACCATCTTTGGAGATGGCCGTGCCAGGCTGGGAGCTTGTGTTTGGATAACCCTCCCCCTCCATCTCCTTGCGGAGAGTTATTGGGTTGTTCATGGTTGTAATCGCTCGCACAGGCATGAAAGAGCAGGGAAAATCCCTGGGGAAAATGGGATGAGCTGGGAGGTGGTTTTAATTTTGACATCCTAGGAAAGAAAACTGAGGGCTCTGTGCAAGGATAAGAAGGAGTATGGGGAAAAGGACAGAGAACAAGGGTACAATACCAATTTAAACACTACTTAGATCCATCTCCTTGTGGTGCTGTGTGCTCCTCCACCTCTATTCTTTCTAAGTCTAACATTTGTTTCCAAGTCTATTGGATGCCAGCACAAGACCCATTCCACTCCAGCATCAGTTTACATTATCCTTGCCTCCACCTCAGACCCCTCCTCCTAGTCCAGCAGAGGCTTTACCAGCCCCATTGCAGGAGATGAGCCTCTGTCAAACCCAGAGAAAGGGTCAGGAGTTTTTGTCCCTCCATTTCCCTTTTTCTCTTGTTTTTATAGGAGTTTATTCAAGCCCAGAGAAAGAGCTTAGGCCCTAGCTCGTGGAGAGCTCTGATGTATGCAAATCCTCCCTGGGCTCCCATGGCCCTCTTTTTTTCCCCCTTCTTTCCTTTTAATTCTAGATTTGAAAATCAAATGCGAGCTGGCTGCACGGAGCTCTCTCATGTGTGCAGCTTCCAATTGTGGCAAATTGGAACTGTCGATGCAAGCAGCTCCGATTTATTTATATATTTAAGGGGAAGGAGGGAGGAGGGGGAAGGGGAGATGCTCTGGAAAGGAAAAAGAACAGATCCAAGCAAAAAGGGATTTGAATCTCAAACACCGCTCCCCGGCCCGTATGATCCAAATCCCTCCAGCCTGGTCCGCAGCTGCCTCTTGCCTAGTTAAAAACAACAGGCAGGAGATCAAACCCCATGGTTTTTCCCTACACAACAGTAAGAGTTGTGGAGTTTTGCAGCTGCCATTAACCAACCAGAGTCTAACACCGAGACTGATGCGATTAATACTCGGTGCTTCGAAACATTAACGTAGCTGTTTGTATAAATTAGTAACCTTGAGCCCAGGCAGTGGCATTATTACAGCGTTACTGATTAAATCCCAATAAGCTTAGTTTGCAGGAGTATTCATTATGAAGCTGACATAGTGATCCTGGAGATCTGCTTGGCCTATTATCAGTCCTTACCCCATCAGTAATGAACCAGACAGGCAATATGAAAACCAAAGCCACTGCTCCAATAGTGCTGCTTCCATGTCCCAGGAAGAAGGGCCACCATTCCAGCATCAGCATCCTCCATCAAAGCAGCCATACAGTGTGCTCAGCGTTTGACGCTGTGGGGACATGTGTGGGGTGGCTGGCTTCTGCCACCTCTACAGCCCTGAATCCTCAGGAGCAAAAGTTCCTCTTTTCTATGGCTAACAAAGACATTTGGGGCCTCTTTTGTGAGAGCAAGAGAGTGAACATGCCTTTGTCACCTCCAGTGGACACTGATTTGAGTGGATTAGAGAACATGCCTTAAGGATTTTCTTATGGCTGGGCAGAGTTAGTGTAGGGAAGGTTTTGATAAGTCTGTTGTGGGCACCTCTGTGATAATTCCTAAAGGGCTTTTCATGTAGAGCACAGAAGGGGCAGTGGGACAAAGCCACCATCTCAGGAAGGCGCCCATCACAGGCAAATGGTGCTGTGACCAAGGACAGGGGTGTCAGCAGCAGCAAGGGTGGAACAGAAACCCAGGGGTGCAAATGGAGCTGTCACAGTGGGTGCGTTCCCCACTGAACACAACGTCTTGCCCCACCATTGGGGCTGAGGAAAGGAGGTTTGTAGTGGGAGGCTGAAGAGAAGTAGTCCAAGTCGGTCTGAAGCTGCCATTCTTTAGCATGGCAGTAAGAGACAAATCAGGGACATCTGCAGGGCTGCCTCAGCCTCTGCTTTAGATAGGAGATGATGGGTTGACCCAGAGCAAGAGGTTTGGCTCGGGGAACCCTAAAAGCTGTCCCTTTCAGACTTGTTTGGTGCAGGCAGACATGTAGCAGTGGTACTCCCTCCTGTGTTACTGCAGTTCTGCATAGCCAGAGCTTCTTTGGGCAAAGAGCCCATAAAGCAGAACAAGCGTCCACTCAGTGACAGCCTATGCGTGTTTCATTAAAGAGAGCAAATGACTGATGGGTGTCAGTTCAGTCTGCACCTGCCTCTCCTTTCCTGATGGACCTAAAATGTTAAGCATGTCACAGAAATGCAAGGAGCTGTCTTGTACACGTTGTCCACAGCAGCAATCCAGAGCTACAGAGCAGACAGTGTTTGGGAGAGGGAGGGCAGATCCTGTACTCTGACTCAGAGCCAGCATCTGAACTTCTGCCCACATCAGGGAGCCTCCTGTGGAAAACAAAGCAAAATGATCATCCAAGCTTGGAATGGTGGAAGATGATCATGGAAAGATGTGGTACCATGGCAAGCTGCTCAGCTGCTAGAACTGGGGGAGAAAAAAGGCCTCACTGAGCCTCTGCATCAGTTAAAGGTCCTGAGCAGTTGGGGATCACATCCATCTATGATGATGTGGCAGATACCAGCCCTCACTGCCAGCTGCCAGATTTCTCCTGCATCTCAAGGGGGGCTTTTTGCTTCCTTTGAAGATGTGCAGAGGGATGCTGCAGGTTGTGTTTCCACCCCAAACTGCTTCCTGCATGGTGCTTGGTGTCCAAAGCTTCTCTGTGCTCAGATCTTGCTGGCAGCTCCCCCTATTCCTAGTCTGAAAACACTGACCTGCAGCATCAACAGCAAAAGAACCCCTTGGTCTATCCGAAACAGAATATGAAGAAAATGTGATATCTAAACTGAACAGCACCAAGCTCCCAGGACAGGCTGCAGGATCCCTCCACTTTTTAGGGAAGTAGGCTCAGGGGTGGCAGGGATGTAGATGTAGGTAGGGAGATGATGCTCAGGGCACAGCACTGCCTGCCATAAATGCTTCTCAGGAGCCCCCTGCAAGCTCACACCAGCTGAGGAGCTGCACCTTTGTATGCCCTATGACAGGACTCCTGCAGCATCAACCTCTCATCCAGGGATGGTTTGCAGGGATTAGGAAGGGAAGGATGGATGCACTCCTAGCGTAGGTCCTGACTGTGAGGCTTACATTCCTGTTGCATAGGTCAGCAGATGGCACTGCTACATTTAGACTTAAAGGGCTTTTTTTCACTTCTTATCACACGAATGTGTTTTTAGTTGTAGGAGGAATGCTGCATTGCTGTTATTGCCTTCTCATTGCTGGTTGACTGCTGAACCTCCACTGCTCCCCTGGCTGCTTACAGCCTCCTGAGCACTGGGTGATGGTGGGACAGTTTGGAAGTGGGGACTCACTGAAGGTTGGATTTAACCAAATCTGTTCCAGGGCATGCAGAAAGACACTTAGATGATATCCAGTTTCTACAATGCAGGTTTCTGTTTCAGAATTGACACTAAGTAAAGACGATGGCAGTATCTGCAGTGTGTCAGGATGTTGAGGTGATGCCCAGGAAGAGCTGGCTCGGTTCCCCATAGCCCTGCGTCTGCTCTCTCCTTAAGGAGAAGCTTAAGGAACAATAAGTACATGAGACATTTCCCCTCGATAGTCCCCAGCCATTTTCACCCCAGGGTTATCCTGAGCCAGATGTGATCTCTCTTCTGTTCCCTGAGCCATTTCCTCCTGAAGCCCACCTATCTGATAGCACAACATCCCTTAACAAGGAGCTTCCCTGCCAAACAACCTGTTGCATGAAGAGCAACCCTCTTGTTTGCTTTGAGGCTGACTCCTGTGAGCTTCACTTGATGGTCTTGAGCATATTTAGTGTTGGAAGGAGTGACTGACCACTCCTTCCTCTTCATACCCCTGTATCATTCCCCTGTATCATTCCACACCACTTGCTGCAGAAGCCAGAACACGTGAAGGGGAGAGGGATGAGAAGCAGACAAGCTGAGACAGTAGGAGAAGCAGCACAAAAGGAGGGATGACAAGGTGGTCTCAGCTCTCTACAGCCATCTCTGTCCTATTCCAGTGATGGGGTGGTGGACAGGGAGTCAGATCAGGCAGGGGGTGGTCCTAGTTGAGACAGCGCTCCTCACTGTAATCCATATGGAAGGATAAGAAGCCACTTTGCTGCAAGGGTTGCCAGGCCAGCCTGCAGCGTGGCCAAGAGCCAGAGCTGCTCAAAACGTGAGGAGATGCCTGAAGACATTGGCAGGCATTTTAAAGGCTGAGAGCAAAGAAGAGCAGGAATCCCAGGGGCGGGGGGGGGGACATAAAACACATTTAGGCTTAATTTGGATGGGAAGGTGAGGAGCCCCTGGAGGGATACCTGCTCCGGCAACCCTCAAACCAGGGCTAAAATCCAGAAGAGGCAGCTGCTTATCTATGGCTGTTGGAGCCCAAGGAAGTTATAAGTAGCTACCAATGAGCACAAAAAGCCCTTGAGGGGACAGGGACACTGGAAAGCTGCACTGGGAAGGAAGCCTCAGCCTCTCAATAAAATCTGTGCTCTTTCCACTTTATGGTCAAGGAGCTGTTTTTGCCCCAGGGAGCAGGGAGGGCCAGCAGCAATGCGGGAGCTGGTGCAGGAGGTTGGGCACGTTTAGAAGGCAAAGTACAAAGCTTTTCAGCGAGCCCATTGCAGCACTGTGAGGTGCCCTGTGATGGGATCACTGTGATGGGATCTGTGTGGTCACAGCACCCAGCGTGGCAGCAGCATCCTTGTGGCTATAATAAATGGTAGCTGAGCCCATCTCCCACGTGCTATGGAGACCCAAGGGATGAGAGTACAAACTGGTCCTGTGATTCCCAAAGGAATTACTCTGGGCGAAGCTATTCAAGGGCTTTTGCTGTGTGCTTCTGGCAAGCAGAGTGAATGCCTGGGTGCTGCCATAAGCTGCATGGATGCCTGCTCAAGGGCAGGGGGCTGCAGCATCCCAGGGAGATGCTGCTGTGCTCAGAAAGCTGGGAAGGATTTAAATGAGCAGAGAGAGGTCTTGCAGAGAGCGTGAGAAAACACATCTCCAGACATCAGAGGGTGAAGAGAAGGATGGTTTGGTCCCCCCAGGGCAAAGGCAGCTCACTGGGTGCATGGGAAGAGTCTCTCTCTCATAGGACTACATTTAAACAGCTCTGTCATGTCACTGCCACATCGGGTGCCTGAGACCTCACAGCCCCATGGAGCGAATACCCAGCACTGCCTTGGAGCATCTGCAGCTCCCTTCGGACCATCAAACACCATGACAGGCATAAAGTGCCAGCAGCAAAGGGACGCCCTGCAGCCCCTTGGATGGAAGTAGTCTGCATACCTAAGCACATCCAAAGCTCCCCCGATTCCTCTGAAGATCCTTGCTCACCCTCTTGCATCACCCTCCTGTTTTAGTTTGCAGACTATAGGAACAGGAAGGAGCACAGGAGACAAAGGGTTTCATCAGGCTGAGTTGAAAGCAGCAGCAGCCGCTGTAGCAGCAGGCAGGGCCCATCCAGATATGACTTCACCAAGCTGCTCGTCCTCATCGTGCATTCTGATCCCTGGCAAAAGCCCTGCCAAGCCAGAGTGTTCTCTGAAGAGGCCAGAGCGTCCAACCCGCAGGAGGAACCCACCAGCATCACTGCATCATAGATGCTCTTCTTGTGCTCGTTGTAACTGGGGGAGAGGAGGCTGAACAGAGGAGTCAGGGCTGGGTTTAAGCACCGTGGGCACATCTTTGAAAGCACAAGGTGGTCATAAAAGCACACACTGTGTTTTCATAGGTGATTAGAGGCATGAATCAGGCTGGGGAAGGAGGGAAGGCAGGGGCTATGATAATAAATGAAAAGATGCAGAGAGAAGCATTGCTTTGTAGAAACAGCCTCAGAGTACCTGGAAAGCAGAGCTGGATTTATTCCTTGCAAGGGGGTTTTATAAGAAACAAGGTGTTGCTTTGCTCTGCTTTGTTTTCCCTGGAGATGGGATTCAGATGTGATGCTTGAATCCAGATTTCACCATTTTGGGTGGATCCTTATTGGATCCTGGATCCTCATTGCTCAGATATGAACTCACAGTTTGGTGGGGGCGTGTGATTTGGTACCAGCCCCTACATACAGGAAGTGTGGAGGTTCGCAAACACAGCCCAAAACCCCACAAAGCAAACAGGCTTAATGTTGCCACAGATCTAAGCTCATCTTGGACCCTAGGACATTGGAAACAGAGTGTAAAGGAGCTCTAGTGTGGCTTTCACAGAAGATGGAGATGGTGAAGGCGATGTCAAAAGCAATTGGGAACTGGAGGCCAGTTCTCTAGAAAGAACACAAAAAGAGGATTTGGAGGTTTGAGGCTTGAATGTTTGAGCCCTATCACAACAAGTATGCTCATGCTGCAGGGTCTGTCCTCCCAGTCCTGACCCCCCACTTATCCATCACCTTTTAGGGTCCCCAGTGCTGGTTTCCTCCTTGCTCACGTACACACCTTTGCAAACTGAGCTTCCTGGGGAACGCTGGGGCCCACAGGTTGGATAATCCCAGGGTGGAAACACCAATCCTCTGCCCAGGCAAGCTGCAATGCCCCACAGCACAGTGCGTGATCAAAAGACTCCTGAAATAGGGCTGGAGAGGAGACAGGCATTGGCAAAGCCAGGGGTAAGCTGGTGTTGACTGAAGTTTCCCAAACCTCCACCCAGACTTCAAGCTTCATCTCAAAATGCGGATTCCAAGACATCTGGTTATGGTGTGTATTCCTTCCTCCTCGTGCCCTGTCGCCATGCAGCTGCTCTGCATCTTCTGCTTTCCTGCATTCCTCAGTTGGGCTTCCAACAGCAATAATGTCTTTTGTTATTATATTAACAGAGTAATTATATGTTATTATATTAACAATAATGTGAATGTGAGGTCTTCTTGTCCAGAGGGTTGGCAACGGTGGAAGTGGTCAACCTGAAGGAAGCATAAATGAGTCAAAGCTTGGGAAAGATATGACACCACCTTAGACATAAAGACAGAAGGATGAGAGGGGAGCAGGGAGGGACAACAGGGCAGGAAGTGAGTAACTAAAACAGGAGGTGGTTCACTGGCTGGTGGGGAAAGGTGATGGTACAGCTCTGGTCAGTAGAAAAAGCAGGTTAGTGGGAAAGAGGCAAGGAGAAAGCATCAGGGTTTGGGATCTTCTTCCTCCTGATAGCAAAGTTCCTGTAAGTATGGTGTTAATAATATGATGCTAAACTGGATGCTTTCACCACTCTAACCCGCTCTGGTTGTCCCTTTAGCTGCATCTTGCCTCACCCCAGCAGCCCTGTGCCACCCTCCTTGCAGCAAATCAATCCATGCGGCTGCCCCGAGGCGAGAGGCAGAACAGGAGGGCAAAGGGAGAGGGATGATTTCAGCTTTTCCTCAAGGCAGGACAAGTGCTTCCTGTTAATATGCAGAATGCTGTGTATCTCAATTACACACCTCCCACAGGGGCCTATTACAGCTACCCTGGGCAGCCAACATGTGTCAACAGAGCAAACATCGAAGGCTACCCCAGCCTCCTCCAAAAATAAAAAGCAAGGAAAGCAGGACATGATCCTGTCAGCAGCTGCTTCCTTTATCCCCTGCTCTTCCCCATGTGGGTTTCAGGTTTAGCTGCCAAGCCTCTGCCTTATCGTTTTACCACGGACTTGCAAGCCCCCGTCTCTCCTCTACATGGTGGAAATTGGGGAATTAGCATTGCTCCATCACAGCTTATACAAGTTCGTCTCAAAATTCAGTGTTGTTTTCTTTAATAGGAAAGATTAGAAGGGAGAAAAAATGCCTTCCCAGCACTAGAATGGTATTTGGAATGCTGATTCCTCCCCAGTGCACATATTATTCCCAAAGCCAGGTAGGAAAAGAAGGAGGAAAGATAAAATCCATCCTTAAAGAGCAATAAATCTTACCCTCGACAGAGATATGTACCCCAAAATAGGTGCATAATCCAAACAGTCTAAAGGGTCTGTGCTTTTGTTATTGAGTTCCACTTAAAGATGCTCAGAATTAGCCATGGTGGAGAACACAAACCCAGAGAAGGATCAGCTGGCAAAGCGGGTGCTGGAATTGGTGACCCACTTCACACTTATAAAACCCCTTTTCACTCCTTCCTTTTCTCCTGTTCGTTACTATCTGTCCCCATGGACCTCTGTGGGATACCACCAGGGTACTCAGTGAACTGATGTTTCTAGCAGAGCTTCACACCTATTCAAGAGATGAAAAGAAGTATTTTGAATGAACAAATCGTGGGGGGAAAGGGCAAATCTGATCCTAGTAAATCCTTGATTGTACTTACTGGGAGCTGCTCACACAGCACTGCCAAGATAACCCCATTTGAGCCCGGATGAAACTTAAACATAGAGCTGTGGCTGACACCCTTCTAGTGGCGAGAAGGTCAGTGTGGAAAGGATGCTGTGACAGAGGAGCTGGGCAGTTGTGTATCTTCTCTGTTTTAATCTTGATCTCCTGTGACTGAGCAATGGAGAAAACCATTCAGAATCACTGCAAATAAGTGAACACATTCTGAAGTTCCCAAAAAAGGGCCTGGTTGCAGAGCAGCTCATTGACTTTATGTGGCCCAAAAATAGCTCCTGTCTTCCTAGATGTTTTCTTGACATATTATCCTCCATATATTATTCCACCCTCTCAGAACTATCTTGCTCGTCTTTTCACTGTTTGCTGTTATATCTTTCCATTATCTGAGAACATTGTATTGTTGCCATTAGACTGATGCTTATCCACTCTTCGCCTTCCTTTTTATCTTACCTATCCCGACTGCATTTCCTACCAAGCAGGAAAATGTATGTTGGTAGGAAGGAATTCTTGCTGCCTGTTATATTTTGTACTTTTTGGTTGCTGGTTCTGTTGGACAGAAAGTGTCTTTTCTGTTATGTGCCACACAGAGGGCTCAGGAAGGCAAAAGAAGTGAGCTTCCCTTTAGTTTAAAGCCCAAGGGTCAGATTTAGGCTATTCAGTACCTAGCACTTCTGAGGTGGTTTCATATCTCTCTCATGATGTAAATCCTAAATCAAAGCATTGAACTCTTTTGAAAATCTGATTTATTCAAAGTATCTGATGGAAAGGCAGAAAAAAGGAGCTCTAGGTTTGACAGGCTGTGGAAGAAGAAGAAACAGGGTGAGTTTACTCTGCCATATTACAGCAGTGGGGTACCCTGCAATCACGTGGGTCAGGAACGCAGCAGGACTCAGGCTTGCCCTTGGATGCTTATTGAACATCACAAAGGAAACTGTATTATGCCACCCATAGGCACCCATAGCTCCTAAAGGGATATGAAGGTGTCCCCAGAAGTGTATGTCATGAGATGCCACCTCCTGTTGCTCACCTTGATTGCCACCAGGTTGGTTCATCATCAACCTCCATGTCTATAAGCACTAATGACCTTCACAATATAACAGACGCAGCCACCAGGGCTTCAGCCCTGTGTCAGCCTTGGGCAGCTCAGAGAATGGTTTCTAGCCTGAAGATGTTACAAAGGCCTTTCATGAGACTGCTGACAGTGCTTGCATTACCTCCAATCTCATTATTTCCTCCACCAATTTCCTCATCCTTGTATGAATTAGAGTGAATTACAGTATTCAGTTGGAATAATGTATAGCCACGAATGGCTTCACATCAGTCAGAAAGGGTGCGTTTATTCATGAGCACTTGAGTGTTTATTTCAAGAATATTAGTGGGGATAAATGAGCTTCAGAGATACCAGTGCTGTTAAGTAGCTGGGAGTATTCCTCCTGGAAGTGTACTTGAAGATCTTTTGAACAGCTTCTATTTATTACTCGTACAATGGATTAGCTGAGCACTTCCACATGCCTCCATATATTTGTTGAATAAAAAGGGATTCTTGCCTTGTCGCATGTCCCTCCCCTCCATCCCAGCAGCAGGAACAAGGCTGAGCAACATGGATGACCACCTGTACAGCATGAGTAGTAACTCAGAAATAGCTCTTACTCATTGCAAGCCATTTGTGGATGCAGCAGCATTTAAATTTGGCTGCAGTGACTATAGTTTGAACAGTTGCGAAACTGCAAGTAATCAACACTTTAATAAAACCCATGATCTGCTTGCAGATAGTCTGGCAGGGAGAAAGCTGCTAAAGGAGCTTAAATCATTTGCAGAAATCATTTTCAGTGGATAATTTGACCAGCTCCAACACGATGGCATTCATGTGCAAAAGCTCTGAATAAAACCCTTTATGAATGGCCAACTCCTGCAGAACATGACTACAGAAGATTTCTTATTGCTGTGGATCAGAGCTGCTTTATACGCTCATAAAGTCGAGACAGTATCTTTAGAAGACACCTGCACGCAGAAATAATCTGTGCAAACCACTGAGCTTTTCCAGTGCCATGAAAGCATCTGGCTTTGCAGGGCTGCAGCAATGGGTACCCGGGGTCTCCAAGTTTCAAGCACGCACTTGAGGTGCGTTATCTCTCAATTTACTGAGTTAGACCCTGCCTGAAGTCTGTGGAGTTACAGGAGGCTACACACAGCAGAGACTCTTCTCCAAAATACTTAGCTAATAGTTTACAGGGGGACTCGATAATTTAAGAGGATTAGGAGCTGGCAATGAAGCCTCGCAGCTATGCACGGCTTGTTTAGTTCCACTCCAAATTCACAATTATCTGATGGTTGTTTGGTGGCTGAGGTGAAGGGAATTACCACCTTCAGCCTGTTCTGGAGGAGACTGCTGTGTCCTTATCACAGGCATCGCATCACCGGCACAAACAGCTTGGCAGTGTAGCTGCTGGGAAAAATAAATCCTTCAAGGAATGACAGCTTGAGCAAGGAGCTTTCCACTAAGGATGCACCTGCAAGAGCTGAGAGTGAGACAGTCTGGTGGTGGGGCCCCAGTGGGATGTCCCCACAAACACCCTTTGGTGCTGATAGCTGTTAGGGTCACATTGGAAATATGGAGATAGAATTTCTACAGGGCCTGTAGGGACAGGACAAGAGGAATGGCTTTAACCTGCCCGAGGGGAGACTGAGATGAGCTCTTAGGCAGAAGCTCTTCCCTGTGAGGGTGCTGAGGCGCTGGCACAGGGTGCCCAGAGAAGCTGTGGCTGCCCCATCCCTGGCAATGTTCAAGGCCAGGTTGGACACAGGGGCTTGGAGCAAGCTGCTCTAGTGGAAGGGGTCCCTGCCCGTGGCAGGGGTTGGAGCTGGATGAGCTTTAAGCTCTCTTCAACCCAAACCATTGTGTGATTCTGTGATTCCTACAACATTTACTGTCCCAGAGCTTATTCCCATGTTGGAGCTGTCACCTAGACCAAGAGCTGGGGGAAAGCGGCAAATCCTTCTGATGGATGCAGGGAGCATCAGGAAGAATGAAAGGAAAACAAATGCAGTGTTTCTTCCTCCAGGAAATAAAGATCTGCATTTCAGGCAACCAGCCAAGCTGGTGTTTAATGAATAGGCAGTACAGGAGGAGGAGTGTTCCTCTGCTTCTGGGTACATCAGAGAGGTCAGTAGTGCAATGAGGGGTGTAAGTCAGCATGGTGCACACCGTGCTGGTGTGCCAGTGCTCAGAAACACCCACAAGTGTGGGTCCATGCTTTTACACTTGGAAAGGGCATTGGTAAAGGGTGCCCGGACCTGGCCTTTACACACATGAAAGTTGGTCTGGGACAGCAAAGGGTCTGTAGAGAGGGTTAGAGAGGGAACAGCGGCACCAAGATGACAGCAGCAGGGCGCATCAGCTGAGCCCCAAGTAGCATCCTAGTTGCTGTGTGGATAGCCCCACTGGGACTCTCTGGTTTTATTTCTGCTGCTGAAGAGCCACTGAATCTTTTCATTTTCCTTCCTGCTGAAGAAGAGGAAAAAATCAAACCAAATGGCTTCTTTGGAGGCATTCACACCCACAGACTGGCAAAGTTGTATTAAAAAGACAAGGAAAGGAAAATCCAATAAAGGGAAAATAAAAATCCATTAAATTTCCATCATTTTTTACACATGGAGCTTATTTGCAGCAGGTGAATAGTTAGAGCCAAAGACTATAATCACACAGCATGGACAGCTCTATGATGAGAGGACACCGATCCAGCCCCATTGTCAGCTTGGTGAATAGCACCAGAGATGATCCCTTCTGGGAGGTGCCACCTTCCTCCAACATCAGCTTCCAGGGCAGCCTCCTGTACCTGCTGCCCACAGGGATGTGTCCTTGATGGGGTTTGGGTGCTGAATACAAACCCTCCTCAAAATTCAGCTCTAAACCCTCACCCCCAGCATCTGTTCTGTTCACTGCAGAGTGGTGATAAATGGCCCCAGCTCACACAACCAGGGGGCCTCCAGCCCTTCCTACCTCTGCTCTAAGAGTACCTGCAAACACAGAAGTGATTAACAAGGTTTTCTGGCAAAAGAGGTTGAACTGAGGTGCTGTGATGAGGTTGTCAAGAAACGAGAGCTGCTGAGACTTCAGGCTGATGGGCTCAGTCTGATCTATTTCAGCATTCATTCGCTCACGGCTGAAGCAATGTGCCCCATCGAGGCTCACACCTGTGGGTACCAGTAACAAAGTGATGTCTTCATCCACCTTCCCAGCTGATGCCAGGGGCCAACTTCTCCAAGTCCAAGGTCTCCCAGTGTGCAGATTCAGAGGGTTTGGCTCACACCAACAGCCTGGTTTGAAATCGCCCTGGCTTTGAATGCTGGAATGATCACTTCATTGCTTCCTGCCCATCAGCAGCTTTCTGAGGATGCCTGGCCCTGCACAGCCTTCAACCAGGTTTTCCAAGGATCTTTGTTTGCCACAGGGCCTGGACTTTGGGGACCACTTGCCCAAGCTAAACTCCTAACCTGGCTGCAAATTGGTCCAGGCTCTACCTTCCTGTCTTTTCACTGCCTTATGATGCCTCTGGCTCTTCTTCCCCTGCCTCCTTTCCTCATTCACTGTTCCCCAGAGGACAATAAGCACTTTAGAAACCGCTTTAGGGATTCTCCACAAGGAGAAAACAAGGAAACCCAGCGACAACAACCTAATCAGCAAACAGCTGAGCCAGGGATAAATTCACATGGAAAGTCTGTGTTTGTTTATTACTAATGGGTAACAGAGATGATAACCTTTTAATCCAAAACCATAATGAAATATGCATATTTGTTAATGTGCAACTATAAAATGCAAATCTTGCAAACACAATGGGGAAGGGCAAAGAAAGTGCTCAGCACCAATACTAATTTATTCCTTTGGCTTCAGACATTTATTCAAATTGAGTTGTGTGTGTAATATAAAGTCAAATGAATATGTAATTGTAATGTATATGTATAAACATTTTCCTCTCAAATATGCCAACTGTTTATCATAATAGGAAGTAATACTTATTTTGCCAAATAAAAGGTTACCTATTAAAATATTTTCTCATTCTCCCCCCGCCACACACACAGCTTTTGTGCTCTCTAAAAGCTCTATTTACATAGAGACAGTTCCTGATCTTTCCTTTTGAGCCGCGCTACCCCAGTTCAAAGGATGAACAAATGGGGAAGATTTGGACACGAAGTGCTCTCTTTTTCACTCTTCTCTTTTCCAAGCAGCTCAGAAATTGCTCTCCTAAAGAGCAAGTTAAAACAATGGCAAAAAGCTGAGCAATTTCCCCCTTCTGTTCCCAGCCCCGAAGGAGCAGCTTTCCCCTACTGCTGTCAGACCAACTCCGTACTCGTGCAGCAGCAACTGAGCTCTATTGCTGGTCCTGGTCATCACTGCTTTTATAAATCATCCCTTTGGCAGACTGAGCGCGAGAACCAGCTTCACACGCTGTATGTGAGAGGATCTGCATCCATTAGTGAATATTGTGATTTGGGAAAGGAATAAGAATAAAGATTCAGGACAAATCCCCTTTTCCTGAATTCAAACCTCTTTCCGCAAGGGAAAACTTCAGGTAGTTTTTCTTCTCTTTTGTGATGGGACCATGATGCTTATGATTCCTGAGCTATTGTGTTGTGAGGAGTATTTCTGCCTGAAATTTAGCATGGTTTAATGGTCTGAAACTTGACTGCACCACCAGGAAGCCAAGAGCCATATTTCCATGGACTTCACAGAGCAGCAGACCAGAGGAGTCAAGGCAGAGCACAAAGGGTTTTGTAATCAACCTCCAGCCATTGCCTCTCCCATACCTCCTGATTCCTTTATTCACTTCCCCATAACTATGTGCTGCATTTATTCAGTCCTGCCTGGTGCATTCAGCATTTTCTTCTCTTGTCTTCTAAGCAAAACATTTTCCACCTCTTTGTGTTTTCTGACTCTCCTGAGGACCAGAGCAATGCACCGATAACCAGAACAGAGGAAATCCCATTTCTGTTTGTAGCCTCAGATTCTACGGATTCAGGAGTTTTGGAGCACACAAAATGCTGGTGACTTACTAAAACTGAGTAATTTCCCATTGTTTTATACACACCTCTACAAATGGAAGGGACAATAGTTTTGATGTAGGGCTATAGCAGAGATCCATGAAATAAGCACAAGGAGTGTGAATATTTGCTCTTTCCCCCATTGCCCTGAGCTAGACTAAAACCACCTTATAGCAACATGCCCTCAAACAGCCCAGTGCTTCATCCACCCATGGCCTGAAGCTCTCTGCAGTGCCAGGGGTCACCATCCCTCTTGCTGATGTGGCTGATCCCTGGAGGGTGGTTGAAGGTTTCCTTGCTGAAGGCTCTCCAAGGAAGGGTTAGCAGCAACCTCCCAGGGCTGCCAGACTCGGCGGCAGTCAGAGCCACAGCACAGTCACAACGCAGCTACTAAAGGTCTTTAGAAAGGAAAGCGGGTCCTTTTTCCCCCTAGCATTTATTGCTCCAGAGGATGGATTTTGCTCAAAAAGAGGGGAGATTTAGGTTAGATATAAGGCAGAAGCTCTTCCCTGTGAGGGTGCTGAGGCGCTGGCACAGGGTGCCCAGAGAAGCTGTGGCTGCCCCATCCCTGGCAGTGTTCAAGGGCAGGTTGGACACAGGGGCTTGGAGCAAGCTGCTCCAGTGAAAGGGGTCCCTGCCTGTGGCAGGGGTTGGAGCTGGATGAGCTTTGAGGTCCCTTCCAACCCAGACCACTCTGTGAGTCTATGAAAACATTTATAAGGAAAGCAGGCAGAAAGCACCAAGCTTAACCTCTTTCTCCCCATCTGGACCATCCACAGAGACGATGCTCTGCAGACAGCTACCACGGGAGAGGAGGCCAATTTGCTTTAGAAGAAGGCAGGTGAAGGGGCAAGGCAGAAAAGCCAGCAGGCCAAATGAGAAACGCTCCTCTAGAAGTCTTCCATCATCTCAGGCTCATAAATCATGATGCAGATTAATGAGAAATTAATGCAGTGCAGAAATGAGGGGGTGAGGAGCTGTCGGTCAGCAGCAGGAGTGACTGTGTGAGACAAAGCAGTGAAGAGCTCCAACAAGAGAGAGGGCTCCGCAGCCTGGACTTGATCTTTAATGAGGAAAGACAGAGAGGTCAGTGTGGGAAGAAGATAACGTGCGGCTGCATCGGGGAGACAAGGGGCACTATTTGAAAACCCTGTCAAAAGACTCTCCGGACTGATTTGTATTAAAGCCTCATTCACACCATGTAATGAAAAATCCTCCTGCATCAAATCATAATGCATAAGCCTTAAAAGACAGAGAGAATGTGTGTGTGGACAAGAGAGAAGGGAGGAAAGCCAAAGGAGTAGAGGTTAAATTCACTATGTGCCTCCTCTGTTTTGGGAAAGAAACTCCTCACAGACAAGGAAAATAGACTTTACCTCCTGTTCTTTCCTCATCAGTCCTCCAGTGACATTATTTTAAGCATTTAACTTCCTGAGAGCAGTTAGGCTGGCCACATTTTCTCTCCATTTAGTGGCAGGTTCTAAGCGCATCATTTAGTACCGCAATGGAAGTGATGGAGCATGTGTATGATAGATGACTCCCTTCCCTGGTGCTTGGGCATCTGGGGCTAACAAGTAGCTTAGTGTGTAGCTGGTTCAAGGGGCTCTCTGCAAAGCAGGGTCTCTGTAAAGGTGGGGAGAGGGGGAAAACTGGCCTCCCCCATTATTTTATATCTAAGGGAGGTGAGTACTGTCATCCTCTATGGCAAATTGTCTCTCTTCCTCCATTAAAAGTGTTCTTACCATGAGCCAGGCCAAGAAGGCATAAACTGAGTCCTGATGTCCCAGCCTGCCCATGTGCATGGAGTTGTTTTGGCTAACGTGGCCGTTCCACAGCAGGTAGGGAGCCCTTATGCAAATACTGCAGTAGTACCTTCATGTCTGGCTCCTGTTGATCCCACTGCCCGCAGGATGCCTGTAACCATAGCAATGGGCTCAGATAGGAGGGTTCTCTATTGTGCATTGAAGAGACGGTGGCAGCTGATGGTATCAGCAGAAAGAAGTATCCAGACAGAGCCACTGTGGATGATGGGTGGATAATGGGAGAGCACACTCGTAGCCCAGGCAGATGATCGTCCATAACATCGGTGGTAAGTCAGGTAGACAGCAGTGCTCAGACACCATGGGGATGGGCGTGAGAAAGGAATGGGAAGAGAATAGAGGATAAATGAGGATAAATGTTCGGCTGACTCAAATGTGAATACATCCAGACGTCACTATACACCATATCTAATAGAACTATATATACACAGTCTGACTCCTGCTCAGTCCGTGCAGGTTTTCCCAGCTCTGGAATGGGGCTGGAGGGAAGAAAGAATGTGGCCCCATCAGTTGAGGCATTTGGAGAGCACAGTGAGGAGAATGCAATCCATTGTGTTTGTAAGAGTTACAGCCATGCTGGAGAAAATTCCTTTATAGGGGTATCTGAGGACAAACTGCATGTCATAGCATGCAGATTTTGTTGTAGAGACTTCTTAATGCAGGGCAGCATCCTCCTGACCAATGGGTCCTGACATCTGTTATATGCTCCAGCTCTTACCTACTCCTGTATTCTTTAATATCGCACTGTTGGGTGAAAATCTTGGTTTAATATCCACTTGCACACAAGTGGGGAAAAAAGAAATCACAGAAAGGACCTTATTTATCACAAAAAACAATTGCTCAGCAGTGGCAGAGAAATAGAGATATTGCTACTTAGTGATAATAAGGGAAAAAAGCCATTGTCAAAATGATAAGGCCATTTCTGTTGTCTCCCAAAGTAATAATATCTCTGCTACCACGAGTGCCTGGGTATTGTTAGGATATTTCACGGCAAGTGTTCGACAGAATAAGTTACACACTAAGCCCACAGCTAACTCCGAAGCCTCTGACTTCACCTCCCCCATATCCCTGTTCACACAACAGCCTCTTCTTTAATACCTTTGCTGCAGTGGTTTCTATTCCCTATGGCTTTTTGTCTGCTTCTGTTTAAATATAACACTGCTCCTGAGTCGGTTGACAAGGTACCTTTCACTGATAAGCAGCCCAACTTTGTCTTGTGGTACATCGTCAGGAAGCCAGGCTATCACTGCTTGTAAAGTGCAGGGAATGCTGGTTCAAGTGCCAGTGACATGAGGCAGGGTAAAGAAAAAGAGAAGAAAATGAAAAAGAAAGGGGAAAAAAAGGTAATAACATTGAAACAGGAACACGGAGATCAGCCGGAAATCTCCGGGAGATGCCCTGATGTCCTGGTAGAGCCTAGAGGGAAAATTCACCCATCTCCTCAGAAGCAGAGGTTGTCCTTTTGCAGGGACTTAACACAAGTGTGCCTTCAGTGGGATAGAGCCCCCCAGACTGGTTTGGGTTGGAAAGGACCTTAAAGCTCATCCAGCTCCAACCCCTGCCACGGGCAGGGACACCTTCCACTAGATCAGCTTGCTCCAAGCCCTCTCCATCAAATGAATGAGCCGTATCCCTCATGTTCCCCATGGAAGGGGATGAGAAGCTTCCGCAGTGAAGAAGGGAATAGAATGGGGAGGTTTGAGGGTTGTTTTGCTTTCTTTTAAATCAATAGTTGAGGCACACCATGGGAGTTGAGCAGCAGTGTGGTAAATATATCAAACACAGAGAATCCCCAGCTTATCTGCTCTGAAGGTATTAACTGGCAATGGAAAACAGCCATCGCTGACCTGTGGAATTAGGAAGGGCACAAAAACATGGAAGATAGATAAAGAAGGTGGGAAACAGCAGAAGGAATAAACCAATCCCCAGCAAGCCATCTGTATGGACAGGGTGAGAAAAACCAGCCGAGCTACTGCTGTCTGTGTGTCTGTCTCCCTTCTACAGCCTGTTTCTCTCCCCATCACCTGCTTCTGAAATCAAACTGCCAGAGCTCCTCAGGATGGGGGAAGCTGCTTCAAACCATTTCTTAAATGCCTCTCTGGAGTCATCCATCTCCCCCTTTGCATCTCCCCGAGACCTTTGGAAACCAGGGGATAACGCAGAGCTTAACAGTTGGCAAAGGCTGATTTTAAGGGTGTTTGTACGTTTGCAGATTGATCCCGGAATGATCAAAGATAAATAATGTCCCTGTCTCTCCTTTGTGAAAAGTAATGAAACAGCGGGGTTGGGGCAGAGGAAAGCAGGAGGTTTTTGATTACTTCACTGTAATTACTGTCAGTTTTCCCACCCATTCCTCCCCTCTTCCTGGCACCCTCATTCCCCTCGTCTCCAGTAAATATATGTGGGTAGTTAGACCCGCTGTGCATAACCTGGTAATGACAGCTTCAGAATCCCCCTTAGTGCAGCACTTTCTTTTGGCTGTCTCTGCCTGCCCTCCATATCCTTCATATGCAAGTGCACAGCGGGGAAGGAGCATGGGTGACCTCCAGGAATGGAAGAGTTCCATTTGCCCTCCCTCAGATGTCTCCATGCCAGTCCAGGCTTCCCTTCCCATGCCCGGAGTGAACCTGGAAAGGGGAACGCTCCTGCAGCAGCTTGTGCTTCCCATTTGTCCTTCAATGGGCATCAATACAGACCTCAGAGAGGGCTGGTGCTGTGTTCACGGATAGAAATGTGGTGCTTACCTGGCACAGTCCCTGGAGATTAAATAGAAATACAACATTAATGGTGCTATTAACGCCATCCCTGGGAGGAATCAAACGTCTAAGAGGAGCCTTTGCTTAGCTGCTTTAGCCTGCAGCCCTTCCTGACATCTCTGGGTTACCTGCTCATACAGTGCTCTAATGAGCATCATTTCCAGATCAGCCATAAGGGGCACTGAAGTATATCTTCTGAAAGTTCATGCTACTCTCTTGGCTTTGCTAATTCATTAATTCAATGCAGACAGAGGCACTGCTTGGAGAACAGCCATGAAGGGTTGCAAACCTGTGAAGTTAAGAGTCGTTGCTCTCCAGATGTCTAACGATTCTGCAGGCTATGCAGGCAGATTCCATGCAGGCAGATTCCATGCCCACGTATGTATACATACAGTCTAGAGCTCTGCTTTTCACACAGGGAAGAGACTCATAAGGAAACCTGTGACCAGAGCACTTTCAATTGGCTGCAGGGTCCATTCTCCATCAGCATCTGAACCGACATCAGGACTGAATCCAGGCAATGGCACAGCACTTCGTTGTTCCCAACTCCTGGAGACAAATTACAGTGCCAGCATCTGCAGAGCTGGACCCAGGTTAGAGCTTCACCCATGATCTGACTGTCACGTTCAGATGTACTTGGTAAAATAAAGACTTCACCGTGGCTCTTTTTCCCCCAAAGAAGAAGCAGAAGCAGCCCAAAGGCTTTGATCCCATAGACCGTGATGGCTGTTTAGACTCTAACAAATCTGCCTGGCACTTTGTTGGATTTGATGGACTTTACCCAAACTTCAGAAATCATCCCTGAATACCCTCAATATGGATAGGGAGGGGGTTAGTGGAAGCATTTGGCTAAAAACAAGGCAGCAGAAGAGAGGGGAAGAAGGGAAAGAAAACATTAGAAAGGGTCACAGCTGGATTTGCTGAACAAATGAGCTCTCTTGTGGCTCAGAGATCTCATCATACTCCTCTCGATTTTGTTGTAGGAAGCAGCATAAGACAATGACTGACCTTCAAGTACAGTGTGGGAATATGCAGGCTGACTCTCAACAAGGAAACCCCCCTAAAAGGGTGTAATCAGATTTCCCCAGAGGAGATCTTCTCCTACGCTGCTGTTTAATCTCTCCTACCATAGCGCTGTGTGTACTTTTAAAATAGATCGATCATGCATCAGGAAAAGAAAAGGCAGAAAGGAGGCTGGAATGGTTTGTGCCTGTAACATTAAATCAGCTGAGGTGAAGGAGGGGGCCAGAGCCAGATGCAGCTGGCCTGCAGAATCCTTGAGCTCTTTGGTTACCGGCTGTAGAGGGATGCAGAGGTGGATGTACAGGCAGGCAGTACAGGCAGACCTGCCTGCCTGTGCCTTCACATCTCATCGGTGCTGTTCTTCCTGTAACAGCACATGGTGACCGGGCGCTGCATGGGGACAAGGGAGGGAATGATCCCTTTCCTGAGGCTTTTGGTATCAAAACGGGCAGGGTGAGCTGTGGGGACGTGAGCGCCGTCATTACGGGCATCACCCTCTGACTGCAAAGGTGTTGTAAGGAACTGTTCAGCCAGTTCCCATTCATTTCCAATGGGATTTAAGTGCTCGGGTTTAAAATGGTTTCAAACCTCTAAGGCACAGCAGGTGAACCATTCCCTCAGAAAAGGGGTTCAGAAGAGCTGAGACATGAACCAGATTTACCCAAATTTACTCCAGACCATTATCCACAAGGCCAAAATCATCTGAGAGAGGTCATTTCCTCCAAGGCCAGGGGTGACCAACCCCTTCAAGCGGTTACAACATCAGAGCCTAACCCCAAGACCTCTCTCTCAGTGTGAAGCCTTTTACCCATGTCCCTTGGGGTTAGCATTCACCCTGACTTTTAAGTGAGGAAGAGGAGTCTGACGGGAGGAGCTTGTGGGCTGGGGCCTCTCTAAAACCTGGTTTACATCAACTGAATTCACCCTGACATAAACCAATACATCACTGAATGTGATGTTAAACCCCCAGTGTAGGATCAGTCTGACACCGTTTAGCTTTACTCACTGTGGTTTACTTTGGTTTTTCCTCGTTGTCTCCCTGCAAACAGGTCCCTGGGCTTTTTGATTTATATTTCCCCACCTGAAATACATAAAAGATGTGGTGCTTTTCCTCCCCCATGAATCTTCTGCAATTGTGCTCCAAATTTTCCTGAAGGTGACATGACAAATTACCACCAGAGTCAATTTGTGCTAGAGGAGGGCATCATTAAAACCAGAAGAATAGGGACACAAAAGAAAGGGTAAAGGGAGGATGGGGGAAAGAATGAGCTTGTGACCTCTTCAAACATGTCACCCTCTAAAACCAGGATGGGACTGGCAGACTAATTACCCACAGGCAGGTTCCTTGATTCAGGGGAAAGAGAGAACTCAGAAGCTCATTTGACCCATTCAGGAGGATTGCTCTGCTTCCTGTTATCGGTTTTGGAGAGAGCAGAGGAGTAGGAAGAGGCAGGATGTGTCACAGCATCGCTCGGAGCTAAGCCTTTGAAGCCTTCCCATGTCTCCATTGCTGTAATCATGCCCTGATCCCCTCTTTTGGCAGGTTCTTCTCATTGCCCACCTGAATCTGACCCCAAACTTCATGGGCAGGTAGGAGACCATTTGATGTGTTGAAGGGACCTTAAAGCTCATCCAGTCCTAACCCCTGCCACAGGCAGGAACACCTTCCACTAGAGCAGCTTGCTCCAAGCCCCTGTGTCCAACCTGCCCTTGAACACTGCCAGGGATGGGGCAGCCACAGCTTCTCTGGGCACCCTGTGCCAGCGCCTCAGCACCCTCACAGGGAAGAGCTTCTGCCTAAGAGCTCATCTCAGTCTCCCCTCTGGCAGGTTAAAGCCATTCCCCTTGGTCTGTCCCTTCAGGCCCTTGTCCAAAGCCCCTCTCCAGGTTTCCTGTAGCCCCTTTAGGCACTGGAGCTGCTCTAAGGTCTCCCCTTCAGGAGCCTTCTCTTCTCCAGGCTGACCCAGCCCAGCTCTCTCAGCCTGGCTCCAGAGCAGAGCTGCTCCAGCCTTCTGATTGTAGCAGATGCTTCACTGTTCGCTCTGTATAAAGAAGGCTTTTGTCTCTGCTGCAGCTCAGAGCAGTCAAGTAGCTACAGGTAATTTGATATAAAGAGCAAAATAAACCTTTAATATGTTCACTTTATTTTCCCAATGAACAGCACCATTGTAAGCAGTATCAATATGAGTCGTGTTGCCATGCGTTACTTCTCCCACATCTTTCAAAGGTGTTGGAAGGGGAGCTTGTTTGTGTAGTGAGCAGTGTCCCTGGTGTTTGCGTCTGTATCTTGTTTCAACACCCTGCAGACAAAGAACTACTTCTCCCTGGTGCGGTCCTAGGGATATTTTCTCATTGAAAGCAGTGATTTTCACCACAAACACAAGGGTATCAGCTGGGATCAAATCCTGAGTTGCTTGTGAAAATACTGTTTTCACACATGGCTGCTCATAGAGTCAATAGTAGCTGGGTCACACAGAGTCCTGGATAACACTGGATCTGGTATGTTTGGTCTCTCTTGGTCCTAGAGGAATTTTACCCTGTTTATTCTTTCCCTAGATCCACAGTTCTGAAGAGCCTGGTGTCAGGTTAATTTAGCGTTTCAATTCCTCACGTCGAGCCAATTCATTTCAGGGGTGACTTTGTACTTTCCCTTCCTGAGGAAATCTGTCACCAATGGGACATTTGCACACAGATCGCACCTTGCAACAGTCGGAAGATCCCGAGTGTTATTTCTGGTTACACTTGGCTTGCTGGGGATAGGAAATGCAGAGAGAACCCAGGGGGGTGATTCTGTGATGATCCTGTGAGGCTGAACTGCAGTGATTACCCAGCTGCTCCCTGCAAAGGTGTGTGGGATCCCAAGCCCATCTGAGTTTCCCATGATCATAGAATCCCAGCCTGGTTTGGGTTGGAAGGACCTTAAATCTCATCCAGTTCCAATGCCTGCCGTGGGCAGGGACACCTCCTAACTGCCATTCTAAATTTACCTATAGGTGACTTGCTTCCCTTTCTCCTCTTTAAAAGGCAATTCTAGCACTTGTATTTCCCTTTACTTGAGCCTGTTGATCCCCCATCCCCATCATGGCAGGGGGTTGGAACTGGATGAGCTTTAAAGTTGCTTCCAACCCAGCCCAGTCTGGGATTCAATGATTCATCTCCTGGAGCTCTTTGATTTTTGCTAGAATCCTCTTGCAAGAAAAAGAAGGGAAATGGGATATCTGGACCTAATGGGAAGAAGACCTTATCCTTCTTTATTCCATGGATGGGCTGAGGCAGGCCCTCGAGACAGTGATACGAGCTCCCAGGGAAATATGCACTATTGCTTCTAGGAGTGATGGAGGGAGCATGAGCATCAGATCGCTCTGGCTCCGTGGTGGCTGCTGCTCTGAGAAGGATGCTTTGGATGCAACGAATTCGCACACCTCGAGGCAGCGTGTGCAGGGTGGGGAGTGCTGGGACAGCGCTGAGTGAGGCACCAGCCCAGTTAGGACCAGTTCGAGCAGGAGCCATGTGCGCTGCTGCAAATCATTGAACAGCGAAAGCCAAGTCCAGATGCAAGTGCCCAAACAGCTGAATGGAACAGCAGCAATCGGAGATGTGCAGCAGGCAGAGAAAGGAGAACAGAGAAACAGGGCCCTCCTGCAACCTGGCCTGGGATGAGCTTCTGGCTGGGGCTTGTGCTGGTGTTGTTCCCCTCCATCTTCACCTAGGAGCTGGTCTCCCCACACACCTTCATGTGGTCGGGTCCTTCCCCTCCCTGAGTCCTGCCCCCCCACTTCTAGCTGTCTCACAGCAGCACGCAGCACGCAGTCCATGCCCTCTCCCTTCATCACTCCAAACACCCTCTGCTCTTGAATTCCCTTTTTTTTTCCTCTGCGAACAGCATTTGGGGACACAGATTGACTGAAAGCTGTGATTCAGTATAAGCAGCACCATAAATAGACTCCAAATGACCCAACAGGAGCCTGGTACCCACTGATGGATTGAAAACACTTTTCTCACTCCTTCCCATGATAAAAAGAAGCCACCTGCTTTTGCACACCCTCAACAAGCACTGCCTGATAGGGCTCTGCAGCAAACTCCCCATTCCCTTGCTCCAAAGCTCCTCTTCTACCCACCTTCAAGCCCTTGACACCCATGCCGTGTCCGTATCTCCTCCACTGAACTGCTGCTGAACAGCGTCTCCCTCCTCATCTTCAATATGAGTTTGATTCTCTGCTGTGTCACTGGAGGGGGTTGTAAACTGCCAGGGTTGTGTTGTTTTAGTGGAAGTAATATCCCTCATCTTCCAGACTCCTCCTCCCTTGTCTTATCAGTTCTGTATAAGGAGATCTTGTCATCTCTCAGGAGGTAGCTGATAAACCGGATGGGATGCTCAGTCCCTTCATGTAGAACCACTGATGCCAGCAACTTCACCCTGGTCACACGGGCACAGTCCTCATTCATCCCTGAGACTTTTTACACCTTCTTTCCTATTATCGTTAGCAATTCCCGAGCAGAAGGAACTGTGAGGTTAAAATGGGAACAAAACCGGGTGTTTGGGATTTTTGGTGACCCTGAGCCTGGCTGAACTCAGAAAAGATCCACTTTCCATTGCTTGATTTCACAAGAAAGGCTTCAAGAGAACAGCCCTTTCATTGCTTCTTCACCCCTTCTTTGTCATTAAAATAAGAGATGCTTTACAAGTCACCCACTCCTTTTATTCCTGCCCTGTAAGGCAGGAACTACATGCGTTTCCCTGAACTACAAAGCACCTAAGGGAAAGAAGGCTCTCCAGAAAGGCTCGTTTTCTTTAGGTTTCTACCTAAAGCATCTTCTAAAGGAGAGTCAGCAGTACAGCTGGGACATATCAAGCCTGCCAGGAAAGAAAAGCAATTGGCAGAGACCACTGCACAGTCCAGATGATCCCATATTCCTGGGTTTAAATGCATGCTCCCCCCCTCCAGAAGTTCAAGGGTATTGAGATCAGATGTTTTGATTGACCTCATTATATACAGAGGAACCATCTGCAAAAGCTCAGATCTGGCTCCAGGCTTCTTCCAAGTCCAGGTCTGGGATTTTGATTTGAACCTCTGCCTAACTCATTCAGCCTCTGCCAGGGCACAATGTAAGCGTGGTGCTGGATACCAAGAATCCTTTTGCTAACAGAAGTACTGGACCAGATCGTCAGCAGAGCTCAGCTCTGATTCTAAATGCCTGTTTCTGGCCTGATGTACCCGCCATCCTACTGCTTTTCTGCACACCCTACCTGCTCCTCCCTTGCCTATTTTACACCTAGCTGCACTAAGGAACCTATCTGAATATCTACTAATAGAGTATACTGCTTGAAAAGCAGTAGTGATGCATATATGGACTAAATCTACTTGTGCAGGTACGTGGCAATCGATCCCTTTCAAACTGAATATGGGAGATCAACAGATCCAGCACACTCCCAGATTCCCTGTAGGTCTTGCACAGGCAAAACATCTCATACACAGCCAGCAGCCATGACTAGAGGCCTTTTCTCTTTGCTTTATTCCTAGGAAAAGAGAATTGCATCTTTGAGATCCCACTGACAGCCATCCTTCCTTAACAACTTGCTTGACTCAACACAGGCCATGCTCTTGAGACTTGTTAAGGGAGGGGTGGGAAAGACATCTCTACCCTGTTCTCTTCCTTCCTCCTTTCTTTAATCAAAGAAAGAAAACAGGGAAAGAAAATAGAAGAAGAGGAGGAGGGGAAGCAATAGCCCCCTCCTCCCCGCTCCTTGGCTTTCTCCTCTATCTCCCTGGCTGTCGGATGCTCCGACATTCCTTGCACGTAAGTGTTTTGCTTCAAAAGTTCGAGGAAGAGAGGGAGAAAGAGAAGCCGCATTGCACAGTCCCTGTTGATAAGGTTCAAAGCAGGCAGAGACGCCTCAGAAGCACATGCAGTCTCTGCCTCTCTCCGTGTTACAAGAGAAAAAAGAGGAGCTAAATTCCATGGCAGACTCTGCTTTCTCCTGCCGCTGTTATCTTCCCTTGCACACGGGCTGGAGGTAGGGAGGAGATAGGAACTGTCCTGTTTGCCTTGCAGTTTCTCACTACCCTCAGCCCCCTTTGAAATGTTGTGTCTAAGCTGCTTTTGCACTCCTGGTTTTCAGTGGCAGAAGGAAAGAAGGAATAACGCATGGACACGCTTGTGCGCTGAGACCTTGTTTAAAGCCTTGTAAAGCTTCCCAGAGGCTGCGTTGAGCCCAGCTGAGGTTACTCAAGGAAAAGCCATGCCAAAAGTCATCCTTGCTGTTCATATTTCCCCAACTTTGTCATTATCTGACTTTCCCCTTCCTCTACCCCTTCATAAATCCCTCTCATTCTCCCTCCCTGCTTAGCATTGAAGCAGCGAGGAAACATCACTAAGTCATCACCACATTACTCAGCTGGGGAACCCAGCCAAGAATGCTCTGGCCTAGCAAAATGGTCCCAGCCATCTGTCTGTCTGTCGTGATGGAGGAGAAACAAGCACACGGAGAAGAACCAACACACACATTTATTGAAAAGAAGGAAACCCAAGAGCCATGGAAGTCAGGAAATAGCGACCAGAACCAGCAGTCACAGGGAATACTGATGTGGAGTTTCAGTCGCTTCACTGTGATATTTCAGGTGAGCCCAGTGAGCTAAAAGCCTTCCCTTTATTGCCTTCAAAGGGGAATTAAAATAGCCAAGAGATTGGTGGATGGAAGTCAGTAAAAGTTAAAGAGCTCATGAGACTGGCTCCTCACTTCCCATCTAATAGGAGCATCGATCTGCAGTGTCCCTGCAAGGGCAACTTAGGACAGGTCCAGCTGGCACATGGGTTTAGTTTATGCTTTCCCTTTGAAGTGATGGGGACTCAGGTGTTGGGTGGCCACCTTGGGCTCTACAAGTGAACCATATCAGGTCTTGCTCCTGTGAGGAGCCTCCCCCCTCACAGGTGAGGTACATGGATCATTGGAGCTGGTGTTTATAACTGGCCAAGCAAAGCCCTGCCTCCATCTCCTTCTCTCTTCTTAAGTGATGTAAAGCCTGTTGGGAGTAATGCAGGCCCTTCTAGCTATGTGGGGTGGGCTTCTGCTTGTGTGGTCCAGCTTATGGTAAACAAGGCTTTGAGTGTCTCATCCCACTGTGAGTGACGAGGACAGAGCTTCAGTGCCTCTTGGAACTGATCAGTGAAGAGTTCTTTGAAGTTTGCATCCTGAATGCCTTTTTGCTGTTTCTGTGCCCTTCAGCTGAAGAGGAGGCCACAAAGGAGGCTGCAGGTATGAGGTGGGGGCTGGATATGAGGGGACAGAGAGGATTTACCTCTGCAGTGAGCATCAGTATGTTTATCTCTTTTCTTACTCTTGTATTGACTGCCTGAGATTAGTTAACATCTCTGAAGTGGCTTTTGAGGAACACACAAAATGGGTTTGTCAAAATAGGAATGGGAAGAAAGGCCCTCAGTGTTATCAGTGTTTACTAGTGCAAGCTGGTGAGGGAAGAAAAAACCTTGTCTTAATCCCAGGCTGTTCACTATATCCAGATTGTCACAGAGGTAACAATTTATACCAGGCCTGAAGAACTCCTTCCTATGCAGTGATGGAGATTATTTGCCATGCACAGTCACTCCAGGGGGGCACTGGAACCTGCAGGCTGTTTTTAGCCTGTTGTAACAGACAGCAGAGCAAGGAGGGAGCATCTTCAACTGAAAGCAATAGAATAGTCCCTGCTGCTCCTACCTGCGTTTGGTCCCAGCACAGTGAAAAGCTCTTGTATCCCTTCCTGGGTGTCTTCCCATCAAAAGACAGGAAATTTGGGAAAGCTCTGGTAAGTGAAGACCCAGTCCAGCTTCTCCTTGGCCTGAATGTCTAAAGATAAGAGCTCCATTCATTTAAAAGATAAGGGTAGTTTTACTGATGAGTTCTCTCCACGTTCAAGGCTTTCACCCATATGATGAAGGGTATCGCATGTGCTGGATGCTGATCAGTGCTTCCCTAACCTGCCCCAGAGGTGCTGCTGAGGGATGACTTACGTTGAAAAGAGCTTAGTAGAGAAAGCCTTAACTTTATAGAAAGCCTTTGAGGGGAGAGCAGTGGCTGCTCTTCCCAACAGGCCAGCTCCTGCTTCAGGAAGCTGACTGAGCCACATCTGTGATTATACCTTTGATTTAGCTGGGAAGATTCGTTTGACACCTGAACCATGAATTCCCAGTCTGAGGGTGAATATCCATGGTTTATGTCTTTAAAGTCATCCCCACGACGCAGTGGGAGAGCTGGGTGCTCTGGAGCCTCTCTGTCCCCCCTAACCTGTGAACAGCCTTTGTATGGAGGACCGTTTATCTGCACCATGGTCAATCCCTGTTAGCAGTGTGATGCTGGGGAACTTCTTTGTGAATTACAGTCGTCAAGAAACAGCACAGAAGTCATTTGCCCATGGGGAAAAAGGGACAGAGAAAAGAGATGGGGATCTGCTGGGGATGGCTCTCTGCAGCCTATGGTGCCAGTTCTGCATTGCAGCAAGGGCATTTCACAGCCAGAGGAGCAATACTGCAGAGCAGCAGGATACCTGGGAAGTGAGTCTGAACTCATTTCTTGGGTACCTTCATCCCTTCCCTTTCCAACTCATAGGTACAGGAGTTGAGATGCAGACTTCAAACTTGTAATGGAGCCATTTGGGAACACATAAACCACAATTCAGGATCTAGTTCCTCTGACTGTGCAGTTAAAAGAAGCATTTAGGGCAGAAGCACAGCTTGCTATAGAACAATAAAGATTGGAGACTTGGACTTTGTCATCTGTTGTGAGTTTGCTGACCAAGCAGTGAAATAGCAATGAACTTTGCAGCAGGTAAAAGCAAACCCATGCTGGTTACTGCTGTATATTCACAGCTGGCCTCACCCAGCCTATCTTGCCTGTGGGCATGAGCTCAGCCTGTTCTGCAAGTTGCTGAGCTCCTGATGCCAAACCCAAGCTCCTGCCCATCACATCTGAAGCAGCCATTTCAAAGTTAAACATCTAGGTCTGTTTTCAATTCTTCCTTCAAATACCAGCAGTGATTGTAGCACATTACGGACTAATCGCCTGTCAAATTTAATTTCTTCAGCTGAGGCTGCCTTAGAGGTGAATGAATGAAAAGGGGAAAATGCCCTGTCCATACCCACGTAATTATTATTTTTATGCTTGTGTAGTTACCTAAAAATCGGAGCTTTTCCTTAACCTTTTGCTTTAACTGCATGGCAAATACATTACTGTCAGAGTAGGGCATTATATGCAAAGTTTGATCTTCCAACAGGTCTTTATATCTAAACTGTAATGAACTGAATTTCATTAACATAACACTCGGTTTAGCTAGGAGTGAAGTCCTCCTCTGTACTTACTCCTGATTATCACAGACATTCAACATCATCTCCTGCAGGCTGTGTCTGTATTAGCTGCTGGAACAAGTCTTCTCGCTTTATGTATCTCAGGGTCCATCTGAAGGTCTTGAATGTAAAGGTTTTTTAATGCTCTTCAATCCTAGGAACGAGCCTCGCTGATTTATGTGTGGTGTCCACCATAGGGTGACAACTACCATTGATGCAGAGAGAACTGGGGCCTGGGTGTGGATTTGGGTGCAAAACTAAAGCTAGTCTCAAACCCAGGCTCTTATTCCCTATGGTTCTGAAAGGTAAATGTTGGATTTTGACAGGGGTTGGTGGAAGGATCTGGTCTGATGCAAACCCACAACACTGGGGGGAACCTTGGCCAAGTCTCTGTACAAAGCTTTGGTTGGAGCATCTTGTAGCTCAGCTGCTCCAACGCAGTCTGGGGTTGAGGGTGGCTTAGTCTTGGCCCTGAGACTGTTAAAGGGAGAAGGATGAGGACAGGGGGAGAGCAGAGCCCTGAGGAGCTGGGTGGCAGAAGGGAAGCATAAAGCTAAGGAAACTGATTGAAATGAGAGAGGCAACATCAGAGGCTCCCAGTGAAGGTGCCAGCCCTGCAGCTGTCAGTAACTGCAGCATCTCTGGGACAGGGAATCTGTGCAGTGAATTTAAAGCTTCCAGTTCTCCCCATGGGCCAAGGAGGCATCAGTGGCTTCTTTTATTTATTTATTAAGCCTCTTTAAGCACAAAGCTAGAAAATTCCTTGGGCAGAAACTGTGTGAAAGTGAGTTATTTTGGACAAATGCTGAAAAAGAGGCAAATGAAAACTAAGATTGTCTGTGTACCAGTGGGAAACCTTTGAAATCCTGTAATCATTCTTGATGTATCATCAGACAAAGTCCAGCTCTGACCTGCTAGTGTGCTTCATCTGCAGATTCCAACCTGGTTTACAGCCTCCCTCTGCCCCCTTCACTATGGGAAAGCAGAAGAGAAGCTTGTTATGGCTGAGTGCCTCGGGTCACACAGGGACTGACAGAGCTACCACGTCTCCTATTGCCCAGATGCAGTGGCATGTATTGACTGCTCTCATGTGGATGTACCCTGTGGCTAATGAGAAGGAAGAATCATAGAATAGTTAGGGTTAGAAAGGACCTTAAGATCATCCAGTTCCAACCCCCTTGCCATGGGCAGGGACATCTCCCACTAAACAGTGAGTAGAAGCGATTCCCAGCTCCCAGAAGATCCACCCCATTATGTCAGTGGCTGACATACCCAGAAGTCTCCCATTTCATCCCTGCATACCCTGGTTGGCTCAATCTTCTCACCAGTGATTTCATCACCGCCTGTTGGGCATCAGCATCATATCAACCCTTTGTGTAGCCAGAGGTGGGAACAGGGTGGGTGTTTCTGAAACAAGAATACTTGTAAAACCTGTGGTTATTTGTGGCAACCATCACCAGTAAATGAGTTAACCAATCTCTATTTGAGCTGTGTAGACATGGCCTGAAAGAAAGGCTTGAGGAAATCTTACCTGTGCCTGAACAACACGGTTTTGCAGCACACAGGTAAGCCCATGCACTGAGAGATAAGGAAAGGTTTTACTCTCCTGTTGGCAAATAGCTGGGAGTTCAAAGTCTCTGCTGAACCCACACTTTTCCTAGGTCCACACTGCTTCTGTGTGCAGCTCATCAGCATGGGGGAGCGTTACTGTCCCCTCCTCAAACGCACTGAAAACTCCCTTCTTGGCATCACAAAGAGGCTTTTAAGATGCCCAGAGCTGGTTCTGCTCTACCAGGTCTGTCACCTTTGTTGAAACCTGTATTTTTCATGTGGAGTAACTGGCTATGGGGCTTAGGGCTTTGAGCCAGATGAGTGTGGCAGGATTTGGGAGGCAGGGGCTGCAGCAGTGAAGGCAGTGGGTGCTGGTGAAACACTAAGTGTGCCCACAGAAAAACAGCATTCCCTTCTCCCTGTTTTTCCCATTTCACTACTTGCAAGAGCTGATTTTAATAGAGCTGACTTCAGAAAGGCAGCAGGCATAGCAAGCATGAAGGTCTAAGTATTGGCCTGGAAATAAGACAAATAAATAGCCTTGGGAGGATGCTATCTTGCTGTCTCTCCAGCCCCTTCCCTCTCTAGGGAATTGCTGCTCCTCGTGCAAATTGGTTTTACTGCTGGACCTTGCTTCCCCTCCCTATCCCATATCCCCCCCAGTCTCTGTGGTCCTCTCCATAAGCCTGATCTCCAGGGCAGACCACAGCCACCTCCTGAATCCACATCCAGAGCTAGCCTGGTGCCCCCTCAGCCCTGTATCCCAATGTCTTCAGGCTGTGCAGGAGCCACAGTTTCTGCTGGTAGGTCTGCAAGGTGGACAGTCAGGGATGTGGATCTCACAACAGAAGATACCTGTTTCCCCCTATGTGGACATATCCAGTGCCTGTTTTCCCTTGGCTAAGGGCCTCTGCAGGCTTAGAGCCAGCCGGTGGAAAATGGGAGATAATGGGAGCTTGGGTGGAATCTGTGCTGGCTCAATCCAGCCCTTTTAATGTGTCCACAGAAACCCTTTATTTTTTCAAAAGGGAGGCAGAAAACAAGGGATGATTTTTCCATTGTTCTGCACATTACTGGCAATAGAGATGGAAAATATTCTCAGCCAAGCCAAAAGCTGCTCAACACTTTAGGGAATAGGGAGGTGTAAAAGTTGTCTGCCAGCTGCTTTATCCCTTCTTCCTGCCTTTTAGCCAAAGGATGAGGTTTATTGTGCAGCTAACAATGGGATGCCTCACCTGCATCTCCTGCTCCCAGCCATGCAGTCCTCTTTGCACAACACCGCTGCTTTGGGGAGCTAAACCAGCAAAGAATTACTCGTTTCTGTAGGGTTACTTCTCCTATCCTATTGCACTATGATTAGAAGTATTCCCCCCATAAGTTAATAGGCTGCAGGGAGGTCTCTTTGGGTGTGCATGATGTGCTCAGCACAAAGGCACTTTTCACGCTGCTTCCCTTGGCTCCTCTGAGAGGTCCATCCTGATGAAGTGGCTGAGGGTCAGGCTGGAAGGCAGCAAACAGGAGAACAACCATCAAGCCAGTGGCTTAGAAGGGTTCAAGCTCCTGCATATTCTGGTGATGGAAGGACCCGTAATCAGCTCAGAGAGGAATTGCTCTGGAGAAATCCAAGCTTGGAGGGTAAATTGGTGTCAACAGTCCTATCTTCAACAGGGATGGACCCTCTGAACCCACCCATTCACCTCTGCAGGAAAACTGGCTCCCAAAAGGCTAGCGCAAAAGGAAAGGGAGGGTGGGGATGCTCTTTATACGAGCCTGCATCCTGTGTGAGAGTAAGAGAAACGCCCATTAACTTCAAAGCCTGGCTTGTTTGTGTCTTCCTTTGAGAGGAGACAGCCCCAAGGAAGCATCTTTATTTAGAGGGCTCCAGAGAGACATTCTGTACCCAGCAGAGAGGAGAGGATCAATGGGCCAGGAACCAGGGAGGCAGCTTTCCTGCTAGTGCTAGCACCGGTGTTAGGTGTGGCTGGGTCTTGCATGGGGAAGGTTTTGGGGGCATTTGAGGAAGAATTGGGAAAAGTTGCCTCAAATGCACTATAATGAATAATTCCTGCCAGCCCCCAGGGGAGGAGGGGGGACAACACTCAGCTATTTCAATTGATACCTAATAGGTCTTTTCCATCTCTGATTTCTATGATGTGCTGTACACAAAGCAAGGAGCAGCAGCTAAAATCGATGCACAGCCCGAGCCAAGCAGGGAAGTTTTAATCAATCTGAGGAGCTGTTTATTGTGAGGATCCAACAAAGTGACAGATTATCACTGCTACACATGAAATAGGAACATGGGAAGCAAAAAGGGAGCATTGAGCACTTGCTTTATAGGGCCTGAAAAGTGTATCTGTTGCCTCTGTCTTGGACTTAATAGTGGCATAGCAAGAGTGAATAACTTGGGCACGGGGGTGGAAAGAGTGTATGAGTAAATCCCAGCTACTGATCAATACTGGATTTAGAACAGGAATGGGTTTTGCTTCCCTAAGTTTGGGAAGAAGAGGAGAGCTTAGTCCCTAAGGTAAATGATGTTTTCTGTTGTCACATCTGGGTGAAACACTTGTGGCAGGAGGGGCAGCCTGTATGAAAGCAGGTCTTTGGGACATTTAAGAAAGAGCAAATACATATCCTATGCATCCATCTGATCTGCAAGTGAGAATTGGCCATTCCTCTTTCCCTCAGCAGGGTTTTGAATAGAGACTCAATACATTTGCTGGTAGGTGGGAGCAAACTTATCTCTTCATCCATACATAACCCAGTGGCCACTGCAGCTGCAGCCACCTTGACATTCAATTGCTGAAGAGCAAAGATGTTCCAGGGCTTTTTCAGTGCCTTGGGTCTGTCTTTAGCTGCTCCTGAGGCTGCCTTGCTGGAGCTGGCAATTATCATGTTATTGGTACCCAAGCGATGTAGTTTAAAAGCTCCCATGGACATGCCCACAGGGCAGAGCCATCTCCCAGTGGCTGGTTTCTGCTCTGCTTTACTGCACAGGGTGCTAAGATCCTGTTCTGCCCAAATGGGTTGGGGAAGCCATGGCTGAATCCCTGTTCATAATGTACCAGACCGCACAGTGCAATAGAGCCAGGGTTTTGCTGCTCTTCATTAACATCAACACATGCACATTGCATCTTACATCCCCATTTCCAGTCCCAAACTTTCCATGCTGTGACTACAAGAAACAAAGAGACTGAACAAGCACCCGAGGGCTGCAGAGAGGAGAAACCCCAAATACAACAAAACATTCATTAATCTCCTTTTTCTATATCTTTTACCCTCCCCAAAAGGGGATCTGATGGGCACAGGCAAAGGGGAGGGATGATCCCAGCAGAGCAGCCTAACTATAGAGATAGGAGTGCAGTTGCTAAAAGCCCAATCTATTTTCAAATGATGTGCTCTAATGGAATGTTGCTGTACATCTTTTGATGAGACAGGAGTCTATTTAAAAAGACGGGCTCTTTCGATTGTGCTTTTAAACCCCGTCTGTCAATTAGAGCAACATCAAGGGTTCAGTGGCTGGGAAAAAAGATGACAGTAATGAAAAGCTGGGAGGGCAGCAGAAGAAAAGGAAGATAAAGACAAAATGGGGGGGGGGGAAAGAAGACAAGAGGAAAAGAAAGAAAACAGTAATGCAAAAACACCAGAAAAAGGAAGTGGAAGTAGGGCAGAATAAAGCTTCAAAAAGAATAGGGAAGAGTAAAGGTTTTATGAAATGAGATTGCACTCGTTTGTCCCCCAGAATCATATATTCATTCATAGGCAAGAAGGATGAGTGCAGAGATAGCAGTAAATGCAGTGCCTCTTCAAATCTGATTCCCTGCATTACTCAGCATCTCGACGTCAGGGGGAAGAAGATGGTGCTCAGCCTTTCCCTGGATGGGTCCCATGCTGGGATTTCTCCCGGCAGCTCCACAGCCACGGATGCAGGAAGACAATTTAATCTTTGAGAGGCACTCGGATGCTAAGGTGAGGATCACTGTAGCACTGAGGAAATATACAACTGGTATTAAGTGCAGGAGTGAGAGCGGTAAATAAGGCACTGGGCCATGGAGTGAGCATGGAAGGAAACGGCACTGGAATGGGTCCTCCCCAGGGGAATGGTACCTGAGCTGCATACAGGAGATACCAGGCAAGGTGAAGGTGCTGATGGGTGCTTTAGTAGAGGTGGGTACAGTGCATGGAGGCAGGGACATGACACTGTGGTATGACAATGCTGTTGCAGCTGTGCTAAGGGTGCTTTTAAATCAGTTTGATCATCTTGGGGTCCTTTCCAACCCTAAATATTCTATGATTCTATGCAATTTTAGTCATCAAAACCAGAAAAAAACTTAAATAAGGGAAGCCCCAGGAATCCCATCATTTAGCACCATGCCCACCCCCCCCCCACCCCCGGCTTTGGGTCACTGGTATGCTGAAAGCCTTTCAATTCAACACATTGACCTCTGCCACTTGAACTAATGATAGAGATTGATAGCAGCAATAAGCTGCTGCCGTCTGCCTGGGTGAGGGCTGTGGGAGATGGCCCACACGCACTGCCTTTAACCCCTAGCTGCAGACAGCTGTCCCCAGCGCATGTTCACCCCATTGTGGTATGATGGAGTCAATCACAGAATAAATCACAGGCTGGTTTGGGTTGAAGGGACCTTAAAGCTCCTCCAGCTCCAACCCCTGCCACGGGCAGGGACCCCTTCCACTAGAGCAGCTTGCTCCAAGCCCCTGTGTCCAACCTGGCCTTGAACACTGCCAGGGATGGGGCAGCCACAGCTTCTCTGGGCACCCTAACAGGGAACTTCCACCTTATATTTAATCTCATCAGAGCATAAGAGAGGGGGAGAATCCCCTCCCTTGACCTGCTGCTCGGGATGCAGCCTGGGACATGTGTGAGAGCACATTGCCAGGTCATGGGGCTGTTGGTTGACAAGCAGCTTACCAAGTCTTTTTCCTCTCTGCCTGAGCTTGTGAGCCCTGCTTTCCTTTCCAACCAGGAGTTGTCACCCAAGCTCCCTAATGCCTCCACGTTGATATAATATCTTTCTCTGCTTGGAGGATAAATGCACTCCAGGCTGCGAGATGCTCAGGCACTATGGTACACAGGGCTGTGCAAGTACCTCTGCCGAGTGGGTATGTTTAAGCAGCCACTGCTCAGATCTTCAGTCATCATTACCCAGAGAAACCAGCTGTTCTTCTGCTATTTATGTTCTCCCCCTTAAATCTCCCCTCCCTATGACTCAACCCACAGGCTTTAAAGTGTGCGGTGTATTGACATTTATATAGTACATTTCATACACTTCCTCTCAAAGCTTTTTACAAAGCCATGAATTACATACCTGTCACCCACTGAATTCATTCATCCAAAAAAGAAGCAGTCATTACGCACTCGGCAATAAGCCTCACAACACTACCTGCCGTCGAGTTTGTGTGTGTGTGCATGTGTGTGCACAAAGGAGATAAAGTTACTTTAATGCCATCTCTGCTATTAATGCAACAGAGAGCAAGGGAGGGGAAGGACAAGGAGAGAGGGGTAAATGATGGGTGGGAGGGTCTGGATTGTTCTCCATACCTAGCTGTAGTATGTATTAGTTTCTTAAGAGGCTGCAGCTGCAGGGAAGGAATTATGTGAGTGGCAAGATGCCTCCATCCTGGTCTAGAGGGGACATAATAAAACAATAGAATACTTTGCACTTGTTCTGCTCCTTTCATTTTGGGATCCCAAAGTGCTTTTTAGACATTAATTAATTCTCCTGAAAGACAAGAAAAATACCACTACCGCAGGTCTCGTATTGGAGATGGAGGCACTGATGGGCCTGGGAACTCAGTTCAAGCTGCAGGAAGAGTTAGTGGCAGAAATAAATGCTGGCAGTTTGTTTCCTATCTCACTGGTCCACCTCATTGACTCATCTCCTTTTCATCTACTCCTATCAGCCATGCTTCTTGTTAATCAGTGTTCCAGCAGGATGGCTTTCCTTGCTGAGGAAAGGCTGCCTTAACTTTTGTCTCAATGAGCCAAGCATATGCAAAGTATCTCATTAATAGTCCTGGCCTTGATTGCAGGCAAATAAAAGGGCTCCTCCCAGATTCCAGTGATTTTAGGATGTGTTTTCCACCAGTGCAATGAAGCCCATCTGTGTTGGGAGAGACTGGCAGGGACCAGCTCAAGGCCATAATGATTGAGCTGAATCTTCAGCATCCTGGGTTTCCCATGAAAACAGTAAACCTTGTGGTGTGTTAGTTGCTTTTAGGCCAACTTTTCCTCCAAGGTTAACCCTAATTCCTCCTCCCCTGCTGCATCCTGTGCTGCAATGGCATTTTGGGGTGCAGGATGCAGCATGTTCCGATATGGATAGTCAAAAGCCTGTCCCAACCCCCAGTGGAGAAGGGCTACCCCTGCCCAGAGCAGGTGAACAAGAAGCTGGAGAGGGAGAACAGTCCTGAGAAATCCAGTGCTGAAACACAATCAGCTCATGATTTCCAGCCCATGGACCATTTTCTGCACTGTTCTGTCAGTGACTGGAAAAGATGAGCCCACATCAACAACAGATGCTCACAAAACCTGCATCTTCGCCCATCTCCTGCTCAAGTCTCTTACCAATTACTGCAGACACCAATGATGGTCATCCAGAGTAGCAACTGACCCTGGAAATGTCTGGTCAGGAAGGAAGGAACCAACACAGCAATTTCTGAGTGTCCCCTTGCTCAGTACATGACCTGCCAGGCACTATCCCAGTTCTGACAGCTTCCAGGTGACGCCACTGCTCAGCCTGTATCAAAGCATCTATGATGAGTGATTGGACAATTCAGGAGATGGTTAGGCATACAGACAGATAAATGGGAATATATGGATACTTATTTGCACCCCATCCAGTTATCACTGCCTGCAGTGTGGTATCGGCACTCATTCCTAAGGGGTTTCTGCTCCCTGTGCCAGGTAAATGAAGCAAGCGCTGTTCATTTGAGGCCTCGCAGAGGTATATGCTGATACAGACTCTGCATAGCTACACTGATGACAACCCCCTTGCAGAGAAATATCCTGTCTCACTGGGGATGAGTCAAGCCAGGGGTTTGTAACTCATTTGCAAACAGGATACGGTTCAGCAATGACAGCCTCTTTCTGAATTCAAATCATTCATTTGCCAGGTGGGATTGGATGGGGCTCGGAGCAACCTGCTCTAGTGGAAGGTGTCATTGAGCATGGCAGGGAGTTGAAACTGGATGAGCTTTAAGGTCCCTTCCAACCCAAACCATTCCATGATTCTGTTATTCTGTGGTTTATTAGCATTGCTATAACTTAAACCCACCTCCCTATCTTCGTTTGCTCCAGGCTCTGGCCACAGCATTGAGTGGTGCAACGCTACCAATGTGCAACGTGTGCTTACAAGGCTGGGAAGCTTGTCTGGGAATCAAATGTAGCAGTGACCAAATGCCATCCTTCCCCTTTTCAAAAGCCAAAAGCCCTCAGGGAACAGGCAGGATCTGAATCGCTGCCCCTTGCATAGCACTCAAAAGCAACAACAACCTGTCTGGAGAAATAGCTTCCCTCTGTCTGCATTAGCTGAAAAGCACAAATGTGGAATTGTTTTTGCCTCTGTGCTCCAAATCATGCTTCTCAATGGGGATTAAACATGTTCTCTCAATTGGAGATTAAATACGTTCAAAAATCTCTCGACAAATGGCCAAATAGAACATAAACCAACAAAGAGGGCATTGCTTTAAGACTAGCTAGATTGTAGTTATTATGGAAAAAGATATTTTACATTTCTTTAGTAACATCCACAGCAAAGCATTCAGCAGGCTACTGCTGAGATTTTAAAAGCAATATGTTGGATTATATGCCTAATACCCACTAATTTAAGTGGCAAATAGAATAGGCATTTACATCTCCTATATATTCCATCTCTCCCCCCCCGTTACACATACTCACAGACTCTTGTATATACATAGAAACCCCTTTAGCCACACAGTGGTTTCTGTATTGGAGCTGCTGAGCTGGTTATTTGGAAACATAAAATCATCCTTGTCAACTAATGAGATTTCAAACTTGAAATGCAGTGAATATAGAGAAGACAAAACGTTTTTATTCATAGGGTGTAGACAGAAGACCTATTGCCCATGCGCTGGGAAGGACACCCCGAGTTCTTTGCAAGTTAAGATGCTCAGGGTGTTTGGTTTTGTACCTCATCAGAAGTAAGCCCTAAAGAAGACTCATCCTCCACTTGGCCAACCCTCATCTCAGTCACGACCGCAATCTCAGCCATTGCATCTGTGCATGGTGCCACCAGGGTATTCCTCAAAGCCTATCTCAAGCTGATCCCACCTGTAAGCACACTGCATCTCCAGTGTGTTACGGAGGAGAAAGCTACTTGTGGTGCGTTGCAGATGAGGGCAGAGGGGGCTGGAACCTGTAGGTTATTTAAACCTGGTTCCAGCTCACAGTGATGTCAAACCACAGGAAATGAAAGCAGAAAGTGGAGATTTATGAGAAAAGTGGCAGGAGTCATTATTATGTGTGCACTATTGATTGAAGAAGACCGTGTTGCCCCCAAATCGAAATGGCTTTTACGTGTTTGGGCCCATCCTGACAAAAACACTTTCTTCTCTGTTGACGAGGCCATGTTGCCATGGAGATGCAGGGCTGGATGCTTGGCAAAAGCACGTTTCGATAAGGCAGGTCTAATGGATATATTTTCACAACATTCACAGTTCCTTTCTGCTCATTTTCTCCTAAGCAGACTCGTCCACTTCTTCCATTTGGCCACTTGATGAAAAAATATCTTTTTAATCTTTTAATTTAGCTTAGATTTCCCTCCCTCCAGCACCAGAACTTGGCAATTAAACTACTTATCTGAGATGCTCCACACCAAGGCCAAGTGCTTGCTTTTCATTATCGGGTTGGGTGGCTTGTTTTCACCCTCCCTGCTCCATGTGTGCACCTCTTTGCTGCTTGCTGGATGTTATAGATGTTGTGATATAAGGAGCTTGTAGTTTCATTCTAGTGGAAGAGGCTGAAAGTTCATCTCTTCTTTAAGACAGCGCTTCTGAAGTGCTTGGGGCCACAAAACAGTATCATGTTGGCTGGTACATGTCCTAGAGCATACGTTGACCCTGTCTGTGCCAAAACCATCGATGCTAATGCAATGATACCTAGAATAGAGGCAGGATTTGGTTAAAGGTTTTTAATTCTGGCTGGTTTTGGTTTCTTTTTAATATAAACAAACTTATTTTAAGCTTACATGAATGCAAGAGCTATTTCTGTGCATATGTAGATGTTCCTACACGCAGGTAAGTTATTTCACATCCGTTTGAACATCTCTTACTGGTTCTTTCCATTTGAGTATGTTTTGACCAACTTCTGGAATCTGTTTGGCTTTCTTTTGCACAAATAGGCAGCAGGGAATATTGCCTAGAAGGGATGCTCACAGGAACACTCAATCTGAATGGAAAGAACAGCTTGAAAGAATATTTTCAGGAAGTGAATTGAAGAAATGTATATTCATGCCACAACATACATTTATGCCATGTGGCCTCTGTGACCAATTGAAATTAGTCAGTCTCTTTTGGATCAGGGATACCTTTAATGGCCTTCTCCTGAAGAAAAGAGCAGACCAAGAAGTATTTGCATCAGCAACCAATTTCAAGCAATCAATTAGCTGGAGAAATCAACACCTCGAGCATAGAAAACTCACAAACAGGAGAGAAAAAGGAGGCAAAATTCATCCAATACATTATTCATCATGAATTATTTGTCCAGTTTCTTTTAGATCTGGTTTAAGTTATTTCTAATTCACTATGGAGCCCTTTAACTACTAGGTCTTGTGCTGGGAAGTGGAAGAAAACCAGTATCTCCAGCAGTGGCTTGAAGGCAGCTCCTAAGGGCTGGTAACTCCAAGCTTGTGTCACCAAGTGACTGTTACAGGCTCTCCTGCTCCATCTGACAATAACACAGCCCCCTTTTCAATGGTAACAGTCATCAAAGGGCTCATTCATCTTTCCTCCCTGAGTCAGGGCTGAGACACGCTGTTGGGTCAATATTTTGGAGGTGTGATTGTTCAGCGCATTCAGGGAATGCCTGAAGGACTGCAGACACCAGGGCTGTCATTCAGCCACGTTACAAAGCTTGGGGTGTTTCTTTGTCCTTTTGTACATGCTAGTGGTCTTGGAACAAGAAAAGAAGAAACGAGATTGAGTGTCATAGGATTCCTTGGGTTTTTGGCTTTGCCTCTGTCTGGGCTGTATGTCTTATAATAGGGCTTTGGCCCAGGACGTGGGCTGTGAGATGTGAGGCAAATCCGGTAAGGGAATAATCATCCAATAAGCAAATTCATTTCATCTCCTCATGCTTCAATTTTCCCATCCACAAGACACTGCTAATGATACTTCCCCTGCTCTAAGATCTTTGGATGAAGGGGGCTGTGTATGCAAAAACCCCGGCATTAACTCTTTATAAAGGCTAATCCTCTTTGTCTGCTCTAACAGCAGAAGCATGCGAAGCTCGGTGTTAGATGTGCCTCTGCAGTGCAGAGGAGCTATAATTGGGAGCTCAGAAAGGTACAGGGGAGTGAGGGCAAAGGCAGCCAGAAGCAGGGAACAGCTTCAGTAGGAGGCATCAGGTAGGATCCCATGGATCAAAGAGCAGATCCGGAGGGAGGGATGTGGGACCATGGGTGGTGGGGAGGCAGAGGAGCAGGAGCAATTTTTCGCCATGTTGCACAATATAAGAATGATTTGATAGCAGATTTAAACCATAGAGAGCACCATCCTTCCCACAGCGCTCCTGGTGACACTGGGATGGTCCCCAAGAGCTTGTTATCAGCACAGATGGAATGGGTTCTCAGCAGTATCCCTGACTGAGGAGAATTGACAAACTGCCCCGTCACCCCTAAGATAACGGCTGATTTTCACAAGGTTTTGGGGACCTGTGTGCAGTTCTGTCCGAAACTCCCAAAGTTTTCACCCGAAACCAATGCCTGTAAATGCCCCTGGTGAAAAGGTAATACCAAGACTGAGGAGGCACCCTTGCATGGCCACATACAGGCAGTGGATGAGCTTGCTCTGGTTACCTTGCCCAGCTGATTACAGGCTGAGGGATCGGGAAGGAGAAGACGTGAGCACGCTGATGCCTTCCTTGTAGATTTTCTCCATGGAGCTTTTGCGTGGTCACGCTTCATTGATGAAATGAGTCCCAGGAAGGTTTATTCATTTTGCTGCTTATTGTTTCCTCTTACAGGTGCAATCACTATAATTAGGTCTGTACAGCGGTGTTTTCTTGTTATTCCAATTCCTTCTGTCTCTCTGATGCTCTTGGCTATAGCACTACAGTGGCTGCTGCTTAGAGAATGAGTGAAAACGAGCTGTTTTCTTCCCCTCCTTTTGCTTCATTCATCTGTATTAAGCCAAGACAAACACGGCCTCCACCTCGCACAGATCATTTGCTCCTCATCTTTCTTGGGCACAACCGAAGATGTTACCAAATCACTTGTTCCTGATAAAGGCATTTCCCTTGAAAACACAGCACAGACCAACTAGGGACTGATGCAAGCACAGGAACAGAGGGAGCTGGTGTAAGGTGGGAAGGAAAAGACCAAGGCAGTCCATGGAGAGCTGCCTTTTGCCCCAAGTTTCGGAGGGAGGGCAGTTGGGCATCTCCATCATTGAGTTTCTTCAGTAATGGCCAAGGGGAGCATGGCAGTGGGAGTGTAACAGTCATGGGTCCTGCAGGAGCAGTGTTGAGGGGGAGATTGATATCCAATGGTTGAATGGTTGTCCCCTGCATCTTTTGCTGATTTAAAGCTTGTAATCCTTTTCCCTTCCTATTTAATGCACGCACATATATAACCAGGCAGCTTTTACACCAGAAAGGTGTGGATACCTCCAGTTTAACCAGCCAAAAAGGTATCTGATGCCCCAGCAAACCAGCACCTTTCCTCTCACAAAACAGTGAGCCAGCCTTAGAAAACAAGGGAAAACACATCTCTGCTGGCACTGTACAGAAGTGGGATATTTTCCCTGTCATTTTCTTGCCTCATTATATGATGTGCCAGAAAAAAGTGAATTCAAACAGTCCTTTGGAGCGAGGTCTTTCTGGGAATGACGGGGTTGCGTGTTGGCAGCAGCCTCAAGGCCCGATGGGTTTGAGGCTACGAGGAGCGCCATGGCACTGGGAAAATGAGGCTCTCAGGATAACAACTGGGGGGGTATGTGCTGCTTTCAGTCAATCAAGCCCAAACTCAGCCACGGAGCAATCAAGCTCAATTCAACCCGCTTCTGCGTTATTATTGTTATTATTTATCACTTGAATTATTGGAGCACCTTGAGGAGGCAACTGAAATGAGAGCAGGGAGAGGGCTGCTGCTCTACAAAGGTATAATGAGAGCGTGGCAGCGCGACTGAGCACATGGGCTGCAGAGACGAGGCCGGCAAGAAGCAGGAGAGAAATGGGGCTGCAATTAGGCATTGGCAAGCGTAGCCTGTCAGCACTGTGGGGAAGATCCTGCTCCCTGATTTCAGGCAGGCTGCTCAGCATCCGGCATGTTCAAGGCTCCCTCCATAGCTGGTGGTGACAGAGGCGCCAGTGCAAAGCTGAAGCCTGATACAGGTCCTCTATGGAGCTGCGTGCGGACACCACGCTCCTACAAGTCCAGGCTGCAGGGAGGCACAACACACACCACCACATCCAGGCTGGACGCAAGCTGATAGCCTCGATAGCCCATCATACACACACGGGTTGTTTCCATCCAATATCCTGCTCATACAGACACACATCCTTATCATGCTGCACCAGCCCTTCAGGGCCTTCATCTTTCCCATTCTTCCTCAGACACGGGCTTTCACACCTCACTGAAGTCATTGCTTCACCCAGCCCTTCCCTCAGCGCTCAGTGCTCTCAATAGGAAAGTTGATGCATCCCTTGGCATGTCAGTTGGGGTCTGTCCAAATGAGGCAGGAGTCAAGTCCCTTCCCTCTCCCTCACTGCTGAGCTCACTCCAGCTGTCATCTGTAAGTAACACGCCAGACGTGTTTCTTTTTCTGTTTAAAAAAAAAAAAAAGAAGAAAAAGTAATTTATTTTCTAATTACAAAAGAATATAGGATAAAAAAAAAAAAAATAAAAAGAATACAACGAAAGAAAAGAAATTATGACTACCAGATGGCAAATCACCATTTAGCAGGAGCAGGCAAAGAGAGGACTCAGTCAATCACAGGGTAAGTGATAAGACACCAGAGGGAACTACCGAAAAGAAAGGCAGCTCATTACACAAAGCACTAAGTAATTCTTTCTGGGACTTCTCCTCCTTCTTTTCCCCTTTCTATTTCTTATTCTGAGCCATAAAGCAAGTAATTCCACTGAGACCCTCTTTTAATGATTAACATTTCCATTCTAACTTTGGGGTTTGATGGTGTCCCTGCCATTAATCTTTCTGTCTTTTCTTGTGCCCCGCTGTTCACCTCATCTTCTAACTCCCTCACCCCCCAAGCCCATCTCCTGCACCCACATAAGCAGCATCTGCCTTGTGCAGATCAGGGCAAGGTCTGGGGGATGTCCCCACATAGCATCACCCAAGACACCAACAGCATTGTGGCCCATCAGGAGAGGCACCACCCCTCCAAAAGAGACATCTGGCCAAGATCATCTCCTTGCATGGATGTTTGGGGGCACTTTACAAATCCCAGATAAAGAGGCAATCCTGAGATACGGGAGCTGATGACATCTGGTCCGGCTGAGAGCTATTTCTGGCTCTGTTCCTTGCCACTGAGAAGTTAATTCATCACTGGGAGGAAGTTTTGGGCAGCACAGTGTTTTCAGCAGCATCACAGCAGCTTCTGCCTTTGCTTTGAGGGGGAAGGATGCAAACCCTGGCTCCCTGTCCCCAGGGAAGACACTGGGGAAGAGATGGCAAGTCAAAACAGACCATTGCCCATCTTTGCATGTATATGGATAAAGAGGAAAATAAAAAGAACATTGATAATTCTGATGGCACCCATTGTACCATGGGTCCCAAAAGAGCGGTGGGATGCTGTGTTCTTGTCCTGCCTCTGCTCCTGGGCTGTGCTGGGTCATTCCCAAAATCTCCTCCTCCCCTGGTTTCCCTCTGTTGCCAGGAAGGTAAATATTATTGCCTTCCTTTGCAAAGCCCCTTGTAAAACACTGCTAATGTGGAGCTTTTACAGCTGCCTCCTGGCACTGAGGAAGCCGGGTCCCCTTGGGGCAGCTCATCAGCAGAAGCGAGCCAAGCCATGGGTGTTGCTAGCCCATAAATCCCTTCTCACTGCCAGTTTCCTTGCCCTGTTGGCATTTATAGCTTGTTGATGTGTTTTAGGAGTATTAGGCAAACGACAGGCAGTCATGCATTTATATACACATATTTCTCTGGCCTTTTAATGACAGAATGCAGTGCAACTTGCTAATCTGGGGCCATCAGCACAAGAAGGACATGGACCTGCTCGATTGAGTCCAGAGGAGGCCATGGAGATGCTGTGAGGGCTGGAGCAGCTCTGCTCTGGAGCCAGGCTGAGAGAGCTGGGCTGGGTCAGCCTGGGGAAGGGAAGGCTCCTGAAGGGGAGACCTTAGAGCAGCTCCAGTGCCTGAAGGGGCTACAGGAAACCTGGAGAGGGGCTTTGGACAAGGGCCTGTAGGGACAGGCCAAGGGGAATGGCTTTAACCTGCCAGAGGGGAGACTGAGATGAGCTCTTAGGCAGAAGCTCTTCCCTGTGAGGGTGCTGAGGCATTTAAGGTCCCTTCCAACCCAAACCCTTCCATGATTCTAAGAATCAACTGGGCTGAGGCCAATGCACTGGTAGCACTGATTGAAATGAACACAAGACCTTGAAAAGGTGTAAACCTCAATCACGCACAGAATAACCTCTCTTCTGAATGTCACCCCTGCCTATCCCCTGTCACCTCTATGAGAGCTATGACAATGGGTGGGTGTAATGGAGCACAACAGCCTGCCTTTGCAGGAGCCAAGGGGTCAAGTGCTGCGGGAATGGCTGTGGGACACGTCCCTCCATGGCTATAAAGCTGCATGGCCAGAAGAAGGGGATGAGATAGCCAAAGGCCTGGGCTGTGAGACCTCAGCTCAGGAGGAGGCTGGTTGTTGAATGATGCAGTTTTGTCTCTTCTAGAAACCATGCAGGTGAAAAGGGAGAGGTTTCAGTCAATATAGAAAGTTCTTTTTTGGCAAAATGGGAGCTCTTCAGCTTCAAGCAGCATTGGGGCATCACTTAACCCCTGCGGCTCAGGACTGTGGGTACTTGGGTGTCAATAAGCACCAAATCTTGCACTTGAAGTGAAAACAAACTAGAATTAATTAATCAGTGGAAAAACACTTGATTTAGTCTGGGGAGAGCAGATGCAAGTAGCAGGTCTAGGTGGACAAACAAGATAATCAAATCAATACCCACACTTTTCTTACTGGCTTGCAGCCACAGGCTACAGAGTGAGAGCAGGCGCGTGGATCTGCTTGGTTCCTATTAGCTATCAGCTGGGTCCATAATTAACTGCAATACAGACCCACTGGGGGAGTTATTACCCTGTCCCTGGGTGGATCTTATCTGTGTGATGAGGGCAGCTTGCTCCTGCTGCTCTTGTCTCCTAAACCTCATCTTGCTTCTGCACAAACCTCGCTCCTTCCATCCAAACCAGAGCTGGCTGCGAAATGTAAATTGTAGGAGGGTGGTAGATACTGGAGGGATCAACCGGGTTCATTGCAGTACCAGCTAATCAGTGCCATTGTCAGCAGGAATAGCTGCAAGCGAGTAGGGCCAGGTGTAGGACTTAGTTAATAATGCTCTAATTGAGAAGAGATTATCAGGCCCTGACACAGGGGCAGGGCTGGGGGAAGATTTTGCTCCTTTTGGGGTTGTTTTTTAGCTGTTTAAAAATGCTGCTTAGAATCTGCAGATGATGCTCAATTCTGGTGCCAGAATTACTGTGCCCTCTCTGGGGACAGTCTCCATTGCTGGGGGGTCATGGCTTTTGTGGGTGGTTCCACAAGCTACAGGGAATGCTGAATAGGTGTTGGAAGTGAGCAGTGTCCCCCTGCTTATCCACCTGGCCCCAGCAGCACATCAGGTCCTGCAGGCTGGAAACAATGCTCCTTCTAACCAGCTAAAGATGCCCTGTGAAATTTGGACTCTTAACACTTGAAAGCCTGGCATCGGGAGGTTGGGACTTTCCTTTTCTCTTACTAGAGACGGCCCAAGAGCATCTCGACTGAGGTGAGCGGAACTTAGATTTTCCTTAGTTATGATATTAATTATTATTTGATATTTGCTCTGTGCAAAGAAGCAGCTGCCTTGGTCCTAGACCTGGCTGGAGCCTGAGAGGAAGGGCTCATAAATATTCATTTTAAACAGCTCCAAATTAATTCCAATGCAATTCTTTGTGGCTTTTGCTTCCTAGGAACACTCAGGCGAATGTGTTTTGATGGGAGGGGTGGTAACCAAGAAATGACAGTTTCAGAGAACTATAGTGACTGTTTGCCAACCCCCCCCCAAGTTTTCCACTTTGAAATTCCAATCAGTTTCAGTAGTGAGCAGATCAGAGTGGGAGGAGTTAGTGTCATCCCACTGGAGCCCAGAAACGTGCTGGATCACCTACATACTCGAGCCAAATAGGGCACGCTGCAGATTTCAAGTAGGACCAATGGCTCGTAAGTCAAACAAGTGGCTTGGAAATTCACTGGGAAAGAGATTATTCAACAAAAAAGGAGGAAAGACAAACGACGGAAAGAACAGGAACAGTTCTCCTTAGATCCACATTTCATTGCTAATGAATGCTTAGCTCATCTCTCCGCTTCCCTCCATGCCTTTTTGCTGTCCTCCTCCTTAATTTCGCCTCTTATTAGTTACACTTCAAGCTTTTTGTTTAGGCAACAGAAACAGCGATTTCACCTGCAGCACTTTCTTATTCCAGAGATGAATGTGGGTCTGCTTTAGAGACTGGAGAAAAATCCTTACTCTGAGATTTGGGGTCTGTTTGCTATTCCAAATGCTTGTGAAAGGAATTGAGTCCTGATGATCAAGATTGTGTGTGTGTGTTTGCATTCACACCTTAATGTGCATCTCGGTGGCTCTGTTCCTTCCTCACCCCCCCTTCCTTCACCCAAGGTCTAATTAAAACAAGAATGTACCAGGCTGCCTTTTGCTCTGTTTCATCTCCAATATTTTTATGTTAAATCCACCAAGGAAATCTCCTGAAGTCTTTGAAGTCTTGGGGTGTGTGAATAAAGATGTCACAACGGTAGACACAGGGCTTCTTAATGAGAAGATTTGATGTCAGAACACTTCAGTGCCCAAAGGAAAGAGATGCTCTTCAACAAGCTCTCCCTTTCCTTCCCTTTATTTTCTGTATTCTTGCTGCAAGGGCCTATTTTTTCTTTCTTCCTTCTATATTTTTTTATTCTCTCCCCACCTTTCAAGGAGGATGGGGATGAGAAAACGCGCAGTTTTACCAATCCTATTGTTGTTCACGCTGCTGTTTCTTATTTTATCTTGGTACCATATGAGGTACCAGCCCCATCCTGACTGTCCTGGGCTCAGCAGTAGCAGTCATTTTTCTCCTTCTTAGTAGCTGGTGCAGTGCTGTGGTTTTGACTTTCGGCCGGGGAACAGCGCTGATAACACCGATGTTTTTAGTTGCTGCTCAGTCATGTTTAATCTGACCAAGGACTTTGTGAGTCTCATGCTCTGCCAGGGAGGAGGGGAAGCTGTGAGGAAGCAGAGACAGGACACCTGACCCAAGCTAACCAAAAGGATATTCCATACCACAGCACGTCATGCCCAGGATGTAACTGGGGGCAGCTACCCGGAAGGGCGAGATCACTGCTTGGGTTGGGCTGGGTATCGGTCAGCGGGTGGTGAGCGGTTGTATTCTCTTCCCTTGTTATTTCCCTTATCATTATTATTATTGGTGGTAGCAGCAGTGATTTGTGTTATACCTTAGTTACTGGGCTGCTCTTATCTCAGCCCATGGGAGTTACATTCTTTCCATTCTCCTCCCCATCCCTCCAGGAGCTGGGGGAAGGAAGGGGGGGAATGGTCTAACAACTGCATGGCTGAATGGCTGACTGGGTTTAAGCCACGACACTGACACTTTCTGCCTCCTTCCCAGTCTGGCCCAATGTTACAGACCCCCTCTCTGCCTCTGTCTCTCTCTCAGTTCGGACTCAGGGAAGGAAAGTTTATCCTTATTGAGAGGAGTTCCTGCTTGAAAGAGTCCCCATAATGTTAAAAGTTAATTTAATACAACTGAGAGCAACATCTGATCCCCAGAGTACAAAAGTCATTATCACAAGCCTGGTCAGTGGCAACACTCCTTGGGACCTCAATGTATTTGAGCTGATCTATGTCTGCTTTGAATTTGCCTGCTGGACCCTTACCCCTATTGCTTTCTCCCCTAGCACCTGAGAAGTCAGCTTTTAAAATCGTGGGTCAAATAGAAACCAAAGGAACTATCTCATCCCATCGTTCTCCACCCTGTATAACCAGCAGAACAACAGGATGCCATTGAGGCAGGGCTGGACATCCTCTTGGGTATGTCAGCTTTAAGCTGGAGAAAGCTTCCAAGTTCCATGGGAAGAAGGCACTTCCTACACATGGAAAATGCCAGCTGGAGCCAGGCATCCCTCCCCATTGGGGTGTGCTGTTCTCTGAGGGAACTGAGTAGTTGTCTTGTTGCTAACATCCCAGGCAGGATCTGGGTCACACGAGGACTTGTCACTACTAAGCAAAGCCCCACTCTCAAATCTGAGATCCCTCCTTTGTGCACTGTCCTTAGACCTGGACACAGCATCCTGGATGAAGACCATTCTGGCTTGTCCCCATTTGTCTCCCAACATGATGGGTTTCATGCTGGGTCCCCCAATGTCCTTCCCTTCTATAGGACATTAGAGAATCTCTTTTTCCCATCATTTCTCTGCAGGATCTTATTCCTCATCTTCACAGCATCTGAGCATCATCCCCACTACTCATCACACTCAATGCAGAGATCTAGCATGTGCAATGCAATCCTTACGGGGAGAGGGCAGTGTCAGTGGCAGGGGGATGCTGGCTTGGTGCTGTTTATGCATGTACAGGCTCCTGCTGTCATCCCCTGGACCAGTGAGCACCTGAAGGGATGAAGCCTTGAAGCCTCAGACTGAAGTCCTTGTCTTTGTGAAGATGAGGAGGAGAACTTTCTGGTTTGGAGTAGGGAAAGGAAAGGTTGGTGCAATGCTGTGAATGTAACCCAGTGGATGCAGAAGCCAATTTAGCTCCTAAGGATCCTGCCTGTGTACTTTCTCATTAAGCTCAAGCATAGCTGGAGTTTTTGCTGCAAACCTCTGAATTTCAAGCTCAGAATGAGTCAGTCCCCGAGTGCTGAAATATTTAAGGGCTTTTTTCCACTCAGGAGCTGGATTTATTGACACCAAACAAGCTGTATCATTTTTCACCTAAGAAAACCCTGATGTTTGGAGTTGGGAGTGATGATGATGATTGTTTGAAATTAGGCTGTTTGCATTGACTGACCACATCTGCTCAGTTCCATCCTTCTTAAATCAGGTGCAATCTTCCTTCTCCTTCAGGATACCTCCTCAAAGGCTGTTGCCTTCTAGCCCCCTCGGGTGATGCTAATACATTTTAATAGGGATGTGGGATCAGGCTCACCTCTTCAGTTTGTACCTTGAGTCAATCATCCAGGCCTGTGGATTTGTGGTCCTACTGCTGGCAGACGGCTGGAGGAGGGAGGTGAGCTGGGACAGCCCATCCTGCATGCAAAGGGGCATGGTACAGCATGGTCTGCAGGTCCCAGGTTGTAGAGTACCTGTGCAGGGGTAGGATGGGTGGTCTCATAGCAAGTGACACATAGCAAAGTGTGTGCTTCTGCTTTGCAGTTCTGTTCAGAAGGGAAGGGGGGCACTCAACCCTTTCCTTCCCCCTCAAAGAAAATCACAGCAATCCTTTTTTACCCCCTCTTATAAAGCATAGTGCATAAACTCACATGATTATCCTTAACGGTGTCTATTGCTCACAGGGGTGGAGTTTTGTGCTGGGAAATACAGGAGCACAAGCTGAGCTCAGACCCTTATGGCTGCTGCTCAATCCTGCTGCAGCAATCGGAGGTACCCACCATTCCCCTGCCGACGGATGCAGCCCTGAGGCAGAGATGTGGACAAGGTGTTTCTCCCTACACTGTGATCCTCTCCCTTCCCCAGACACTGATTTAGTGCCAGCCCCTACGCTGACAGCAGAAGTTAATGCAGCAGCAAGTGCTCATCCCAGACAGAAGGACAGGAGATGGCTGCATTGGAAGCTCTGCCAGAGCAAAATGAGCCCCTTTCTGCATGTGGAGCTCAACTCATTGCTATGATCTGGCCTTAGACCAGGGCTCTGACTTCGCAGTGCTCAAGAAGGTGCAAATTCAGCAGAGTATGGGGTGCTGGCACACTTTAAGTGGGTGTTAATGAGTCTGATGGATGTATGCAAAGAGCTCTGGTGGCCATGTAGTTTCATCGTTTCAATCAGCTCTTTGGCAGGTAAGAGAGCCACGAAAGCCTGGTCTGTAAACCCAGCAAAATCCCAGTTTCCCAGAGATGGCCAAACCTGGTCTCTGGATCTGATTATCCTTCAAATCAGAGAGCGCTTGTTTAAGCAACCCAGACCCCTACCACTGTTATAATGACTGCATTGATTCCACTGTTGGACAGAGGATTAAATCCTGCTCAGGTTTAAGGTCACCTCTTCTGCTGGACTGCGTGAAGCCATCTGGTTTTTGTGCCACTGACCTTTGTGAGCCCGCATTAATTCACAGGGCCTGGTGCAAGAGCTCAGAACCTGCTTTCTGCAGAGCCATGAGTCACTGCTGGGAGCTGGATGGGTAATGAAAAAGCTGTTCAGATTGCTGTGAATTCCAGCTCTTCATGAATAAATCCCTGCTCAGGTCCAATCAGATTGTTGCCTGTAAAATTCCCTGCCTATTACTTTGATCCTGTTTGTCTGAATCTCTAATCTCCGCTGCAGTGCCAGCCAGAGCACTGCCACAGCCCCAGTGACCAGCTATGGTTTGTGGTTTGTGCCATCAACCCTCGCCACTCCTTCCTTTGCTTTTCCACTTGGGCATCTTTCTCCAAGGTCACCCTGTACGCGAGCAAGCATCGCCTTATAATAAACCCATGGGGTTTATCTCCATCTCCAGCCCACCTCATCTAAACCAGAGCTTCTCAGCGGTACACGTGCCTGGCTTGCACAACCTGAGCTACAGCCAGCCCTGTCAGTGACTGCAGGAGCACGTCTGCCAATGCACAGCACCAACAGCTCATGGCAATGATTGATTGATGCTGATTTGAGAGTGTGGTGGGTTGATCCTGGCTGGGTACCAGGTGCCCATCAAAGCTGCTCTATCAGCCCCCTCCTGAACAGGACAGGAGGGGAGAAAATACAATGAAAGGAACATTGGTTGAGATAAGGACAGGGAGAGATCACTCCCCAGTTACTGGCATAAGCTTGACTTGAAGAAATTAGTTTAATTTATTAACAAGCAAATCAGAGTAGGATAATATTTAATATATAATATATATAATAGATATTTAAAATATAAAATATTATATTGAAGAAACAAACCCTAAACCTTTAAATCCTTCCCCCACCCCTCCCTAGACTCTACCCTGGGGTCTGCAGAGCAGTTTCTCTCATCTATTCTATTGCATATAGCTCTGGATACAGTTACTAGGGGGTTTATTCCCCTTTCTTAACTATGTTATCCCAGGGGTGCTGCCACTGTTGCTTATGGCCTTGGCCTTGGCCAATGGTGGGCTTGTCTTGGAGTCAGCCAGCATTGGCTTTATTGGGCATGGGGAAAGCTTCTAGCATCTTCTCTCAGAAGCCACCCCTGTAGCCTCCCTGCTACCAAACCTTGCCATGCAAAACCAATACAGAGGGGTTTCTGCATCACCCCTCTGTCACCAGCCTCTGGGAGGGAAGTTATGCATCCAGTAGCATGGGTAGGAGGGAGTTCAGGGCAGAACGCTGGCAAAGGGAGCTTCCCACTACATATGCTACAGCCCCATGCTGCATCTCATACCCAGAGCTGGGCAGGGAGAATCCCAAACTGGTTTGTGTTGGAAGGGACCTTACAGCTCATCCAGCTCCAACCCCTGCCACTGGCAGGGACCCCTTCCACTGGAGCAGCTTGCTCCAAGCCCCTGTGTCCAACCTGGCCTTGGAAGGGAATACATGCATCACACAGCACTTAGCCTTTCCCTCACCTAGAGCCTCAGGTCACCACAGCAGCACAGATGCCATCAACCTGCTCCAATCTGATGTGCTGAACATCATGGGGTCCTTTGATATTCACTAAAGAGCTCCAAAGCCACCAGTGTTCCTTAATTCACCCTGGGAAGTGTTTTCCTTCCTGATCTGTTGGTTGTGTGATTGGGTTTACTCTGCTATTTCCAAAGGTCTGTCAGGCAACCACAGAGGAAAAAGGTTTCCATGCCTCCAGTCGTGTGCCATGCAGATAGAATAGCAAATAGTTGAACTGGATGAGGAAGTCAGCCCTTTGAGCTGGCCTCTCCATCCTTATGAACAGCGTCCCTAAGGATGGGGGATGCTTTCCAACCAAAAGGCTCCCTGCCTGTGGACATTCAGTGTAGGAAATCCCATTTGGCATCCTCCTGCCTCAGCATCCTCTTGCTTTGCTTTTCCCTCCCCTGAAGTGGAACGCTGGTGGGAAGTGGCATACACACTTCCCCTTGGCTGCATGACTGCAATGCATTGGTTTGGGTAGGGAAAGCTGTCAGGGATACGGATGGGAGGTCAGAAGTCAGGGTCCCTGTGGGAATGACCAGTGACCTCTGTTATTGGAACAGACATAAACGCAAGGGGCCTTGATTGCATCATTTATAATTAATCAGCAAAATCGACATGAAAATAAATAATGGGAAAGGGTTTGAAAGGGATGGGGAAAGCTGAGTTATTCAGGGCCGAGCGTGTTACTTCCCTTCTCCTTTGCCCCTATGTAACTGTATAGCTCTGAAGAAGATAGCCCAGAGCCAAAGGTTACAATATCCCATGTTCTTCCTCCTGTCTTGTCTGATCCTTGTCTCAGTAAGGATAGCTGCTGGGCTACTATTTGGGGATTTTGGCCTACAATTTCCTTCCAAAACTGAATGACTGGATGCTAGCAAAGGGCTGAGGTGTCACGTCAAAGAATCTCATCATGCCCAGTGCACTTATCCAGAGATGGGGTTTAAAGGTGATTAAAGCCCCTCAAAGTCCTTCCCTGCCCCAAATGCTTCTCTGTGCATTTCTGATGCTAGGGTTGCACATGTAACCTTTGCCATCTGCAGCGTGGACACTGAGGAGAGCCTGTATCTCAGACTCCATGTGAACAGACTTTCAGACCCCAGACCAAAGGACACCCGCTGTGCTTCCTAAGGGAGCTGGGATGCACCTACCCTTAGATCTCTCCATTCTTCCCAGGATCTATGAAAACAGGTGAGGGAGAAACATCTACCAGGCTTTGAAGTATGTGGAGCAAACCACAGCAGTGCCCCTTGTATGCATAAAGTGTAGCTGAAGCCAGTTGCATCCTCTCTATGGGTGAATGCTTTCAAAGCAGCAGTAGATTTGGGAGCAGAGGGGATGTGTCCTTAGGCACTGTATCAACAGCCACAGGTTATCCAAGGTCCTTTGCTACTGTGACTGGCTGAGCATCAGTGTGCCAAGCTCTTCTAGCAAGAGCTTCTTACAGATGGTGATGCTGGGATCAGGCGAGCTGGCAAAGCTGGTGTGTGCTCAGCACAATTCCGCATCCCCTTCTTCCTATAGGTACTGTCATCATGTGAAGTACCCACAGTGGCACTGCAGGCCAGGCCAGCTGTGTCTGGGCAGTTACCTCCAAGCTCAGATGAGGTTTGGCCACAGCATTGGGGTGGGAGGGGTGAGGGAAACGCGGCTTCCACCACAGTATGAAAACGAATTGCATAGAACCAACATCCCCTTTGAAAGGCCCCTGTGTGTAACTGAGTGATTTACCCTCTGCTGTGACCTCAGAGCAAGCATCTTGCTGACACTGGCATCTATGTGAGAATTGAAACAAGAAACCTTGCAAAGGAAAACCAATGCACTTCAGTCCACAGTCAGCTCCAGCAAGTGTTGCTTGATGTGGAAAAGGACTTTAGCATCGCTTTGCATTGCATTGCCATTTGTGCCTGAAGTTACTGGGCTGGAAATACTCTTTGAAAGCAAATGCACTGTCTGCCACTTCCATGCATGTATTTCCTCCCGCATGGTATGACCAGTTTCCCACTCCCTGTCTTGGCTCTGTTCTGCAGATCTCCTGCCAGAGGCTGACCCAGCCGAAATCTCTGTTTGCAGCTCTGCTGAGGGAATCACAACGCTTCAGCTTTTGTGTTGCTGCTGCTTTGTCAGGAGCAGAATCCTTCTCCTTGTTTGTTTAAAACCCTCACTAAGTGCAGAAGTGGTGGGCAGTGACCCATGAAGTTCAAAGCAGCAGCACTTCCTTGGAGGATGTTTCACTTGTGGGAGTCAGTGGTTACCCTGATTGATGTTCAGAACAGGAGTTTGACTGCCTTCCATGTAGGAAATACGCACGTTGCCAGCTCCTCATCTTGCTTACATCTATATCAACCTGCTAAAAATACCATTGGCTGCAGCAACACTGCAGGATGTGGGCCAAATGCCGTTCATTGCACCTGATAGTTCCTGCTTCCAACACAGTGAGCAACCCCTGCTTCAAACCTCTGCCTTCTCATTCTCCTCTCCTCTTTTGGCAGCCTGTGTGGATGAAACAAGGAAGTTTCCTGCTAAGCTTTTTGCTTCCTTTCCTCTAACCTTATGGGGCTTCTGGAAGTCTGGTTCAGGCTTTCTACAGTGCACTGCTATTCCCCTAAGGTCTGCAAGTGGGATGGTCACTTCAGGATGCCGTTTCTCCCTCTGAGAATGCAATAAGCAATATTCCACGTTCTTTCTATGGAGAGCAGAGCTTCTGGTGCCTGGCCTGGGGTTAATCATGGGGTTAACCAAGTCATGGAAGAGATATTCTGGGACAATGCAGAAGATCCCTTGCTTGGTTGAACAGAGCAATCTTTCTGTTGTAAATTCAGTGCCATGGGGCAGCCAAACAGGTCTTTCTGTCTCTGTCGCTCTGCTCTGCTGTGGGTCAGCAGCATGATGTTGATCAGTGTGGTAATGGAGCAGTGACCCACCTCTTTGTGACCAGGGTGATGTTGGCAGTCTCTGGACCGGTAAGGAGCACATGGGACCTCCAGTGAGGCCCCGTGCCCCAGAGGGAGGCTTAAGATGAGCCATACACAAGTGCCACTGATGCCTCCATCCCACTGCGTGTGATGCGTATCTCTTTTCCCAAGGACAGTCCCTTTGGGAAGTTTGATTGCCCTCATAAACACTGGTTTTATTGAAAGGGGTACCCCCTTCTGCCCACCTCTACCCTCTGGAGTCCACTTACGAGCTTTCCCCCTTGCCAGGCTGTTCTGATTTCTCCTGATCCCCGCTCCTCATCATCCCTCCCCACCTCCATCCACGACTGCTCCCTCCTCAAGGAAGAGCAGTGCTCATTCATACCCAGCCTCGCAGCCTGCAAGGCTTTCTGCAAGTTCTAGGGTTGACTTTTCCTTGTTATTTATTCCTCAAGTCAGCTCATGTCACATTCAGGAGGGTGACATTGCCTATTGCCTCTCACAGCCAGCATCTACCTTTTGCTTAAAGCCTGCGTACAGCAAGTGAGCGGTGATGGGTGTGTGCACAGCATTAGCTGATGCCTGCATGTCACTGACAACCTCTTGTTACCACTCACATTGCTTTCCACTTGTGCAGTCCATCACATTAATGGGGAGGAGACACACTGAACCTTCTGGCTCCAGATTCAGAGTCCTGGACCCTTCTTTACACCTTCAAGAGGTGCAAAATGTGCCAGAGAAAGGGAAGCTCAGGAATGCCTCAAGGTCTGGGTGTCTGGTGTGGGTAAGTAGCATTCAGCATTGCACCATTGAATACTGGATGCTATAGCCAAGAAGCATGTAGGAGTGCTTGCAGGAGGTGCTTACCCACCTCCAAGGAGGGAGGAGGAGAAGAAATCTTGTGACTGCCTTATAGCTACATCTGGGGCGGTTCCTATAAGCCCCGTTTGGAGGGTTTATGAGCCCAGAGTTGCATAGACACATACAGTCACAGAGTGGTTTGGGTTGAAGGGACCTTAAAGCTCATCCGGCTCCAGCCCCTGCCACAGGCAGGGATGCCTTCCACTAGAGCAGCTTGCTCCAAGCCCCTGTGTCCAACCTGGCCTTGAACACTGCCAGGGATGGGGCAGCCACAGCTCCTCTGGGCACCCTGTGCCTGCATCTCAGCATCCACACAGATGCTGATCTAACGTAGCTTGAAGCTTGCAGCTTGACTTTGGCCTTAAGGGTCTGTGTCCATATGAACCTGAATGCAACTGCTGTCCCCTAGAAGCATCTCTTCAGAGTGCGGTAGAAGGGGAGAATCCCCTCCCTTGACCTGCTGATCACGCTGTGGGGATGCAGCCCAGGATCAGCCTTTGAGCAAAGGGTACATAAAGGGGAAGGAAAAGCAAGAGGAGTAAACACACTCATTTTTGCATCCCGATGGCCCCAGGGGCTGGTGTGCACCGCTAACCTCCAGGCACCCGGCACAGCTACCCCACACTGTGCACACTGGGGTAAAATCCTATTGCAGATGTAGAACATGCCTCATAGAGCTGCTGCTTTCCCAAATGCCTCCTTTGGAAATGGCCTCGTAATCTGGTAGGAGCTGATCCTTTATATCACCTCTTTCAAATTGCCTTCTGCTCATCAGCTGTTCCTTAAGAGATGAACAGCCCCATCTCCATGTCCTATCCTGACCTGCTGGTGGCTCTGAGGAGCTGCCAAGCAGAGGGCTCTTTTCTTAGGGATTGGGGGGGTTGATAGCTTCAGGTTTCCAAGTGCTTCCTGAACTTGTAGGATGAAAGGCACCGGAGCAATGTGAAATATTAGTGGTATTTTAAGCACACGTGTGGGTGTGTAGACACAATTAATTTTCCTTTTTATAGGCCTACGTGGAATATCTCCATCTCCGAGGAAGACGCCTCTATCTATGGAGCGCTGGCATCCCAGAGGAGGGCACCGCTCTGCTCGTGGTAACAGCAAATGCCATGGAAATTAACAGCGCAGGAACGCTGTTGTGGTCAGGCTATGTGAGCTCCATAAATCCTGGGAGGTGTGAGAGGCAGCAGGCTCGGAATCCCTCCGTCCTTCCAGCCCTGAAACATCTCCTTCCTCCGTGTTAAACGGTAGCAGTCGGAAGGGATTTTTGTCCTGGTAGTCCCCCGGGATCAGAGAGGAGCTGATGCCACTTGGAAGTAGGATTAAACAGCACAGGTGCTGCGAGCCTGCACTCACACAGGCAGAGCTCTCGGGCTGGGTATTGTTATTGACACACTGCACCTTAATGGCTATAATGTCAATGGGCACTTTGGGACCTTTACTCGTGGATTATTAATGCATTAGGCTGCAGGTTCGATGGGTTATTGTGTTAAGAGTGGAGGGAGTGGATGCCTGTGGTGTATGGGCAGCATAAGGATCTTCTTTAATCAGGGCTGTGGTGTACGTTGAGAGCTGCACTGTAGATGTCTCATTTACTGCCCTGTCTTACCTGCTCCCAGCAAGGGGGATCTCACTGCAGCTTAGAGGACAGCATGGAAAAAATGACACCATTAGAGAGGAAAAGGGATGGGCCAGGGGAAGGAAGCGATGGTCCTGTCCATAGCTAGGGAAAGGCACATGGCTGGGGGGGGATATTTCCTGGCACTAGCCACTGATACCCTGCAACATGAAGATTAATAGGCTCTTTATGTTATTGTTAGCAACTGCAGGTGCTGCTCTCCTCGCCTAGGGCTCAGCCCAGCACCAATCCTCCCCTGGGACTGCAGGGAGAGCAACTTTCTCACGCTGCCTCTCTGCCTGAGAGCAAATGTCACAGCCCAGGCCTGGACACAAGTGGAGGGGGGTCCCCAAAGCCTTTGCAGGTGATGGGAACTGCAGGTGCCCAGTGCTGCTCAAGGGCCAGATCCTGCCCCTTTTAAAGGGCCTTTTTGAGCGTGCTGTGATTTGCAGGGGAAAGTGATGCAGGTGTAACCATGCTCCGGCTGATCTTCCCTGGGTAAATAGGATCTGTATGTTCGCCAAAGCCCCATTTGACAAGACAGGGTGGATAACCCTGCAGATGAAGTGGAAAGGGTGGAACAACATGTTCAGACACTGCACGAAGCACTGAATGCTGTGCTGGTGGAGCAAGGGAAGAAGGGGGATCCTGAGAGCAGCGGGGCAGGAGCAGGGAGGATGTGCAGGACATTGCACAGCTGGAAGTGTCCTCTCTGGTGTTTTAACAGGTCAGGCAGCTGTAAAGGGCTCTTAACAGCAGCTCTGGGTTCATTTCTGGCAAGAATTGCCATCTTCCTTGTAATCACCACTGCTCCATTACATGGAGACTTGGAGAAATTATCCTGAAACCAAACTAGCTATTGAGTGATAGAAACAATAATCAGGCAGTAATGGAAACAAAACCCCATATCACAGCCTTTCCTTTTAGCTCTAATGTATGGGCTGCAATGGCACGAAGGAAGAAAACAGAGACAGGGAGGAACCTGAACCCACAGGGATGCTGCCTCTCCGTAACTCTAGAGGGCAAGAGATGCTGTTGACCGAGGAGGGAAGTTTCTGACTTGCAAACTGCTGTCACTGCACTTCAGGCCCATGTCATTCATTTTCTCCACTCCTCCTTGTCCCAACTTCATACCTGAAGGAGGCAAAGAAATCCTTGCATATCCTGACAATGCTGACTGCATTTTGACTTTTCGTCATGTCGTATCTGGGCCATGGGAAGGCCCCTGCTTTTATTGTGTGACGACACGGAAATTACCAAGTAATTACAGGATTATGCAGCACCTTGTAAATTAAATGTTACCTCTTTACCTTTTATAGAACAAAAAAATAACCATGTAATTACCTAGTGAATTAAGCTGTTAAGGTCTCATGGTAATTATACATGGAGTCAAGAGCGCTGAGTTCTTCTGGTAGTTACAAGTAAAGAATTATCTTTCATTTTTAAACATATGTTGCTGTTGGATCCCCAAGCCTGCACATTTCCATCTTAATAACACTATGGCCTGCCCAAATGAGAAGAGGCATATGTCTCCCATCCGAGTGTGCAAATAGAGTGAACATGTATATATAAAATAGATTGGACATATGCAAAACTGACCCGGGTTCAGGCCAGAAAAATGGGATACCAGCAGAGGTAAAATGTGATCAGTTGGATGGTAACGTTCAGAATGATGTTTGCTTTCCCAGCACTGGATCTTGTTTTCAATGTGCTGCTATTTTTAATACACATGTGATTGTATTTGGAGAGCAGACAATGAAACCACCTATCAGGGAGCTCTGTCCACCAAGGGAGGCTCGGGACTTGCTGTGTGCAGGTGGCTTTTGCCATGTATCTGCAAGGAGGAGATGACTCTGCTGGCAGGAGAGCCCCAAAACCAAACACATTGGTGACGTGAGCTTGGTGGTTGCTCCTGGCTCAGGTGGGGAGGTTTTCCCATTGGCTTTTGCTACTAATAGCACAGAGCTCTCAGGTGTGCTGGCCTGGATCACCTCCTCCAGAGGCAGTCAAGGAGTGACATAGCACCAAAGAGCTTCAAAAGGAGAAGGGTTAGAAAGGAACAAGGGTTTGCTGCCTTGTAGCAAGGCTTGTTTCTGTCAAAGTAGCTGCAAGGTACGTGTTTCCCTGCTTAAAAAGTGCTGCCAGGGATTTGGGTCACTGCAGTGGTCACTGAATGTGGAAAGAGCAGAGCAGAGATCATCCAGCCTGCTCTGACCAGACCAGACGGGAGAGCTCCAAGACACCAAGCAAGCAAGAGGAGGAGGCCATCGGACCAGTGATTGCAGGTGCTAAAGTACATGGTCAGGTTTTTATTGGACATGAGGATCATTGCACATGGGAATTGCCTCTTTTGTTCTATATAGCCTGTGGCCTGAGCTGGCTAAAAGTGTCCTTTTGTGATGTAAGGTCTGGGGGGGGGGGTTAACTGTTCTGCATAACCTTTTTCCTATTTAACACAAGCAATCCAAAGTGTTTCAGGGTTTCTTTTGATGTTTCTATTTCCATCTTTTTAGGGCCACAATTCCAAAAGTTTCCAATGAACTTTAATGCTGAAATAATAACTGGTTTCAATGTCCTTTCAGATTGAAAATAAGCGTTTTTGTAGGTCCTAAACACAGATTCTTTGGCTTTGTAGTTTTAGATTCCTATATGTGAAAAATGGGGTGATGCAATATGGCCAATGCTATCTGAAAGGCGCTGTACATTCACCTCCAGAGGTGTTATGTGTATTTACTGGCTAGTTTTATCACTTGCTTTGAAATATGTAACATGTTATATATAGAGATGCTCACTTCATTAATCATGGGAGAAAACAGAGGACCAGGACAGGGAGCTGGGTTTTTCTTTGCACGAAGCTTAACGCTGACATTTTACCTCTGTTTCTGCACTTTCTATCACAGACCTATTTCCCCCTACAAGTCATACCCAGTCCAAACAGGATTTGCTGCAGGTACAAAATGAATTGAAGTAAATTATCTTCTCATCTCTGTATTTGGCATTTTCCCTGCTTTGGTTTCAACCTGATCAGCAGTTCTCTGTCGTGCTGTGGTTTGTAGTGTTTAAATCCTGCAGTAATGCTGCATGCTGAACATGCATTCACTTCAAAGAGTCATTTAGATCCCCCGGGAAGCAGGTAGTCTTTGCTGTAGAGGTGCAGGGGTGTTTTGGTGCAGAATTGCTTTTTTACATGTGTTTATTGCATTATTTCCCCCCCCTTATGTCCATCAGTTTTACCACTTTGTAGCTGCAATCTGGTGAATATTAAAAAGCACCATTTGGGATTGGATCAGAAAATAAGAGGGGGGAAGAAGTCACGCTCCATCTCATTCCTAGTCTCTTGCGTAACATCCCTTCATCCTGACACAGATTACTGCTAGCATTGTGCTTGCCCAGTTCCTCTGCCTTAATAGCCTTACGTCTCATTCCAAGTGAGATCAAAGAGAGGAAAGTACCAAAGGGCTTACATTCAATTAACAGGAAAGGGGCAGGCGTTGTACGTGCTCAGCAGAAGCTCTGATTGCAACAAACTGCTGACTGCATATCATGTACTATCACTATCAGCATGTGTAACACCAGCCCTTTCCCTGCCAAGCTGAAAGGTGGTCTAGAGAGGCAAATGGCATCTTTTGTGCTCTTCCTGGCTGGGCTGGGATGGAGATAACTGGAGGGGCCCATGTCCTTTCACAGGGATGCTCAGGAGGAGGAGGGGGCTCTACCTCCTGCCCTATGTGGGGCTTTAATCAGAGCTGCAGACTGGAAACTCTCTGTCAGCCCTTGACTGATGGATGGACAACTTGAATTTTTAATGCTGAGTGGTTTCCCCCTGCTCTCCACATGGATCTCGGGCTCGAAGGCTTAGCCTGCAGCAGTCAGAAGTCCTAGGGCAAAAGCTGAGACTTTGGGCCCTTTCTGTGTGTTTAGTGTATTACAGTGAGATAAAGCCCCTCTCATTCTCTCTGCTTTTCCCTCCTCCAGGTGTTTGTGACATTAGGAAAAGCTGGGTGTCCCAGAGCTAGCTCGTGATTGGGATGCATCTGGGCCCAGTCACTGCCACGGGAGGCAGGATCCTGGGAAGATGAGTGTGGCAGTCTGGTTTTACCATTTTCCCATTTCTCCTTGGGAAAGGCAGGAAGGAGAGGTGCAAAAGTAGGAATTGGATCAGAAAGGGGCGGGGGGGGGGAATTTACAGTGTAAAAATAGTAGGGCATGGACTCAAGGTTTTTGCCTTGAAGTGAGAGCATATCCCATCCACTACACACTCAGTGCTCATTGCTGTTAATTGCAGTTATGTCACATCCTCCTGTTTCCTAGGGTTCTGTGTATAAAGTTTGGGAAAGACGCAAGTTCCTGGCTTTGAATTACTGCTGGAATTCTCTTTTAGCATTATATTTCAGAGCTCAGAGGCAGCCTGGATCACTGTCTGTATTAAACCCCTCAGCTGATTGCTGAGATAACCTGCAGCCAGAGCTGTCTGAAAGGAGGTGACCCGGTTACATCTGTGTACATCGCTTTACTTCTAATGCAGACCTTGCCGAGCAGGAAGTTCCTGCCGCACGCATACAGAACCAAATCTGTTCCTAGGGATTCGGTACCTGCTGTTGCCGGGAATAGTATCATCTCCTTTAGCCTTATAACATCCTCTGCGTGACTGTGGGAGATGACCACTCCACACGTTGCTCACACGTTAACAGTGCTATAAAGAGCACAGCTGGTCAGTGGAATCAGGGAACACTGAAAAGGTCAGAGCATGGGAGGGCTGCAGAGGCTTCCCTCTAAATGAGAGTAGCCTGTGACCTTCACTTAACCCATACTTTAAATGATTGCAAATTAAGTTGGGCGACTTAGCCTGAGCTCGAAAACCCTAAATGAATTGAAAGATGGAACTACATCAAACAGCTTTCCATCAGTGTCAGGCAGTGTTTGCCGGCACACGTATTCCAGACAGACGTTGCTGTCTGTGAGCCTTACTTACCCACTGAGCTATATTCAAATAAAGCCCATTAACTTCACCGGTTCTGAATGACATACATGCATTTGTACCCTAATGCAGTCATCCCCTTGAATGCAGGCTTATCCAACTGGAGATCTTTTCTATGAGGTTTTTTAATCTTCTTGGCTTATACAGGACTTACAGGTATAATATATGGCGTTTGCATAGCAGTCGGAGCCAAGGGCTTCAGTGCTGTAAATCCATCACCTGCTTTCCATCAGCCAATTGTCTGCACACTGATACTCATGTCAAAGCTTCCTTTGGCTTCAGAAGTCATTTTTCACTTCATCCAGTCTCCGGGGGTCTAGGGACCAAATGCCCAGCAGCAATTAAATATAATGATAAAGCAGAAGAGCTCTGCAGCAAAGCATCCCATCACGCTACTCATCTAGGGGCTTCTCAACCTCCTCCATATGGTGACAATAGAGCAAGAGCAGAGGTGAGGATCAGTGGTCTTCAGGGAGACCTGGTGCATGGGGCTCTCTGTGCTCAGGAGCAGCAGAGCCAGTGGCACATCCTCCATCCTTCCTAATAATGAATGGTATTTAGTCTATTCATGCAAAGAGAGGAGTCCTGCCCAACACGTGGGCTTGCACAACACTCTCAGCTGTTCTTACTGGTGTTCTTTAATGTGGCCTTTATTTCTTTTATTCCCTGCATACCTGCCTGGCCCTTTCTTATTTCACAGCAACAAATGTGAAAACAAAACCATTGACTGAGCTGCAAACCCAAGAATTTCTGTTCTCCCAGCCCCAAACAGAACCTGAAGCAAAAAGACACCTTCACACAAACACCCCACAAGTTCTTCTATCAGTAAGAACCCAGTTCTGCATGAATTTAGCTGACATTGAGGCAGGGCAGTAGTGGTGGGGAAATAGTGTGTGCCCTGTGAGTGGCTCAGATCTATTCAATGCCATGGTCAAGAAATGGCTGCTCAGTGCCTGATATACCGGCCAAGAGGATACTCTACTTTCTGAATTCCCATGGAGATGGCCTGATTTCCATAGCAACTGGAGTCTCTCTCTTGCCTTTCCCCTTAACAGGTAGAAACACACTTACATCCTGAATATGCTGGATTGCTCCGAGTATTACTGTGGGTTTGGGTGCCAGTGCACTCTCTGGACAATGTGTTCAAATACAGGCACCTTAACTGTAGTTTAATCCACCTTTAGAACCGGTGGTGACATTGTCTTCCATCCGCTCTTAAGATGTGTAGTGATGTGAGCTTGCTTTCTCCTCTTGTTCTTTATCATTGTTTCATCTGTATATTGGACAACCTGCAATGCAGGGTGATGGCTATTGAAAAAAGCTCTTGGGAGAAAGAGAGCATTGATAACAGCAGCTACCAGCAATATCCACAATGCATGGGATGTACTTCTAGAGAGAGGGCTTGGTTCAATCTCTGATTGAATCCCAGAGATGGATTAACAATTCATGCTATAATTCAGTGTGTCACAGAGGAGATCATGTCAGCAGTAAGTGTATATATTATTTGCCACCTGTTGTTTGAAGCTTTTAATGGTTTCAGGTTTTGATTTTAGATGCTGACTTGAAGTGTCCTCTTCAGGTCTGTCCTTCCTCAAGTACATCTCACTGCTTCTCCTCTGTAGACTGAAATGAGTACAAAGGAAGATGGTTTAACTGGGGAGTTTCTTATAGCCGTTGTGAAGGGATTCCTAAGGAATAACATGTTGGAGCCCTGCAAACCATCTCCCCAAGGATCTGCTGAGGACACAGACAGGACAAGGAGTCATGGGAATAGGCTTTCAGATAGTAGTGTTACACATCAGTCTGATCCCATAAGGAAGGGAGTGCCATGGACATTGTGAGCTGAGAATGACTGGATCTGAAAGGGCAGGGCTTATACTTAAATTCCAGCATTTATTGAAGGTCCCTGGAGAGCACCAGGTTTATGGCAGTCTGGGCTGCCTTAATGATGCTACAAAAGCTTCTGCGTTGCAATGGGTGATTGCCCAGCCAAAGGGAGGGCAGGAGGAGGTGACAGATGCAGATCCTGTGTCCATCAGGATGGCTGAAGTTTGTGACAGGTATTCCTGGCAAGTGAAACCAGTTGGGAATCCAGGCAGAAAAGCAAAGCCCACGAGGGGCACATAAAACGAGCAGTGCTGTCAGAGGTGCTTCTTCCTTAGCCTCAAATCACACAAATGCGGTGCCTGCACCAAGGATGAATTTCAGATACCCCTTTCACACAGCAGCCTGGCCATGCTTCAGTGCCACCTCTCCCTAAGCACGCATTACCCTGAACTGGCAATTAAATAGTGAGCTGTGGCAGCCCCAGATGCTGTAAGAGCATCCCGAGGTCCCAACAGCACTTTGCCCATTCACTGACCTCCCCTATGTTCCGAACTGTGTGAGGTTACACCTGAAATCAGCCTAAAAGATTGGCTGGTTCTTCTGTGCCCCCCAGTCTGACCTTACATCAGAGCTTACATTGGAAATCTCACCACGAGCTGCGGGCTGACATCCGTCCCCTCGGCTCCTGCAGGGCCATTCAGGTGCCTGTCACCTCCCTTGTATTTTGTAGCCCTGCTTGCCCACAGATCCTTACCCAGCTGTGCACACAAAGGGTTTCCCTGGCTCTCTGCTAGGAAATCATCCCTCTCTCCTTCCCCTCCTCTCCCCTCCCCAACTGATGCTGAAAGCCACAAGGGAAGCATAGCAAATTGAAAGAAATGAGCGCAGAGGAAGAAAGGGGAAGGCAAGGAGCGAGCTCCTGGTCCCTCTCCCTTCATCTGCCTTGGGGGCTGCAGGGGTAGAAGGGGAGGGTGATGATGAGGCCAGAGCTGGAGCAGAGCCTGGTCCTTGGTGGTGGCAGGAGCTTCATTGCCTGTGACCTTCAGAGCACATAGTGCTGCCTCCGTGTCTGCCATGGGGAAAGGGATTGCAAGGACAGGGTGCCGGGCTTGGTGCTGGGACTACAGCATCCCTTGAACAAGCCGGGAGGAAAGCTAAGCGGTCCCATGGACTTTTTGGGGCCATGCCCAATAGAGGGCACTGATTTGTCAACAAATCTCAGAGGAAAGCGGCGTTTAGGTAAGGAAAAGAGACGGGAAGGGCCCGGGCGTCCTCCTGCGTCTCCTGTAGGAGGATTCCTTTGGAGCTAACGATGGACTGCTGCTTTTTCCACTTCCCCTGCCTCTCTTGAGAACGCAAACATCGCTGGGAGGTGGGAGAGGTGGCTTCCCCTTCGCGTTTGCTGCAGGAGCAGATGGCCCCACAGATGATACCTCCTTGCTTCCCTCTGTCGGTAGGAGATACGTAGCCTTGCTCTGAGAATACCATTCCTTGGCAAAGATGTCCCTGAGAAATAGCAGGGAAATTCCCCGTGCTGTGCTTTCATGCTTCTCCATCCTCTTTATTACCTTCTTTCGACCGGTAACGGCAAGGTGCATTGCTGCAGATGTGTTTAGCTGCTTAGAAGACATAGATGGTGCCCGGGCGATGCTGCCAATAGCCTGGTCTCAGGGAAATCCCATAGGAATGACTGCAGACTCATGTCCTTCACCCAAGGGGCAGAACCCACCTTCCTTGGGGGCAGACCAGGGATGGAAACCCAGGTTCACCGTGGGACAGTGGTGTGTGTGCATGGAGGTATAGTGAAGGGGACAAACAGCCCTTGATGCTCTTCTTCCCCATTGTCTCTGCTTCCCTTGCTCCCAGCTACTCCCACTCCTCGCCAGGTGAGACCAGCAGGGACAAGGCCCATTAGCAGCAGCTCTGCTGCAATGTCTCTTTAAAGGAAGTGTCAGGAATAAAGGTTTACCTGCAGGTTTAGCAATACAATTATTATATGTTAATTAAATATGAAATGACACTTAAGAGCATATCCATTGCCTTAACAGCGACTCTCTGTAATAATAATAATACTTAGCACTTACATAGCTCTCTCCATCTATACAGAGCTTCACAAACATTAACTAATGAATCCTCACAACCTCCATGTGAAGCTAAAGAGGCTGCCGGCATGATGGGGAGGGGAAAGAGGAGATGTATCAGGGCAATAACCTCTGCTTGGCCTGCTTCTTTTCAGGCTGATGAGGTTTTCATTCTCCTTCCTTCCTGTCAGCCTTCCCTTAAGTGTGCTTCAGTCCAGCACCTTGCAGTGGGCAAGTAGCAAGGTGAAGAAGGACATTGGCAGGACAGCGAGGTTGTACCTGTAGTCACCACTGCTGATGTTCTCCTGGCTCCTAGCACCGGGCTCAGAGTCCACATACGATGGCACCAAGTCCATAGCAACCAAAACTGCCTCCTGTCCCATCCCCTTTTCCTTAGGGCTCAGCAAGGGAGCCTAAGAGGGTTTTTGTCTGAAGCTGGAATGGTTTGAATGTGACTCTGAGAAACGCGATTCAGGCTTGGACATAACCAGCGGTGATACGAAGAAGTCCAGGGAGAGGACTGAAGTGATCTGCATTTCTGCAGGTCACTTGTGGTGAAGCCATGCTTTGCCTTGAGGTCTCGGTGGGGAAGCCAAAAAGCCTCTCCTGAGCCTACTTTGCTTCCCAGGAATAGGATTTTTGAGCTGAAAGCCCAGGTCTCCTCTATAGCAGTCGCCTGCCTCCTTGCGGATGTGCTTGCTCCACCCTCTCTGAGTTCCCTCCATGATGACCCATCCTTTGGGACCACCACTTGATCCAAAGGGGATGACAGATGCTGCACTAGGTCTGCCTTTCCTGACATATTTACATCTTCCTCACTGCAACTGCCTGTGGTTGTGCAAGGTCTTTGCTGGAAGAGTCAGGAGAGAGATAGGGAAGAAACTTCATTCTCTCCACAAGAAGAAGAAATGGACCCGACCCTGCAGAAACCCCAGCACCAGGCTCTGGTTTGCCTCCGCTCTGGCTTTTAGGCAGCAAATTCCATTTTTGCCTGGTTTTCCAGGTTTGTCACCAGGAAGCATTGAAAGGGCACTAGGGCCACGTCCATCCCCTCTTCCGCATCTGGGCTGACTCACCCTACCCAGGAGAACATAGGGAAAGGGAGGGAGACGGGGAGCAATGGGTCAGGGCTCTTAGGAGGAAGGAAAGTGATTACCCATCCCTTTTCAGAGAGCAGTGTTCTGCACAGTCTGCTTCCAGACTCCTTTTTCCCAAGCTCATTCCTCTTAAAAAGGTAATAAATATTCCAAACAACCTCGCTTAGATTAACAGCTCTACTCCAACAGCTTCAGCACCTACAAAGCCAAGGCCTGTGTGTATCCACTAACCAGTTGTCAAACTGCATTTCTTGTAACATTTAGGGGTGGTTTGGAAGGAGGTCTCAAGGCTACACTCTACAAAACACTCAGTATTGGCCAAGGGGGAAAACAAAGACAAGGTGACCTAGAAAACGCTGTCATCTTTCAAGCTCCCTGATTGTGCTGTTATTTATTTAGCACTGTAAGCCTACCAGATCCATTTCCAAGTCTTCCAGGGTTGTTTTTGTCTTCCGGAAAGGTCTCGAGCAAGCCTCTGAGTTTGAACACACTAATGTTTTCAGACACAGTCCTGCCAGCACCAGTGACTTCAGCCCTGTCCCTGTTTTAACTCACTGGTGGGCTCCTTGGGGTTGCATTTAGAGATGGAAATGTCACAAGGTGCTCTCTGTAGCTTGGTGCAAGATCAAAGGTTGCCTCTGATGCTGAACAGAATCTGGCTCTTCCTGCATAGATCACAGTCATCTTGTATTGAAAAGCCCTTAATAAGCCAGTGGGAAAAGGGTATTTAGTGTGTGAGACCTCACCTGTCCAGCCCTAAAGGTACAGAGGGAAGGAAGCCAACCTCAAGTAATTTATTTATGCCTCTGTCCTTCCTGTCATTTCTTTTCCCTTCATTTGACTTTGCTTTGCAAACACAGCTCCTGACCTCGGGGCTTTTGGCAGTTCAAGGTGATAGCAGCTATTCTGGTACCCTGCTTCAGCCACAGGAGGGTGACAAGGGCGGGTGGGTTTGAGCTCAGGTCTCCAGCAGTGGGGCCCATCCGTGGCTATGTACGGCATGATGTGTGGTTGCATGGTGGGTACCTGCTTGTTTGCACTGGTACAGCACAGGGAGCAGAATGGATCCAGCTCATCCTTCAAACCACAGATTTCCCCATCCTTGGGCTGGAAGCAGCCATTCTCCCACCACCAATCGCATGGTTTTGAGCTGGGATCTTTCTCCTCCTTTACAACTTAACACATTGGCCGTTCCCTGAAAGGGGATAATTCCTTCTTAATGGTGCCCATTTCTCAGCACGTACTTTGGCTGCCAGCTCCTGCAGGTAATTGCATTGTTATTTAGGAAAGTCAAAGGTGCATTCTCTGGCTGCGAGCAGGCATGAGGCAGGCTGGCCAGGAGCCGGTTTCCCATGCTCTTGTTATAGCAAGGTATCACTGCAGGCAGGCAGGAGACAGGGATGGATGTACATCTCCCTCCCCACTCTCCGCTCCTTCCTTCCCCGGAGAAGAACCTGTAAGGAAATAAAGATGGGCATTCCAGTGCTGAAAATACACAGCACAAAATGTTCCTTTGTATGAGAAGAAAGTGATGTCACAAATGACCTTATTAGAAAAAGGCAAAATGCTTGTTTACTTAAAGCACTTGTTCAAAGAGAGAAAGGGAAAATGTGGCTCTAGGATATTTTTCTTTCTCCTTTCTCTTTCCTCCTAAATGAGATTGAAATACAGTTTCACATTTGCAAGGCCCAATGCCCTTTCTGCCAAGAAATCCATTGACAGGCCAATCAACAGGCATGTTCTGGTTACAGGAATCAGGCATCAGTCAAACGCTTGGAAGGCAGATCCAGCAAATGCAGCAGATAATAGCACTGAAAACAGCCAGTGGGGGAGATGAAAAAGTAATTGGAATATAGGTAAGAGCTGGGCTAAGCAGGATGGATCGGTGTATTGCTGACACGTGGAAGGGAAGAGGTGGAGCGGGACAGCTAATGAGAGGGGTAATTCTAATGATAGAGGTAGTTCAATGTGTCAGGCTTTTGGGTTTTGAGGGCTGAGAGAAGGATTTATTTGTGCAGAGGCAACCCAGCCCATGGGATTTACACACCACCTACGCTCTGAGTCCCTGCTAGCTTCCAGAGCTGGTTTGACCCTCGGATTTTGCTTGGTAAGAGCCATAGTAAAAGGCTGTGTGGCATCAACAGGGAGAGCTTTGGGGCTGGACTGCTGTGAGGGTGCTGGAGCAGACGCAGGGGGGATCAAATCAGGGTTAAAGGATGTGGCAGCATGGGGAGAAAGGCTTTAGCAGCAGCCCGAGGGGGATAGTTACCGGAGCAAAGCAGCCCCGGCCTCTGCGTGCTCAGGGGCTGCATCACTGAACGCAGTCACTTCAATCTCAGCAAGCCCTAAAATTCACTGATTTCATCCCAAATGTAAAAATCTACAGAAGACAGGAGTGAAAATGAACAGAATAGGATTTGATTGTACGGACTGCATCTCCTCATTTATTCCAAAGCCCTCGCTAGTGAAATACCCACACTGATTAGAGCGGTGAGCGCGGGAGAATTACTCACTTCCTATGGGTAACGGGATGAGCAAATTACCTGAATTTCTTGTAAATCTGTAATCCTCTTGTGGGACTCAGCACTATGGCAATTGCAGTGAGGGGCTGTTGATCTCATACACTGCGGTATGCGCTCCCTCACAGCGAGCCTTGGGCGAGTTCACCCTTCACGCAGCAGCCTGCCCAGTTGGGGTGATTTCTGCATCTCTTTAGGTTGTTCACCTTCTCTGTCCCACTCCCCCGAGCACTTTAGCTCCTGCCTGGCCCAGGAGGGGCTGTTTTCAGGAGCTGCTCCGTTACAGGCTGTGCTGTGGCAAAAGGGGCAGTGTGGGTTGGCAGGGAAAGAATTGACCGCTCTGTAAAAGACGGTACAAAATACTCCAAAGTAATTTGGATCCGACTTGAGCAAGTGATAAATGAGAGCAGCATGGCAGTGACAGGTCAATCAAATATTTATAGAACTCCATCCATTAGCATTGCAGCAGCAGAAAGGAAGGGATGGAGTCAGGGTACTCCTAAACCTGCAAGGGGTGCATGTGCTCATCGGCCTCCCCAAAATCTCCATGGGTGCGTGTATCTTCTGGCTTGTCCTGGAGGGGACTGGCCCAGACAGAGGTGATGGAAGAGCTAAAAAGAGGTTGAGATTATGCAGCACTGTGTGTTAGCATCAATTCCTCTGATTTTCTCGGGTGGATTAATGCCTTTGCATAGTGGGGAACTGATTCTTGTACCAAAACGTGGGGAAAGCCGAGTGGTGTGTGTAGGTGTGTACGTACCCGTGTGTACATGGGGAAAGGGCATCAGGTTTTGCAATCCTCTGGAAAAGCAGCTGCTACAATCAGTGAAATGCCAGAAAAGGTTAAACCAGAGCAGCCAAGAAACCTTCAGGAGAGAGCAGAGTTGCAATTGGGAAGCCTATTTTTGGGATCATATGACATGATTTGTTTAATATTTTAAGAGGCAGTTATCATATGCTAGGAAAGTGAAGGATTATTAGGAGCATCCTCATGTGCCTTCTTTCAGGGCTTTAACAATCTTCCCTTTAACAGATTTCTCCCTCCTCACCTTTGAGCAACCCCATAAGCCAGGGGTGCAGAGAAGCGACACATGGATGGGGTGGAAGGTGCAAAGGGCTGTGGAGAAGTTATCAATTTGATGTCAGCACTGAAATGTAAATGCCACTGCAGACATGGGCAGATGGAGCAGTGTTTAGCTGGAAATGGCTCTGTGATGCTCCTAGACACCAGCAAGGCAATGCAACAGCAGGCTGGCGAGGAGAAGGACTACCCTGGTCTCCAAGTGGTTAAATACATGCTTGACTTTAAGCATAGGAAGGATTACACTGAAGTCCCTCTGTGACCTGCTGGTGAGATCTATTTACCTGGTCTCATAAGCTGCATCCTTCATCCCAGGTTCCCAGGACCATTCCCATTTCCTTTGCCAATTTGGGCTTTGTTAAATGTGATCTACACATGAATACCAGTGCTTAAATGTGCTGGGTCTGGGACTCCAGTGATGCCCTGCCTGATGCTGTTGACCAAGAGCTGAATTCTTGTGAATTCAGGAGGTGTCTGGAAAAGGAAACCAGCTCTTTCTTCTTCATTCACTCATCTCCTGACAGAGTTTCATTCATCTGGCCTGGGAGCAGTGGGGATGCTGTGTGTTGGAGGCAACCAGTCAGCCAGGGATGAGGCAGGGCACTCGCCAGGCTGCTGCCCATTTGCTGAAATGGATGCTCCAAAGTTGCATGGGGAATTTGGATGAATTGAAGGAAAGACAGGCAGTAATTGGGATCGGTGGGAGAAGTGTCAGCAAACAGAGGAAAGGGATACTTTGGTGACAGTGATAAATGCTAGCAGCTTTTGGCCTCATCTGGAGGAGTGAATTGGAGCAAAGGCTTTGCAAGAGGAGGAAGGAATAAAGAGACAATGATCTGATGGATGTTAGAGCAGAAAAAAGCTCAGAAAACAGAAGTTTAGAGGAGTGTTTTTAGGGGGCTGATCAGAGGCAAGTCACAAAGGTCATTCCCCAAGTCAGGAGGGTCATAAAGGTTTATACCCCCAGAAATAAGCCAGCAAGCTGGAAGGGGATTTAGTGCACAGCCCCTCCATCCCTGCATTAGGTCACCTCTTAATCCATCCTAGTCCTGAGCTGTTGCTCGCCACTGTGGCTTATTGCAGCCCAGAGAGCTACCCCACATTGCAGATACCACTGCCCTGGTCCAGCCCTGGTGATTCACATTACGTCCACCTATTTTAGCCAGACACTGCTCTAACTTGCTACCCACGGCATCATGCTTAGTGCTATATGAAGTCACTGGGCACGATCCCTGCTGCTACAAAGCCTTTGGAGCAGCCATGGGGCTCTCCCTGTTGGGCAGCATGGATGTGGAAGGGCTGTGCCTCCGTAGGGATGCAGGAGCCCTGAGGGTCACATCTGAACATCCAGGCCTGTGGGTTTATGTCTGTCAGCCAGCCCTGCAGAGACGACTCGGAGAGGATTTGCCTACAAACCGAGTGTGTGCAATAACAAGATGCCATTTCCAGAGTCGTTCCTCTGACCCTCAGCAGCGTTTCGAAACGCGTCTCAAATGCAATTGGCACCTCTGCACTGCCAATTTTAGAAGCGCTTTGCTTTGGAGGGAGGACTGGAGCACAGAGGTGATTATCCCTCCCCTCCTGGCAGCTCCAGTTATGTGACTTGCAGGGAATGGCAGAGATGAACAGCATGTAAAAGAGCTCCAGCAACCGCTCTCTTTCCCAGAGCACCGGGACGTGCGTCTGTCCTGCTTGTTTAGACTGCGGAGGATCTTTGCCTCTTACAAGAGTAAAGATGCTGGCAGAAGTAGCTCAGACATCCATCTAACATGCCCTGAGACAGTAGAAGCAGTGACAGAGGGACGGATTCTGCTGGCAGCAGTGCAGGCAGGAGCTGCAGAGTCACTGGGAGCTGATGTTGCCTCCTGTTGTGCTGCTGCACGGAGACACTGATGAATGTTATGAATTTTAAGAACTGAGATGCACATTTGTTTCCTTTAACTCATTTTAGATTTTCTGCTTGGCTTTATTAAGTGGCTTTTAAAAGCAGTTGAGCCTCCAAGGCTCTCGTTGCAATGACCTAACTCACGCCAGGAATAAAAGCGAGCCCTGGGTGCTGGCTAGTGAGGATGGAGCAGTGTATACATGGGGAATGGGAGCACCTTGGAGCAGGGACATGAAGGAAGGTGGTGCAAGGTGTCAGCAGTGCCTTGGAGCCAGTTGGGGCAAAGGTGGCAGATTCTTCCATAGGGGTATAACATGAGGCATCATGCAATGCTGAAGATTTAAGATCTGCTTCCCTCACATGCAGGCAAATAAGCATCAATTGAAAGGTTTTGTTTCCTCTTTCCTGAAGGACCGTACAGATGGAGATGTCTGGGTGCTTTCAGGTAGCAGATCTTGCCCAGAGAAGCTGTGGCTGCCCCATCCCTGGCAGTGTTCAAGCCCACATTGGACACAGGGGCTTGGAGCAAGTTACTCTAGTGGAAGGGGTCCCTGCCCGGAGCAGGGGTTGGAACTGGATGAGCTTTAAGGTCCCTCCAACCCAAAGCCCTCTGTGATTCTATGATATCAGCATAAATCAAAAGTATCCCCAGTGGGGCAAACTCAGCATCTTCTTGATATTTTAAGGCCTGATCCCCTTTTCCCTGAAGTCAGTGAGAAGATGCCAGGTACCTTCTCGTGCATCAGTCTCTGAATGCCATTTACTGCCTATGCAGTAAAGCAATCCCCGTCTCCCCTGTTCCACCCTCAGCCCTGCCTGCATCCTGCCATCCATTCTGATGACACAATTACACTTTTTAATAATGCCACTGCGTTTTCTTGGCTAAAGAGCCTCTGGAGACCCTGTCTGAAAGTAAAGCTTCCCCATCTCCTCTCCTCCATGCCTGCAGGTGTATCTGTGTCATAGCAAGCCCTTCTTAAGCATCTCTTCAAAGACACTCTCAGCTTCATCTCCTCTAATCTAGATGCACTTCTGACATTGCTAAATAATTATGCAGTTACACAGTAAAGTGGTGGTGGAAGGTATGCAAGTGGCAAATCAGTTCTGGTGGCTAAACCCACAGTAATCCTGCCTATTGTGTGAGGCAGCAGAGCTCTTCCTGAGTGACTAGGAAGTGATGCAGGGGGAAGGCAGGCCCAGTATGGACAGAAGAGTAATACTGATTTAGGGGAGATAAACCTCTGAGATTGAGATTTACTCCCTTGGGATTTTATTCTGGGAGATGACACCACACATCTGTAGGACTGGGAGCAGGAGAGATAAAAGCCTGAGTTACTATAAGCAACCAAAGGGGACCAAGTGCTCTAGGGTAGGGATGTGCCTCCAGGGACATAACTCTCTTCCTTTATCAGCATTTCATTTTCTTACCATTGATTATAACAGGAAGGGAGAGATGGAAAACTCATGTAATTCCACGTCCTTGGGGTTGTGGCCTGGGGGAAGTGGATGCTGTCTAATCTAACAAGGATGCTGTGCAGCCTGGATCATCTGGGTTCTCCTGTGATCCTTTGGGAATCTCATCTAAATGAAAAGTACAGAAAGGAATTGTAAGTCCCCTGAAGTCCTCTGCTTGCTTTCAAATGGTGGCTGAAATGACACAAGGGCTCTCAGGCTGAATTAGAGGGATATTGCCCAACAGTAATATGAGAGGATTAGGGCCAGGATTTGCTCTGGGGGGGGTATGGCAGGAGCTGCTAGAGGGTGACAACAGTGGGGATCAGCAGAGAAGGCTGACAGCAGGCTTGCAGCAGGCAGATGCCCTCTCCATGCTGGAGCCATGCAATGGGCAATGCAGCACATTACAGAAATCCTCTCAACCTACTGTGTGCACATAGCGCAGCATCGCACAGGGATGTGACAGTGCTGTGGCAATCACTTGCTTTAGGCTAAACCGGGGCTGTATTTCATTAAGCTTAGCAAGGAGCAGAATTGGCCAAAGCTGAGTGTGTCTGAAGAGCCATGGATGCAACCATGCCAGCTTTCATCCTGCTTTCCACCTCCCATGGCACGTTTCCTGGGATAGGGTAAGAGAAGAGCATTGACTGCAGATGTGGACCGATGTGCCAGAGAGCAGCGGCAGGTGGGAAACAGATAGGTTACATCTGATGCATCTTTCCATTCAAACCAGGGCACCAGCAGCAATGGCCCCAGAGAGGACTGTTTAGATGGAGGATTTGATTCAGATGGCATCTGGAACTTATTTTTTCTTGAATTTAATTTTAATTAATTGTGCTGCTGATGGTGGGCTGAAATGGCCTCTGGTTTTGATTGTTGTTCTCCCAGAGTGGATGTCCTTAAACTCCTTCTTATAATGATATGGTTGTAGCTTGCAAACAGCCAGTCTGGATTCATTATTCTGCCTCTACCCTTCTCCCTTTTAATCCTAGAGAGAACATTTCAATGACTGCTGGTTAGAAAATTAGTTAAGTGAGCTGTATACTGTATTCTCTCTCTGTACCGCTTCTTATTAGAGAGAAAAGGTAATATAGTTCCCTCTCTCCCATCTACTCACCCTGCATTTTATCTAGAGCTCATGTAAGGAGCATTTCAACTGACTGCTGTGGTCCACTTGCAAACGATGCACATCTCAAAGCCCATAGAATAGCTCTACTTTTGGTGCAAAGTGCAGCAAGTAGTGTCATGTGTGTGGAGAAGGATGGAGGTGAGATTTGCTATCGACGCATGGGTGCTAAATCCAGCCTGTTGTATAATCCCAGACTGGTTTGTGTTGGAAGGGACCTTAAAGCTCATCCAGTTCCAGCCCCTGCCACAGGCAGGGACCCCTTCCACTAGAGCAGCTTGCTCCAAGCCCCTGTGTCCAACCTGGCCTTGAACACTGCCAGGGATGGGGCAGCCACAGCTTCTCTGGGCACCCTGTGCCAGCACCTCAGCACCCTCACAGGGAATCTGCCTAAGAGCCAATCTCAATCTCCCCTCTTTGTCAGATCCCCAACCCTAAACCAGAGTAATGCTGCAGCAATGAGCTGACCCATGCCGATAGCCCACATATTCACATATTCAAGAGAACCCTGACCAGAAGATGCTTTCATCTGCTGCAGCCTGGCAGCATGATGTCCTGTCATCAGGGGAGTACACACCATAGAGGTCTCCTCCTCCCATGGTCCATGCATGGCGTTTGGACATCAAAAGCATGGGAGGGCTGCAAGTGGGTTCATGTACATGGTATCTGACCTCTTTAGCAAAGTATGGACAGGACATAGAGTGGTTGAAAAATATTGTCAAAATTAAACTGAATCTGTAGTGGGTAGAAAGCCAGAAATGTCCTTGTAAAACGTTATTGCCACACAGTTAATAGCGGATTTTGCTTGTCCATATGGACCAGTTAAAGGAAGGCATTTTCCTGAACTGAATCAATTTATGGCACAGGGGCCATTTTAAAAGAGTGTCTGACAGAGGGATAGTTGAGCCTGTTATGAGAATAAACTCCCAAAGAACTAAAAGGACAGCCCCAAGGAAGACCAACCCGATAAGAATGAAGAGCTATTAAACGACAAAACTCTTTGTGCTCCAAATCCAAATATATCTCATGCAAAAGCAGAGCTTTCTAAAACAAATCCCTGCAACAGATGAAGGATTTAGGCACAGCCAGGTTGTCTGTTTAATGAATTCCTTGCATTTACCCCACTGAGGAAGGAGGACCCAAACGCTGGTGTTGGGAACCTTTTTTATGTGGGTTAGAGCAGCACAAATGACAGAAGACTAATTTTGCCTTGACACCCTCCTTCACAGCTCTCCTGTCCTACTTTTTGCTTTTAAAGGAATGAGTAATTGAAAAAACCCATTGATAGTTATGGATGCTCTGGTTCTTCCGGGCTCAGTGGCTATATGTGAGCCATGAGCCTAATTACGTATTTGAGGAGCATATGTAATTCTTTGTCTGCATCAGGATAACCTTGACTTGGAGGCAAGGAAGGTGGCTCAGCGTGAAGTTATCCACCCTTTCCTGCACCAGGCCACATCCTATCCCAAAGGGACTTTTTTGTCTGGATATCCAGCCCATTTCTGGATCACTCCTGTGTTAAGTAAGCCTGGCCTGTTGACAGGAGCTTTATGAGCTGGTGGGAAAAGAAGGCTCAGTGGATTTTCTAATACACCAAGGAGAAAAAGAGAGGCAGAGATGAGTCCAAGAGGATGCCATTTGGATGGCACCGGGTTGTCAGCCACCTTTCAGAGGGCAACAAGCTGCATTTTCAGTCATTTCTTTCCCCATTTTCAACCATTTCTTTCTTGCTTTGATTTTGATTTGGAAGTCGAGATTGAAGCACTGCACATGTAGCGTTTCACAGCTGCCTTCTGCTCACAGCAAACACCCAGCCTGATGGGTAACCCCAACGAACAAGAGTCAGAGGCATTGTCTTAGGGTTTGTTTAATGAATGGATCCACTTGTCAGTTGAAAGAGAGGCCCTTTTATCTTAAACCAGAATTGAAGTCCTCTGTGCCTCTGTCTCTACCAGCAGCCATGAGATGTTGCTGGGTGTTTGGACCCAGCCTCACTCCCTGAGCTGGCCTGGCTGTGCAGAAGGCACTCCAGAGTGAGTGATGTGGGCTGGCAGCTGTACCAAACACTGCAGTCCCGAATGGAAAGGTCTCCATGTGTGATCCCATTGAGCAGCCCAGACTTCCCCAACAATTGCTGCTGCACACTGATGCCCTCCAGCTCATCACCCTGCAGCCGTGGGAGGATGACATCCCACACCAGTGGCTTCCCCAGGAGCTGGCAGGGATCAATGATGATCTTACTCCTTGCTGGTTACCAACACCCTGCCCTCCAGGGGATGCATCTAATGCAGTGACTGCCTGGAAGGAGACAAACTGCTCCAGAAGGGTTAGGTTTCCCTTAGCTCCTATGTTCTATAAGCTCTGCGTGGATCTCTCTGATAGATCCCTGTGTCTTAATTGGCTTTAAATGCCTGGTTTTGGCACCTGAGTCACCCCCCAGGAATCAACTGTGAATAAATTAATCTCCCATTAGTATTCACAGAGGCAAAATTCATTGGGGAACCCACTGGGCTAAGCCCAAATCCAGCTCAGGTTTGCCTTAGGAGCAAATCTAAGCTGTCTGTCTTCATCTTTGACCTTGTTTCCTTTCCCTTGGCAGCAGCAATCCTCTTTCCCAGACTAAATAGCACAAGAAATTTCGGGTCTAGGTGTTAGCAACCATTCAAGTGAAGAGTTACTTTAAATCCAGCCTGACTTCCTGACTTCTCCTCCTGTTCTCCCGAGCCACCAGCTATGGAAATCTTTCACCTCTGATAAAGCAGATTAGCTACTGGAAATGTCAGCGAGAAGCTACAGATGGCTGCACCGTGGGGAAAGATTTCCTTGCTAGCCCTGGAAGCCGCTGAACACCGCACCCCAAGAGAGATGCTCCACAGTCCATTGCATAAAGCGACTTGGCCTGTGAGGCTGTTAATGCAGAAACACCCCAATGTGCTCTGTTCAGTGGAGTCAAACCTGCAGAGAGCTTTGTGCAGGGGAGGTGGGGCTGGGTTTTTTTTCCTCCCTCTTTCCTACTTCCATTTCTTTCTCCTGTAATTCTTGTAATGGATCGGAGGCAAATGAACAGCATCTGGCAATTAGCACATCCCTCGCCCGGCTCCGATCTGCCACCAGCTTCGCAGTGTTTGCCTTTATTTTTAAATCGTTGGCTGTCAGAGAGAATTAAATGGTGCCTAAAGAAGCACGCAGACATTATAATTAAAGGCACGCCAACCTTGACAGGTAGCTGGGAGTGGAGCTCGGGATTTCAACTTTCCATGGGAAAAGGGGCTGTTGGCGCATGTGCTCTCCAGCTCCACGTGTTTCCCCCAGCTGATCTATCCCCAGGTGCTTTTTATACACCCATACTTGCGATTAATTGTCTCTTTGTCTGCTCCGTCTCAGCAGCCAGCCAGCCCAGGACTGCAAAGTGTGCTTTAAATGGAGGAATAAAACTGGAATCCATTAGCTGTGATTGCATGTGGGGCTCTGCTGTTAGCAAAGATAGGAATGATTTAATAGGAAACAAAACCAGGAGCGCACAAACCTGCTGGCGCACAGAGCAACCTGTAACCGTGTAGTCTGTAATACAAGGCAAGTGTCTCCTAGCTAGGAAGTAAATGCCTGGTGCTATGGGCACCTTCCTGCCAGGCCATACTATTATAATCGTGGTCTTCCTCAAACTCAATGATTTCTCATTCTGCTCCTAATTCAAACAGGGTCAAATCTTCATCTCGTCAGTATTCACCCATCCAACTCACAAGCTCAGATGACTCTTTTAGGGAATTGTCCTGGGTTCAGCAGTAGCAGTCATGTTTCTCCTTCTTGGTAGCTGGTGCAGTGCAGTGTTTTGACTTTCGGCCTAGGAACAGAGCTGATAGCAGTGTTTTGGTTTGGCCAAGGACTTTGTGAGCCTCATGCTCTGCCAGGGAGGAGGGGAAGCCGGGAGGAAGCAGAGACAGGACACCTGACGTGAACTAGCCAAAGAGGTATTCCATACCACAGCACGTCATGCCCAGGAGGTAACTGGGAGTGACCCGTGAAGGGCTGGGAGACTGCAGGGTTAGAGGAGGTATGGGTTGGTGCTTGGTCAGGCCTGGGGGGTGAGTTATCGGTTGGCTGGTGGTGAGGTGATGTATTCTCTTCCCTTGTTATTTCCTTTATCACTGCTATTATTGGTAGTAGCAATAGTGATTTGTGTTATACCTTAGTTACTAAACTGTTCTTACCTCAACCCATGGGAGTTGCATTCTTTTTGACTCTCCTCTCCGTCCCTCCGGGAGCAGGGGGAGGGCAAGAAGGGGGGAAGTGAGCAAACGAATTGCCTGACTGGGTTTAAACCACAACAGGAATAAAGGGAGCATGGAAACCGGGTTCATCTGCTACCTGCTTAGCTTTGATCCCAGTGCTGAATGGAGGACAAACATCACAACAATGGGGTCTGGCCCTTATCCAGGGGATTTTAGGGTCTCAGGTTGCCAATCCAGCTTCTTTCCCATTGATAGCTTAGGGCTGCGATTGGAGGGCATGTAAGGTGTGAAGCAATGGTCCTCTCTCAGCCTTAGGGCTGGTGCTAGCTTTGCAGAGGTGGGCAGAGCTGTGTTGTTGATGGAAAGGGCTGTTTCTGTGCATGTTTGGATGGAAAGGGATGGAGTTTCTGTGCTGTCACACAACTGCAAGTTTGGGTGTTACACCAGGCAGCACCAGCTTGAAGAGTGCAGCCTCCCCACATCTTCTAAATCATACCTGCCATGGTCTTTGGTCTCTTGGTGCTTTCACCTCCTGTTGGTTTCAATTTTAAACGTCTGAAAGAAAGTAAATCAGGGAGGAAAAACACCTGAGGGATTGTCCTTCTCCTTCTCTCTCTGTCCCACAACTTGTAGCGTCTTCCCACTCTATTCCTGCACTTTCTCACTCAACTTCTGATATCTATCTCTTCCTTTTCACCCCCTCCTTCCCCTGCTCTCCTCCCCAGTCCCTCTCCCTGTCTCTGATGGATGGAACCATTAGTGGAATCACTGTAAATAATGTGTAAAGTTAGAAGTTACAACAAGGTATCTCATTAAAGCCTCTTCACTCATCTTACTTCCCAATTAATGTTTAAGGCTTCACTGGAATGCGGTGACAATATGTCACAGCATATCATTGTGGCAGGCGACAGGAAGTTAATAACCCACTGGCCCTTAAAGGAGCCTTTAATGTCAGCTGCAGAGGAGTAAATAACATTGGTTTCTTCCCACCCCCCCTTCTTTTCCCTTTCCCTCTTGTAATTCCCTGAAGGAATGAAAGAGGTTTGTGCTGAAATAACATCATTATCTCATGAAGCCATCTCCCACAGAGGCAGAGCAGAAAAGGTGATGCCCAAGGAACTCTGGGATTTTTGGCACCATGATAAAGTTGTTCCAAGTCCCCACTCGGAAAATCTGGGAGCTCATGTTGTGTTTGCCTTCACTGCCCTTTCTGCCCCCATCTGGGGCCTCTTTCCTTCTTCTATTGAGGAAATTCCCTCACCCATCTTAGATTAATTTCTACCCCCTTCATACACCCTAAACACAGCTTCACAGCATCAGTGTGACCCAAAGATGCCTTTCTTGTGTAACAGTTTTATGTGCTGTTATCCAAACTTCCTTCTTTTGCATTGCTGCTTTCAGGGGCACGAGTTATCTTTCAGGAGCACCTGGTTACTTCGAGTACAATCACTGCTCTTTACCCTCCTGTTGCTGTGCAATGGGGTCTGAGCCCTCCTGGATATCAGCCATCACTGATTCAAACTAGGAGTGATCCCAAGTGGCTCTACTGGAGTCAAGGAAACTGCTCCAGTTCATCCCAGAGCTGCCAGAACTGGAACTGAACTCCTGATTCCATAAGGGGTGGTGTGTCACTCCTCTGGGGATGTGAAGGTCCATTAAGCACACTGTGATGCCACATAAATGACCCATTATTGGAAAACTGTTTTGTAGATGTATTCCATAAAGAGGAAGAACAACAATCCTAATGTGTAACATTTGTCTTTGAAAAATGCAGGAAAATTGTCTAGAGATTAGGGAATGAATCCTGGAAACTCGGCTCAGCTCAGCCATAGACCCAATACATTATATCAAGCAAATCATGCATGGATTTCTTATGGCCTTGATTTCCTCCTGTACAGTGGGTCTAAAAGTGTTTGCTCTCCTCACCTGGGTTATTGCTTTAGTGTTTGGAAAGGTCTTTCAAATTTCAGGCTAAACAGACAAGTGTTGTGACTATATAAATACTTATTTTACTTATTGTACAAGGGATGTTACAAATATGTCCCTAGACTTCGGTTCTTATAATGGGAAAATTCAGAATGAATATCAAGAGCAGGTTCCCGGCAATGAGATTAACTGTTATTGCAAGAAGGTCCCAAATGGAAAGTCGATGTTGGTTCTTTCAGAGCATTTAAAACTTCACTAGTACCAGCATTTTGGAAGGCCCTGTTCTCTTCCAAGAGAGTGGGGATGGCTAACCAAGCTGTGTTGCATCTTCATGCCAGAACGAGCTATAAAACATAATGTGGAGCACTGTGGAGATTGCTCAGGAGAGATTCACAAGTAGGAGAGGACCATGAATCCCAAAGAGCTGTGGAGGATGAATGTGTAAATGAGTCTTAAAGTAGCCAGAGTTTGGTCCATGCAACCTCAGATTGGAAAACACAAACTGAATGGAAGGAGATGGAGTTCTACTCATGGGACATGGGATGTCCTGTGGGGAGCATGGGCAGGGTGAGGTTTGCCACAAGCCAAGCTTCTAGCATGGCATCTAAACCCCTGTCTGGATCTAGACCTTTATCCCTCTGCTTCTTGTGGGCCATCCATAATTCACCCACCTTGTTCTGCCTCCCCACACTGCTGGAAGCTCAACACATTAAAGGTTCACAGAGTGCTTTGAGATCCTCAGCAAAAGCCATGGCAGAAATGCAGATGTGCTCAGTTTCCCCCCCCCCCAGCCTCTTGTCTAGCTCAAATACATTATTGATTTGCTCATTTACCAGCGGCCACTTGTCAAAAGTATAACAGCATTAGCAGCACTTGACGTAATAGGGGAATGGAGAGGTCTGTGATTAAGTTTAGACAGCCTTGTTTGACTTAGTTAATTGGTTAAATATATTCAGTTACATGTGATGCTTCAGAATTTCGGCTCCAATAAGGTATAATATTAATTTTAATTAAAGCTCAACAGACTTAGCCAAATATTGCTATTTTCTGAATATTTTTCTTAATCGTATCATTCATATTCTGCTATAACAGGGATTCTGATGGCCACTGAGGCCTGGCCATGAACAGTTGAAAGGAGAACTAGATAGGCTAACATTAGGGAAAAGTGAATTCATTAAAATCTTTCTAAGTGGAAGAAAAAATGAGGTGGAACAAGGAAGAATTCCCCTCTGCCTCAAGATGGGATTAACTTACATCTTTCCTGACAGATGGGTTTTCTTTAAAAACCTAAGATTCTCATGAAAACCATAACTGCAAAAAATAACACCTTCTCCTAAGTTTGCCAAGGAGCCTTCAAGGTGGCAATCCATGACCATTATCACTGTTTCCTTGCTGAAGATGTGCATCCATCACAGCAGTGAGCACCTTACTATTGATCCTTGAATATTTCCAAAATCAGAACTCTTTTAGTTGCTTTCTTAAGGACACTCCCACAGGAAACTGAGCCCCATCTCCTTCACTTCAACATTCTTTGGCATTTTCATGGCAGGGGGGTTGGCACTTGATGATCTTAAGGTCCTTTCCAACCCTAACTATTCTATTCTGTGATCCTTCAGGGGAGGGAATATTTGTGCCAGGGACATACTCAGGCAAAAGTTAGATTTGCAAAGAAATCACAGAATCCCACAATCCCAGACTGGTTTGTCTTGAAGAGAGCTTAAAACTCACCCAGTTCCAACCCCTGCCATGGGTAGGGGCACCTTCCACTAGAGCAGCTTGCTCCAAGCCCCTGTGTCCAACCTGCCCTTGAACACTGCCAGGGATGGGGCAGCCACAGCTTCTGTGGGCACCCTGTGCCAGCGCCTCAGCACCCTCACAGGGAAGAGCTTCTGCCTAAGAGCTCATTTCAATCCACCTTCTTTCAGTTTAAAGATGTTCCACGTGGCCAAGAATCTTCCCTTAGTTCTTGCCTAGAAAGGCTTCAGTCTTGCTTGCCCAACTGCCATCATCTTTGGGCCTTGCAGATCTCCATCCAAAGCACATCTATGGTTACATGAGGTATGTGCAAGTAACACTACAACTGGCATAACTGGAGCAGACTCACCTGACCTCTGTGCATAGGAAGGCATCCAGCAGGTGCTCAAAGAGGGAAGTGGCTACCTCCGATGAACCATATTGATGTACTAATTACAACAGTTGGCATTGCCTTCCTAATGACAGCAATTGAAAGTGCAAATACAGCCGCAGTGCATCAAAAATAGCCACTGGTCCCATGAAGCAGCAGCTGCATTTGAGGACTTTTCCCAGTGCAGAGCTTTCGGGCCCGCCCCACCAGCATTCCTGCCAATTCCCACCCCTCTGCTTTGCATTTCTATCAGTTTCCCTTCTCCCTCTTGAAATGCAGCCTCAAAGACATGAAAGAAGAAAGATGGAAGACAACTCCTGTGCTGCCTACTGGCCATAGTCTGGATTTCTTTCTATTACATACACAGGAGCTCAATTAAAAAGATGTGGTATTTTTCTTTAGCAGTGTTGGGTTCCAGCTCTGCAAACCTTTAATTATGTGTATAGGTGGGAGAGGGTGGAAACAGCATCTATTCTTTCTGCAGATCTGTCCCCGAGAGCATTCAGCTCAGGTATTTTGAGCCTAGCGATAAAAAATAACCCCCTTATTTAAAAGGTGAATTCATACATCTTCTTTAGAGCATCTGTACATGGTAAATGATGTCCCTGACATGGCTGATAAACCTCAGCACCATCTTCTGCTGGCTCCCCTTATTGTACTTAATGATGCAACCTGCTCTTTTATCACCTATTAATTGTATGTCTGCCCCATTGGAAACAATGCAGAGGGGTGCCTGGAGTGGAAGGTGGTCTGTTTCTTCCCAGGGCTCTGGCCGAAATGCTCCAAGTCTAAATGCAATAGATCATTGCAAGCTTTGGGGCGAATCGCTCTCCCTGCTCAAGATAGCATAGCTTAGCATCCATCTAGTCCATTGGACATCAGCAGGGTGGGTGAATGGGCATCCTCCAGCATCCAACAGAAAGACAAGAACAAAATCCAGTGCATTTTATAAAGGATTCATGGAAACCTTTATAAAGGGTTAGTGGGATTGCGCCGTCGGCGGTGTTTAACGAGTACAGCAGTAGGATAATGCATAATAGGCCACAAGCAGGTTGGGACCTACTGTGCAGCAGCCCAAAGGGAGAAGCCTGCCATCTCGCTCTTGTTCAGGGTGTCAGAGAAACCAGAGTTATGTTCTCAGGGGAGTCAGCCATGGGGCTGGAACAGGGCGAGATATAATTATGGAATAATGCGTGTTCTTTCCCCACCACTCCCCCCTTTCTAAATTAGCTGTCATGTCACTGGAAACGTTTCTGTGTTCCACAATCAGTCCACTTAACTGTAACAAAGCAGCGCAGATCTATCAGCCTCACAATGAGCTCCGCTAATGACCGCTGAAATTACCAGCTCAGTCCTGCTTCCCAACACCCCGGCCCTACCTCCTCACCCCTCGTCAATCAGTGCTCTGCTTGTGGCCCCACTCAGGGCAAGGATCATGGTGGAGGCCACATCCAGCCACCTGGCACGTTGTCGCTTCGCCATGCAAAGCCGGTCTTCTGGATGCAAAGCCTGGAGGTGGTTTGGTTTATGTCATCTTTTAACTGTGAGGGGGCTGCTGGATTGTAGGGAGGGCTCTAAGCAGCCACTGGAGACGTGAAGGTACAGCCAGCAATAAAATACCAGCAGAGTGCATTGTTCCTGGGCCCTGATTATGCATTTAACTGCATTGCTAAGCACATCTTTTTTCCTTCTCCTCCTCTTTTTTTTGGTAACTGCTCCTCGGAAGTGCAATCTCGCTGCTATTCAGATACAATGCGGCTTCTATTCTCTCTCCCAGTTTTAATTATGTGTCCGCCACTGCTCCTTCTCCAAGCTGGCGGGCTCTGAGATTCATAATTTCAGCCTGACACCATAGTAACCACTTAGTTTGATTCAAGACTCTAATGTCATCACTGGCTGGTCTTGAATAGAGCAGGGAGAGAGGGTATAATTTGAAGGCAGCATCACATAGAAACTGCAATTATTTCTCCCTTTCGGAGGGAAATGTAAACAAAAGGTCATCACTGGTCAGTGCTCTTCATTTCCATCCCCGCACGCTGACAACCTGACTTCTCTGTTTAGTATTTATATCCTCACCCACCCGCATGCCACCACACCAGCACCAAGAGCAGGAGCCGGTGTTAGTTGTCAGCCCTCTGTTGGGATGTGAATACACCCCTAGACCAACTCCTCTGGTATTCAGAGTCCCAGACACCTTTGAAAACCACTCTGAGGTCCCATGAAGAGATCGGAGGGGATGTCCATGACTCCAGAAATGATCCTTTTGGCCCCCAAGATCCATCCTGTCATCTGCCAGCTCAGAGGGATGATACCTCATGGCCACACAGGCTCCTATGAAAAAAGCAGCAGTGCCACAGTCCAAGATGTTAGCCCATGGTCCATGGTTTGCCCCATGTCTGGACACAATCTGCCTGGGAAAACAAGACATGCACAAGGTGAATATTGGCCCGACAGATGAATGTGTACACCCAGTGAAGTGCAATTCACTCGGCAGCATTCCCTGCAAAGCCCACTACACTAAATGAAGCTCTCCTGTCTTCCCCCAGTGGCTCAGTGATAGAAAGGAGTTAAGTGAAAATAAATGCTCATATAAAATCACAGGTATTGATTTTCTGAGCTAGTAAATGAAGGCGCTTTATCTCCGATGGGAGATTGAATATCTGCGTGCCACGCTTTGCTCCATTTTCATAAAAAGGAAGGCATGGTGGAATTATTTTACCTGGCTTCTCACAAAGTGGAGAGGGAGCAGATCCTTGTGTCAATGACAAGAGGTATCAGTCAGGAAGGATGTCATGACAACCATGGAACCATTGAGGATTGGTAATGGAATAAGGAACCTGGGAGGCCGCTCTTGCCCATTGGCTCATCCTTCAGCTCAGGTGGCAATGTCTTTCACAGGTGTCCGCAGTTCCTGACCCCCAGCCAGATGATGGGAACAGGCTGTAGTAACCTGTTCTCTGCGGTTCTTGCTTTGGTTCACTAGAAGGTAATCTGACATCTAAAGAGTTTAATTCCACTGACTGGTTTAAGATGGGAACAAGAGTTTCACTGGTACTTACACCCGTTCTGAGATCTGATGAGTTCTGAGCAGGATGTGATATTGAAATCACAGGTACATTACATCTAATAATCTGCAAAAAAGCCCTTAAAGGGAGCTGCCCATGGCCTTGTGGGGTAGTTTAGAAGATCAAAGCTGACTGATGCAAAGTAATTCATGTAGACAGGGGGAAGTCACACTCACAAAGGTCCTTTTGGAAACACCACCTCTTTTTGACCAGGTTCATCTACACAGGCACTCCTTGAAGTGAAAGAGCTAAAATCTCTGCATCTGAGACCTACAGATCTGTGTTCAAACCTTCCATCTTACCTGGCAGTTACCCATCTTATCAGGCAATTTTCTAGCACTTGCAACCCATCTCTGCAGCCCTCCACCCATTTCGCTGTGCAGTCAGCAGATGTATTTTGCTGCTGGTGTTTTTCAAAGGGGAAGAGATCAAATACGTAAAAATAGACACAAAGAAGCAAGTCATTAAAAAGCAGACCCCGTGCTTTTGCAGCAGAACATGGATTCTTCTGATGCAAACCTGTGCTGCTAACCGTATTTCCACCCTCTGCCTTTCATGACCCTGCACGCCAAGACAAACAGGAGATGATCCAGTTTAACTCACCAACAGGGGGAAATGAAATGGCAGGGGGATTTCAGCCTGGAGTGACTTTTGCATGGGTGAGGGATGATCAGGAGACTCTCATGTTTGTGCCTTAGATCCCAGCTACCTTTTATATCCCCACAGTATTAAGTGAAGAGCCAAGCCTTGAATCGCAGTTTACAGAGGCACATCCACTGATCTTAAACTCCGAGGCTTAAAGAGATTTGGGATGATATTCAGAGTTTAAGAGAGGCTTTACCATGCTGATACGGTCTGAGGCTATTGCTCTGTCCACCCCTAGCCTGACAATTTCTGCTGAGGTCTGAGGGAACAAGACACAACCCAAGTCTATTTGTTTGGTGCAGAAAAGCTCATTTGTCCTGTTGTGGAATTCCACAGGACAAGAAGTGAGAAATTTAGCTCTTGATTACTAATGGTTGAATCTGGGAGGTGGGAAGTGGCAGTGTGTGTCTAAAGAAGTGATAATGTGATAATGTTCACTTTGCTATATGGGAAGCATATCAGACACTGCCCCCATCGGCCCTTCTTCCATCAGGCATTGAACACGGCCTGGCAGGGGAGTGCTGTCTTGATGTCAGGCTCCCAAAGTGCTCTTTGCTGTGCAGCTGCAAAGCAGCACTGTGATAATCAGAGAAATAGTTTTGTGACAGCATCCTTTGAAATGCACTTTATCATTTCTTGGTCATTGTACAGCCCTTCTCAAGGTGGTGTGTGAGCGCCTTCCAGAAGCTCAGATCTGCTCAGGGAGGTGGACACTTGACATGAAGAAATGGAACAAGGCACTCTTTTGTAGCTCTCGATTGAAGCAGTCGAGTCACTTTTGTCAGAAACATAGGGCAAATAGGTGAGATTTCCTTTTTCTTCCCAGTGGGAGGGTTGAACATAAAGCATTATCATTCTGTTTTGGTAGGATTTCGATTCTCATGATGACAATCATTTTACACCACCTGTGATTTTGTTATCCTCTCTTTGCACCTCGTTGTGGGGGCTTTTTTGTAGTGGAGGAAGAGGACAGGTTACTTTTTACTGTTATCCCCCCCACCCACTTGCCTGAGGCCTCTTTTTCAATAAGCTTCTTGCTGCAACAAGCAGAAACAGTCACCCTGCACAACCTCTCCATAGAGTGTGAACATCAATCCTCTCTTATTAAGCTGAAGCTAAAATGCTCATAGACAAACTGTTAAAAAGAAGAAAGCATCCACGCTGTGGTGGAAAAGGTAAAATGCAGTAATTGTCCAAACCTTTCAAGGAAGAATGGCTCAGTAGGGAGGGGAGGACCTTTTTCCTTTCTGTGGCAAATCGCCAGGAAACTCCAGGAAACCTCCCTTCACCAGTATATATTTATTTTTAGGCACAAAAATCACCTTTATTGCCCTTGATTTCTGCACTTCTTTTTTTTTTCCCAAAGACAGGGAAGCAAATCTCTTTCCCTGCCCAGCTTCCTGCACATGCCATCGCTATCTCATTGCCGCTCCTTTTTGAGTGCTTGCTGAATCTGATTTATTTGCAGGCTTCCAAAGGAAAAAAAAAAGGCACTCCCTGCCATGTCTACACAGCAACGAGAGAGAGAACTGGAGCATGTGTAGACATACAGGGTGGATTAATCTGATTAAATTCAGGCTTCTAAGTTTAAGCTAGTCACCCAAAGCTCCTTTCTTATAGTAGACAGACATCTCATCAATATACAGTCGATGGAGCCAGAGGTGTAATTCATCTCATTCCAAAGTAGATGCCTAAAGTAGGTCACACGAATTACACCCTTAAGAGCCTATTTCTCCCCATTGACTACAGAAGGATCCTAGCATGACGAAAGCATTTATAGACGCTGAAACCAGCTCTGTCTGAAGTGACTTCTATCCGTTGCACAAAGCTGCTCCATGCTCTTCAATGCTCACATGAGCAGCTCTTCCTTGACATATTTGATGTTATGGTTTGGCTGTTGTTACTCGCCCCAGGAAAGCAGGACAGGTTCAACAGGGATGAAGGCACAGGTCTCACTGGGGGATCCTGAGGCAACCCAGGAGAACACTGCAGGCACAGCAGAGCAATGCGGGGAGCAAAGTGTCTGTCATGGTATTTTTGTCCTTATCTTGGATATAGTCTGCTAGACAGCCCTGTGTAAGAGGACATGGAATCATAGAATGGTTTGTGTTGGAAGGGACCTTAAAGCTCATCCAGTTCCAAGCCCCTGCCGTGGGGCCAACCTGATCTTGAACACTTCCAGGGAGAGCTTTATGGATGAGTCCTCTGAAAGCATCTTTTGTCAATCAGAAATGAGTAGACCTATGAAAGTCCTCACTTATCACAGTCATCAGACCGTGAAGTAACCGAGGGGCAGAGAAAGAAGATGGCAACGTGATTAAAGCACCAGAATATGTGACTCCATTTCCCACCTGCAGCACTGAAATAATTACCTCTTCCTTCCACCTCCTCAGGTTTATCTCTTGGACCACAAGTGCTGGATGAGAGGGGATGAAGACATAAAGCCGTGGCACAATGAGATGATGATCTTCAGGCTTGATACACACCTCTAGCAATAAGAGTAAGTGTCTGATGGCTGGGGAAGCACCTGAGCTTGTTTGGGCACGTGAAATGCATTGACTGGGTCATTTTGTTGGGGAAAAAGCCTTTTTCCTTTCTCTGCCAAGAGATTCTTTAAATGACCTTTAGAAAAAGAAACAAACAAGGAATTAAGGAAGATGGGATGAAAGCAGCGCTGCGAAATGCACACCAGCCCCCTCAGCTCTCACCAGAAGCCTTCCACAGCAAAAACCAAAAGTCAGAAGTGAGATTTTGATGCCTGGCAAAGATAACTTCTTAAAGGAGAAGGAAAGAACCTGCTGCAAGCCGAGTGCTTCGCGCAGCGGTTTTTAAGCCGGAGAGTCCATATATTATTTAAACCATCCAATTTATCGAGCGGGTTCTCTCTACAGCAGTCAGAGCTGACAAGGGCTCACAGAAAACTTCGCAGAACATTCTGCTTCCAGCCACTCGTGCTCCAGCCGTAGGAAGTTTGCAGCAATAAAGGTCTTTGCTCCTGTCACCTCTTCCCTGCCTCAGAGCAGAAGCTCTGCTGATAGCAACACAAGTCACCTGTGCTGCTTCAGAGAGAGGTGTTGTAGAGCTCCATGGCCCCAGGCCAGCTCCTTCATATGCAGTGATGATTTTACTGGCAACATCATAGCACAGATGTATCAGAGAGAGCAGGAAAAGATGAGCCTTTAATAACATCTATTCTGAGATCTGTTGGAATCAGAATAGCAGGCATTAGCTGGAAGGCAAGTGCTCCCATCCACGGGTTTGAAAAGAGAATTGTGCTTAAAATCCTTTCCAATACCCAGCCAGTGAACTGCCCATCTGGAGTTCCTTGGGTATCAAAATGATGCATATGCATAAAAGGAGGTAGAAGTCCACATGTTTCCAAATAAAACTCACACAGGCAGGGCTCTAAGAAGCTGTGAAGTCGGGAAGGAAACCAAACTTTCTCACCCTTCAGATAATCTGGGGTTTTCATTTCTCAGCCTGTGCTTGGATGAAAAACTTTGCATCTCTTGGTGAGGTACCCAAACAAGCTCTTTCTTTTCCTTAGTAACAATCCTTTTGCCTCTCCTGGATTTTCTCATGCCTGAGTCACAGTGATGTGTTTATATTGGAAATGTAGCATGTGAGCAGATCTCCCTTAACTAGTAGGGGCTGGAGAGAAGCAGCTGAACAAGTCCATGCTCGTACATGCACAGGCACACACACACTGGACCTAGCACAGCTAGTTATAAATCTCATAAACTGGCAAGAACTACGATCCTTATGCTGCCCATAAATAATTCACTGCCAAGATGCTTGTAGGAACAGCACCTTCTGCATAGTCCATGGGAAATTCTAACGGGTACCAAGCCCTTCTGACTCCAGTTATTAATCCTGTTTATTGCTGCAGTGCCAAAGGGCCAACACAGAATGAGCTCCCTTTGGGCTAAGCACTGTATAAACACAGACTCTTGAGTTTAAAAGGACCCTGGGAGGAGAAATCTCTGGTATAACTGTGTTAGCCCAGCACCAGGACTGTCAAGAGTCAAAATCTCTTTCCAAGAAGCAGCAATAGCTTTTAGGCAACATTCTGTTTTATATTAGAAATAGACCCAAGCTGCTAAGTCTGGAGCCTGATAAGGATGTGAATGTCTCCAGCTCTAAAGGATTCAGGTGAGTTTTGCTCATTAGAGCTGTCTCTCTGCAGCACATTGCCTCCATTGGGAGGAAGTAAAAAAGAAGGGAGGTAGATTTCGCCCCTTCTTCTAGGAATGCTTTGTTTCAGAGATGTAATTTACCTGCCAAGAGGCACATGTCCTCAAACAGAGGGGCTGCCCTGAACTACTGATGTGCAGAAGTCCCAGACATGGTGGCTTTCCCACATGCTGCTTCATGGAAGCATTTATGGGGAAGAACAGGGACCAGTTTCTGTGCCCTCTCAGCCCTGGGTTGGGTTGCCACAAAGAGGAGAAGCCATGGAGCAGGTGCTTTCTACAACAGCAGTAATCAGTGAATGAATGAGATTTGTTCCAATGGCAGATTAGACCATCACCAACCTTGACCAGTGACCTAAGAACAGAAGGATCTAAAACCATCCCATTATCTTGTGAGACAAACTGTCCCTTTCCACTGTGGTTTCTAAATACACTCTGGTGAGGGCTGAGTTTTCAAAGGAGTGCTGAAAACGTTCACTTCAAGGGGTCTCTTTTGCTTTACCCAACTAAAAGTGGGTGAGAGAGGATTCAGCAGATGTAGCTGTAATCTTCCCTCTACCACTCATTCTACTGCAGCTTAGAAATGGCATTTCGGTTGCCTTAGTAGAGAAGAGCTACAGGTCTACAAAGCTCTCTGAGATCTACCTTTAATGCTCCCAGTCAGGAACAATCAATATTATAGATTCTTTTTGTTTCAAATCCTGAATAACAGCCTTCATTTTTCAAGGGGCATGACCCAGCTGATGGCTCCCTGAGCAAACCCTCTTGCTGTGACTTCCACTGGCCATGGAGTGCAGGAGGTGAACCGCTCACCTCATCATAGGCTAGCAGAAGGATCTTGTTCATACTCCAATGTACAAATCAACCTGTCTACACTTCCCTCCTGCCCATTCCTGATGGAACAAGCTGCTTGGACTGGTTTCACACCGTCTTCCAGAAGGCCATTAATACTGTTGAGCTTAGCATGGAGATTGGACACACCGTGGGGAGACTCCAGCATTCAGCTCTGGCAGCCTTTTTAGAGGGAAGTTTAATAGGGATGCTGGTTCCCCACACAGCTGTAAAGGGGAGGAACTGGTAACACTGGGCAGGGAGGGAGTCATAGGACCTGTGGTGGTCTAAATGCAATGAACAGCCTCAGGCTGAGCCTTGAGTCTGACCCTGGGGACTGTGGCTGTGGGCTGCAGCCTCTGAGGTGAAATTCCCTGGAATCTGACATTTATGTGTATGTATATAATGTAATCTTGTAAGCCATAAAGCAAAGGCTGGCTCTACCTCTTCCAAGGTGGGTTTCCCAGTAACGCCTTAAATGAAGTGTCTCAAATAAGGATTTAATTTAGACTCAATAGGGAGAGTTATTGCTCCGTAATGAAATAGCGAGTAGTTATTGCAAACACATTTAGTGAGGTTCAACAGCCTCCTAATAGGGATGTAGAAGCTGTGACCTGGCCAGCAACATTCAGTGAATATCTTAATCATCTTATACAGGGTTTTCCTTGCTCAGTACACAATTACTATTTCATTACATTTGTATTAAGCAGCAGCCATGGGTGGGAAAACCCAACCAGTTCTTCAGCGTTGGCTGCTATTGTCACCCCTCCAAATCACAACCAGTAGTGGCATTTGGAGTTAAATTCAATGCTGCTTTCCCCTCCATGGCCTATTAAATGTACTAAATTAAGGCTGACATCAGGTACTGGAGACCTGGTTTGGAGTGCGGGGTGCTGGTATTTCATGAGCTGCTCAGGAGAGATTTATAACCTGAAATGCGGTGTCTGCACCACTTTCAGTAAGAACCCAGTTCTCTTTGGGCCACAGTAGGATCACCTCTGAGGTGATGCTCAGATCTGAGGATCCTGTGCATCCAAGGGAAATGAAACCAGGCTCAGTTTGAGGCAAGGAGGCTCCTCCAGGACAGGCAGCAGATAGAATACAGGATGGGGTAGAAAGCAGAATCAATGACTTTAAGAGAAAAACTACGGTCACACCCCATGCTGTCACAAAACAGAGCCATGCCCCAGCTAACAGAGGAGAGAATCACACTTTCTTTCCACCAGCCAATGACTTCAATTGATCTAATGTAGGAAGTCATCCCAGCTAACCCTAATTTTATAGGGTCTAATGGTCGTTGCTTAGCTGTGATCACACTTCACCCAGTGTGTGAAGAAGACACAGGTCAAGTTAGGGTGGATGTGAAGGCAAGTAAGAGATTATCGGCTTTACAGCTGTGGAAAATGAGGCAGGAAAGGCGGGTGGAGGGGAATAAACCCACCCTGATTGAGTAAGGCAGCTCCTTAGCACATCACACACTGCATGAATGGATCCTGAGCAATGACAGAGATCTCTGCTCTGTATTGCTGTTAAAGATTACTCTGCCTGTAATCTGTGTTTAGGATCTAAATGGCCCATGACAAAAGGCCTCTGATTAAGCTTTGTTACACTTCTGGGTAAAAGTGGTGCTCCTGAAAAGAAAGCAACTGAATAAAGATGAAAGGGAGATGCAGGCTCCCAGTGCAGGAGGCTCTGCAGTGCCAGGTCCAAGTTTCAAGTCATTCTGGGTCAAACGTAATGTTCTACACAAACCATTTCATTTTAGGCTTTGGGGAAGTTGTTGTAGAGCTGTAAAACACCCATAGAAAACATCACTTAGGTTCCGTTTCTCTGCTTTGAGGAAAACTGTTCAGGTGTTTTTCAAACAGAACCCATCCACCCAAACATTGAAAGCTGCAAAATTATTTGGCTATAATTCAACAGAAAATGCTCGCGAGTGAATCCATCCACCTTCACTATCAGAGGAAAGCAGCTTCACATTCAAGGTTCTTTTCCCAGTGGGATTTTACAAAGCTGAGAAGAGAATTTTATGTTTTTCTCTAATTTTCTTTAAAAATGATCCCAGAATTGGCTTTGGAAGGACTAGGGTGGCTGCAGGGAGAACCAGCAAATTAAACTCGCTCCAACCAAACCCAACAAACAGAGCAACATCATCTGCACTTGGGGAAAGGCAAAGATATAATCAAACAGCACAGTGCACAGGGAGCCCATCTTCTTTCCCTTTAGCAATCCGAGTACTCGCTGTTATATCAGTGAAGACATGCTTTTGAACCACTACAGCTTGTACCAATCCACAGCCGTTTAGCAATACAGGGCACACACAACCTCAGCTTAGAGCTCTGCTTTTTTGCTTTCCCTTAGGACAGGTGAAACGCTGCATTACACAAATGTACAACAAGCAAGTGGCATCTCTGCTGAGCGACACGGAGGACACTTGGTGGGCACATGCATGGCTCGAAGGCTAAGGCCTGAAGTGATGAAGGATGTGTGGGAGGGGAATCCCTCTTTCCTCTGAGATGGCCATTGTGCTGTGGAGGGGAGAGGCTTTTTATTACATGTCAGCCAAACTGCATACAAAGTAGTGTTGCCACAGGGTGCAATATAACAGCTTCAGTGTCTCTCAGGACACTGACTGTGAGAGGGCTTGTTGGCCAATTGGTAGTAGAGGGGAAGGAACAGAGGGAGTAAAGCACCAGTTATTACGTCCCCATTGCCAACAAGGAGGTGAAGGCATGGTCTGTCAGAAGCAGGAATCAGGCTGAAATCCTCAGCTTGGTGAGCAACGCAATGCTTGTCACACACAGCAGAATGAATTCGTTTTCCTAACTCTTTGCCACTGAAAAAGCGATTCATAGCTCCCAGGTCAGGGAGCGGAGGGAACCTGAGTCGCAGAGCGTTACTGGTACAACCGCATGGGTGGTAGTGCAGAAAAGAGTTCTTCCATTGCCTGGAAGAACCATTTCTCTTTTCCCTTAGAGAGTATTGTTCATAAGCCCTGGATCCAATCCAAATACACATCTGTTCTCACGGGTCCACCCAGTTCTCATACACAGAACTGAATGTACATTTTGGCTACTGAAGCATTCAGGGTCTGGGCCACTTGTTTGTTCCAACTGGCTGCTGAGTTAAGCAGCCAGAACAGAAGGCCAGAAGCTTCCCAGTGACTAACTGGCCAAGACCCTGTATTTGTAAACCTTATGGGCTGAATTCTGCTCTTCTTTGCCCTCCTACATAGACACCCTATAAAGGTGAGGGAAATTGCTTCATCCTATTAATTCAGCAGTAACAGGCAAAAGCAGAGGAAGGTCTGAATGACCTCTGTTTTTCAAGCTTATACATTGCTGTTCCAAGGGAGAAAAGAAGTGAAATTCCTCCCAGCCCCAAAGGCACAACAATGCCCCTACAGATGTCAGATCAACTCCCTCCTTTATATCTCTCTGAGATCTCAAACAGCTGCTTCGTTATTCCCGAAAACAAAAGGGCAGTTGGTGTTCCAGCTGTTTCAGCTTGCAAGTGAAGGATTTCTTTCTTGTCTCCCCACAGCATCCATACCAATTGCTTTCTGTTGCAGTTCTGTCATCTAATTAGCAAGGGCAAATCACTTGAGCACAAACTTTTCCTTACACCTCTGCCCCACCTGAGCCCCATCACTCATTAGATATACAGCAACATCCAAAGGAGGTATCCCATGGACAGAAGCAGGAGAGAGCTGAAGTTTCTGGTTATTTCCTGAATGGGGGAGATTAATAGAGCAGGAGGAAACCTGTAGGTTTAGCATTCAGGTCCTTTTCTGTCAGCCCTTGAGCAAACAGCAAAAGATAGCCACAGGCAATCAAATAAAGCAGGATGTACGTGTGTTTGAGAAACTCCTTCCTCAAACCCTCCATGGTTGTTCCGAAAGGAACATTTGGTGTACCCCCAAAAAAGAAGCATTTCCAAAGCATCAGAAAGGTGAGGTAGACAGAAGAAGTGGGAGGAGAGGACAAGGAACTGATTTATCCAAATTGAGCCTGCAAGGCCACATCCCATGAGCTAACTCCTCCAAGGTGTCCAAGCCCTGCTTGCCCTCGGAGGCTGGACCATGAACCTATGGAGGTTGCCATCACCCCGGGCTGGGGCATCACAGCCCTTTGATCCCATCTCCACTGCAGGGAACGCTGACTCCTCGCTCCTTCCGATGCAGAAATCTCTCCAATCGCACCTCTGGGGAGAGAGGAAATTGTCAGCAAAGTAAATTGCTTTTTGGATTGCTTCGTGTCCCACTGTGAGAGCTTCACTTCAGGAGCTGCCATGGGAAGGGGTGAAATGGTCAGGTGAAAACCCCACATCCCAGAGCCTGCTGCAGGGACACCATATATCAATAAACCAATTCCTCGAGGCTGAGGCAGGAGCTGCTGCTTCTTTGGAACACTAGAGTTTTCTGCTGAAGCCATGGGGAGAGAAAGGCTCATCTCATACCTGAATAATAAATGCAGGCAAATAAGTAAATAAGCAAATCCTGCCTGATACATGCATTATTAGCTGCAGTAGGAGCAATTGCAAGAAGAAAGGGAAGTGACAGCTGCAGGCCCCAGATAGCCAAGGCACTAAAGGGGAGTTTTAGACAAATGTCCTTCAGATAATGGGTTTGTTTCTCATCTACTCTGGGGAGGGAGGTGGCAGATAGGGGAAGCATTAGCAGGCTGTGCCACACGTAGGGAGCAGAGATGCTGCTGGACCAACACTCGGCAGGAATAATTTAGCTCCTTTCTTTTCATTTCAGCTCCCCAGTGTATCTGACTTTGTTTAAAGCGATGTGGGTTTCACTGCCCTTACCATCCCTGATCCCATAGGGAGAGGGGAAAGAGGCTCCTGGGATTAGCTTCTTTATAAACGTATCTGTTGCAGGGCTGGGAGCTCAGATTAATAAAATCCCAGGGTGACCTCTGGGAATGGGATCACAGGCTCTGGGAATGGGGGGGGGGGGGGGGGGGGGGGAATGGAAACGATGCAATAGCCCAACAGAGACAATCCAGACACTGCTATCAGGAGATCCCTTCTGCCAGACATCGCAGGGACTTGCAGAAGTAAGGTCTGCCAGCAATATCTCATTCACCAGGGGGTGTTTCCTTTCCCTCCTCGATAGATTAAATCCTCCCTTACCTTTGCATAGTCCAAGTGTGTTGCCTAAAGCAATGCATTTCAGCACAGCAGCTTTGCATCTCTTCCACAGGACCTTGCATCTCTTCCTGTCTTTGTGAGCCCTGGGCAGCCTGATCTTAAATCTGTGTATCCCCTCTGCCAGATGCTGCTCTGACAGGACACAGAGATGACACAGCTTGGTGGAGACCATCATCCTGCTCCAGACCTTGCACCAGATATCCAAGCTATGGTTCCTGGAAGCTCACTATAATCTCTTGCCTTGATGCTTCTCCCACTAAGGATGAACTGAGGCAATTCACCTCCCTTTTTTTTCTACTGACCAGCTCTACCCATGCCCCTAAAACTGGAATTCAGAGCCCTACTTGTTGCCCTTCTCCTGTGAGGCACACACCTTTTGCTGCTTTAACCCATGGCGCTTTTCCAGTCACACAGTAATGAAAGCTTTTGGCTGTTTCAGGAGCACAGGAAAGTGTAGGTGATGGAAGGCAGAGGGAGAATGACTGCCCTGTATAGCATTGCGCTCCGTAATAACAGTGTGAGAACCAGTTGCAATTTGCTGGGGATGATGACACCGAGGTCAGACGAGCTGTATTGTAATTTACGGCCAAGAAAATGTAACCAGACAATGCAGGATCGCTCTTCCACTCGTTATGAACAAAGAGCATGCAGCAGGAAATCAGAGAGGCCTCTCTACAAGACCCCTCTGCCTTGCGCTTAGCTCCATCTCAGCCTAATTACACAGCCTGGTTTACATTGGTATCATCTCCTGGCTCTCCCATGTCCCCTTCTCCCTGTGAGTCATTCAGAGCCATTAGCACAGATTGCACAACCATGCTTGGGATTCCCCGAGGGCAGATAGAAACTTTCCATGCAAAATAGGATCAGTCCAGCCAGGAGCAGCACCCAGGAGGGGGGATTTCAGCCTGAGTGGTTAGAACTTGGAGAAGTTGTAAGTAACAGAAAGTGGAGTCTAATAATAGGAAATGTGAGGCAGCCTTAATAGAAAGCACATCATGAGGCCTGTGCTCTGCATAGAATGTGTCGTCTCTGACTTAATTGCTCATCACTTGGGTACATAAACAAAGACTGGTGCTGTGACTGTGCAAGTGGCAGGGCTCATTCCACCCTGAGCTCCTTGCTGCTAAAAAAAGGCTTGCTCTGAACATCATTCCCTGCCTGGGAGAACAGCTTTCTATGGACACCGGTGGGCTTCAGGGAAGGGGAGTTAGGAGGTGGGATGGGTACGGGTTGGAAGGTAATAAAAGCAGGATTGCAAGGGGGTCATGGAAATTATGGGTACATTTGGTTATTGATTTCTTACAGGGATCTAGATGAATCCCCTCTGGAGACAGGTGGGATAGGTTCATGTTAGCACAATTCCTCCACTGGCTCCTCACTCCCATCATCAGATGAACCCTCTGAGTCTGGGGTAGGAAGGGGAGAGAAGAGGGAAACAGTGCAGTTATTGTGTTGTGAGAGAGGGACAGTGGGTCTGTGGTCCTTCTCATCCAGGAGAGGTCGGTCCACACCGTTAAGTGGAGCATCGCATCTCGGACCTGCCCTGCTGCATCAGGAATGGTTCCTATGGAGGCAGCTGACCCCCCCCCACATGGTTGTGACACAGCCTAGCTATTTTCTCCTTTACCCACAAAGACATTCTTGTCCTGTGCTGGATGTAAAGACAACAACCCCATCTGGGAGGCCAGAAGGGCAGTCTCCATCACACTGGGAAGTCTGCACAGCAGCACTGACATCCCTTCTGCAGCTGTTTCTGCTTGGTCCCTGGGGCTATCCAGGATATTTTTGATGGCCAGAAGGGTATATACACACATCTCCTATATATGTGTGCATGGACTTTGGTGGGCGAGAGCAGGATCCCGATGTTTAGAAGTCACAGGCAGTAATTTCAGCCCTTTGCAACTAGCCTGAGGAGTCTTTAACTCTGCACCAAGCCGGTGGCCACCACATGGCATTGAAGGCTGAATTTCCTTGGCTTGCTAAGCACCGTATTAGCATCCTGGTCTGTCCCTGCTGGAACAGAGCTCCTTGGCGCTTGGCTTGGCAACCCTTTCTGAAACAGCCTTAAGGGTTATCCATGAGAAATGCCCAAAATCTGGTATTCCTGATCGCATGACTGGCTGGTCTCCTACGGCAGGAGGTGTAATGAAGTGTTGGTCTCTGGCAGCAAACAGGTCTAGACAGATCTCCGGGCTGTTTCTAAATGGCAGAGGATGAATGGCCAGCGGTGAAAACTCTCTGCTCTCGGGATGCTGCTGTTTGCAACAGTGTCAGTGCCCCGGAAGGTAATGTGAGTTATCCCATGGCAAAGAGATTCTAATTTGTCTTTGGCTCAGCCTTCGAGGCTGTAATCAGTGCTGCTAATCTTTAATAAAGGGGGTTCACAGGAGCCTTTGTTTATAATGACATGGTGGGTGATAGCTCTTTCTTGTTCTAATCCCCTCTCAGAAAGCATCTGATGGGGAAAACGTCTCCCTTGACAGTTTGCTTAAATTTTCATTTGCCAAAACGCTGAATAAACTCCTTGTTTGTCTAATGGAACTAGAAGGAATTGTGACACTTTTATTGTTTGTTTACTTCCTCACTGGGGTACCAGCTAAATTGAAGGTGTCATCGCACAGCAATGAGAATCCAGCTTCTTAATTTAACTGATTGGTTTGCAAACAAGGGTCTCCAAAGCACCGTGGAGCCATACAGGCTTTTCCAATGACCACAGGCTGAAACACAGCAGTGAACTACAAGCAGGAGAAGCAATACAATGGGCAGGTAATCCTAGAAAAGCTGCTGCTTGCACAAGGTATCACACAGAAGCACCGGTCAAACGGCATCTGGAAAACTGGCAAAGCAAGCAATACATTCTCCTATAAATCCTATATAATTAGCAGCTGCTGCTGGATTAATGCTAGCATTAATGCTGAATAGGCAGAGGGGAGGCTGGATTGCTTGCCTGAATTCCCTCTGTTTATTCCCTCTTGTTACCCCCTTAAAACCAGGAGTAGAGTTACTCACGCTTGCGCTAAGCAAGTGGAGGAGGCAGCACTCAGGATGCAGACAGAGGAGCAGTCCCCCAAGGAGCGCTGAGATTTTCAGACAGATCAAATGTTGAGCTTCAGGTAATTGGCAGAGATCCTTTAATGTCTGAGTTTAACACTCACCTACTAGAAGAGAACACAATTAGGCAATGAGATGTGGAAGAGTCTGAAGTGCCAGGTATAATAACTCAGCCGTAGTACGCTGTTCAGCGGAAAGCTGAAGGCTGAGAGCTGTCAATTACACCGGGGGTGAATTAATACAACCAAATTCACGCACTGAAGCAGCTTATTATTACTATGATCACATTTTATTAGGAAGCAGTTTGGATGAGGTTGTTTTTTCCTTTAATTTATTTATCTATGTTAATTTTGTACAGAGGCAAATTAAGTTCTGAGGTGGGAATTGTATTCATTCCACTGCTTGGAAATATTTTAATAGCCGATTAGGTCGTTTGCTGGTTGTTGTTTTTTTCTGCCTCTGTTTTCTGTTCATTATAAAGATAGCGTTTGGTTTACAATGTTCACAAGAAACACTGTGAGAGAGCAAACTACAACCCCTCTTGGTCCTCATCCCACACAATATTTACTAGTCACCCCCTGAACTCAACTTCCTGACCATACATTACTTTGCCTCCCCCATGTGCATTTTAAGGCCTTGCTTTTCCAGGGCAAACAGAACTCAGTGCTACAGTCAGGAGGAGGTCTCTCCATCCTCCCCAAGGCAAATAAACTGCATTTCACTCTTACAGCAAGTACGGGGGGGCCAGCAATCTGAATCCACAATTGAAGACAATCATAACTCAGCCACATCCAGCAAATAATCATGGAATCCCAGACAGGTTTGGGTTGGAGGGACCTTAAAGCTCATCCAGCTCCAACCCCTGCCACAGGCAGGCACACCTTCCACTAGAGCAGCTTGCTCCAAGCCTCATCCAGCCTGGCCTTCAACACTGCCAGGGATGGAGTAACGTCACATAATGAGGATGTGATGGTGCTGCATCATCCCGGCCTTCCATCAGCAGCACTGCTCTTTGAAGCATCAATCCGATCTTTGTGGAGGAAGAGTAGAAAAAGGGTTGGGAGAAGAAGAAATAATTTCTGTGGCCTCTCTTGTTTCCTTACACAACGACACAAGGGAGAAACGATAATACGTGAAATCCCACCTGCCCTGAGATGATATTGAGAGAGGTTTTGCCCATCCCATTCAAAGAAACAGAGATGTCTGAGTATTTGCCACTTTTACAGCTTAGACTGCGAGTCTCAGCTTAGAGACATTCATTAGTTCTTCACCTGGAGAGAGCTGTGCTCCAGGATTGTCCTCCCCTGTATGGCACGGGTGATGTGGGGTCTGTGGTCTCACCTCTCTGCTAGTCATTTGCCTGTGGATGACAGCCACAGCGCCAGGGCTGACCTGCTCTGAATGGGAAGAGCCTTTAAATGCCCCACACTGAGAGAAAAGGACCCTCCATAGCCTTGGCCGCAGCTATTTCAGCACAGGCTCGACAACTCCAGCTGCTAACATCAGGAACTTGGCGGAATCCTACAGTAACGTTTTTCTTTGGCTTAATTACCACAATAGACAAATTGGAAATTGGCCCATCATGAAGATAAATAGCAATAAAAAACCACAGCGGAGGAAAGTGCTCCTGCTCAATTACCATTAACCACCCACCAGCAGCTACCTGGCCGAGGGGAGAGGGGAGCCTGCGAGCAGCCCCTCACCTAGGCCCTCAGTGCTCCCCCCTGATGCTCCTCGTCGCTGCACCGCTGGGGCACTTTATGTCCCATTTTGCTTTCAGTGCAATTATAAAAGGCCACTTGCATTCACCACCACCACCCCCCTCTTTGTCTCCCCACCCCAAGATCTCTAATAGTCTAAATTATCAGCAAATTGCCTATTTGATAAGGGCAAGCCGTTCTGCATTGAGAGCTGAACTATTTCCCACTTCTGGGGGATAATATTAGGCAAATAACAAGCATCATTCTTTTGACATGTACAATTATTTGGCAAGTGTATGTTTGAATAGCCTGCTCCTTTGTGTGACAGGGTCCGTTCCCCATTAGCATACTTGACAGATGAATATGCTGGGTCCTTGTGGAAAACCTGGCAGTAACCATGGTGACTGGGAGACAATGTTTTGAGTGAGGGATGTATTACCAATTTCAGCTGGAAGTAAAGGAAAGTGTATCACTAACAAGCTGATCTGCAATCCAGGAGATATACATTGTTCCCAGGTAATTAAGCCAATCTTGGTACGAGTTCTAAGCTCACATAAATTAGAGGCAGAGGTGTCTACCTATTCTGCTGGTTTGCTGGCTCCTGATAGAGCTTTTCCTCTTTGATTTGTAATTACAGTTCTCTTTGAAAGAACTGGAATGTGGGTTTCTTCATGCTGCAAAGTTCCTGGGACCCCAAGGCAAAGCGGATAACCAGGATGCTCTCTGTCCCTGGGTACGTTAGAGGGAGATGAGTGGCCTAACCTTGCAAAACAAAGCTCCCAGGTTGCTCCCATCACTTTTGGGGTTATCTTGGCTTTGATCTGAGCTTTCCTCTTGGAGCTGTGGAAGTAGACGTTGTTGGAAAAGCATGCAGTGTCTATGGATATCTCCTCTCCTGACCTCACTGAACCAAAGCCTTTGATCCCTGGGGTCTTCCAGCTCTGCAGAATGCTGTGGCTGGCCCCTCTGAGATGAAAGAGCTAATCGAGACCCTGGAGGACCCCACTGAATGCCTATGCATTGCTGGTTGAAAGGTCCTCCCTGAATAAAATGACATGCCTGCATCTGGTGGGGTGAATCACAGGTTGGTTTGTGCTGAAAAGGACCTTAAAGCTCATCCAGCTCCAGCCCCCTACCATGGGCAGGGACCCCTTCCACTAGAGCAGCTTGCTCCAAGCCCCTGTGTGCAACCTGCCCTTGAACACTGCCAGGGATGGGGCAGTCACAACAACAGGTGAAAAGCATCTCCATTTTGACCTGGTAGTTACTTAGCATGAGCTTTGCCCAGGGACAGACTGGCACAACAGCCAGGCAAGGGAGGAACAAGACCATGCTCTGCTAATAAAACCAAGCCATGTATTCGAAACCATTGCCTTGAGCCCCTCTGAACCTTCTAAATCCCCATAACGCATAACCCCACTTTACTGAAAAGCAGCAGATTCCAGAAACAAGGTCAGGATCAGCAGTTTGATTAGGAACATGTTCTCTCCAGCCCTCCATTACAAGGGACGTCCCTGCTATTTTGGACACAAATTTGCTGTCATTTCCCACACACCTGGTGCCTCCTCACTTTCATTACTGTAAAATATGGACTTGGAAAAAGCTGATTCAGGTGCCCGAGGTCAAAGAAGGTGATTTTTATCAGAGTAATGAACCCTTCTGCCTTGCAGGACTTCTTTCCTTTGCTTTTTTCCTCCTTCCTGGGTCTTTTTCAGGCAAATCGCTGATTTATTTATCAGTTTCATCCCCACCCTCAGCTTCTGTCCCCATCACTCTCCCTGGTTCGGACTTTGGCAGGTTGAGAGCTACAATTAGAGGCAGTGTTTATGGTGGCGGCCATATGGCTCGCAATGCAAAGCAGCAGCTGCATGGGAACCTTGGAGCGAGCCCGGCTCAAGGTCACCGCGCACATGGAAGCGTGTGCCCGCCCTGGTGGGCGCTGTATGATCGCACACATACCCATTGAGCAGCTCTGCTGCAAGCTAATGCTGGAGCAGCTGCAGAGCTCCAATCATGGCCCAAAGGCTTTGCACAGCTGAGGACATCGGGGCCTTTGCTTCTGCCTCCTCTTCAAGGGACAAGCTGCAGATTCCTGCAAAATCACTGCACCGCAGAGTCTATCCCATCATGGCACCTGTGTGGCTCCCAGTGCTTCCATCCAGCCTTGGTGAGCTTGGCTCAGGGGAGTTGCAAGTGCTTCTGGTATTCTATGGGGAGAAAGAGAAACAAGGTAGGAAACAGGCTGAGGTCACTGAGGAGCATATGGTGTTCCTTAAATGTCAGCTCTGGGAATGAGGTTTCCCCTTTATCAGAGGGTCTTTAAAGGGAGTTTGACTCCCATGGGAGGGCAGAGAGCCTGGGGACAGCTAAAGGAGAGCCACACGGGTACATGCTCTTGGAACAGTGAGCACCTTGTTCTGAATCAAATAGATTTCTTCCCATTCTGTTACAGGAATGACTTTCTCCTTCCCACCCTTAAGCTGACTGACAGCATGGCAAGCACTGTGGCCCTTTGCCTGATCCATAGTCCCAGCTCTGCCAGTCACGGAAACATGGCAAAGTGATGTGATCAAAATATGATCACCAATGCATTATGCCCATGTCTAAAGAGCAGAGCTTTGTCCCAGATTGGGCACATTATTTTCTTTTAGGAAAGAAGAGTGTTTAAATCCCTTATTTTCTGTAGAAACAGCCCTGTAGAAAGCAACCTGAGCATTTTCTCTTTCAGGAAACCCAGCGCCAGGCTGGCCAGGCTAGGATTTCCTCCAGGTCTCTTGTGACATTAGCAGATACGCTTTTAAAGATGTCACATTGAGAAAAGAGCAAGAATGCGTGAAGCAGGCATTTCCCAGGCTGTTTATCACCCTCCGATAAATGAATGAGAGCATTTGATGCTCACAGGCTCTAACCAGACCAGAAGGGCACTCTGTGGGACTGCACCAACTGCCTTGCTCTTCTCAGACCGCACAAAAAGTGCATGTCCCAAGGACTAACACACGGGCCACTGAGCAGCTCATCATCCTGAAGGAATGGCGCATGGCATGGCTCATCTATGAAGCGCATCCATCCATTGCTGCGCATCCATCCATTGCTGCGTTCCCAGGATGTCCCTCTTTATGTGGCAACACCGCACAGCAGTTGAATGCAGGGAGGGAGGAAGGCTGCTGCAGCTATCTCAAAGTGCCAGGAATCAGCACAACGCTAGCCTTGCCGTAGGACACAGGTCCTGTCTGCCTGTGTTAAGGATTGCACCCCTCGCAACTACATCTATGCATGAAGGGATGGGAGAGATTTCCCTTGCTAAACACTTCATTCCCAATGCTGTTATCTGTAGTAACATGCTCAGTCTTCATATGGTGCTCACAAGAAGCAGCAGATATAGAAAGAAGATGGTGCATCTAGAATTTCTCATAATCATAGAATCACAGAATGCTTTGGGTTGGAAATGGACCTTAAGATCATCGAATTCCAACTCTCTGCCATAATATCATGTAAAAAGTTTTATCAATGGGTCTTCAGAATTCTAAAAGAGATGAAAGGTGCCTGAAAATAGAGTAGTTGAAGTACGTAGTGGAAATGCTATATGAGAGAGCAAGAAGAACAAAATTAGCTTCCTCTTTTGCATTACCTTATGACGTCCCAATGCCCACCCACAAAAACCAGGCACTGGGTGGCAGTGGAAGAGAAAGGCAGAGGAGGTGATGGAGCAGAAGCCTTTAGTGGGCTCGGACATGCTCCCTCCCATGTAGACAGAATTCTTAAACCGTGGACATCTTCCTGAGAGCCTTTTACAGCGTCTAATTTAGGTTTTACACTCTGCATTGCCGCGCACGTGGCTGCACAGAGCAATTGGAAACATCTTAATGAGGTACTTGGGCTCCTTATATAGTCCATGAAGAGAGCTGGTGACTGACAAACAGCTGAGAAAGCCTGGGAGCGATCGGAGGAGCTCTGCTCTGGAGGAAGCACAAAGCACAGCGCAGTGTGAACTTTCTCCCTTGAGGCAGGAAATAATTGCCTGCCTTCCCAAACCAGGGCACTTCTGCTCCCACGTGTGCCTGGATGAAGTTTTCAGCTGAGCAAAGCACAAAAGGGGAATTAGCCATCTTCAGGGCGTAGCAGTGTGGGATGGAGGCTTTCTGGGTTGCTGTTTAGGGTGCAAATACCCCCTCACTGACTGTCCTCACCCATTCAAGGCTCTGAGGAGCTACTTGTTAGAGAGAGTACCCAAATCTGGTGGTGAATTCAAGGTTCTGTGTGGCCCAAATTGCTTGTGACCTCCCTGTCACCTGCATCCCTGCGCTTTGAGACTGATAAGCTGAGTAGGGAGGGGAAGAAAGTACCAACTTGTTTCCTCCCATGATAACCCCACTGGGGTAGATGCTGACCTCCAGCAACGGAGGCACTGTTCTGGACTTCCCTATATTCCACACCATGAAGCAGGGGTCGCTGGTGCTGGCCAGGTCGATGAGGTGCCCCATTGTACCCCAGGCTTCTTTTCTGGGCTGCGGCAGCAGACTATTCCCAGAGAGATCCACAATGAGCAAAACTATTAGACATAGGCCTAAAGACACATTAAAACATAATGAAGTGCCTTAATCACCCTTTACAAGCTAAATTTATCACAGGGATCCCTGTAAAATGGAAGTGAAAGAACAATTCCACAATGACACTTACCCGAGACGGATTGAGAGATATTATTTGTTGTTAATGAACAGCAAATTCATCCCTGTGAATGGAATTTGGGGGGATGTGGAGCAAGAACCCTGGGCTGCAGGGAAAACATTCTGTAATCAGCTCATAGCACCCGTTTAAACTGCCTGGGAGCTTGGTTACACTGATGGGCATGGTTGCCTTGCAATCCTCTGCTAACCTGGGGCTCAATGGCTTTCTGTCCCCTCTGGATTCAGTTGACTCCATCAGCAGCATTTCCCTTCACAGAGCCCAAGGGTAGAGCACAGTGATTTCTGCAGCTTCTCTAATGAAGCCAAGACATCTCAGCCTGAATGGTATCTTCTCCTGCATAATTAAACACTTGGCAGTGATTAGATATACAGGGTAAATACCCCAGGTACATGATGTCTGCTGGGCTGCCTGAGGTAGCAGTACTCCAGGTAGGAAGGACCTGTAGATTTGCTGTCCCTATCCGTGTGCATCCTCACCAAGCGATGCAAAGCAATGGGGACTTCTGGCCTTTCCTCTGCCCATGGCCCTCTCAGAGCTCCCACCCATCCAAACTCCCACCACTCATTGCAGCCAAAGGGCAGTGCAGGCAGATATCCCACAGGATCATGTTTTCCCATAGACTGGATGCTCGGGCAGAGCCTCCAACCTTGCCCCAAAGAACGAGGATTTGATGAACATGCTGAGAGGCCGCATGGACCACATCCCACTGGGCTTTGTTACACACCTTTACTCTGCTCAGCACAAGTGGTTCAGCAATCTCTGTCCTCTGGATGTGCCCTGATGTGCTGTTTTCCTGGAGCCTTAATGACAGCGACGCTGTGCGCTGTGAATGCAGAAGAATCCATAGACAAAGCAGAAAGGCTCTTTGCTCAGATGCCTGAGCAGAAACCCTTTCCTCCAACTCCCACCAAAGGCACGTCCATAGGGCAAACCGACGCAAGCTCCTCTAAACACAGGAGTGAGTTTAAATATCTCAAGGCCAGATCCACCAGGCATCTCATATTCTCCCATTCCCGTTTCCTGCATGCCCTTTCTGTGTGCCCTTCTGCCTCTTTGACCATGAATTTAAGTCGATGTGCTTTGAGACACCAGATCTCTGCTCTTTGCTTGCTCTAGCCCTGGCCACTGCAGAGCTGAACTTTCCTTCACAGGGCTCGTTTCTGCACAAAGCAGCAGGGGCAGGAGGCATTCTCAAAGGGTAAATGGTTTAGGACTGTTCCAGTGGACATTACAGGAAGCCTCAAAGCACAGCTGGAAAGGTCCAGCTCCCTGCTTTACCACCGATTCGCTGCATGAGTGTGGATAAATAAATCATTTCACCTCTTTCTGCCCCCATATAAAAAGAAGCGATGGTGCCTTTCCTTTGTTAAGCACCATGAGATCTCAGGGTAAAACACACTCAGAGTTTCATTAATTCATTTTAGGGAGCTCTTGTTATTGTGGTGATCTGTGTGGTCATGCACCTTTGAAGTAAATACCAACGGGAAATAGCAAAAGGGAGCTCGTCAGCATCCAGGGATCAGACAGCCCCATCGATTGCAAACACACAGCCTCATTTGAATGAATGGGTGCTGCACACACACTGCTGCTGGCACGGCTCAGGTAGATACCCCGAGTACCCTCCTGGACACACATCCAATCAAACTGATGGTGAGGGAAGGCATCCTTCCTCCTACATTTGCAGCTCTGCCACCATCAACAGCTGATGGCACAGCATAACCTTCCTGCCAGGAGATGTGGGCTAAGCTGTGTGTTTTCCTTGAGGGTCCCTCCTCTGAAACGTGGCTGAGACAGGTAACTGTTAGGCTGTGTGCTCTGCACCCACTGGAAGACTGTACAAATACAACGTCTTCTTGTCCTTGAAGAGCCTATAAATAAATGGGCTCTCACCTTGACTGCAGGCTGCAGCATTAGTCAACACTCAAGCAGTTCATTTGTAAATTTGTACACAATAGAATCCCAGACACTTGAAAAAGCAGCAGAATGTACCTTTTTGTGTGCAAGTGGATTCAGTGCTTGAGCAAACTGACGGACTAATGGGCCAGGAGACCAAAGGTTCGTATTTGTCTACAGCAGCCACGCAGCTTGGACGGCCTCAGTGATGATGCTCTATCCTTTGCCACCCCAGCAATGTATCCCGAGCCTTCCAGAGGGGCTGAAAGGACCCAGGCATCCCTCTCCCCGCAGCTGGTGTGTGTATCACGTCATGACTATCCATCCCTGGGATATGGCTTATTTATTTGGCCTTACAACCTGAGAATGACAGGACCAGATTGCCTCCCACCATCTATCCCGTTATTACCTCCCTGCTTTGGTCTGGCTTTTGAATGGAAAAGACCTACGGTCTGTCTAGTCCAGTTCTGAGTTCTCAGCACACCTGAGAAGCAGGTCCAAAGCAGTGCTCAGGAGCTGGATATCCAAACACAGGATTCCTCTGCTGTAAGGTAAGCAAGAGACAAAACAAAACGAGGCCTCACCCTTGCCATTGACATGAAATGAGCCCAGACTGATGAATCTTGTTCCATCAGCTGTCACCTCTCATATGTGCTCTGTGGGATCCTGCCTTATTCCTGAGGACCAAGGACAGACTCTGCCCAAATGCCTCTGAAGGAACAATTAAAACCCATCACACGCTTCGTGGGGCTAAATGAGTATTCAAATTGGCTAATAAAAAAGTAATGAGGAATGCCTGCAGCCCTGAGCCACCTAAAGAAAACCAACAAACGCCAGCTACAACGCAAGCGCTTCCCATAGTCCGCAGTGGGAATTTCAAAACAAGGCAGGGAAAAACGACGCGGGAATCGCAGCTGCTGGAGGAAGCACAAGGGAAAATCGTGGGGGGATTTTTCGCTGAAGGCAAAGACAGAGCCACTGAGCTAAAACAGGACACAGAACCATATCCTGCCCCAGCCTTCCCGCAGGAAAACCTCACCTGGGTATTGTACAGTCTCCTTGAGAGCTGAGCAACAGACTGTTAAGCTTCCTGCTCCTGCCCAAACTCCCTTTGGATTCAAGTAGGGTGTCCCAAGGATGCCTTCAGGTTTGGTTTCATGTCTTCCAAGCTATTCCTAGGCTGCTGAGGGGATGCTCTGCTGCAGCACATGATTTCCTGTAGGATGGTCCAGCTTGGGATGCTTATCCCACGGCTCCCCTTTCCTAGAGGGATTTAGCCCACACAAGGCTCTCCACCTTTCTTCAGATGAGCAGAATTCACCTCTAGTTCTTCCTTCCATCACTGATGGGAGCTTGAATTCCATGTCTAATGCTGCAATAGATACAGTTAATGAGATGTGTGCTACTCAAGGGGAAACACCATGATGTTCCCCAGCACTGGAACTGGCTGCCAAGCCACCGCCTCCTTCAGTCATCCCAGTGGGAAGGAGAGGAGGCGGTGATGGTGGATAGGTGTCTCTCAGGAATGTGCAAAGAGAACTCTATTAGATTGTGAAATGCTCAGGTACCCTGGAGACTATCTAAGTATCTATGTCAAGGCAGCGAGAATAATTAGCTCGACAGCTGTGGGTACTGATCAGGAGCAGTTTTAGCAGTACCCTGTCATGTTTGGGGTCTATTACTCCAGTTCAATGAGGTGCGATGCCATTTGTCCTGGTGACGGCTTTCCTTCCAGGAAGCAGCGAGGAACACTCACATTTCAGGAGGTATCTGGAGGGTCCTTGGCATATTCTGTCCCTCATTTAAAACTCAAAGCACCTTTTAAGAAATGACAAGCCGAAGAACTTGGGTCTGGCAGACCTGTGGGAATAAAGGCTGACTCTGCATGGTGTCAGAGTGTAAATGAGCTCAGGAGAAGGCCTGAAGCTTTAAAGGAGAAGGCAAGTTTTAAAATGTACGCTTAAATGGGTAACAGGATTTCCTGGCCTCAAAATCCTCCCCTCAGCAAGCTCTCTCATGTTATTTATCTCTTCCGCTCAAGAACAGTGGCTTAACAGAGCAGCTGAACTTCAGAATGGGAAGGAACAAGGGTGGCAAAGTTATGCTCAGAGTACCCCGAGTTCAATGTGGGGTGATAGTCTGCAGGTTGGCAGTTGTGTCTTCACTACGTGCTCCTCTAACACCCTCCAGAGCCATAGCTTCCCCTTGCGAGAAGCTCAAGGGCCAAAGGAGACAGAAGTAACACTGAGTTCCCTACCACAGCTAGGAATGACAGAAAAGGAGTGTGAAATAAGAAAATGCTGGAAGAGAGCCAGGGAATGTGTTTTCCAGAAACATATAATCTGTAATTGGGCTAATTCTGATGTATTTGTGTCTCCGATTCTTTGTTTTCCCTGTTGTCTGTATAACTCTTGATTGGAACATTCGCCGTCGCTTTTGTGAGTTCCTAAATCCAATCCTCTCTGATGATGTACATGAATGTGCATCTGATGGATGTTTTCCAGCACCTTTTTGTTGCCTCAATTAAGGGATAATGAACAAGAATTGTTTCTATTTGTAAAACATCTCCTGCTATTTCCTTCTTCCCAATTGGTTGGACAATGTGTCTTAATTAAACACAAAGCCCTGTAGCATCTTTCAAGGGAGAGAAACCAAGACTGGGAAGAGAGGAAGAAAAGGAGGAGGAAGGGGGAGGTGAGGGCCTTTTGTACCTTCAGTGGCTTGCTTGTGGAAGCACATTTGATTTGTTACAGTAATGGTCACATCTTGCAGCTTTCTCTGAGCCTCACACTGAGGGAATGGATAAGGACATCAGAGCAACCTCCACTCAGATCCTATATAACTCTATAGAAAACCCAAATCGATGCCTCAGGGGATAAGAAATGAGGTGTCTACAGCATACCTTTTGGTTTGAGTCACCAGGCAAAATCCAGTTCATCTCGCAGGGTGCAGGGAGAAATAACCATTACCTGGATACCTGCTGGGCCGCCTTAATATAAGCTTATAGATAACACATAAGAAAAGCAAAAGCAGAAGACAAGCACACCGTCACTGTGTCAGCAGAGATGTGCAAGAAAGATGAGGTCACCAAGTTTTGGTAAACTCCTCCTTTTGGGTCGATGTGCCCCATGATGGGGTGAGGGTCTCTTTGCCCTGCCTCTGCTGCTGTGTGAAGGGAGAGGGCATCTTTCACCAGCACACAGTTAATGTGATTATATGAGTTTTAAATCAAATCCATCTGGCTCTGAGCACAAGCATGAAACACACCATTTCATGTTTTAGCCCAATTAAAGGTATTACAGAGTGTCATCTACGCTGAAAAGCAGCTTTAGCCTGATCTTTAGCCTCTAAGATCTCCTCCATCACCTGACCAAACATGTCTGCTTTGTCCTCCTTGGTTGGAACACAGAATGGGTTTCTGTGTGGCTCCTGCAGCTTTGTGTCCTGGCCTGTTAGATCAGCTGCTCCTCCTGCCATTCCCTATAACCGGCAGTGTGACATCTGTGGGGAGATTGGATTATGTGCAGCGATGCCATCGTTGCTGACTAATCAGATTCCATCCGCCCTTCATACTCACTCCAAACCAAACTTTCCCAAGAGGATGAGGGGGGAAATCCTCACCCTGCACAGGGAGCCAGGCCCCTGCTTTAAGTGGAGCCATATGTTTAATGCTTTAACACAGAGCGCTGGCAAAGGAGGGAGGCGATAGAAGCCTTTGGAGCCTGTGTTACCCATGCAAATAGAGCCTGTGAAAGGCAAGTCTGTCTCCTCTGACACTGCTTGTAATCCTGATGTCATCCTCCTCGCTCCCTCTCGCACACACAGGGCTGGTTTTGTCACGGTGCATCTGAACACAAGGCTCAAACCGTGTGGGGCAGCAGAATTCCGCCTGTGTTCCAAAGCCAAGTCTCCATCCCCATGGAAAACATACATTTAAATATAGGCACGGGGAGGCATGGCAGAAAGATGAGGGAATTGCATCTGGTCTTTGTCATCCTCATGTAACTCTGTAGTGGCATCTGTGAGCCTAGAGCTGCTCCAGCTGAAATAACAGGCCAACCCTTCCTGTCTGCTGGGGTATCCCAAGCAAACCCATGCCCTGAGCACTGCTGTTTCTCTATATTTGCTCCAAGGAAAATGGGAGGGAATATGGGATCTGTACAGCAAAAAGTGCTCCATTTGCTGCAGCGAACCTAATCAATGTGTAGCAGGGGACAAGGAGACACTGAGAGATGTTAAACTCCATGACTTAGTGTGGATAAAAGAAGGCACATTATCCCGCCTGGATCCTGGCATCATCTTTTGGTTCACAAAATAAAGGGCAGCAGTATAAGCATCCCTGCCTCAAAGCCTCCATCTGCAAGCTCTTGCCAGATAAGAAAGAAGAGCTGCATTTCCAGTCCCCTCAAACCCAAGCTTCTCTGAAGCTGCCAGGGAGAGGACAGGCTACTTTGTTCCCTCTGTTCATACCATGTAAAATGTGCTTAGGTACTCCAGAGATGGAGGCTCCTGTAACAAGGAGATAAGCTCGAGGTAGTGGCGGCTCTGGGGATAGGGACAGGGATGTCTGAGTGCTGGACACAATGGTGGGGCTCTCAGGAAGACATCAAATGGGCTGATAAGGATATTCCCCATCCAGGCAAAGCAGAGGCCCAGTGGTCAGACCTTTATCTTTCTCCCCACATGGGCTCCCTGCTCTCCTTTGTGATAAAAGGCCTTGTGCTTAGACCAAGGCAAATAGAAAGAGCCAAACATGCCTGGGGTGCTCCTTCCTCAGAAGGGTACCATGCCAGCTTGGCATTCCTTCCCCTTCATCCCTTCCTTTCCTTCTTAACACCCCATCTTCTCCTGGCTCCTCCTCTCCTGTCCCTGTTCCTCCTGCCTGTGCCTTGCCTCAAGAGCCAAGCACATCCTGCGTTGGAGCATCGCTGCTCCACGCACAGGAGATGCCAAAGGGGGTTTTTCCTTTTTCCACTGCGACTTAAAAAAAAGAAATACTAAATTCTGCTATCCACTCAATAATTAATGCTTCTGAGCACTGATTCAGCATGTCAGGAAGAGAATTCTGCACTCCTATTGTAGTCTTTTGTAATTGAATCTTATACTGTTATACTAGTGTGGCCCCAGGTGAGTATGCAATAGCTGAGGGGGGAAAAAAGGTAAGATAAAGGAATTACAATAGAGCCAAGCTAATGTGAGAACAAGGCAATGTCTTCTGTGCCTCAAGGTGTTAAGTTAATCTCTGATAAGTTATTAACTTATTAATGGGCTGAGAAGGGATGAACTACTTTTCATCCAAAGTCCCAAGTGCTCTTCCACATACTTCTCCTTGTCAACTCATTCTCCTTCGGCACTGCTCCCCCTTTGCTCTGCCTCCTTTCCTCTACGTATCCTATTCCAGCCATAATGCAATCTGCTCGGAGGAGCTCCTCTGTGGAGCAAACACATTGTGCTCAAAGGCCAGGATGTGGGGACCACAGGAGAGATTCAGGAGCAGAAATCAGGAGGACGAAAGATGAAGAAAACTTTACACAAGTTTCTAGTTAATCTCTCCTCCTATTATTGACTAATCACTGATGGGGAACAGCAAAAAGAGAGATCAGTGCTCTTCAGGTTAAACAAAACGACTCGGAATTGCATACCTGCATCCCAGCTCTCAGTTCAGCACTGGGTTCACAGGGAGTATTTCCCCACTCAGGGCCTGACGTACAGTGCGTTGTCTGAGACCATGTCATTCTCCAGCTCTTCTGTGAGGTTTTCTTCTTCTTCATAGTTCTCAGTGATTCCAGTTTCCCCCAAACCAGAGCCGTTTGACACTGATGAAATGGGGTAAAATTCTGACATGCTTGGGGGAAACCTTCTGTTGAGGAAAGAGGGACAGGTCCCAGCTCACTCTTAGGGAATGTAATTTCTTCTCATACTTGGATTCACTTTGCCACTGAGCCATCTCGCTCATCCTCTCTTTTAAAGCCTCACTAAGGTGAACTGCTGTGTTAGAAGGGGGCTAGAAGGGAGCTCTGCCCATTGCCATTTCCTTCTTCTGATCAAAACATGGAAGGGAAATGGTGTAATGGTGCTGTGGGATGAGTGTCCATCCCCTTGGCCCGGAGGAGCAGGCTACAGAGGGTCACCACAGCAACACAACATGCTTCTGGCAGCCTGACCAGATGAGCAACACCCCAGAGCGTGAGACTGTTTCTGCAGTGTTAAAACTGAACTGTGCTTTCAATCTTCCCTTCCAAGCTCTGACACCGGCGCTGAGGTTGCGGGAAGCAGATAAAGAGGATACTGTTCATTAGAAGCTGCAGAAGACGATGAACTCGATAACTCTTCCACATGAAAAATCAGTGACCTTTCAGGCAGGGAAAGGCAGGGCCCATCGCATGCCTTAGCACAGAGCAGGAGGGGGATGGAAAACAACCAGCAGCCAACTCTGGAAAAACACCCAAAGGGGCTTCTTGGATTCAGCTGACGCTTCAGCCCAACTCTTTCCGATTGCTCGGAGACAGGTTGGCATCTCTGTCTGTGCTGCTGCTGCACGCAGCACAGAGCTCACCAGAGCATGAAAGAGATTGTGATAAAGATGCACTGGCTGCCATCCTCCTTGCACTGGAAACAGGCTCAGCTTCATATCCAGATGACATCTCAAACACCAGCACCAGAGATGAAGGGGGGGGGGGGGAGCGGCTCTTTCTTTGCCCTTCCTGTATTTGATGTTGTGATTATTATTTGCAATTATTTATTGCTGGGACAGCTTTCTGGGTATATAAATAGAGGCAAAAGAAGTCCCCTTTCCCCTCCCTGCTTCAGCACACACACCTCTTTCGTGCTGCACCCAAGCTGAATTGTTTGGTAGATAAAAGCCTTTGCTGAAGATTCCCCTGCATTCCCACTGTGCGAGCTATTCCCACACCAGTTCTGCTTTCCAGCAATATCAGCTGTGCATATCGATTTCCAGACTCATCTGGATAAAGCCTCTCCTGCCAGCCAGCTGTCGGAAAGCATTCCTGAGTCCACGTGCCATTCGCTCTGTGGCACTGACATTCCCCGGGATGCTGCTGTCCTGCCAGGATGCGACGCACCGATTGCATTTTTCACAAGTAACAAGTGATAGAATGGGAGGAAACAGCCTCAAACTGCTCCAAGGGGGGTTTAGACTGGAGATCAGGAACAATTTCTTCACTGAAAGGGTTGTCAAGCATTGGAGCAGGATGCCCAGGGCAGTGGTGGACATATGTAGACATGTCACTCAGGGACACGCAGCCAGCAAAAAACAATGACCTACAGACAGCCAGGTTACATTTGCCTCATGCAACCTTTGTGGTGTTGTTTCACTGAGGATCAGTTCTCCCTCTGTAGATGTGGAGGAAATAGCAGCACTGTCCCCCCTCACAAAGGTGCTTCAGGATGAATACCCCCGCAATCAAGGTTCTTGTATCCTTCAGCATCAAAGGCCACCGAACAGTTTTGCTCCATCAAGGCAATATAAGCAGGGATGGAAAAAAGGGTTTTCCTGTCCCAAAAGGAAACTTCAGGAAGAGCAAGGCAGAAACCGCAAATCCTACCAATCCCAATCCAAACCGTCATTCCCATTCACATTTATGAAGTGCGGAGATCAGCATGTTTACAAAGACTTAGTGCTTGGTCAAAGACCCAGGAATCAAAAAGAAATAGTGAAAACCTCATGGTTATGACCACAGAATGAATACAAGAAGGCAATCCCAGACCACAGCTAATACCTCACTGTCAGATGGAGATAATCATCCAAGCAGAGGCCCAAATGGTGAACTCAGTGACAAATGGGAGGCAGACTTCCTCATGGACATGGAAATGCAGGCATTCTGTGTGTTTTCCACATGAAACCATAAATCATCCCCAGCATTAGAAAGGCTGAAGAGCAAGATAAAGGCTCTCTGTGAAGCTAAGCAGGAATCTGAGGCCTCCTTTAAATGCAGGAGCTGGCAGTAAGTACTTTGTGCTCAGTTGATCCACACGATCACACTGACTCCTTGTATGAAGAGCCTTATTGTGTGAGGAATACAAACCACATCACTGCTCTACCACCTTCCTCAGCTCAAAGGGTGCTCGCACTCCCCCAGATGAAGAAAACAATAGAGACCAAGTGACCACCACTGGACTGCACCAAACATGAGCCCAGCCTGAACCTGCATCTGGAAGCAAACCTGGTCACACAGGTTTTGGATTGGAGCTTGCTCATGCCTGTCTGGTTGCCCTGAGCAGCCCAGCTCCTGAGGGTGCTAAGCCGGTATGATGAGTGGAGCCCAGCACACAGGAGTGGTTCAAGCACAGGTTTGATTTCCCTTGCTTATCAATACCTGTTGCTAGGCAGGGGAAATGTCACTTATCCCCTCCATGCCTACCTGCCTTTGATCGTATACAGAACAGAGAGGATACTTGATGTGCAGCTGTATGCTGAAGAGAGAAGTAGAAGTCACTCGTGTTGTTTCCCGTGTCCCTTAACCTGCACTTACACAGCCCTTTGTGTCCCTGGAATTATTGCCCTCTGATGCAGCATTATCCCATGTTGACTTGTTGTCGTATTCATGGCAGCATTACATTCCCTGGGGAAACAGGACTCCTGGCAGTACTACTTTGAGAGACCCTTTATTATATTGATGCCAGCAGAGATTGCCTCTTTGATAAATGAGCATGTACCTATGAATAAATACAGGAGTGCATTTTCTATGTATTGTATATCTGCAGTGACAGAGTAGAGGTTTGTGCAGGCATGTGCTTTTAATATGTATGGAGGACACAAGGCAGCAGTAACTGGCAGCTGTAAGTTGCTGTGTATGTATTCCAATGACAAATGGAAGATCCCAGGCAACCATCTAGACCAGATGTTTCCATTGCATCCCTTTTAGAAGCTGGGAGATACCCACTCCGCACTCTGATGGGCAGGATACCCTTTAGATGCTCCTCTGCCCCTCCAAGTTAGTTTCATCCTTTGAGCTTAACTTGGAGGTGCTGAGGAGCTGACCCACACCAGACTTCATCCTCTAACCCAGCTCTGTGAGCAGGGAATTGGGAGGGAAGGGAGGGAACACCTCGGCCGTGCTCATACCTTCCCAAAATGAGCTGACGGTGATTGGAGGAGGGAATAGCAGCCTGCCCCTTGCCTGGCTCCCTGCCTCTGCCCAGGGAGCAAAGCAAACTCATTTCCCAGCTCCTGCTGACCCTGCTTGAGCGGCTCCTTGTTATATCCTCTGAAAAGTTTAGAAGTTGCCTTTGAATACCAGAGCAGCAAGGTGATGGTTACCAAGGGAACAGCCCAGGAGAAGGTCAAGCTTTTCTGGGTATTTTTTCATGCTTTATGTTGGCTGGAAGTTTTTTTCCAGACAAATCAGATGGGTGTCTTTCCATCCTGCAGAAATAAAGCTGTCATCCGTCCGCTCGGCAGAAGACTGATAAGAGGGGAAAGGGACAGCTCAGCTTTCCCACAACCACACACCGCATCCAGAAGGAGTTACCCTCAATATTGCCTGTGTTGGAAGAGCCCTGTAGTACCATCAGCAGTTGGGATTTCAACCCCTGCAGTGATGAGTTTAAAACGGTGTTCGCTTGGAGACTATGGTAGAGGTACAGAATAAAAGCAATCCCCCAGCAAACTGAACTGGCAGCTCACCTCAAGTCAGCACAGCCCTCTTGCATTCCCTCGGAGCTATGCTGCTTTCACCAAGGGAAAATCCATCTCTCCAGGAATAACAGTGAAGTTGAGCTGTAAATGCAAGGCCTCGCATGCCAGGGTGTCACGCAGCCACAAAGTGACAGGGATGTGGAACCATTTCTGCTGTAAGAAGAAGCCACAGATGTTAACAGCGAGGTAAAGAAGAGCAGGATCCGATGCTGCCCTCCATGTGCTAATTGCTCACCATGGCCGCAGAGGCCTGGACCTCTGCTCTTTCGCAAGGGTGTTTATCCACTGACTAGGTTCATTTCTCATGCTGCACATGGCAGCTGTTGTGCTACTGCTACTAGCAATATCTTTGCTTTGCAGTGCCGCTGTTACCCCAACAGACTGCCTGAGTTAAATGAGATATAGGAATCGAGGAATGGCCTTTTTCAGTTCCTGGTGTATGCTGAATGCCAGCTGCTGCCAGTCTTTCTCCACTAAGAGCCCTGCCAAGCATCCTAACCCTCTGCACTTCAGTTTGGATCCCTTTCAAAGTCCTTCACTACTAAAAACACTTTTGTTAATGAAAACCTATAGCTTCGCTGGCCACAATTGCGAGGGCTGCTAACAGGGGGGGGTCTCAGGAGACCCTATATTTGTACAGCAGAGCTACTTGACTTTAGTCAACGTTAGTTGCCCTTCCAGGTCCTGATAGGGTCAAGCAAACAAGCACAGAGCTGGCTCTACCAAACATCTAAATGTCAAGACAGGTCAGCCAAGGTGTAATCAGCTCTCATGGCACAGCCATGAGCTGCAATGTTTTGTGCTGGTGGCCAAGCAGACTGCTGCTGGGAATGAAATCCTTCCCCAGCTTTAAAAGCAAATCAAAGCTCTTACCTCCAGCTTGGCCTTCACAAAAGGCAGCCCAGCTACTCGGGCTGATCAGTCAACGGCACATGGTTTTGAAAGAACAGGTTTTGATTTGCAGACAAATAGGTGTTCCCAGCACCAAGGTGCCTGTGGTTTGTGCTGAAATAGGTGTTTTAGCACTGAATGGCTGGGACCGGGGCCTTTTGTCTACTCTTTCTCAAACAGAAGGTCAGCACAAAGTAGCCTTCATGATCTGCTCATGTGCAGCCTTCACACTCAATCTGTGTGTGTGTGGCATGGGGGGGGACTGAGCAGTGGGAGCCTGCCAACGCTGGTGGCCCTGAGCGCAGCCCTCGCCATCGCACATTCATCAGGCATTGGACGGGCACGCTTCCAGCTGATTTATTGATAGTTAATATTTAAACACCAGCTGATCGTTCAGCCCTGGTGAGAAGCTGTTCAATAACAGCAGAGAGGAGCCATCTCCTGCCAGCCCACCCAGCCTCCTCCATCACTTAATGACAAGTGCAGAGCTCTCTCCTTGCTCCTTGGAGGGGCTGTGCCACAGAGCTCAGCCCTTCCCACCCATCCACCCTGCTCTGTCTGTGTCAGAGGCCTCTTTGGATTCACAGTGTCAGGACCCAACCAGGAGATTCATTCGAGACATCTCCTAAACCTGCCCATGGTAGGGGGTTGGAACTGGATGATCTTAAGGCCCTTTTTAACCCAAACCGTTCTGTGATTCTATGATAAACAGAACTGACAGAACTCTGCTCCCTTCCTATCACCCTGTGGGATGAGCAACCTCTCCACTGCTGGTGTCTGTATCCTCTTTTCAGTGATGGGCAGCTCTTTCACCTTGTCCATCTGTCTTAAGAGTGCCCTTTCCTAGCAAGCAAGGACTCTGCCCAGCATCTAACAAACTGCATCCCTCCCTTCCATGCCCTTGCAATAATAACTCACTGCCCTGACACAGGCAGCTGGAACACAGGGGGCCTTGTGAGCTTAAAAATCACTGCCACGCTCCTGGGACTCTGCATCCAGGAGCACCTGAGATGACTGAAATAGGAAGAGTTTCTGAAAACCAATTTGCTCTCTGTTCTTCCTAGCTCTCTGTTTGCATTTTCCGTTCCTCTCAGCTTGGGGGCTAAGGCTTGGTGTTAGGCTCACGTTTGTCGGCGCTTAGCTCTCCGATTGTCACTTTCCATTCCTGCTTTTGAACCCTGCAGGTAGCACTTGCTTTCCCCTAAAGAAACAGCATCCCCACCATTTTTTTTCCAACTCCTGCCCAAAAAATAAATAGTACAAGAATGTTTCTGATGGTGTCAGGCTTTGTAATAGTTCCTTCATTTCAGCCCTAAATTTGGGACCAAATTTGAGCTGGCAGTAGCTCTTTAATATACAGGACCTGTCTTATTACATCTCCGTCTAATGCATATTTGGGAGCTTTCCCTGAAAGCTCTCGTATAAAGGAGTATTATGACATCAGGAAGTCTAGAAGTACCTGAGATGCAGATGTGATAAATTCAGCAGGATGATACGTGCCTGGAATTTGTACTTGCCTTTTTCCATTGGCAAATGGCCGCCTGGGCTCCATCCCCTGGGATAGCTGTAGAGAACAGCCAGTTTGATGAGCCTAACCAGCCATTGGATGTCACTTTGGCTCCACACTAATTCAAGGGAAACAGCATTTATCTGGCAGCCAGGCAGCCAGCTCTTCGGCAGCTGAGAGTTTAATTATCAATGGTTCAGGCGAATCTTGCTCTTGCTATCTCCAACCAGCTGCTGCTGGAGGAAAAAAGACCTTCTGGCCCCATCCAGAAGTCGGTGAAGCTCTTGCAAGTTCCCTTCTGTTGTTAAAATGAGACCCAGCCCTTTTGCCCTTTCCTGTGAAAGCTCTGGACTTGATGCCACTAGGAAAGGGTGGCAGTAATACAGTGGGGAAGGGCTCTGGGTGGATGGGGCTGAGAAGCAGCAGCCAGGAACAGGAGCACTGGGCAGACTCCAGCTGGTGCCTTGATTCAACCATGGGGGTTTGCACTGATGGGTGGGCAAGGGCATGGCTTCTTCAAGCTGCAGGATGCTGTTCTTTCACAGCCTCATGCTGCAGTGACAAGGCAGAGCCACTGTCTGGCTCATGTTCAGTCCAGGCTGGCTGTGTTTCCAGTGGTGGACCTCAGCCCAAGCAATCTCAAGGCAAAAAGCAAGGGCTACACCTTCCCACTCTCTGCCTCACTTCCAGCAATCCCAGTGGGAAGGGTAGGGATTGAATGGGCCACAGCAAGCAAACTGAAAGCAAGAAGGCAAGAGAAGTCTCTGCAAAGGCACCATTTACACAGTATTTCAATGCCAGAAGGTGGGGAAAAATGTGACCCCAAATGAAGCCACCTTTCTCCCCAAGAAAGCAAGTGTGTGAGGAGGTAGAGGAGGTGCTGGTGTCATGGGGGATACCATACTCCACTCTTCACTCACCTGATCCCAGTTCCTCAGACATGTGTCATGATTTCCCAGTGTTGGGGTTTGGGTACCCCTGGATTCCTCTCCAGTCTTACTACCAAACACTTTCAGTCCAAGCCCAAAAGCTGTTGATACTCTCCCATGTTCTGTTCCATATCCAGATGTACCATGCGAGTGAGACACACAAGACCTGAATGAGGTGCCATTTCCAAGAGATCCTTTGCACTTCCTGGATGTCCCTGCCCTTTCAGGTTAATAATGGGGCCACTTAAGTGCCTATCAAGAGAGTTTGTAACTATTGTGCTAGTGATAACACCTGCCTTCGTTCTTCTCAGGCTCTCTGCAGACACAATCAGACACAATTGGCCATTCTCCAGGCACATTTATCTTGTGAATATGAAGGCAAGAGACTCAATTATCTTTCTCAAAAGTAAAGCTGAGATTCTGAGCAAATTAGTTATCCCCCCTATTCTTCTCCAAAATGCCATCAGGAACCATCGGCAGCAGATACTATCAATCACTATCTGTTTTGCCCAGTCTGCCTGAGCTGTCATTAAGGATCCATGTAAAGGAATATGTTGTCTCCACTCCCCATCCAAGAAAAGTCTTTCCAAAGCCTGGGCATGATTTCCTTAGTTGACGCCAGGCTAGATGCAATGTAACTAGGGAGCTCAGAGCATGTGTGAACGTGAAGGAGATGGAAGGAGTATCAACCCACAACTATCTATTACTGGTTGGAAACATAGGGCCCTCCCTGCCCCTTCCCACCAACACAGACTTGGAAGCCACCCAGCCAACTGCTCTAGATGGAAGAGAAGCACACCCTGCAGCAAGCTCCAGCTAGAAATCTGGTCTTGGGCTCCCTCTTGCAGTCCAGAAGCACTGTCACTGGTGCCAAGTTGCTTTGGGTGTCTCATTTCCCCAACCTGCGTGAACAAAAGTGTTTATTTAACACCATCTCTCCAGGGTTTCCTCAGCTCCCTAGTCTCCAAACCTGTCAGTTTACTTACTTAACAGCATCACCAACTGCAAACTGATTAGTCTAGTCCCCTTTCTCTTCTCCCCCATGGTTATCACTTTTATTAACAGCAAGGGAGTGATAATGGGGAAAGATGATCAAAGCTGCTGGTATTAGCGCAGGGGATTAACGGTATTTATATTCCCAATCAGTGCACGCTCCGTGTGGAGAAGGAGCTGCCACAAATCAGCCTTTTCCAATGGAGAGTTGCTGCAGTGCCACTACCTCAATAGCTGCTGGCTAATGAGTCCTTTGTGGCGGCTGAAGGAGCAGCTCGCTCCACGACTTCCCTTTCAACCTAATGTGCCACAATGGCACTCAGGGACCTCATCGTGGGTTTCAGACTGCTCTTGAGGTCTGGGGGGCAAGTTCAGCTGTTGAGAGCAAGAAACAAGGTGCTGAACAAGGAGCTGATGTGGCCAGTTCAAGCTGGGATTGCATTGTTATTACAGGGGGAGAAACACAATTTACATCCCAACTGGGGGCTTAGTGGGAAGTGCAGTGAGCACCACACTGGGGAGGGAAGATGCAAGAGGAACCTACCTGTGCCAGATTTAATACATATGTCAGGAAAGTAAGATCCTCTGCAACCAGTCAAGGAGAATAGATGGGGTGCTGCATATTGATGCCACTGAGATTCCAGCAGCAGGGATACAGGGTGGGGAGGCAGCCCCAGCTGACCTTTATCCGTCAAGGCTTCTGGCCACAACCAGCAAATCAAGATGAAGAGGCTTCACCTGGCAGGGGCTGGGCACCAGTGCAATGGTTAAAGAGCCAACGGAGAGTACCAGGATGAGGGGAGTGGATGTAGAATTTCTCATGGAAGAACAAGAATGTGAGGAAGCTGTCTACTGCCTCCCTGGAGGAATCTTTCAGGGGGTACATAGCCCTCATCCTCAGAAACCCACAGGTAGGTCCTGCTGCAGCACCCCATCCCAACCACAACGCATTGTATGGGTGCTCAAAGATGACCTGAGGAACTAAAACAACTGCTTTCTACACTATCCAGTCTGTGTAAGCTGGTCACACTTCAATACTGAGCCAAAGAAGTTCACCCAAAGCCATGTATTCTTTTAATTAAGTCTTTACAAAAGGCAGGAAAGCAGATCTCTTGCTCACCAGCTTTGGGTAGCTTTTAGTGTCAGCCCAGAAGGAAAAGGGCAGCCTGGGTATGATTTGCAAGGTTGAACGCTGCCATCTGGTCCACAAAGTGCTTCCTTAGGAGAACTATCTGGAGACTGGATGGGAGCATTCATGGTCATGTAGATGCAGATGATCCATGGTGTGAATGAGAGGATGGGGGATGCACTAAAACAAGAAGGCTCACCTCCATGGCCCCTTTGTAATTCATTCATGCCAATACTTCTGACATAATGATTGCCTCCTCAGCAACTGATTATGATACATATAAACCCTGGTGGCATAACTACATTGCATAGGGAGATGGAGGGTGATGAACAACAGGCAAGGGGTGGGGAAAGAAACAGTCAAAGATAACTCTAGTCAGTCAGGAAGGGAGTAATGACCCTGAAATGTATACGAATAAATGGTGTTGTTTAAGATCTTTATTTCTTAATACTAAAACCAAAGAAGAATAGCTCCCATACAGTCAGAGTAAGGCAGATGACTCCTAAGGCAGAGGCTCCTAAGCCTCTCCCACCTATTCTTTAACTTCTCCCCACACACATGCACAGTAAAAGTCGCTCTGGACAGGTTGCAAAGCCCTGGGTGACCCATGAGGACTAATGAGCCCTTCACACAATCCCATTACTCTGCTGTCTGAGCCTTGTAACACGGCTTGACCACAGTCTGTTTTTCCAGAGGAAACCTTTTGCCCCATAGGTTTCTCTCAACGACACAACACCTAGTCCAGTATAAGAGCAATCTGTCATATAGGATGATGTGGACTTCATCATCAGGACGTGTTCATTAGCAGGTCATATTCTGCTTGTATCTTGTGTATAATCAGAAGGGACAAACGAGAGATGAAGGTGAGTGCTTTCTGTGTGTACCTGCATCCATCCAAGGTCAGCAGAATCACTAACAGATTGCCCTCCTAGCCATATCTGATTGAAGGTGAATGTAGACGAGCTGATTGGCATTAGAGGGCTCTGGATAAATGGAGCTGTTCACCTTGGGATTGGGAGTTCAGGGGAAGGTCAGTTCACTGCTGACCACCATTCATTAGCCTCTGGCAGTGACTCAACAACTTGTGTGAAGTAAGGAGCCGGTCTTGGCTTGTGTCCCAGTGGAATGAGCATCTGTGTCCCTGCAGCCGCTGTCCTTGCTGGACTCTTGGCTGGCTCCATGGGGAAATAACAAAGCAGTTCTGAGAGCCCACCCTCTCTGCTTAGCACCTCTCTGAGGGATCACCCTGGGACAAGGCAGAGGTGTTCTGCTCTGTCTCAGTGTTGGTAGGCGTGGAAATGACTGCTGAGCGCCAGTTCTGGTTGATGGGTGAAGACCGGACATTGCCACCAAGTTAAAACAAGGAAAAGCTCAAACTAGAACGGGAAAGGTGGGAGAAAGGTCCAAATCTCCTGTGGAAATTCAAGAGCAAGGCAACTGAAATGACTGCAGAGCAGTTACAGCATGTGATAACATGGATGGTGATGTTAGGCTCATGTGAGGACCCCTCACTGCCCCATGACTGTTGTATCCCTTTGGTGTTGAAAGGGAAAGGAGAAAAGCCTTTTCCCCCTCTCCCACCTCTCTTCACCCCATGTCCAAAGGAGACAAGGGGTCTGCAGCAGTAAAGATGCCCTATAGCCCACCCCTGTGTGCTCCTAAATTGCTGAGCCACTTAAGACCTGGGGGAGGGAGGAATGGAAATACCATCCTAATGAAGCATCCAGGTGTCCTGTGGGCTTTTGGTTGAGCATCCCAGTGTATACTGAAATAAAGGCAGTAAAGCAGGTCACTATCACTTGTGTGAAATTCTCTTACTGTTTTAAATCAACATTATCACCATCATAATCAAAATGAAGTAACAGCTTAAAGAAACTAATAAATAGTTTTGTACATGAACTTATCACGGGGGGGGGGGGGGGGGGATGTAAAGTGAAAATGTGCCTTTATTGCTAATAAACATTATTGGAGGGACTCCCAGCTTTTCGCATTACCACAGTGTGATATGACAGCCTATAATGGATTACTCAACTGCCCGAAGCCATTGTAGGAATAAATCCCTCTTAATATTCATGTGCGGTCTTTGAGAAAATAGATGTAAGCAGTTAATACTTTTTCTATAGACAAAACAACGCAGTTTATCAAAACAAAATGTGTGCTTGAAAACAAAAATCACAATGCTCCTGCACTCATTCTTTCCTTTTTTTTTTTTACCAAATCAGAAAAAAATAAGACCTAAATAAAAGAGACAATCTGGGGCACGATGGTGTACGGAAAGCAAGATGGGGAGGGACAGGATGTTACCAAGGGTTGGTGGAAAGGGGAAAGGGCATAAGAAAATGAGTATATTGTGGATCTGTGGTGGTAAACAGGGCATCAAAGCAGGGCGTCGAGGGAGGAAGGCATTGGTTGGCAGGGCCCTGTAAAGCACTCACTGGGATAAGAAGGAGTATTTGGGTGGAAGAGGAAGATCAGGCACTTCCCAGGAAGAAGGCCCAGTGCTCTGCAAGGTGCAAGGGCTTAGCTGTGTTTATAGAGCAGCAAAGGATATAGGAAAAGAGTGGAACAGGAAAGCACGAGTGGGGCCAGCTGAGGGCTGCTCCCTCCCTGCCCTCTGCTCCATCTTCCTGCTTCGCCTTGCGCAGCTGATCTATAAAACCCGCCAGGTTTTTATCTGTGGCGTGTTTGGGGGCTTCATTCCCCCTTTGCACAGCAGAAAAAGGGAAGCAGCAACGCAGAGGAGCCTTTGTGCCTTTCTGCGTGGTAGGGAGTGAGGGAAATGGAGGTTAACCCTTCCTGCCCCAGCCTTTTGAGGGCAGACGATGCTTGGAGGGCAAAGCAGAAAGCAAAAGCCTCTCAGGGACTGTGGGGAATGGCTGCAGCCTCTCAGAGGTGAGGGGGCAAAACTGAGAGACTCGATCTTACAGAACCAGGTGTGGCTGAGATGTGAACCCCACTTCTACTTGGCTGCTGTGCTCCATGGCTATAAATGGCTGTATCAGAAACTGATGGAGAGAGAAGCAGAAACTCTTCAGTTCCCCTCCTGCTGTGAGATCTAGGCAGCAAAGACAAGCTTAAAGTGAAGCTGCAAGAATAAATAAGCCCCCCCTGGGACTCATGCTGCTTTGATATCTGTGCTGCCTGGTAGGCAGAAGAGTTGACTCACACATGCCTTCTGCTTGCCCATGTTCAGAGAGCACCTGTGGTGACATCCTTTGCCCCTGGTACAACCACAGCAAAGGCAGCTCGGGGTCTGTCTTGGATTGGGGTAGGCACGGTCCATTCCTGAGCCAAATTCAGCTCAAAATGTGGCCCAAGAGACCAGCACTGCTCTGAACATTGGGGTTGGACTGCATGACCTTGGAAGGTCCCTTCCAACCCAAACCATTCTATGATTCTATGAATGCTGCAGGATTTGGCTGAAGTCATGAGTCTGCAAAGACCCACAGGGTGTTTAACTGGACCTATTGCCAAGTTTCACTGGCTTCCATGGAGGTACTGGAAGGAATTTGGGATGGCCGAACTGACCCAACCACAACACCCTGGGATGCTCCCGTGCTTGAAAATAGTCGGGAGAGGAGTACTATCTTGTAAGAGATACAGTTTTACAATAGCAATTCCAATCATTGGGACAGGAAAAATATCCATGAACTTACCATGTGAGCACATCAGACCAATCTACTCAACTTGCTTTGATTTTATCCTCACCTCATGTTCATGGAGCAGCAGGGATCCCCATCTGGGCAAAGCTTCAGCTGTGCAACCACTTGCCAGCAGTGTTGGAAAGATTCTGTCATCAGAAATATTCCAGGCAGCATTTTAATACATCTCTTCATTAACTTATTGTCGCAGAAATCCCCTTGCTGTGAACACCAGGAGTGTCCCTTTAAATGCCTGATGGTTTTACAGGCTGCATTGGGTGCTATGAGTGGGCCAGTTGTACAGGTCATATTCTTTGCAATTGAATATGTCCAGGGGACAAGTGGGAACTGGAATGGGGGAAATTCCTCCCACCCATCTCTTTCCAGCAGCGCAGAGGTGGGTCTGTGCTTCGAAAGGGAAGGAAAAAGTTTCACCTTCTAATTGTTGTATTGAGTAGCTCATTGACTGCACTTCTTGCTCAATACCTGTTTTACCACTCAGATTGTCTAATCAAAGGCCTTTTTCTTTCCTTGGTTGAGCTCTGCAGCCTCTAGCATTGATCCAAAATCAGAAACGAAAGAGGAAAACAGGCTCTGGGAAAAGAGAACACAATTAACACCCGAGCAGCTTCATTTGGGGGTGCCTTTAAACATCTTCCGCCTCTCAGTCTGTTCTCCCAATTCTTTTATTTTCCCTTTTGTGTTCAGGAGGTTTCTTTAAGGAAAGGCTTTATCAGCAGCTCAGGGAGAAGATTAAAGCACCCGTCACAGAGGAACAGGTTACTTTTTGTGTCCGAGTTCTTAATCCACTCCATTAAAATGTTCCAAATCTTCCTTCAAGAGAAGAGATCAGAAGGACATTTCCCTGTCAACACCCTGGCATGCCTTCCTTCCGGATCCTTGTGCTTCATTAGAGACTGGAAAAGAAACAAAGGCCAGGCAAGGAGAAGAAGAGAGAACAAGACTGCAGTGACCGGTTAATACAGAATGTGCTGCCTTCTGCTTCATGGTCACTGATACTGCTCTGGCCCCAGGCTGGAGGCAACAGAAAGCTTTTCCCATCTGAGAGACACTTGTGTGAATCAAGTCAGAGATCTCCGTCTGTTTTTTACCTTTGAGGTTCAAAGAAGAGTGCTTTGCAGGGAGCAAAGCCAAACATCCCTCCAGCCTGCTGTCCTGCTGCTGATAGCAGCAAGGAAAGGGCACAGGAAGGGTGAGGGTATTGAGTCTGCTTTGCTGTGTACTCCACCTGCTCCCGCAGACCTCAGGCTTGGCATTTCCCACCTGAAATAATGGATCCCTGTGGATAATAAACCTTGATGGATTTTCTTCCATGAGACTGTCTAATCTGTTTTATGCATGTCCATAATCCTTCACTGCACTGACATGGCCCTTCCAGAGCAAGGCTGAAGGACATCAGCACAAGCTCCTGCTTGGTGCTTCTGATCTCTAAGGTCATTTTTTGTGATGTTTAGCTTGAAGGCTTTCATGTTAAAGACCCCTGGAAATGGAAAGTGTGATTCATCTGGGTAACCTCAGGAGGTGTCTTGGGGGAAACAAGTCTAGATCAGGTCTAAACCCAGTTTAGGATTTGCCACCAACTCCTCACCCCAAAATTCTTCATCCCAACCCTCCTCCCCTTTCCCCTCAGGTTTCTCACATTGGATTTTCACAATCTGTTTGCCCTAATCCAGAGATACGGTGACAACATGGTGGGGAAATCAGTGTGATGCACTGATTGTGGAAATATAAACCAAGGGTAGGATAGAGGCTGCTCCAAGTAACCCTAATCTAATGAGGTGACTGCCATGATGGCTTTTCCATGTACCCAGTCTTGGATTTAAAGGGCCACTTGCTTTGCATAAGTAGCTGCTGTTTTGTAAAGCGAGCGTATATGATGCAGGCACTCCTCATTCTTCCTCAGGGTACAATTACTTCCTTATCTGTCTTGTACTGCTGTTTCAGCTGAAATAAGTTCTCCAGCGTGAGTCTGTAGGGTTAATCTTTTGAGGAGGGAAAGTCTGAAGGGGCTGGAGGGAAGCATGGCAGCCTAAGAGAGCGAAGAGCAAGGAGGTGACATCTTAGCAGGCAGAGATGAAACATGAGGTGTCCCTGAAAGACGCATTTCCCATCAGTGCTGACTCATTAAATGGCAGGTTCATTAGAGGTGAAATACACACAAACTACAGCTTGAGCAGCTTCACACCCTGCAAAGCACCTACGCAATTGGCTTTTCCCCTGCATCTTGACTCAAGTCAAGAGTATCAAAGTGATTTGATTTTTAAATGTGCCATCCTGTTAACAAAGTTGAAGGCTACATTCTGTTTACTATTCAAATTACAAGTAGCCCTTCAAGGCCTCGGCTGCAATGCTGCTGAGCTAGAGGCCATCCATGCACAAGTCCAGTCCCTTCTGCTTCTGAGCCCAGACCGTCACATTGCTGGGGGAGATTCCTAAAGGGCTGCAAAGGTCTAGGTGCAGGACCCTGTTGTTGTCATGGAATCACAGAATGGTTTCGGTTGGAAGGGACCTTAAAGCTCATCCGGTTCCAACCAGCTCCTGAGTGCCTCCAATGCTGCTTTGCACTGGATACTCCAACAAAGGCAGCCCAGAGCTAAAACATCTGCAAGATTCCAGCCACTCAATGTCACTGCTGTGCCTTAACCACAAATCATCCCTTTTCTGCTTTCAGAGCAAGCATACAACCACGATTTGTACCCATTGACACCCCTGTTCCAGGTACAGTACTGTACAGCAGCCTAGCCTGCAGCTATCTTGGTGTCCCATGTTTATCTAGTCTCTCCTGATGGCCTCCACAGCATATTTGCTCTATTTTCAAAGCCTGTTTTTGAGCTGCTTTGAATTCCCTTTGTGCCTGGAGATCTGCCTCTCTCTTCAAGCTCCGTGCACCCTCACCAGCAAGGCTTTTACAGCAAGGCCGGCGCTGGAAGTTGTCATTGATACGTGATGCAGAACAAAATCCAGCTCACTCGAATGCAGCTAGATTGGCTCAGCGGGGCTGACAATAGATGAACTGGGTCTTATCAGCCAAGGGAGCAGATACAACACAGGAGCAGCATGCAGGGAGCAGATAGGAGCTCTGTGAAAGCTAGCGATAGTGAGGGGGGATATGTGTATTTTCTTCTTTCCTGGCTGCTTTTGAGGCTGTTGTTTTAAGGCTGGCACCTTTCTGACTACAACCACAGCGTTAATGGGGAGAAGAAGTACAAGTGACAGACAACCCAATGGAGGAGTGATGTGACAAAAGGTCTCAGCAGGGCACGTTTGTCCGAATGAGCCAGTACCTCCCTGACCAACTTATCCCTTGCTCCAAATGCATTTGCTGGGGTTAATGACAAGTTGGTGGCATTTCTGCAATTAATGCTATCAAAGGGAGGTGATTTTGCACAGAGCTGGTGCCATATCTCCTACCCTGTGTTTTTGTGCATGAGGAGAGTGGCCGCCAGTTCTCTCCCAAGCTAGGGCACTACAGGTCATGGCAGGAACAGTGGGTCATTAACCAAGTGTTTCTCCTGACATCTGAAACCAGCATAGCTAAAAAATACAACCTCAGATTGTCCTAACAAACCATCTCCAAACAGTAAATATGCAGCAGAGAGAGAAAGTACTTCTTTGCCAGTGAAACACTTTAATGAGTGGATGGCTCAGCAAAGCCTCTATGCAGCTGCTTTTCCTGGCTGAAGAGACTGAGATTTATGTAGGAAGGGAAGGGAGAAATAAGCAGCGATGGGAGCGCAGTCCCCTTGTGGTTAGGTTCCACCTCATACACTGCTTTGGCTGATCTGACCCTTCTGCAGCTCTCCTTTCCTTGAATAAACCATTAATGGTCCCATTAAGTGGGGACTTTGGAGCCAGGAACAGAGGTAGCTCCCAGGGTCAGAAATCATGACTTGGCTAAGACAAGAAGGAACAATCCATCCTTCCAGTGGGGGTACTGGTGCAGACACTCAAAGCTTTTAAATACCAAGTGCTCTTTAAATACTGGTGGCCTCTTTTGGAGTAAGATAAGCAAAAGAGAGAGAGACAATGGAAATGATGGGGGTTTGGAATACTGAGATTTTCCACATTTTCTTTCAACAGGTAGCTTCTTAATCTCTTTATCCTTCTGTCCAACTAAATGACATTTCTGATGAATACTAGTCCCAGAACCAAAATCACCATACCTGGAGAAATGAGGTCCAAAACAAGCAACCTTCCTTCCTGACGGAAGTGGACTTAGAGGCAAAAGAAGAAGCCCAACATGCATTTTCCAGAAGGCCCTTCCTAAGGATCACAACCTGCAATAACAAAGTCTTTCCCAAAACACAGTCCTTAGAAAGGATATTAAGAGCAAAAAAACACAGCACACCAAAACAAAGTCTAGAAACCACACATTCCTAATGGATTTACAAGTCCTTGAGCCACTCTTTATGTCATGATGACAGTTTCACTTGCCTTGGACCTGAGCTCCCAGCTGGAGGAGGAAGCCCACACCTCCACTTACCCATCACAGAATCACAGAATCCCAAGGGTTGGAAGGGGCCTCAAAAGATCATCTAGTCCAACCCCCCTGCAAGAGCAGGGTAACCTAGAATACATCACACAGGAACTTGTCCAGGCAGGCCTTGAATATCTCCAATGTAGGAGACTCCACAGCCCCCCTGGGCAACCTGTTCCAGTGCTCTGTCACCCATTGGCAGCAATGTGCTCATCTGGTATCAGTGACAGTGTAGAGCAATTCTTTCTCTGACACAACCTCATATTTTGAGCAATTTAAGAGTCATAAACCAAATAATAATAGTCATCTTCTGACTTTCAAAAAAGAGCAAACCCAAAATATCTCTAAAAACTGTTGCTCTTACCGCACTTTGGTGTTGCAAACTGAGCCATTCAGTCTGTTGATTGCTGGGGATGGTTTATCCAACATCATCTCCAAAAGCACTTTCTGATTCATACTTGTTTGCAAGAGAAACCAGCTGAACACAGAGACTTGAAGAAAGCTCCTAAAGGAATGCGAAGGTCTCGCTGTTGAGGACACACAGATGAGACCGTCAGCAGAATACATAAGATGTTTTGCACTTTCCTTATTTATCCAAAAAGCTATTTTTGTTTATTAAAACCTAGTTACTGGCTGCATCTCACCAATAACCTGGAGAGCTTGCTTGGTTAATTTAAGCGAGCAGAGCTTTGACGAAGTAATTTCACCGTCCTCGGGGATCTGCCAGCTTATGCCGGTCTTCACTATTTCAGATGAAATTGAGTTAATTTTCACTGAAATTGCTTCTTAGCATACAAACACATTCCCCATCATTGCGAGCTTATGCCTCTGCAGCTCTATTATTCTTTAATTTACACACCCCGGCAGCAAGGGATTAATGCCTGAGACATACAAAAGGCCACAGCGTGGAGAGGAGAAGGGAAGGGGAGCGAGAGAGAGGGGAGCTCTGTGGGGAATAGGTAATGGTGTTTCGGGTTTATAGTCAAAACATTGAAAGCTTGACACTAATATGGAGTCAACTCGTGCTGTCCTTTCACTCCGCAAGCGCATCGACTGAAGTCTGGAGGCAGACAACATCTCAGCTGCTCACTCAGGCCAGAGGTGATGGCAGGACCTAGCAGGATTGCCAGGGTGAGAAGGCAATAACCAGGATGCTACAGACTGCTCCACATCAGGAACTGATTGCGGTGGGTCAAGGAGGAGAAGAACTGCACAGGAAGAACACATTTTGCCTTTGCATCTTCCACGGTGCTCCAGCTTCAAATAGGAGCTTCCCCAAGAATGTGCTGGTGCCAGGGCTCTGGGGATGCCTTCAGATGCTCAGATTAAAACAACGGGTTCTTGTAAGCATCCAGACAACAATATAACTAGTGCCAAATGGGTGGGAAAGGGGGCTTCCTCTACCTGGCTTTTCCAGGGAGAACAGGCAGAAGTGCCAAGGTCAGCAGTCCCTGTAAAGTCTCCAGTGAGATTTTAGGGCAGCTGCATTTTAATCTAGTCCTTGCTGAATATGAATCAGAATAACAATTATGCTTTTTTTATGTCATCACTTCAGTTTTCCTTCCTTAATTAAACAGCTAACCATCTCCTCTTTTATTATATGTACCTCTGAGGTATATACAGGTTACTGGATAAAATATGTCAATCCCATACCGCGTGTTGGTATGCATATAGTAACGCTATAATGAGAAGTTTAAACTCCTTATCTTCCTTTGAAAGCCTGCCTTTCCTTCCCATTCCCCATCAGTGCCACAGCACCTACCAAGATCCCACCCCACTGCCCTTGTGTCCTACTTCCACACAAATATGTCAGTGCTTTCTGTTTGCTACCTTCACAAAAAGCTCTCTATCATCAGTCTGTGTTATTATTCTGCTTTCAAATCTTTTCTTGTTTCCTACTTCACTACGATGCTTATCGAATTTGGACACAAGCAAGTTGCTGATGTGCTGGACCACTGCATCTGACACTAATTTATCTTACTGTTGTTCAGCATCAAGCCGTTCTTCCTGGCTTTTTGTTAGATAAGCTCTTTGGGGTAAGGGCAATCTTGTGTCTTTGGCTCGAGCACCCAGTCATCATGGGTGCTGTCATGAAGTCTACACGTTTAACCAATTCAGCAGCAAAAAGGAAGCTCTGGGCTCCAAAGCAGGGAAACCGTATGAAATATGTTCTTGCATGTGGAATGTGTATCTTGTGATATACAAGAGAACAGACAAGAAGGGTCCCTTCCAGGCAAGAAATCTTTGTATCTTCAGCCTGAGAGATAATTGAGAGGGATATTTTTTCCTCTAGAGTATTCCAGACCTCCCAGCATCCATGACACACCAGTTTGCCTATCAAGGTTCCCTAGGGATCATTCTACCCTTCTGCCAGTGTCACAGATGTTTGGCTTTGAGGCCAATGGAAGCAATATTGGTTTATTCCCTAGTTTGCAGTCAACACTGGCCCCTTTCTACCGCCAGAATGACTACACTTGAATCTGCCTAACACACATTAAGGGAAATCTCACCTTACGTCACCTGGTGGATATTCCCTCTGTTGTATCCTCATGGCCACCTCTTGAAAACAACTGAAGATTAGCCTAAGAAGTGATGTTAAAGCAGTGGTCTCATAAGGCAGGGTACCACCAGCACCATGCCAACAGCAGGGATGACAGGGACCGGGTGCTCAGGCAGGATGCGCTTTGTCCTCTCTCTGCCATCCAGGAGCAGCTCCTGCCATTTTCCCAGCAGAGTCAGCTCCTTTCAGCTGAGCTGACTTTCAGCCTCATGCATTTTTATACACTCCCTGCAAGAGTGAGAAGGATATTTACATTTTTTAATAAGCCTGACAGTTTGAAAGTAATTGGGGATTTATAATGGGTTTGTTTAGGTCTTTTTTCCACTTGAATTCCAACTGCTAGTCTTAGGTCTAACAAGCAATATTATCTCTATGGTGATGAGGGAACCTCAACAGGAGGCCCTGAAGCCAAAGAGGAAAGCACTGGTGTGCTTTGTTTTGTTGCGTTGGGGTTTTTTTTCCCCTTTGAACCTGCATTTTAAAACAAAAAACAGCATCAAAGAGATTTTAAAGCAAGAGCAAAATTCCTCCAGCCATCCAGTGCTCATAACTCTGGCTTCTTCCGCTGGCTCTCTCCAGGGCACATGAGCCAGTGTCTGATCTCTGTCAAGGTGGGTTTTTTCCTTCCTGGCAGAGATTTGCATTTATTTGTTCTATTATGGTTCTAAAATGATCCCGAACCTTTATTTTTTTCTTTTAGAGGAATCAGACGTTTGGTGGTAAGGATGGAATTAACCTGCAAAACTTAAGGTCTGTGATCAGATTCCTGCAGCTGTATCTCAAGGACTGAGCTCTGCTTCTTCCTGAAATGAAAAGGCAACAGTAGTGGGTGGAAGAGAGAAAGGAGTGAGAGCTGAGAAGGGATCTGATCCAGTGGTGATAAAGGGGTTTTCAGCAAGGACTGCTATCAAAAACCAGGCTCCTGGGAGTCTCTTTGGCTTCCTTGACATTACTGAGGGACACTACTGAGACTGCAGCACTGATTTGTCCCAGACTCCTCTAGATAAGGGCTGCTGGTTTAGCACAGCAATATACTCTGAGCCTAACTTTCAGATTGGGTCCTTGCTTCTGTGTGCCCCAGTTCCCCACCTTCTTAAAGGAAGAAACAGCAGTCCCTGTCTTCAGCAAGAGTAAGTATATAAATCATTGCAACAGAATATATATTTGATATATATCAATATATGTTTATAATAAGATATCTTTATAATAAGATATAAGTTATAACAAGATATCGTTACAATAAGATATCTTTATAATAAGTTATCAATATATATATTTATATATATCAGATATAATTGCAACAGAAATCAGCAGGACTTAGTGTTGAAGTAGGAAGCATTCACCAAAACCAGTGACAACAAGGAAAAAAACCCATGGGACTAGCATTGACCACCCCAAATCAGCAGACATTGGCACAAGTAATGGTGCTATGGCACATACCTGACTGTGTTGAGGGCAGAGCTTCAGCTCACATCTTCTTCTCCATGGCATGCAGAGCACACACACTGCTTCCCGTGTCCCACGTTGTTATTCTCTTCTCAGAGCAGCTAAACCTATGGCAAGAATGATCTCCATTAGCAAAGAGGAGTGGAAAGGCTGACATTTACCATTGCTCTTGCTACGTGCATACACAGCCAAAGGGGAGCTTTCTCCACTGGGTTTCAAGCATGGGACAGTGCAGTACTGTCCTTTCCCTGTGGAGGAAAGAGGGATAAAAGGGATGAAGCACGTTCCTATAGTTTCCTGGCTCCCAGGAGGGCCTTCTTCAGTCCCCTTACAGTACATGTGAACGCAATGATGGCCAGGAATCAACATCCTTTGGAGGGCAGCAGGCAGCAGGGATCTACAGCTGGTGGGACACAGAGGGATTGGTGGAAGAAGAGTCAAAGACAGGGAGATAAAGATGGGATGGGAATGGGAGAAAGGCAGCAGGGGGGAAGAGGGGAAAGTGGGAAATGAATTGAAATGAGTTAGAAAATTCCATGCAGACGAGCTTGAGCATTCAGCAGCTGAGATGCGGGGCTTCATTAGTACAGACCAGCAGAAGATAGAGACATTAAGGAAGGAAATGTGTGACTCACAGGGGGAAATGGGAAAAACAACACACACCATAGCAGCTGCTCCGTTTGCTTCAATTAAAGAACAGCTCAAAGGGTTCTAAAGGGGAAAGGAGGTGGAAGCAAAGGCATGAACAATAGGAAAAAAGCCAAACAGATGAAGCAACTGTTACCCTCAAGCACCTGAATGAACTGACTCAGGCGTTTGAAGATGGAGCCTTCAAATAGGGGCTGAGCCAGGCTGCTGCAGGAGCTGCTGGCCAGGGTCATGCTGCTAAAGGAGCATGGAGCCAGTGCTCACAAAAATACCATCCCAGCTACCAGAGAGGAAGGGGAAGGCAGCTTCCCTTAGCATGGCTCTTGGGAATGGGTGACCAGGGCATCCCGCTGCACCTGTATCACCAGCCTCAATGGTGGGTGCATTAACCACAGCCATAACTCACAGCAGAGCTGTGCTGGCCAAAGGGAAGCGCATCACCTTTGGCTCCAGGGTGGTGGGGAGCCTTTCATCTTCTCCATCTTTTCCTTCCTCCACTAATTTCTAAGGCCTCATGAGCACTGAGAAATGTTGTAGTAAAGATTTTATGGATTCCAGTGAATGTTGTTTTCAGCTTTCAGGTGATAAATGTTGGAAGAATGAAGTGGACCTGGAAAAGCAGAAGTGAGACACAGAAGAAGGAAGGGATGGGAGAAACTTCCACTTCTCCGGGTGTTTCATCCTTGCAGATTCCACCAGGAAAAAAAGTTTCAGGGATTTATAGGGAAGAAAGTTTTCTGCCATTGAACTCTGTTTTCTTTACTGGTTCCATCACGCAAGAGGTTTATCACTTTGCTCCAGCTGTGACACCAGCCTGCAAGGGTTAGTTGCTTTGCTTGGTTGACTGAAGCCTCAAATCTGAAGGCTACTGGGTCAATCCCAACTCATGGCCTTCCCAGATGATCAAGACAGACAACTCCACAATGTCAGCAAAGGTCTGCTGTCATTTTCGGTTGGGGAAAGTCTTTGTTCACATCTTATCCTTCCCTCCTTATCTTTGTGGATGCTTCCGAATTCCTGGATACAGCAAATCCATGACCCTTGCCTGACTCATTCCCTAGAGGAGCAGAGCAGCGGATTTCATGACAAAGTCCCATGCTCTCAGGATAATTACCTGCCCAAAGTCTCTGATGGAGCGCCCAGATACAAGCAAACTCCCAAACTCCTGACATTTATCACTCCACAGAGCAGCCAGCGGAAAAGCAGCCCCTATCAGATAAGAGGTGTCAGTCAAGATTTCAATGCAGCTTGAAAAGGACACATCACAGTGTATCTGCAGAGCGAAGCGCAGTGAATGTTAAATCTCCACAGAGTGGGAATTAGCACAATGGATCCCATCTCCATACGTGATAATGGGAACCTCATCATTCTCTTATGTGAACTTTAATGCCAAAACATTGCCACAGAGAACCACCGAGGACACAAGGGCTCTTTCTTCAAAGCTTCTGGGATAGGTGGCATTAAACGCGTTTGCTTTGAGCTGGCTCTGTGTTAAGCTTCCTTTCTGCTCCTTCATCTCTTCCCAATCAAGCTGTGTCTCAGCCAGCACCCAATTGTTAAATTCTGGATGGATTAAAGAGCATGAGAAAGTGCTTTTTTTTTTCCTTTAGGAAAGCAGTGTTTATCCATCTCTCCTCTGGTGAGTGTTAAACTTCAGATCTTCTGGTCCTCTAATGATCGTTGCATGGCGGTGCGTCCAGAGCCTCTGCTTTGCACGGTAGGGGGCATGTTTGATCTAAATGCTTCTCTTTGCCCAAGATAAAATCTGAATTTGGATCATCCTTTGGGGTCTAATTGCACAGGATTCTGGTGGCAAGGCAGCAGGACCACAGAGAGCGTTGGCAGGGAGAAAAGGATGAGCATTCCCTAAATGACCTGACAGAGACTTCAATAACTTTTTGGGTGGAGGAGAAAAATGAAACACGAAGACAGGAAAAAAAAACAGTTTATTCAGTGTTAAAAATGAAAGAAAGGAGGGGGATAATCTCCCTAATCACATTCCTGGAATTTGTGAAGACTTCCAACTCATGCCAGCGTAGGAGCAGCGTTGACCCTCTCTGATGGAGACGTGGGTGGACAGGGATCAGACTGACAGTAAGTTCCTCAAAACTGTGAAGTTTTGACACTGCATTAGGCATAATTACACCTGTCAAGGATGACACACGCCTGAAATTGTCTGTTGCAGAGCTAATGGCAGAGGGACTCTGGAAAAAGACTTCCACATCATTTCTGGATGCCTCGGGACTTGGGGAGCTATTGGCAGGAGGGTGATGCCTTGCTGTGTGACAGGAGGCTCTGGTTTAACTGCAGGTGGTGCTGGACCAAACAGCTTGAAACACCTTGGCTTTTCTTGACCGGGAAAAGTCCATTCTTTGCATTTTGGGAATATCACCACTTAAATGTCATAAAACCACCGCCTGCCACTTAGCTCCTCTGGTCTGTCACCACCAGTAAAGGGCAAAAGCTTCAAGACAGCAAGGAAACACACAGTGACACTGTGCTGCCTGGTAAGATGAATGCCTCATTTTCCCCCTTCTCAACCCTTCAAATTACTTGTGAAAAAGTAAAGAAAAGGAGATGTTTTCCAGATAAAAAGAGAGTATTCCCATATGGGACCCAAGCACAGCTCTGGTGGTAGTAAGGAGGTACATGCAATAGCTGCAATACCACTCCCTGGTTCATCTTCTTGCCAGCCCAGCAGCACAAAGATGATGTGAAGTTCCCCCAGAACAGCAGCTTTCCTCCCCACAAAAGAAAGCTCCAGATTAAGGCTAAATAGAAAGGAAAGGCCTGTGTCAGAGCAGGACAGAAACCACAGGGCTTGCCACAGCTTCTCCTCAGCTCTTATTCCACTAGATCCCAGTGCCTGCCCTGCCCAGGAAAACTGTCTTGGAGATCCTAGACAAAGACAGACTATGCCCTGTACATATTAGCATGAATCAGAGCCAACACATGCAGGTACATCATTGCATCGGAGCCTGCTCATCACCCTGCAGATGGAGCATGTTTTCCTGCCTAGCAGCAATTCTTTCATTGCCACACCACCATGGGCTTCCAGCTCCAACCTCACATGCCCTGGGGAGCGGGAAGGTCAGCACTCAGTGCCAAAGCATGGAATGTTGGAATCCTCATCCAGCTGAGGTGAAATGAAGGAAGAAGAGATGGAGCACACCAAACAGAGCAAGCCTTAGCTAAATGCTCACTGTCTTCACTAGGAGCTGGGTTTGAATAAGAAGAAATTCAGGGTTTGGCAGGCTGTGTGTATAACATTTCAGAATGACTGCTATGTGCATGCAGCTAGTTTTCATGCATAATATATATAGGAGTATACCATATGTTTAAAGCATCAGGCAATCAGGCTAATCTTGGATCACATTATAAAGCTTTCCCACAGTGTTGCATTTGTTCTAAACAGATGCATTGCTCCTTGTCCCCCTCCCAGCTTCCCAGCCTGCCAGCATTTGCCTATAAGGAAACCAGGTGTCCATCCTTAAAAAATAAGAAATAAATCAGTATCCAAAGGAATCTGTCCAGGAAGAAAGTAAGTCCCATCTCTGCTATGGCTGTTTCAAACAGGAAAGATGTTGCCAAACAAACTAACAAATGGACAAACAAGAATCCAAACAAGAAAAAGGGAGACATGAAAACTCACGGGAATTAGGTTCTGGATTGTGCAAAGCCAAATGCTAATTGTGCCAGTGCTCAGATTTACAGAACAGATGAATTCAAGAACAGAAAGTGCTCCAATGCTTGCAGATATGCTCTGGATGAAACATGTCCTGCATTGGTTATGAGGAGGGCTGGATGCTCTTGTCTCTAAAGTGTATGGTTTGATTTTACATTAATTCATCAGCAGCATCACAAATCTCAGGGGCTCATCTTTGCTCATTATAGGAGCTTTGCATATATGGTTGGAATAGAACCACCATCTGATTTGTCTCGTCGTTGCTCTCTGCTGTTGCTGTGTTACACTGCTTCGGAGCTTTTGGCAGAGCCTTCCTCACATCAGGAGCTCTGCCCCAGAGGAGAGCCCAACATCTCCCTGGGTGCTGGCAGTGGATAGGCAGGGATGTGGAGGAAACCCAAGGCCAACACTCCTTGTGTGCATCACCCTTGAGTAAGCAAGAGCAGCTCTGTCCTCTAGCCATGCTTCGAGAGACATTGCCTCCATCAGCTTAAGGGGGAACAGCAAACCCACCTTGCAGAAGAAAGCCAACACGCTCAGCAGCAGAGCAGCTGGGAAACACTTGGAGCAGGCTCCCTATCCTTTACATGGAGTTCCCTCCACTCGTGCGAGCTCTTAAGCCATGTTTTATATCCTAATTAAACTGAAAGAAAAGGAATTGGATAACAGTCTAAGAGATTTGCAAGCTACATCTATTTCACAAGATGACTCATGTTCCCACTTGTGTAGCTCATCAGGTCCAGCACATGCTCTAATGTGTGGGACTAATAGATTTGTAACAGTGATATCTAATATGAGCCTGTTCCGGTTACATACTTATCATGGGGTCCTCGCAGGCTTTCCATCAAAGCTGCTGAATGAAAGCATTTTTTATTAAAGGAAGAGGGAGTAAAAAAAACCCTCTTTGCCCATAAATCGCTCAGCACGTTAGCCCCCAAAACAATTCACTGAGGCAAGGTCGTATTTCCCTTACATTAATTTAGATCCTAGGGAAGTTCAATGAGATGAGAAGACAAGACAAAGCATGAGAGGCTGTGTCTTCAGCTGCAATGAATCGGGGTTGCTTCCCATCAGCTGAGAATCCAACCATGTATCTAGAGAGCTATAGGAAATATATAACAATTTCTTTACAGTCTTGGGGTCTGGTAATGATAATCCATAAGCTGCTTTACTACTTGGAGTGACTACAAGGACAGATGATGCTCGGGAAGTGACAGCAGCTATATAGCCCCGTGGGAAAAGCCCTTTTGATTCCAGTAGGCTCAAGTTTGCCCCGTGAAGTTCGGGGTCACCACGATGAAGTGGAGGGGAAAATATCTGTTCCTTTGTTTTATTTCCAGGTAGTATTTCAGTGGGGCGAGTCCCGATGCCAGTCACAGACAGGAGTAGGACGTGACAGAGCCAACCGCAGAGGGACAGGCTCAAGTGAAATATAGTGCTGCTGATGATGCTCTGCCTCTCAGCTTTCTCCCATCCGCTGCTCCGAACAGCAAGGAAAGCTGCCAGCGCTGAACCCTGTACCCTTTGATACCGCAGCTCTCTCCTTCATGTTTACACCCTTCGTATATATTTAGGCTCTTTTCCCCGCACACAGCAGTGTGCGTTGTCATCTCGTAGCCTCGCTTCTCAGTTTGAGCCTTCCCACATAAATCATTTCCTTCCAAACGTCTGATCCTTTAGTGATCAGAAGGCAGAAGGGGTGGTCTGGTTGCTCTTCTTTTAGCTTCCTCCCTGCTCTCATTATCTGGGCACGTCGTGGTGGCCGGGGATGAGCGTGTGGCTCCTTTGGAGGACAAATCAGAACCATGCAGGGGAGGGCTGCTTCCTTCCCACGGCATCGTTTGCCTCCACGGGGGCAGACAATTTGAGCTGTAGTAATTTACATTTCAGACCGATCTCCCATTTGTCATCTACCGGCACCTCAAGGACCCTTTCTGTACCTTACCCAGAACTGCTGCAAACCAGGTTGTCAAAGCTGTTAATTTCTGATACAGTCGGAGGATGAAGGTGTTCCCTGAGAACAGCTTCTGGTTTAGGATCAATGCTTCCCGCTGGGAGAGGGAGCTGGATTTTTTTTTTAATCTTTCAATAAAAAAAACAATCTTCTCCCCAAGGAAAGAAGATTTTCATCTGCTTCATTTGGGGACCTTCCAAAGCTCTTCTTTTTGTGAGTTGTCTCAGCTATTTTGGATCGCATTCTTGCACATACACATATTTGGCAGGTTTAACAGCAAGCAAATATCAAATTACAGTAACAGATTTGTGGGCACGGTCTGGACCAATGAGACAGACAGCGAAACACTATCAAGTGTTCTGTCAAATAATGATTCTCATCAAATTCCATTCTCCAGAGTGGTCACGTTATCCAGATCAAATCCTTGGTCTTTCCTTAAGGATTCCTCAGAACATCATCTTTTTCCCCCTCAGGCACCATTGAAACAAGCCAGCCCAGATCATGAAATAGAAATGCATTCAACCTATTATTCTGGGAAGACAAAGCTGTTTCAGACCAAATCCAATTATATACCATGTTTGTAACTGCCTTCCAGAAAAAGCTTTAACAGCCAAATAGGTCCATGTTAGCCATTATAGGATGCTTCCTTGTAAAAAGTCTCCTAATGCCATAGTCATAGAATCCCAGACTGGTTTGGGTTAGAAGGGTCCTTAAAGTTCATCCAGTCCCAACCCCCTGCCATGGACAGGGACACCTTCCACTAGAGCAGCTTGCTCCAAGCCCATGTCCAACCTGGCCTTGAACACTGCCAGGGATGGGGCAGCCACAGTTCTCACCCATGGCACTTCCCAGCACAAGGACCAGCTCCCAGGGAAGCAACTTCACAACCAGGACCTGACCGTGGGTTCACTCTTCATCAGGTATGAAGCCCATCACTGTACGTGACAGGTCTTGCTGCTGTGAAATGCAATCCTGACTCTTTATGGGCTCTGTGGGTTACGGAGGGTGGTGGGTAACCATAGAAACGACGTTGTAAAACAGCATGGGAGTTGACGTGCAATAAAGTGCTACCACCGTGCAACGCCTGAACACAGCCCTTCAGGATGAGTCCTTGTGGATGTGCTTGGAATGGGTTTGGGCAGGGATATCCTGTGCAGAAAGTCAAGCGCAGGCTGGAGGACGGAGTTAGCACAGGAAGGCAGGCACCAGCCAGTAATGCAACCGAAAGTCCTTAAATTGCAGCAGAACAACCAGTTCATGTATGGAGAGCACCCTCCTAATTACTTAAGTGCCATATCCTAGGAGCAGTGGTACTTGGTAACCTACAGCAACCTGCAGAGGCAGGTTCACAGATCAACATCATAAAAATACCAGCTTCTACTCTTTCCAACAGAAGTTGAATGCCAACAGTGCTCAAACAGACATGGCACACCAAGGAGCTTCCAGTTTTAGCACAACTTCCTGACTGTTGCTTTCAAGACATTCCCATAAACCTCAGTATACCATGAGGACTGCAGAAGGCGCTATAAAAGCCATAGCTTCAGGAGGAGAGGAAGAGCAGATGCTTTTCCTCCACCTTCATTATTCATCTGCAGTGGGGACAATCACCATCTGGACCTGGGATTTCAGGCCAGCGTTATTGCTGCTCTTGCCATATCTACATCTTCAGCAATAGAAAAGTGATGCAAGTGCAGCACAGTCCTATGCTGACACCGGTGAGATCTCCTACACGCAGGACATGATAATAAATCACACAGAGCATGCTGATCGATGCTGGGCAAGCAGTATGTTAGTCTCCAGGGCCATCAAACCAGCACTTAAATAAAGTTTCCTTGCTCAACATGCTATGCTGCAATAAAAAAATAAAGGGTTCTTCTGCATCCCAGGCAGGTCATTTAGCTTCTTCTGCAAGGGGAATGTCAAAAAGATACACATGTAGGCATTAGGAAATGCTCCCACCCCATGTTCTCAAAGTGAGCTCTCCAACAGCTCAACATTCCCCCTGCGGTTCTCCTAATAATTAATGGAAAACAGAGTCCTCTGGGAAAATTGTCACTGGGTGATTAATAAAAGATGAAAACAAGAGAGCAAGAAGGAAGACCAGGACTGCTGCAGGAAGCCTATCAATAGAAATAGGCACTTACAGTTGTGATTCCTTCCCAAGCCTCAGAGGGAACACAGCTCCTGCTCCATGCTCATCAACGGCTCACTCCTCCTTCCATTCACACTTCTGGAATAAGAGACATTGGGACGGGAACGTTCCTGCCTTGCCATATTCCTCCATGGCCCTGCATGCACAGGCTTGTCTGCATGGCTGGCAAGGACAGAGCTTCAGAGCTCTGTGTGGAGCTATTACCAGGTGATTACTTGAAAATAGAGATCACTGTTTGTTTTCTACCTGTGGGTCCAAGCTGCTTATCAGCTTGGTGTGGGCAGTGCCTTAAAACCCAGGGAAGATGCCTTTTCTCTATCAAAGCAATGATGTCCTTTTGCCTTAGCAGCTCTGAAACACCTCCCCAAAGAGCGAAGGCTCTTCCTCATGCTTGAGTGTGTTTCTCTCGCTGCTCCTAAAGGAAACGAGAGAAGAATCTTAAAAAACACATTTTCAAGGTCAAAATTGATGTCCTGCTGGGAAATGGGGTTGAGAAAGCACTGCTGGGAATGCCCACCTCCCAGCACTGCCTCCTCCTGCAGTTTGCCAACATGAGTGCCTGAGCTATCACAGTTGCTGGGGAATCCTGAGAGGGAAGAGGATGAAGACGGATGGTCTTATGATTAAGTCAGGGATTCAAGGGATCTGGCGTCACTTATAGACCCCCTGTGCTGACTTTGGGCAAGTCAATTAACCTCTCTGTGCTTCTGCTTGCCATCTGTAAAATGGAGATAAGAGACTTCCCCACAGCACAGGAGTGTTGGAAGGAGACTTTGTGCTTGACAGATGCTCTCATCCGATGCCAACAGGAGTCAGGAGACTTCATTGACAGCAGAGTGATGGAGTGGAGAAGACCCACTGCCATTTGGGGTTATGGAGCTTTGTGAGAACTCAATAGGTGTCCATCCTGCTTCCCTTGCCACCTCCTTTGCTCCTGTCCATCTTCCAAGGCACAAATGCTCTCTTGACCAAGCACTGGCTCCAGTACTAGCAGTGGGAAATATCAAGTCCCACAGGATGCTTCTTCACATCCCTCCATGGGGGCTCAAGTGGATCAGAGAGGATTTTTGCCACTTATAAGAATGAAAGTAATGGATGTCTCATAAAAAAACCACGGAGAGGCCATCCCTGCCTTACCCAAAGAGCGTGGAAGTGCCCATAGGGCACCTGGATAAATCCCTACTCCTGAAGGGTCATCCTGCCCACCGCAGAAGTGCGAGAGGCATCACAGACTGCCGGGCATGTCCATCTCTCCCCTCCGCACCACAAGGGCTGACTCATCCTTCAAACCCTTTGCAGCTCTGGAATCATGGGAATGTGATTTGCCATTGTGTGGTTTTGGTTTCTGGAGTATTCTTTTTCAGACATCAGAAAAGCATCCCTGTGCTTCTCAAGGGAATGCTGCATTCCCCCACCAGCTTCACGAGACAAGTTAAAGCATCTAATCCCGACCCTGGCAGGGCACTCCTGACCCCTCTCTGCAAGGCTCAGGGGGAGGATTTCTTTCCCAATCCTGCTGTGGGGTTGTTTCTATTTTCTTGCATTAAAATCCCATCGTGTTATTAAAAGGAATTGTTCAATTCCTTTAATTGGCTCAGAAGAAAAATTCTTCCCTCAGCCTGGGGGTCATGGCCATCAGCAGCTATTTATTAGCTGCATTGATGGAGAAGAACAGCCTTTAAATGGAAATAAATTGAATTCTATGGCAAAGAGGATTCCATCCAGGCTATTAATGTAAAACAGGGAGCTTAACACTCTTATTTATTATTTGTTTGCTCCCCTCCTCAGCTCCTCATTACCCTCAAGCTTCCAGCTACTTCCCATGTCTCTCCCCCCGCCCCAGTCATTTCCTCCTCTCTATGGGGTGAACCAAGCTCTTCCAGTCTCTCTGGGGCAATTTCACTTGGTTTTTGCCTTCTCCACTTCTCAGGGTTTCTCTTTGCCAACTCCCTGTCGGCTCCAGAATACATTTCATGGCGCTCACCTCCATTCCAGAGCTTAATTGCTTGAGATTGTTACTTGTAGGCTGTTAATTTATTAAAACCAGATCTCCCATATTACTCTGGAGCCCGGAAGAATCATTGCCATCTATTAAAGGCAGCGGTGCGTGCCCACTTGTCTTTCTTCTCTGGTCACCTCTGTAATTGCAGCCCTCTTCTAAGACGGAAAACTCATCCCCCTACCAGCTGAGCATCCTCCACAGGGAGGGTTTGGCTGAGGAGACATACAGGAGACAAACCCAGGGTGTAAACAGATATCACTTCTCTGATGTCCATGGAGGAGTGTGTGATTGATTGCATTGGAGACACACAAAGCCTCTAAATAGTATGGGTCACGTCTTCCCAGGTGGGACAAAAAGTGAAGTTGGGATCCTGGGCAACAGATAAACATGCAGACCAGACCTTGTCAAAATACAGTGATGAAACAAATGAGCTTTAGGGTCCTTTCCAATCCAAACCATTCTGTTATTCTATGATGGATCCCCACATCATCTGTTGAAGCCAGCACTGCCCTCTCCCAGTTAAGCACAGAAAGATCTCCCTTGGTTGTATATTGAGTCAAACATACCACTCAAAGCCAGACACTTGCACTATATACTGGTGCCACAAGCATGGATGGGACTCATATACCAGGAGGTGTAAATATATATACACACACATAAATATATCTCCATATCTCCATGGATGATACAGCCCAGAAACTCCCTGCTTCTTCTCAACCATCACCTCTCCAACAGGTCCCTCCATCTTTTCCAATCTAGTTGATCCTATGATCTCCAAAAGGCTGCCCAGCTGCCTTCATCATGCCCTGGACTCTGAAACCTTTGAAAGGCTTCCTCAGCAGCCCCATGCATACATCTGATCCTAGAGGACTGCCCAGTGCCATCCAAAATGCAGAAGGAGCATCCTTTAGGGCAGTGCCTGAGCCTGGTTTTCAAACTCACTAAGGGAAGGGAAACAGCATACAATTGGGAGATAGAAAATCACCACATATTTGAGATACTACTGAGTAGTAGTATGGGGGATATCTGTCCCTCTCAGGCTGTTTTCTGAGATCCTGCCATCACAAGAGGCAAATACCCCTCAATACATTACCAGGCCAACAACCCACACAGCCCCCTTGTGCCATGGCACAGCCCATAATTTAAACACACAGTCTGCAGTCTGTCTCCCTCTAATTGGGACACCTCTGATTTGTATCCTCACCTACATTTGCCACTGAGCTCCACTGATGCTGAAGTGCAAACCCAGACATGGGATAAAACCATCACCAAATGATGGGACAAGGCACTGGACCCAGGCCAGCTTTGTGCTGTCAAAGGGCTCAGGGGTCCTCCTGTGGTCCAAAAGCCACCGATGCTCTATGAAGCACCCAGGTAGCCCATGGCACTGTTCACAATGAGTGGCTGGGGCACAGGCACCAGCTCTCTTTACCCACCAACCACCAATCCTAACAGTAGTATTGCAGGAGTAAAACAATAACATTTTGTTGGTCTCCTAAGCAGTCAGCTCATTTTAGCACTCTGCCTCCAAGTGCTAGATAATAACAGGATACAAGCGAGGCGGTAGCTTTCTGCATCCAAAACAGTGTGGGTGCATCTGTGATTGATTGTAAAAGAATTGAGAGTTGCTGCTCCAGACTCCCAATCCTGGAAATGGGGTGGCTGGAGGTGGTCGTATGAGCTGTAGGATATAGGGATTTCCCAGGGCAAGCTGGACTAACCCTGGTGCCCGTGCACTGGCTTTGACCCACATCCTCCGAAGCCCAGGTTCCCTGTTCACAAAACAGTCTGTGTTATTCTAGGACTGTTTTGCTTTTACCCAAGTACTTGATTTATTTTGAGCACAAATGTCCCAAGATCTAATCTGAGATCTGCAAGCAGGAGCATGCAGCAAAATGGCACTTAGAGAGATCCCCCAAAACCATTTTATTGAGATTAAACAAGGCAGTTATTGTGTTTTAATACAGGAATTGATTATTACAAGCACGCGAATTGAGCGTAACAGCTTAGATTTGTATCTATTCCATCACTGTTAATCTTTGATAAATATGTTTTTAATAATCTCTAGGTATTTATTGAACGTAAAACTGTCTGGTGAAATTGAGGGGAAGATTGCTAAATACACTTATTGTACACTGCTGCAACACGAATCCATTATTAAAAACCTTTCACTGAGGTTTACTTTTAACCACGACATAACAGATACACACACTGCATAGTTAATCTAGAATAAACGTATTTGCAATAAACTATTGATATTTAACTTGCAGTAACCATCCTAATAAATATGATACATGGCAATGGCTATTGGGCAAGCTGCTCTTTTTAGCTCTGTTAAACACTTGGGGGATGTGGGGAGAAGGAGGAAAGCTGTGGCCCAGTAGAAGGCAGTTTATTTATCTGCCCTCATCACCCCCAGCCACTGGGCTCATTGCTATTTCAGTCCCCAAACCTCCATGTTCTTACATGGATCTGCCATTTGATCTCTGTCCTGAGTCATATTAACATTGCCCCCAGCCCCCTGTGTGACCCCAGCAGGCTGGTAACTCAGTTCCTGCTGCCCTCACATGATGCTTTGTCTGCCCAAAGGTTTTACAAAGTGGATAAACATCCCAAGGGATGAGGAACAAACCAGAGCTGGTATCCCTGGAATGGGAAACCCACCAGCCTTGTGCATTCATGTTTCAGCTGGGAAGCTCAAATGAGATTTCAGGTTTGAACTCAACAGAGGCCACTGAGTGCCTTTGACACATGAAGTAGACAGGAATCAGGCTCCAAGTCATCAGAGGCAAACACCTGACCCACAGTGCTGCTTAAACCCCCTGGGATACTCTCAGAGATGCATTTGTCATTCTTTGCATCTCTTAATGACTGAGGTTAGTTGCAATGAGCCAGCTCTAGCAGAGATGCACAACATTTCACTCCCAGCGCTAAGCAAATGGGAGAGGAGCAGAGTAATTCCTCCCATGTCCTCTCCTCTGGGTCCTGCCCCATTTGTTACACGGCCACTTGTCCAGGCCCTGTAATCCTTCCCTGTAAGCCACTGCTTGATTCCCATATATCAGAGAGAGCCAAAGAGCTTAACATGCAACTTCTAATTGAGCTGTATCATCTGCCACAAACATGAAATTAACAGCCCTACATCATAATCATAAATTCATACATAACCCCCTGCACCAGCAAATAACTCTTTGCAGTGATGCCACAATGGAAAGCTGATTTGCAAGAAGCGCACGCTACCCGGGAATCCTAATTAACCAAATTAACACCATCACTTCAAATCATGTCCCAGCAGTAGGACATTTCTGATTGGCCTCAGGCTGGAGTAAAGCAGCCAAATGAAAACCTGACAGCATCTCCATGGGTCCAGCGAGCTAATCCTTTACTGAGGGGAATAGCTGGTGTCCATCCATGAGCACCACCCCAAGACAGACTGCGGCATAGCGATGCTTTGCAGGTTCTTCATGGACTTCCCAAACTCAACCGGGAAGCCCTTCCCACCATGCTGGCTTGCTCCAGGGGGTTGTGACATTGACAGATCCCTGTGCAAGTGCCAAAGACCAAGTGATGGGTCATGGAGCAGAGGTGGCAACAGGAGCAGCCTCCATAAACCCCAGCCCCATCTCCCTGGCCCCACTGGTTTGCACTGGTTTCTGTTTGTGACTTGAGCTGTTTAGAGCTCAACACCTTGTTTTTCCCCCTTCAGGGTAGTCAGTTTTTCCTATTTCTGCCGTGGGAAAACAGGTTGCTATTTTGGGAGCATGTGGGATTCAAGCCCACAACTGTCTCAGCACTCCCTGCATGGAAGATGATATCCATTACCCGTGTGCCAAAGGGACTGGCTCATGTCTCTCCACACATTCATTCAAAGCGGGGTGGCTCAGTCCCACCAAGCTCCTCATGCTGGGACATAGAATGTGTGGGGATTGAATGGCACAGGGCCTGGAGCTCCCATCCCTGCTCTAAACTGATGCTCTAAAAGCTGTGGTGGGAGCTGTGGAACAAGAGAAAAAGGAGGCTCCTACCAGAAGTGGGGTTCGAACCCACGCGGGCATGTGCCCATTGGATCTTAAGTCCAACGCCTTCACCACTCGGCCATCCTGGTGGGCTGTAAGCCCTGCTCTGACCCACCAGCTCCTGCCCTGGAGGGTACCCACCTCGCTGAGCAACCCAGCTCCCAACCACAGACCCTTCCCTAACCCACCAACACCTTTCCCTCCTCACTGCTGTCTCTAATATCCCCACTAAACCAGTGGAGCATCGCACTGGGAAGCAGCAGCTCTCATGGGCCACGCACAGCCCCTGTGTACCACACATAGTACAGGTGATAACACCACCAGAGACCCTGGTGCCTGAGGACATCTCTGGAGGGTCTCAGCCTGACCCTGCTGCATGCCCTGGGGAGCAGCTCTGACAGCAGTCAGCCAGACACACCACATGGTTAAATCACAGTCCTTGCTCTTCAAGTCCCACTGCTCACTCCTCCAGTCTGCATCTGGGGTTCTCCCAAGGCACTGCAGTGGGGCAAGAGAACCTTTCTTTCTCCTTGGGATGAGGTGCAGCTTTTACTCTGCCATCTGGGGAAAACTAAAAGTAAAACCACACAGAAAACCTCTGTTGAACCACGTAGGATTCAAACCCATAGCCCCCAGGTGCCTCTGCGCAGGAGGGCTTTAGCCCTTAAGCCACAGGGGCCTGATAACTTGTGTCTCTGATTCCAACCACCCTCACTCTTTCCAACCCAGCACCTTCACACAGAGATGCTGCCACACAGAAAACCTGCACAGGCCCTTTCACCAGAGCATCCTGTCTGTGCTGACCCTGTCCTGGCAATTCCCTCCTCACTTCCCCAGGGACTGCTCATGACTGTGCCCTGGGGTAGATGAGCTGCGTATAGGACTTGTGCTTGGCTGCTGCAGAGGAGGGAGACACTGAGAAGTAAAAAGGTCCCGAAAGAGGGTGGAAGAGAGCTCCTCAGTGAGGAGGGGTCACCCCAGTCTCCAGAGATAATATATGAGTGCTAGGAAGCAAGGCAGAACCCCATGGGAGGATGCTGCAAGTCCTCAGCTTAGCAGAGGACTGGATCAACCTATTCCCATGCAAAAAACACTGCCAGGAGGAAAACTCCCCTCCTTAAGCGCCAGGAGGGGACAACACCTTCCCCTGCTTCCCTTATCCCTTTGCATCACAGCCCCGGCATCCTGCCGTGCGGGTCCGTGTGCGCAGAGTGGCAGCGCAGCATCCCTGGATGCCTCCAGCATTAATACCCGATGAAGCCCTGCTCACCAAGGGTGCTGTGCACACCAGCTCCCTAGGAATCTGCTCCTAATGAGCAACTTCAAAGCATTAATGGGCTTGCAAAGCTCTCTGCTTCGTTTACAGAGCCGGACCCCGCACGCTTGGCATTAAGGCAGGGGTCACCCGTCAGGAGGAGAGAACGCGTGTGCATGTTGGTGAATATAATGTGTTTGTCATCCTCTGAAGAAGCAAAGATTAATCGTGCCCTCTCTGAAAGGAAGCTTTTATACCACATCTGCTCTTCACAGCATGGAGAGAAGGGACCTGCCCACAAGGATGCCCATGACCCATGCTGCTCAGATCCCCATAGCCCAGCTTTGAAGTTAACATCCCACCTTAACCCTTTGGGTCCAGGCTGGGAAATGCTACTTGAATTGGCAGCCTCAGGGATGAATAATGTGGTGGAATTTCACTCCAGCACAGATTGAAGGCATGCATGGAGGGACTGGCATGGATGTGTGAGAGAGCAGGCTTGACTGATGTTTCCTGCTCTGTGGGATCCTCCCAGCACAGCATGGGAAGGAAGTGCTGGCCCAGAACAGCACAATGCATCTGCTGCCCTCCCCAGGGACCACTCTCTCCCAGCCACAACCCCCTCCAAGCATCGCTGAGCTCACCATAAATCTCTCTGTGCTGAAACAACCTCCAGTGCCTGGCGGACAGCCTGGATGCACCCATTTGAGGAGCTGAGCCCATCCATCCCACGGGGCTAGGAGGTGGCCACGCAAACCAACTGTGCTGAGGGTGGTCATTGCACCGCTGCTGCTGAACCTTCAGGACAATGACCATGTGCATTCGACCCACTGGCACGGGGGCTCAGCTTCCCTCGCCTGTGCGCCTTTACCATAACACACATCCAAGGGGGGTCAGTGGCACATCTTGGCTCTATGTTAAAATGCAGCCCCAAGCAGAAGCTTCCCAGGGTTTTCCATGGCTGCGCATCATCCACCAGGTCGGTTTTCTTCACCTGCAAACCTGCATAGAGCACCAGCTGGCACTTAGCTGGGTCTGGAGTCAGCCTTGCTTCAGGGGGGGATGTGTAATATCAGCTGAATTACCTCTAGTGTCTTGGATGTCTTCTATGCATTCCCAAGCCAGGCTGATTGTGCCTCGCTTGCAGTATCCCCATGAAATGACAGCTTGAAGATGACACAGCTACCAGCTTTCAGAACACATGTTCTGTAAGAGAAAGACATTAATAATGTCCTGAAGCCAGAAAGGGTGTCATCCTTTTGCTTCAGAAACACACTGGCAATGCTAGCTGCAAAGCAGCTTCTCCTCTCACCTTTTCTCCCTCCAAAAGAGCTCTCCTGGCACTCGGTGCCTGTTCAGTAGGTCTGTGTTTAATTTAAACAGCCACTGGAGGAAACCACCATCCCACATGTTAATACTGCAGCTGGAGAGAGGCTGGCTGCTAATTAAGAGAAAACCCAAAACTTGAAAGTTATGAGCAAGGCAGAGTAAAAATAGCACTTTAAGAGATTTCAGGCCAAAACTTCTCCACTTTACTGATGCAGGGGCAGAATAATCTCTGCTTCATTACTTTAGAAACTAGCTGGAAAAGAGAAGTAGAATGGGATTCTACACTGTGGTCCTCTTATGCCTTTTCCCTGCTAAAAGAGCAGATCAGCATGTGGGTTATGACCATCAGGAATGCTGTGACCTGAATGTTTGGCCCAGAGCAGCCTTACCAGGGTCATCTTAGATTAAGTGAGAGGTGACAGTTTGGGTCTACCTTGTGTAGCAGGGTTGGTGGGGGGGAAACTTCACACTTTTTATAGCAGCGTTGTGATCACATAGCAATGGATGAGGAAGCCAGGTTTTAAATACACCACTGATGTCCCACATGTAACTGAACCACCACATTTTGAGGGCTGATGGAGTTAATTGCCAAAAAGAAGAGTTAAGCAGGGTAGCGCTACCATTTAACCAGTCCTCAGTAGGTTTAAGAGTAAACAGGCAAAGCAGCACAGAAGAAAATCACTTCTTTCCTTATCTTCCCTCCTTCTGCAGAGGCAGTTCAGGAAACCAAGGCAGCCTCTCTTTGTATTCAGGGGGTTTTCTTTGCAGAATGCCTAGAAAATACATGTTGTATTCCTATGGGTGGAAGCTTATACTCGGCCGAGGTTGACACGATGCCCTGCTGCTCGTTGGCTCGAGTCAGCTCCTGTGCAACTACAAAACTTACAGCACTTTACTCAAGAGGAAAGGTTTTCATGAAGCCTCCAAATACTGGTATTTGGCCAGAAAACCAAAGACCACTTACTGTGGGCACACAGACTGGATTAAAAACAGTGGAGTTGTACAATTACAGGAGGTTATTTATCCCAGAGGGAAAATAACATTTCTTTGTTGAGTCAGTTCTTTCACAAAACCAACAAAAAAACCCATCAAACTGAAAGCAATGCAGCTACCAGAGCTAAAGTAATAAGTCATAGAAAAGAATGGATTTGTCTGCTCTCTCCTGCTCAGGAATGGTGTCCCAGCTATTTACAATTTCCCACAAGCTATTGCTAGTCTAAATTATTCCCCAGCTATTTTCCACAAATATTTCTTGGACAACTGAATAGTTTCTAAAGGAATTAATATTGAGGTTTCAGACTATCTGGGCTTCCCAGCTTTGTTTCTGCTTTGGTTCTGAATGGGCTCCTAATGAGACGTCTGGAGTGAATGGTGATGGTTCAGCATTTCTAAGTCATCACCTACCCATGTGCAATGATTGCCATTGGTGTTCTGCGCATGTAGTTCACTGAGGTCTTATCTTTGTTCAGTCTGGACCACATGTAGTGACAGGTACCACCATGGAGCCATCTTTCCCTGTCTCTGTTCCATGCCTCTTCCAAACACCATCACTAACCACACAGAGAAAACGAGCCACAGCTCTGCAGAAGAGAAAGCTCAAGAACACATAGAGGATCACAGTGCTTTGATACTGATGCCTCAGATGTTGAGTGCCCAAATCATGGAGTCATCAAGAGACCTGACATAAATGAGACGCTCAGTGTATGTTCATCTGCTCTTGCCTTATGCAGTCAGCAGAGTTATTCTACAGACACTGCAGAGAGAAGCTTTGTTGATCCTGACTTGATGCACAGGGCCTCTGAAGCTCCCTTCCACCCTGCTCTTCACATCTGAATATAAGCATATATTGGTCTCCAGGCATGTGTAAACCAGGCTGTATTAAGGGCATTCCAAAATCACACCGGATAATACATGTTGTGCATTTTTTGGTTGCCTTTTCACATGACAGAGGAGTTGGCTGTGATAAACAAAGGCTCAGCAGAGAACTCCATCCCTTACAGGGTCAAACTTAGGGAATACTGCAACGCACTGCTCTGAGAGTCAACCCAGAGGGGAAATGAGGCGATTGAGTTATCACACGCATAAATACCAACAGAAGAGGCTTGCATGTATCAAAGAAGTCTCCTGCAATTATTGACATAGCTTGGACAAAAGCATTGGAACGAATAGGGAAAACCCTCAGTGCTCCACCTGCAGCATTGGCAGTGCCCGCTGCTGCTCATTATCGCAGCAGGGAAGCGTGCAGGCGACATATCACATCCCAGATGTCAAGGTGCATCTGCATGAATTCCTAAAAATGACATGTGTTCTTTAGCCCAGAGCTTGGCTCCAGGCTAAGAGCTAAATTTGATGTTCTCTGCGGCTAAAACTTCTTCAAAACCCATCCCAGCTTAATTAGGGAAGGGGAATTCTGGCTGCAGCCCGTACGAGAAGATTGGCTTGGGAAATGGTATGAAAGTCGTGGGGTTTGCAAGAGCAAAGGGAAAGAACAGGCTCATTTCTAAAAGCACCCCACCTAAGAACTTCAGAAAAGCACAGAACTTCACTGAAATACAACAAAAGGCACTGCCTAAAAGCAGAACATCTTTGGCTCAATGTATTCTCTCCCAGAGGCACCACATCGTTCCTGCTGCTCACAAAACAGCGTCTGTCTCCTTTTAATAGTTGTATTTTTAGGCTTCTCATGTTTAATTCTCTCTTTTTCCTTATGTAAGGTGCTAGGAAGGGCTGCATTTTCAAACAATAATTACATCAGAGAAAATGTAGAATCCAGTGTTAAAATGAGTCTACTGATAAGTGAATGAATGTAGGAAGTGGGAGGATACAGTTTTATCAAGGAGAGCACCCAAATGAGAGCGTAACAGCATCTCCAGTGGGCTGGGGGCATCCATTTTCGGATGTTGGTTGTCTCAGCTTGGCATGCATCGGTACCTACCTGCATTAGCATGGTCTGAAACCCAGATGCCTGTTTATGCAGTGCTACCAGCATACACATGACTCTCCCTGTGAGAAACCTTGTGGTAGGCTTAAAATGCAGTTTTTAACAGCCCTAGGTTAGCTAAAGGGTATGTGACTATAGCTCTAGCTTCTCCTTATCTAAGGATCGAGCATTTCCTGGTGCCAGGAAGCATCATCGTGACCATCACTAGTCCACTTCCAACAAAACAGAGAAGAAAAGGAACTACCTGCTTCACCCAATCTGCATCTGAGGATACAGGCACCTACCCAGAGCAGGCTTCCAATACCTTGATAAGTTAATGAACAAGTAATCAGAAACGGGCAAGTTTGACCCTCCACCCATGCAGACCACATAGAAATCAACTGACTGAGGCTGCTACAGGTGAACAAAACCTTAAGGAAACACCACAAGAATGTTTCTCCATTTTAGAGAACCTTACAGTGGACTCCAAGTAGATACACAGAGATGCTGACAGGTATCGGTATATCTGTCATGAGATGTCTAAAAAGAGGTTGTGGTGAAGAGTAGGTGTATAGAGTGAGCTCACACACTGTGCACACAAGTTTTCTAGGGATAACAAGTTTACAAAATATATATATATATATTTCCCCCATATGGGCTCCCAGCTGGACTTTTTTGCTGCCTTGGAAGAGTCCAACTGGCTAAAAACATCATAATGTCAAAATCCAGGATCCTCCTGCTTAGATGTGACCTTTAAAGGGAATTGCTGAAGGCTGAGCTCATCTGCTTACCACTGCCTGACAGGAGGGCATCAGCACTGCCTGTGTTTGTGTTTCCCTCTGTTGCCTTTTATCCCATGCTTGTACCACCTAGGTGAAGGGAAAGAAGCTCATAGAAAAGAATGGTGAGGGCAAATCTGTGAAGTCTCTGCTAGTTGTTCCACAGCTTCACCTCCAGTGTCCATCCTCTGCCTGGCATTTGAGACCCTTCACTCCTCTTTTCCTGCTCCACTTCATGTCCATAAACCCAGCTCCTGTCCATCCAGTCCTTCATTCCTCCCACGGCGGAGGCCATCTCAAGGTAGACCTGGCCACCAGAAGACTTCACAACACAAGCAAGCTATCCCAAGCTGTGGGGCTTCCTGGGAAACTGGACGAGAAACTTCCAAAGCTTAAAAGATAAATTAAGACCACAAAGTCTTCACATGTCTGCTATTTCTCTGCAGCCAGGATGGTTTCTTACACTCAGAACCACAATGAAATGAACACGGAGCCCTTCTGAAGCCCTGTGTGGCTTCCTTCAAAACTCCCGATCATAAACAACAGACAGGCTCCAGCATATTTCAGTCATGCATCTGCTTTCTTTTGCTTGGGTTTTGTGTGTGTGTGTGTGTTGGGGGGTTATTTTTAAAGTGAGATACAGTCTTCCTGCTGGGGTTTACAGCCTGGTTTGGTAATAATTAGGCAAAGTAAAGCACGCAGAGATTTTTGTTCTGCTCTGCTTTAAATGTAGAGGTTTGGAAAGCAGACAATGAAATGATTCCTGTTTGGTTGCACAGCTAGGCTTGAAGCGCAGGGGGAGAGTGAAGAGACACCACTATCTGTTTATTTGGCTCTCAATTGTTAGGACAAGGACAACGCAAATAACAGCCTTGATCTCAGTCCACAATTGAGTTGTATGTCTCTGTCCACCGCCTTGGTCTCGGTCCACAAATTGTATGTCCTAAAAAACTCCTAATTAGCAGCTAAGCACCGGCTAAACTCTGTAGCATTCGTTCCTTTGTGCTCCAAGAGGACCTCTGAATTCATAACAGAGCTACACTTAAGATCCACAGCATCTGATTCAAAGAGTATATAGGCAAGAGACACTGCCTGCATGTGTGTGTACATGTTCCTTCTTCTACACAACACCTACAGGATGGGGCTGGGGTCCCTGATGCATTCTCTAGACAGCTGGGACCCAACCTAACAACTACAGATTGTATTTTCCAGGAGCCTTCTGCTGCCTCTGGTGGTCTCTGGGTCAGGGCCCTCTGGAGATGTTCCCTGTTCCCTCTCCATTTAATTTCAGAGTGTTCCCAAGGAAATTCCCACTCTTGGCTCTCTCGTTTACCATCCAAACCCCTCACACTGCTCACGCTCAGAGCACTGTGGGAATGGTCCAGATAGGAGCAGTGAAGGGGTTGGGAAAGAAAACATAAATGTGTTGAAGAACCTGATACAAAGACCTGTTCTGTACAAAGCAGATTTCTGGGGAGAGTGCTAGGAATCATCCAACCACAGCAGCAATTCAGACATCCAAAGCATACGCTGTAAAACATGGGCACTGGAGGTGTGATAACAGTTTACACCATAACGGGGAAGCACAAAGTCCTTTAGCAATTGTCTGCAGTACAGGTCCAGAACGAGGGGTCAGCATCTCCTGCCTGCCTGATAGCCCCTTAAAATGAGGTCATGCATCTCAGTCCATCTTCCATTTAGTAAATGCCTGCAGCACAAGGACATGGCAGGGCTGGTGTTGATAGCGATCAACATCTCTGCCACACAAGGGGAAGATTGGCCACTCATGAAGGCAGCAGCTTGTTCCACTCCTGAATAGCATCTGGGACACCTAAGGCTAGCTGATAAAAGCAGGAGGCAGTAAGACTAACACTTATACGTTAGAAAGGACTGCTGCTCTCAGAAGGAGAAGACAAGACAGGGGCTGAAATGAAACATTAGTCCTCCTGTAGAGATGGATGAGGGAGAAGTTTTGCAGCAGCTGTCCACACTGCCTTCTTTCTCCTTCCTTTCTCTAAAGCACTAACAGGGACAGAAGTTCTGGACACCTCCTCCTGTCTGTTTCCTTTTGGAAACCCCAATACAGCAACCCTAAGTTGGGTTGGCAAAGCATTACCCAAGCTCCAGATAGTGGCACAGCCCCAGCCCAGGGATGAGAACACATTAGGCCTGTACCCAGCCTGATGGAGAGAGACAGGACATGTCCCATAGAGGGAAAAGCTTTGTTAGAGGCAGTTGTCTTCCCTCCAGCTCTCCCCTAGAGCAGATGAAACACAAGTAGTGCCATAAGGCCAGCAAGTGTTTAACAAAAGCCCTTCTGCGGGCGCTCTTTGCTCTGCTGTTCGCTCTGCTGTACGAGGCAGATTGGTGCATGAGGCAGACTGGTGTGTGAGGCAGATTGCTGCCTCTTATTAACTAAATAAACAAGCAGCAAAAGTTGAGCGGAATGGAAACACATACACAGCTTGTCTGCAAATAGAGACAAACGCCTCCATCGCATGGCTGCACCCAGCTGCCTGGCTCTTACCTGCTTAAACAGCTTTAATTCCGCATTAAGGTCAATGCTGTTGGAGCTTCTCTTCCCAGGTGGAAAAGTTGGCTAATGAAGCACTCGGGTTTGTACTGAGTCCATTCGATGAGTGTTTTGAGGAGCTGAGGTGGGTGCTCAGGTCTTTCCTTCCCAGCCTGGGATGCAGGAGCAGGGCTGAACAGGCGCAGCAGCAGCATTAGTGAGTAGAGGATCCTCCACACCCACCCCATGAAATGAAGGGTATTTATTCAGTTCATGCATCCCTTCCTTCTACCATCTACACAGCCCTCTTGCTTTCCTCTATAGACAGATGAGTAAACTGTATTTATATACAATCTGAGAGGTTTGACTTTGAGTCTCATTTATTATTCTTGGATTCCTTTTACCTTCTCCTTTTTAAAATCACAGCTCCTGACCAAGTTCTGATGCAGCCCATGAGGCTGACAAACACAGCCAGACCATGATGGCTTGTGTGCAGGAAGCTGTTTGTCCTGAACCACATCCTCCATGTTACTCCAGGTGAAATAGGAAGAACCTTGCATGTCTTGCATGCCTTGCAAGTAACTGTTTCAAGGATAATTTCAAGTATTGAGACATTGATTCACTCAACATCATTGGCCTGCTTATATATGGGCAGGCAAGGTCATCATTATTGGTGATTTATTTGCTGTAGGTGCCTCTTTGATCCTCTCCAGTGTTGTGCACTCGATATCCTCCTCCCATGGGGACAGCCCTATCAAGACATTCGCATTACTGTGACTTATGATTCATGTCCATGGAATCATCCCCACTTACATCTCACTGGATTCAGGGGAATCTTCCACAGCCCTACAATATATGCGAAACCAGAAGTTCCTCTTGGATTGAGAAATTATGATACCAGCACCTCGAAATTGCTTTTAGCGGCTTTCAGTGCTGCCTCTGGCTCAGAAGTGCTTAGTTTGCTGACAAAAATCATAGACTCATACACATTGGAGATGGAAAAGCCCTGCTAGGTTCAGCGAGTCCATTTCTCCTACCAGGGAAGGAACATTCCCAGCAATCTGTTTTCCCTGCTACTTTGTCTTGTCTATTTTTAAACATCCCATACAGCAAAAATACATTTAGATTGTCAGGATTTCAGAGCCAAGTTAGCTGTGGAAGTACCAGCTGTAGCCTAACCTGCTTTGTCTGGTGGCAGCAGCTAAATTGCTCTCTGCTGCCTTTGAAGTCAATGGTAAAAGTCTTATTGGCTTCTGTGGGAGCATTCTCAGGCCTTTGGTACGGGTGATTAAAGCAAATAGCTATGGAGCACTGATAAGCCATTCTTACACTATTGCTTTCCAGGCTGTAACTGCATTTTAATAGGCAAGAAATTGTCTCAGCAGCAGTCAGGGTGCAATAATAGCAAAGCCATGTGGAGCACATGGCAGACTGGCTCTGCACAGAATTGACTCCTGCCATGTCCATACAAATCATACCCACAAGGCCAAACGGGTTTGATGGAGCACGTGGTCCAAGGGGAACAGTCAGAGGCAGCCTCTTTTGTACTGACTTGAACTACAAAATCTACTAGAGGTCAATTCAGCTTAGAGATAGCCCCAGTGTGCTTTCCCTTTTCAACACACTTGAACATCATGAGTGAAGAGGACTAGGCACATCAGGGTACTCCTATACCTGCCTTCCACACCTCAGCCAGAATACAGCGTAGGTATGGCACTGCCCTACTATTTGAGCCCCCCAAAAGACAAAAAAAGACCAGCTGTTGAATCAAAAAGGTTAAGAAGTGACCCCATAAAACCTGACTCACCTTCTCCAGGAGTAGAACATCAACAGCTACCCCACGAGATGGAGCACTCGGCAGCAGCACCGTCCTCTGCTTTCCCTTCTGACTTCAGTAACAATGGCAGGTACTGGAAGTCAGGGTTGGATGTAATTTCACAGTTGTTGTGCTCTGCTGGGACAGCTTCCTCTGCCTCCACATTTCCTGCCTGGAAGTTCTCCCAAAAGCAGGAATTAACCAACGTATGACCTGTATGGGAAATGCACTTTGCTGAAGCTGTTTTTCGAGGGTGGAGCTGAGCAGCTGTTTAACAGCACATAGCTGCACTACATGAGAGACACTAAAACCCTACAGAATTAACTGTATTCAGGTACAACAGGGCTGTAAGGAGGCAGAAGGTAATTATCTCACATTCTAATTGTTGCCGGTATGCAGAGGGTAGCGTCCTTATGTGACAGAGTGTGCCAGCAAGGGGTACCGCAGCATGACAGTTGGCACAGAGGAAGGGGACCTCAGTTTTACCTTCCCCATCACCCCTTCTTGTGCCATAAAAACAGAGACTAACATCATCCCTGCAGGCCCCAGCATCCTGGCAAGGAAAACCCACGTGCTAAAGCTATGTAGGCGTAAAGTCCTACCCAAAAACTGCTTCTTTCGACATGATGGAAGCAGCAAGTGATGCAGCCCTGGTTTCACTGTAGGGACAGCTGCACTAGAGATCAAGCTTAGCTCAAACCTGTTCTTTATATGAGGCTTCAGCAATCAATAGGAGCTATAAACATCACAGAAACAGCCTTGCATTAACATCATGGTGAGCAATATCTGTTGGTATCTCAGGTCAGGCCACAGCTCAGCAGGGGTACATATGGAGTGATTGCCCTGCCAGCCCTGCAGCACAGTCCCACTGGTGATGGCTCCCGTCCCAGGCCATGAAGGAGCATCTCTGGGTAGCAGCACGAGGCTGCACAGCCCAGACAGCATCCACATGGAGATGGAAGTACCCAGTATCATTGTCCATAAGCCCCTGCTTTCCATTCACGTCTCTTCCTCTCCCCCACAGGTTAGCAGTGGAGTTATTGCAAATTTACATCAGGGCTGGAGGGATGAGGATCTGAACAGAAGCTTTAAAAGCCACTCTTTTTCCCTTCTTTTAAAGCCTGACATAAAGCCCCAGCCAGATTTACCATGAGCTTCCTGTGGGCGCACATGAGTTATACACACGGTAAGTGTCCCATCATCATGAATTCTGCCAATGTGCTCTTTTTAACGGCACTGATCATAGGGAATTCATTTGGTCCCCATATAGCTGTCACCTGTATTAGCAGAGCGATTTCATTCTAATTTAGCATTACTTAATGGTGAAGATAAAGTTAAGTGTTAGCCATGTGGGTCTTTTCTTGGCTTCGCTCTCTCTCTGACACAGCAAGAGTGTGACTGCAGAGTGGTTTATGGCCAATAATTCAAAAGAGCAGGGAAAAGAAGGAGCAGCAAATATCAGCTGCTTGTCAATCACCTGCAGGCTTTCAGCTCAAATGGTTATACCCGGACCTCTGATCTTTCCTTCTGCTGTCTCTGATCCCTCTGTTTGCTTGGACTTCTTTGGGTACTGCAGCCATCAAAAATACACTATTCGAAGGCTGGGGTTTAGGAAACCTGCAGTAGTTACCCACCACGATGGGAAAATATCAAGGTATGGAAAGCCATCCCTAATGGCTGCAATAGAACAGCCCAGTTCCAGCAGCAGTGATGATGGGGGACCCTACAAGCTGGCTGAACACATGAAAATGCAGTGGGGAAATGGAGTGTTTCTACAGCATCACTCGTACAGCAACAAGTGATTTGTCTTCCTGAGCCCCTGCACCCTCCCTCTTCCCCCCCAGCTCAGGAAGGTAATCATTCTGGATGTATCACCAGCTTGTTTAAACTGGAGATGAAAAGCTACAAAAGCACAACTTAATTGAACCCTGTATTGTGTTATTACAAATGCTGCCGACCTCACTCGCAGTCCATTATCAGAGGATTCTGCTGAATGCTTTAATTAAAGACAATAAGGCTAATAAAAAGGCATCATTTTCCTGTCTCCAGCGCTGCTGGAGAGTTGGGGCTGATGAGATTATTTCCTGCTAATGCTCTTCTGTTGTTGTTGTTGTTTTAAAGTCTTCTTCTCCCCACGGTTTGCAAATAGTGCCTGAGCTGGAGCTGTACAAGATTCATTAGGAGCAACACAGGAAATCAAGTTTGTTTCTAACATACTCGCTAGTATTTGACAAGCAGAGCCCCTCTCTCACATGATCCCTGGTGCCTTACCTGAGCCATCAGTGCCTTTTGCCCTCAGCTCTGGTCCCAGCGAAGGGGCAGGTACACAGACAACCTGACTTAAGCAAGGACTCTGCCCACAGCACCCATCTCAGCCCTCCTGTGCTCAGCAATGGCACTGCTACTTGCTGGAGGGCAGGATCTGAGTAATGCAGCACCTCACCATAATTAACATGCTGCTTACTCATGGCCCATATGTGCCATCTCTCTTTACTTTCATACTGATAGTATTAACGATACCAAACCAGCCAATTAGTGCAGCCTCAGTGGGTGACTTTGAGTCTCCAGCTTTGGTCCAAAGAGGCAGAAGAAGAGGGGGACGTGGGAAGGCATCAGTGAGGATCACTATGAGGAATGGAACGTGCATGGCTGGGGATAGCCAAAATGCTGGGACAGGGAACGGCTTGTCACAGGGGAGGTGGGAGGGCTTGCAGCAGGACAGCTCAGCTCATCTATTCATAGGGGAATGTGCTGAGGGATAAGGACGCCCCATCCCTGGCAGTGTTCAAGGCCAGGCTGGACAGGGTTTGGAGCAAAGTGGAAGCATAGTGGAAGGTGTCCCTGCCCATGGAAGTGGATGAGCTTTAAAGTCCCTTCCAGCAAACAGGCTGAGCCCAGCAACTCCTTACCCACCAGCCACAAAACAGTTAAAACTTCACTAAGGATCCAGGCCATATTTGAACGAGAGACCTAACAGCAATTGGCATTGCAGCCCTGCTGCGAATAAGCCAAGCCATCCAGTCCTACTGTGATTAAAAACTCCTTCTTGGACAAGGGAACGAGCAGCCAGATGCTGAGCAACTGAACTTTGCCCCTGCAAGGAGCAGAGCAAAGCACTAACCACTGAGCCAGCCCCGTTTGCCAAGACTCTTATAGGGAAGGAACTTTTACAATTAAATGCAGCAAAAGGTTTCTTCCACTGTGAGCCTCTGAACGCAGGTTGAAAGGAGCAGAGTCAAACGTGGAAGCCAAGTTAAGGAAAGGAAGAAAAGGAAAAAGTCTTGATCTGAAGGTTGCAGGCTCAAAGTAACCAGAAACCCCATCAAGTGACTGAATGGGAACAGCGAGAGGTGGGCGAAGACCACAACTCCTCCCTGGGTAAAGGATGAAGCTGCAATGAGGAGCGGGCTGACCTAGTTACATATTTCTTCTTCCCCCTCCCTCCCTCTCAGTGCTGCAGCTGCCAGGATGGGATGCTGCAAAGCAAATTGTAAGTGAAGTTTCTGCCATCCAGGCCAAGCAAAGGAGAAGCCAGGAGCTCTGTGGATGTGGGCATCTCGAGCAGCACCGCCTCAGGCCCCCATGAAGGAAAGGCACTTGCCTGTGGCACATCATCACTCCATCATGTCCTTCCCATCCATGTTTCTCTCATGTGTCAGCAGCTACATGGCATTTTTAGCACAGAAAGGAAATGGCCCCAAAGCTGGTACATTTGAAGCTCCATCCTCTCAAGCACACAACCATGGAATGTGCTGATTCAGCAGATTCTCTCCATCTTTCTGGTCTGCAGTCCAAGCGATGGAGTCTTTCCTTGGGTTGGGACAGTCCTGCAGCCTCTGCTGCTGGAGACGTGCTGCACAAAGCTGTTGAGAACCTGCCCCTGTTGGGGTGACATGGTGCCATCAGGTATGGACATGCCATAGGCAAAGTGCTGCTGATACCCCTGCCAGTATTCAGGCTTGGGAAGGGGGGAAGTGCTCAGAAGGAGAGAGAAGGGGCTGCCAGAGGAGCTGAACTGCCCAGTTCAGCTAGCAAGGGACAGGGACAGCCGTACAGCTGGGGCTAACTCAATGGGCTGTCACTGTCATCAAGCAGGAGGATAATTAAGGAGCAATTCATCAAACACAGCTGCCTGCGCCATTCGAAAGCTGCCACACGCTTGCTCTGAACAGGGAACACTGTGGCCCACCAATGCAGAAGCAAAACCACCCCTTCCCTCATCACTGCCCAAATGAAAGCTTTGGAGTCAGCAATCATTTCAGAGAGGTCAGTGGCTGGTCACAACTTCCATACAATCCCAGACTGGTTTGTGTTGGAAGGGACCTTAAAGCTCATCCAGTTCCAACCCCTGACACGGGCAGGGACCCCTTCCACTAGAGCAGCTTGCTCCAAGCTCCTGTGTCCAACCTGGCCTGGAACGCTGCCTGGGATGGGGATTTCCAGCCTTTCTAACCCACAGTTTACTCTATGAACATCTTGGATAGAGGGGAAAAGGACTGATCATTATAGATGTATCCTCAAGAAGAGATAAACCTATTATATGTATTAATAACCTCTACAGCCATCACTGTGTGAAACTGGGTGTCTAGGAGAACTGGTTCCCTTGTAAGAGTTGCATGAACACAGTACAGGGTGAATTCCAGATTCAATGGATGATCCAAAAGATTAGGAGAAGGAAAACAGTGTGATTCATAAACTGAGATTTGAGACAAGTAAAACCACATTCATAAAATAAAACAACATTCAGTGTGGGGCAACTACAAATAACTCATTCAAGCCCAAAAGGAACTTTGTTTAAGCTAAGTAATCATTTGACCTCTATTTTCTTTTATAAAACAAGGTCCTCTCTCATTCTAAGTGAAAGCAACTATGCCAAAAAATAAGTTTAACATCTAAAGGTTTCATCTGTGAAAGCTTTACCTGGTAAAGAAAAGGCAAGTCCCATGCTGAAGCCTGCAAACCAACATATCCACCCTCCCTGACCCCCCTCCCTCCATCTCTCACCTGCGACATGCATTGAGTCCAATTCACGAGCAGCTTCCAGCCTCCTACAACTCCTCTAACTGGCAAATTTACTGCGTACTACATGCATTTTACCCTCACCTGCATGAACTCGAGTTTCCTGATCTCCCCACTCCCTCTTTCTCTGCCCCTTCTGCTCCCCAGTCCCCCACATCCGCTTTGCTGCTCCAAGTCCTCCTCCCCATCTCCCGCCCTGCATACAAACGCGCTTCTTTCCCCATCTGCACAGCCTGACCAGCTCCCTCACCACTTTTTCATCCCTCCAAACTCAATAAATAATGCAAATGAGCCACCGCTTAATTATTTTCCCAGCTTGCTGCGCAAGGAGCGGTTCGGAGCCAGGACCCGCAGTGGCGAAGGGGCAGCGCGCTCCCTCCCGCAGGCAGGGCATGGCAGTGCTGCTGCTCCCCAGCCTCCCACCGACCCTCCCTCCAGCCTCCCAACACAGGCTCACTTCACTAAATGTAATTACTGTGCTAACATGTCCCATATGCTCTGTGGCAGGCAGGGAAGGCTTTAATTACATCAGCTCCAGACATGCTGGGGAGCACTGATTCCCCGTGTCCCAGGGACCCAACAAAGCACCCCGTGGGGATGCGGGTGCTGCCAGAACCATAATGGTGCCTCAGCAGCAGGCGTTGAGTACCAGAATATCCTCTTTTTCCTCGTTCTGCCCCTCTGCACACACAGCCACAGCTAACAGCACGGCTGCAGACAAAGGAGGGCTCTGCTCTCCAGAGGAAAGCAAATTGTCCCTCTTACAAAGTGCTGACCATCACTGTTGACGAGCTGATTAACAATCATTAATAGCTAGAAAAGCCTTTCCACACCATTGCTCATTTGTATGGCACTTGAGAGGCATCATCCCTCATTTGGGAAGTGGAGTACAAAACCTGTCCCCAGCTGGCCTTCCTCTTCTCCGCATCCTCCCAGCACATCAGCACTCGATCCATTGGCTTTTCCCCTCCTTCTCTCGCCCTGTTTTACTTTTCATTTTCACAGCTGCCTCTGCAATTGCTAATTTCATAGCCACCAGGTGTTGCTGAGGTGGCAGGTAGTCAAAACCATTTTGGGGCACAATACATCAGGCAGTAGACAAGGAGCAGGCAGGCATTTGTTTGACACAACATTGTTATGCAAAGATGCTTGTGGTACCCAACATGCTTCATGCAACTGGATTGCGTTTTATGGAGACAGAAATCCCTTCTTTCTTAGAGGAAGAAGGGCTGGAGGCAGGGGAAACGCTTTCATTCAGGATCGTGCTTAAGTGTGAGAGCAGAATATCTATTGTAGTCCCTATACTTTTAATGTGGTTTGTGGCTTATGTGATCCAGCCTCTAATCTGTCCCACATCTTATATTGCCTTGAGTTGCTCAAGCCACATCTGAATTGTGATAGTCTGCTTTGCTGACTGCCTTGTTTTGAACAAGGGCCAGCCATTATTGCTCACAAACTCTTCAGGCAGATGGGCAATTTCCAAGGATATTGTGGGTAGGAGATATTCCACAGAGGATGCCTTTGAAGAACATTTTCCATAGTGTGGGGTATGCCTGTGCATATACACCCAATTTGTTTGGTAAACTCCCTGTGCTTCCTCCATCAAAGATCCAGCTATGGGGTCATGGTTAGGAGAAGGAATAGCACTGCTTTCTCAAGGATCAAGGATTGTGCCACGGTCTTCCAATGGGATTTAAGTCCCATCGCACCCATCTGCAGCATCCATCAGCTTTCTCGCTGTGTTGGGCATCTCTAAGCCAGCCAGTACATACCTGGGAGTCCAGCCATGGACCATACAGTGGAGGAGAAGTGTAGGTAATGGCACACAGAGCAGTAGAAGAGCATCCCATGCTGGGGTAGAAGGCATTTCCTCACAGCTGCATTCATTTTCTTTTGCATGTGCTTGGAGAAGAGCTGCATTGACCATGTTTCCACAGTGCTTTTGTTCCTATGGAGACACTGCAAGCTGTGTGGGAGCTTCCTTTTCCCCTTGCACTAAGTAGAATATTGCCCCAGGAGCAAACTCTGGAGTTAGGAGCTCAAGGCTCATGGCTTGCAGCATCGTCTCCCTTCCTCCCTGTTCCCCTCTGCTCTGGAGCTGCTACACAGAGCATGAAATGAGCACACGCTCGTGCTCCACATCACTGATTTCTCCTGTGAGAGGGAGATAATCCACAAAGCTCCAGGCAGACGGGTGGCACAATACATTCTCTTTCAACAGATGCTCATCCCAACGCTGCTCTTTCTCCACCACGAGGTCCCAGACATGCCATACTCTTGCAGGAGAGCACCGGTCTAGACAGCTCCCTCTCTTTCCCAAGAGTACCTATGATGTATTAACGTATCCATGGATATAACATCCATGCCAAGGACGGATGTGCAGCTGGTCCAGCTCCACTCTAGTGTTTGTATAATAGCCAATTCCCTTTTCAGGACCATCATTACATCTTCTTAGCCTAAAGCTTAGAATTACCACTCAAGCTCAGGGAAGGGAGGGGAAGGAAAGGAAAAGGTAATAAAGGAAGCAGACAGGGAGTTAAGTTGGCATTTGGGACATTTCAGCTAGAAAAGGTCAGGTTGCACTTTCGAATGGCTCATCCTCCTTTTTAGGCACATGGTAAGGGGAGATCCTGCCCTTCTCTGCTTTATGTATTTCAGTAGTGGTTCTGCCCTTTGGGTGAATCAAATTGATTCAGTCCAGTCCCCTAGTTCAATTTCTGGGATCACTCAGGCAGGACTCCCTAATCTGTGCACAGGATTTCATTGTGGCTAGGCACTTCTGATCCTTCAATTTATGGCTTGGCATTAAATTGGGCTCCAGTGATGCAGGGATGCTTGGATTATGTGTCCGAAAGATCAGGCAAGTGTAGTTCGAGCAAAAATAATCCTGTGACATCCTGCTTCCGTGATCCAAAAGGCTGTGGGCGCGAGGGCAGGAGGAAATCCTGCTCTGGAGGAATAAGAAATAAATTCTCCTGGAAAGTTGCTTTGCAATTAAAAGGAGCATTTCTTCCAAAACGCCTGCTCCTCACTCGCACATAAAGGAATTAACTGGGAGCTGAAGTTGTCTCAGCCCCCAAATCTGGTTTTCCATTCTGGAGGTCAGGAACTTAGGCGGAAATATCCCACAGGTTGGGGTGGTTTTTCTATTCCTGCAGGAGAGGCAGACAATACAAAGCACCTCACTGTAGAAGCAGTGCTTGGAAATTCAAATCTGAATCCAGCAGCATGGTCTGAAACCAGGGTTTATCACTGCCAGGCATAAAGAGATGCTGCAGCCATCAGGTAGACGCAATAGTCTGATCCTGGCTGGTGCTGTGAATTGGTTGGATGGGTCTGAGCTGGGATAAGGGCATTTCTCTGGGGCTTGGAGCAAGCTGCTGTAGTGGAAGGTGTCCCTGCCCGTGGCAGGAGTTGGAGCTGGATGAGCTTTAAGGTCCTTTCCATCCCAAACCACTCTGGGACTCTCCCTAGCATAGATTTTAAGGGCAATCAGGACAGCACAAGCTCAGCCTTTGGCAGAGGAAGACCTGCCAAACCTTCTGCAGTGCTGTTTATCCCATGACCTCAAATCACTGCACAAGACACAGCAGCCAAACGTGCCAATATATACATATATATATATATAAAATAGAAACTTTTCAATCCAAAATACCTGAGATAACACGAGGGCAGCAGAGCAACCTGACAGAGTAATGCCTTCTGCTGCATGCAACATGGGTGTGAGTTGCGTGAGGTACAGCAAGAAAACACTTGGAGATGCTCAACAGTGCAGAGCCAACCAGACAGTGCTCATAGCACCATGCAGGCTGATCCCTGATGCCTTTGGGGTCCTGGGCTGAGCGAGCCTCCAGAAGGTGTCCAGGGACATCCTGGAGACAATCCAGGACAAAGCCCGGAAGCAGCTTAATGAAGGAGCAGGGTGGACAATGGGGACCCTTCTCCCGGGCCCTCCCTGTCCTCTTCCTGCATCAGCCCAGCAGAGCTGCCCTGCTCTGCTCCGGCATCCCTCACCCCGGAGCCTGACTCACAGCACAGCGATGCCCGGGCAGCATTCCCTGCTCCTGGGTAAATCCCTGGGTCCTGTATTGTTTCAGGGAAACACGGATTCTGGCAGCTCATGCTTTCCGGCACACCAGCAAGGATGGAAATAGCAGGTTTTTTCCAGAGTATTTCTCCACTATGTCATGAGATAAATATCCAGGGTGTGCTTCCTCACCCTGCATGTGAAAGGCTGCTGCATACAAAGACAGTAGGAGAGTTTGGCAAGAGACCTCAAGGAATCAGTGTATTAGGATGTGGAGCTGCTGGAGTTCATAACAGGCCACAGAGACGCTGCGAGGGCTGGAGCTCTGCCTCTAAAACCAAGGGAGGGCTCTGGGGAGCCGGGCAAAGCCCCTGGGATGAGCATCCCCAGAGCTGCTGGCCCCATGGGCAGTAGAACAGGGAAGCCAGGTCATGCCTCACGCCTCCTTCTCATGCCCTGTTGACTGAAAACCACTGTGCTGGCTTCTTGAGTGCAATCAGTAAGCAGAGAGACAGGCAATACTGTTAAATTACCCCACCGATCTCCTGGCGATATAATGGACTCTCCAATAAGGTCTTATTAAATTCCAAGCCAAACTGTGCCCTGTTACAGTCATTACTGAATATTTAAGAAACAGCGTTTGGCTATTTAGAGCACACTAACAAACATCTCATGGACAATTTCATGCTCTTTAATTACCATGCATTACCTGTCCCTTTGGTGACACCCTCCAACCTGGATTTATGGGTTAATTTGCATCTATTCTTCTACGTGCCAGCATTTTAGAGAAGCAGGGGAATTAAAGCAAAGAGAAAGGAAAACAGGAGAGCAGTTCTCCTGATTAAGGCCTGTGGGTAGAGAAATTCATACTAAAAGCAGGTGCTATGCCAGCTTTCCCCATCCCTAAGCAGAAAGCCCAGATGCTGCAGTCCATCACTGCAGCTTTCACATCATGCCAGCCCTGAATGCAGCACCATCCCTCTGTGTGCTTCCTGACCTCCATAACCCCCATTGCTCCCACCCCAGGGCTCAAACACTGCAAGAAGAAATAGCCATGTCAAGCAGATCCACTGCTGACCGATGAGCATCCTCGGGAAGTAGGGCAGCACCTGCCTGGAGCTCATTTCCCTGCACACAGCAAGAGCCGCGGCCAAACCTGAGTGCAGGGCCCCTGTGGTAGCTGTAACCCCAGCTGTGCTCTCCAGCTCGCTGCCTGCCTTATTAGCACTGAGCAGCATCCTTATTTAACACACTTGAGTTTAGAGTGGAATGGGTATTTCTTACTTCAGAAAGTCTCACCTGCCTCTCCAATGGCTCCTGGCATGCCGCCCACTCTCACTCACACTCTGCCTTTAACAAGGCAAGCCTCTCTTCTCTCGGATGGAGAAGAGCTGGCAGGGCTTGATTGGAAGTTTGGAGTCCTTCCCCCCCTTCCCCATCCACTTAGATGCCACAAGAGCCCCCAAATCTGTACAGCCGCCTTATTGCCAGGAAAGCAAAGCTTTTGCCAACACATCTCCCAGGCTCCTCGTCACAGAGACAAAGCTAAAACATCTAACAGAGGCACCAACATAGATTGGTACATAATAGAAAGGGGGGGGGGGGGGAAGATGAGGGTTGTTTGCAGAGCTTGCCTGGCCTCTTGCTACTCCTGCCCCCATCTTTTCCTCCTCCTTCGCTGCTGTATCCTCAGAACATCCAAGCCCAAAGCAGAAATACCTAACAAGTCCATTTTCCCTTTTCCCCTTCCCATCCCCAACCACCCTCCTTCAGCTTGAAATGCAGAGATCCAAGAGCAAAGCACATCACTCCCCGCTCCCACTTTCCTAACAAGAGCTCATTACGGTGCAGGGAAAACTTGACCCTGTTGGCAGTGTCAAGCCGAGGCCCCGCATTTATTCCTTACACAGTCCCCTTCACCTGTAACTTAGCGGGTGCTGCAGGGAGATTGTTCTTTCTGCCTTTGATTGTCACAGGGAGGAAGCTTTTCTCTCTCTTCCCCCCCCAACAAAGCTATTTTAGAGCAGATCCTCAACTTTCTGTGCTATTTTAAATGATGCATAGACAAAAAAGCCTACAGCGGAGCTGCAGTTTAACACAAAGACTGGGCGAGCTGAAGCCTGTTTGCTCCTACCTTGCGTGCAGAGGGATCTGGTGAAAGGAAGCCACAGGTGGCTCTTTTGAAGGAAATGACCCTGTTTGGGCTATGAGATGACCATTCAGCTGAGAACAGTTGCAAGCCTGCAAGAGGCTGACTCTTACAGGTCAGTACATAGCGATGCTCATCTCACACTGAGAACTATGTTGCTGCGAGTGAGGAGTGGGATGGAGGAAGGCTCCTGGCTGTGGGCACTGTGTGTTTCTGGCTGTGAGGTGGGTGAAAGACACTTGCACAGACACAGCAGGGAGGAATTAGAAACACACAACACTTAGAAATCAGATTTCCACCCCTATCACCAACTGAAGCGAGGTAGGAGCCGCTATGGACCAGTAACTCCAGGGCCTGAGCTTGGATTTGCGCTGTGCTGTGGATGTAGGAGGGTTTACTCTATGTGTACTTATAATTTTGGGTACACAGCGATTATAAACCCAATCTCTGAAGTTGCAAACCCATATAGTCACTGTTTATCTGTGGTGTTTGAGTATTACAAAGTTGTTCATGCTCAGCAAATATGTTTTGTGATAATCAGCTGGCATTTACTTTATAGACATCTGTGTTATTAAACACACGGAGAGAAGGGATTTAGGGATTGTGACAGCAAACGGCCCTCCTTCAGTCTATACAGACACATGCATTTCCCTATGTGCTCTATCAGGACGTGTTACCACGGCCCAAACCTCCACCCAGCCCAGAGAGATACTACATGTCCCCATTCTCCCTCCCTCAAGCAGCCAAGGCCATGTCTGCTTGGTAAAGGCATCCCCATATCTCCAGCTGCATCGATGCTGCTGTCTGGCACTGAATTATTTAGCTTCCCCTCACTGTGAATGGAAATGATCTGCAGTTTAAATGGGATGAAGAGAAGTTTGCATCAAAGGCACCTTAACTCAGTCAAACACACATTGGAGACTTCCTTGCCTGTGACTGTCAGGAGTAATAACCATGGCTCTGATCAAACAAAAGGCCCTTCAGACCCACTTAGTCCCTGTAATCGGCAGGTTCACATCTCCTCTTCCAGCTGTCGGGAAGAAAGTGCTTAAGAGGTAGAATCAGAGGGAGAGGAAGATGCTGGGATGTGAGACTGGCAGCCTGGAGCTTTCCCAATGTCCAAACACTTTGCCGTGCAGGCTGGCAACACCCTCCCTTTTCCCCCTGACCTGGCAGCAGAGGAGGGTCAGTGTTATCTGTTATGGCTAAGTCATTCGGAAATGTAGGGCTGTTACAGCGCTCAATGGCACATCAAACACTGCCTTGTTTCCTGCCCAAACCCTGTCATTTCTGACCACCCTTCTTCTATGCATCCAAACCCACCAGCAGCTCAGCACTCATTGCCAAGACCTCCTTTGTACTGCTGACACCAGGACCACTGCAGGCATCAGACGTCCTCAGATGGTGGTTCCCCTCTCCAGGTCACACAGATGGGGAGCACTGGTCAGGTATACGCAGTGGTGTCATAGGAACTGGAGGCAAATTAGGGATCTCTTAATCATGGTCATTGCAGAGAACTGGCTATTGAAATCCTTTTGTGGTAGCAGAAATGCCATTGTGCTCAGTGGAGACCTTGAGGTTAAATTAAATCTGTCAGCATATGGAGGACCACAGGATGGTTTGGGTTGGAAGGGAGCTTAAAGCTCATCCAGTTCCAACCCTCTGCCACAGACAGGGTCACCTTCCACTAGAGCAGGTTGCTCCAAGCTCCTGTATCCAACCGGGCCTTGAACACTGCCAGGGATGGGGCAGCCACAACTATAGAATGATGGATTCTGCTGCCTGCCCCATCCCTTCTTCATTGCCCTCAAAGCTCATCCTCCCCACAAGTAAATTCTCCCTCCCCCTGCTTTAGGATGCTTCCCTTGGGGGATGCCATTGGAGGGAAGCAGAGGGATGCTCTGGCTCCATGCAGCCAAGCTCAGCCAGCACCACCACCACAGCTCACGTTTCCTCTGCTGCCCCGGCCACTCCACACCCCCAGGTTGCTAACATTAAAAGGATTACTGAGCAAAACGATGAGAGGGAAGGGATTACAGGGAATTATCAGCCTTGATCCCCTCCTAATTAATTACTGGTCAGGCATAAGAAAGGATGGCTCCAACACACACCCTGGCAGTGAATGAGAAATGACACGTGCTACTGGAGGGCAGCTATGAAAGGCTTTGGTAAATGCCAACACTTATTTGCTGATGCAAAATCAGCATCCTCCCAGAAAGGTCTCCTTTAGAGAGTGGTACCTGACCACGGCTGCTGCTATTGTCTATATGGTCTTCTTCATAGGTGCCTTTTCTCTCTTCTTCATCACCTTCTTGGGTGATGTGCAGCAAACACACCTCTAAACCAGCCCCTGGGGCTGCTCTATGGATCACCTTCCTCTCTTGGCTTGCTGGGAATGCTGCTGCTTACCTGGCTGGCTCTATCCTCTTGTGCTAGGCTGGGGAAACCAATCAAAAGGTATTTTCCTTAAAATCCTTATGGATTGAGGCAATCATCACAACAATCAGAGCAATGCCACGATGAGGGGAAGGAGGCGGCTGTCGTTGCAGCTCTACTCTCTAGAGAAAGATACAACAGAAGATCTATTTCTCTGTGTCTCCTGGCCTGAAAGGAGAGGCTGTTCCCATCCCTCCCAAACCACTGCTTACTGGGAACTGGACAACTTCTATTTAATTCTGTAATTCTCAGGGCTACACCCCTTTAAATAAGAACCAGTGGCTGTTCTCTGCATATAGAGCTTTGCACCTTCCCCAGCTCCCAGCCCTGCAGTGAGAAAGAGCCACCCTATAATGGTAGATTGGTTTGAACAGTCAAAGCCATTTTCCTAAGAGCAGAGCTCCAAATAGTCCCATTGTTGGGGACCCCCCAACAGACCAGCTCTCCAGCGTGTTGCCACTGTGGAGTTCACACTACAGGGTTTGTGATACCTGACCGGGCTCACACCCTTCCTTACAGAACTCCACACCTCACATAAGGATACCAATGGGGTGCCCAGCCTTCCTAAAAGAGCCTCCATAACCCTGGGATCCCATAAGGACACTTTAAATCTCAGTGAAGCTCTTTGCTGGAGCACCAGGGGTCCCTGCCCAAGCCAGATGTTTCCCCGTTATCTGTAAGTGAAGTGGCTGTTTCCAGCCCTTGGCTCCATCAGCCATCAGACCTTGGCACCTCAGACCTTGGTACCATCAGCCTCTGTCTCTGCAAGAACCCCAGTCTCGCTCCTCACCCCCCTGAGCATTGCCAACCCATTTCTTGCTTGGGAAGGGGAGGTTCTCTCTCTGCAAATAGCTCAGCAGCCCTAGGCTGGCCCCTGCTCTGCCTTTGAGCTCAGAGATTGTGTGTGTTCACAGCAGGATTTTACCTTGAAGGTGCTCCAGGATTCGGCTGAGCATCATCTCTCTTTGAATCACACCTCCTGCTTGCAGCTTCCCTCACTGCAGCATCATTCCCCAGCACAAACACAACCAGAACACTAAGGCAAGTTTCCTTTCATGACCCACAAAGCCTTTACACGGAGAACACAGACAAGGGGCTTGCACCAGTTCCATGATCCCCCATGTTACCTGATTTTTACCTTTTATTTTCCTCCCAACTAAACTGCAGCACCTTGAAGTCCATAAAGCAAAGCAAGGCAAGCTGCCACTAAATATCAACTTTAGCTAATTCAGCTAAAATTAGCTGCTACACAACAAATTTCTGCCTGCTTCACCCCTGGTTGTTGTGCTTTAGATGACCAAGTCGGAGCAGGATGCAGAAATGGAGGGACCAGCCAGCATCGCCTTCCTCACTGCATGGGGCACTTGGGCTCTGCTGCAGTTCAGTGTGCACTGTGTGTTCATGTAAGCAATGAAGCAGGGATGGCCACAGCCCTTTCCTTGCTTCAGGAGCTGAGAAACCCCAGTGGGGGAGCCCAAAGACCATCTTCCTGCATCCAGCTGTGAGTTCAGCAAAGGGCATCCCTCCAGCTGCTGGGACAGGCAGGCGCTTCAGCATGTGAGCTCTGTTTCTGCCTGGGGGACCACTGCTCTGCTCTGCTCTGCACAGCAAAGGTTAAGGCAAAGCAAGAGCTAGCGCAGTCTCTGAGAGATACCAGTGTGCTGCTTTAGACAATTGCACAAATTGGAGCCAATATGGGATGCAGATGTATGTAAACAAGCATGGAATTATCCCATCCCTCCTGCATAATGCCGCCCCGTAGCCCCAAAGTCTCGGAGCGCTCTGGTGAGGCCAAACCAGTTAGATCCACTCAAATCAGGGAAAAGGCACTAGAAAAGCACCAGGCAAAGAGTGGGAGAAGAATGAGGGGAAAAGACACCTTATTGTTATGTTAAACATGGGCCTGCCTGGCAGCAGGACACCCTGGGTTTGGAATTGGATCTGCTGGGTCCTAGGAGACCACAGGATGAGCTGAGCATCCTTCTGCCTCCTGTAAGGGACAGGTATCAGAGAGAGGCATGAGATACTAATGGGTTTCTTTGGATGGATCCTAATAGGTAAGGGAAAAAAGAGGGTATGGTGGAAGCAGAACATGAAATACCTCTGACCATCATACGCTGGAGACCTCCAGCTTCAGCAGCAACCCCAGAGCTTGTCTTGCACATCTTTGGGTCCCAAACCCACAGGCATCGATGGGAGTTTCAAGAGCTGCACCCATGCCCTGCCTTTAATCCTCAATCTCTAACCACATCGTGGAGAGACTGGGTGGTAAATGCCAGGTTACAGATATTGAGCCCAAGATCACACTGTGATTCCTGGAAATAGAAACCAGGAGTCCTGACTGCAGCATCCTTGTCCTAACCCATCCATGGTTGTTGCCATGCAGGTTATTTTAATGCCACTCATTCCTCACCAGGACATCACTGAGACGGGCCAGCAAAAGCAGTACATAAGGCACCAAGACGAATCACCCTTCCTTGCTCCTGCTTCCCAAGGGGCTGCTGCAGGGCTGGGGCAGAGGTGAACAGCTTTCGAGGCTTTTTCCATATAAATAGCCCCTTTTTAATATCAAGCTCACATATTTACCCACTTCCAGCAGCACCTGCCCTGATCCAAGCCATAAGCCCCAGCAGAGACTAATCTCCCCATCCTCACACAGCACCTGCGAAGCCTGAACTCCAGTGTTCATAATGGTCTGTATGAACAAATCTCTTTCATTAATCCCCTCCTTCCCCTGCCCTCGGAGGTCTCTCGGCACCAGCCTTCCCCCCACCCTGCTCCAGCACTTCAAGCTGGATTTAGAGATGAGAGAAACCCCTTGAACACAGGACTTCCTGATTAAAATAGACAGGGTGAGGGACACATCAGAGATGAAGAGCAGAGCAGACGTCCTGTAGGCTCAGCAGGTCTCGTTTTAGAGACACGTGCTCTTCCAGGGAGCCTGAAAAACCCCAGCTCTTGGGAAGAAAGGAATAGAAATGAACTGGGTGAGTCCTGAACTGCCAAAACCATCCCGCTCCCCTGCCCCTCGATGGGAGCATCGGGAATCGCCATCTGTCCTGCTGAGGGTGCAGAAACATTCCTCCAAGAGCAACTAAAGCTGGAAGCTGCAGGGAAAGGTAAATAAGCACCACCCCCCCCCCCCCCCAAATAACCCATGGTAATAAATGTCTTAATAATTAGCTGTGATACAGATGCAGCTGAGCAAACAGCCTTGAATCCAAAACACCAAACAAGCCCTCCCCTTCCTGTCCCAGCTCCAGTGGTAATTGCTTGCGTGCCTCCATCACTGGCAATCCCAAAGCTCTCAGTAAATAGAGAAGGGGGTGCTGCATGGATGAGGATCTGGAGCAGTGCAGGTCTCCTGCATGGACACCCCTGAGTCACGCTTGGGTCCAGCACAATGACAGCCCACCGGTGCCACAATGTGGGTGCACGGTCACACAGAGCATCCCCAGCTAATCCTATTGCTCTCCAGGAACATTCACTAAGGGAAAAGGAAAAAGGGATTGAGGAAAACTGGGCATGTTTCACAGCTCTGCTGAGCAGCCCTAACCCCAACACCTGAGTTCATATGATGCTGCAAAGCCTCCATGGGGCTCCATGGGACAGCACTGAGCAGCACTTGGCTTCTGTGCTGGTTTGGGGCTGTCTAGGACAAAGCTAACACTTACTCAGGAGCATAGCTACAAGACTGGACTCTCAGTTATTTTACCCTCAGTTATACAAGAGGGAAATCCTATTGCAAGAGCGATCAATAAGGAAAAACAGAGGTGGAAGAGGGAAGAGAGTTGCACAGAAACACAAATGTGTGCAGAAACCCCTCTCTTCTGAGCTCCAGCTGCAAATAACCCCAACCCTTTGAACTTTCCCTTTGAGTCCTGAGCTCATCCAGGGTTTTTCCTTTTTCTTTTCCCCCTCCAGGCTCAAGGAGGCATTTTTAACCTCAAAAAGAAAATCCTCCTTTGGTAACACTCATTAATTGGCTTTGGGTCATCTGGGCTTCCAGATATGCCCCTAATCCTATACACACTTCCAGTCCCATGTTCAGAGCTGCCCAGCCCTTCTCTCCACAAGAAGCTTGCTGGGGGAATGAGCTCCTTCCTTCAGCCACTGCAGCTGTCTGCCTTGATGTATGCTATTTAAATATGGGGGAAAAAAAGGAAAGGGAAAAGGCATTTGGCAGATCCTGTTTCCTGGGAAGACACTAGTGTGCATTCCCCTCTCTCTAAATGGTGCTTTTCTTCATTATCAAGGCGCACAAAGCAATGTCAATCACCTCGCCCTAGTACAAAAGGTAGGAGCTTGCCAAAAGGTTGGCAGCAGAACGCACGCCGATGGAGGTGGCAGGGTGTTATGAGAGCGGGAGCCAGTTTGATGGGAGCTGTTTAGATTGGGAGGGCGTTAGAGCATGTTTGTCATGATTTAGAACGTTAAACCTTGGCAGCGGTGTATAAAGGTTGACACGAAGAAGTCTGAAGAGCACATCCACGTGCGTGCGTTCAAAGGTCCGGGGAGCCAAACGTGGCTCATGGATGTGAATTCCCAGCTGCTCTTAGGAAACCTTCATCTCCAATGTGAGGGGATGTATTAAGCAGCCACTGGCTGCAATGTGCCATTTCCCCAGGGGGTTGTACCTGCATAGGCTTGCACATGCAGGGCATCTCCCATGTCCAAGCAGTAGAAGGGGAACCTGAGAGGGAAAATTATTCTCCTGTGCCAGCATTTAGCATCAGCCAGACTGATCTTCCTCCACAATACAGGGAAAGCCATTCCTACAGAAGTCAGGCTGCGGTCAGATTCAGGTGCACTAAACCTCTTCCCAAAGATCCTACACTCATATCCTAACCTGTACATGCCAACAGGAAGCAAAATGAAATCAGAATTAAGCTGAATTACTGCCTTGAAAAAAAGTGCGCCTATTCATCAATGCAAACACATCCGAGCATCCTCTCCAGAAGGAAAAAAAACCCACACAACCATTTATTAAATTATTCTGACTTTTTCTTATTACTGTCTCCCCTCGTTCAGGCTGAGGCTTTGAAAAGCCACGAGGCACATTGATCTTGTGCTATTTCCCATTTCATATTGAAGCGCTGGAAGCTCGTGGGAAAGGTCACTCTGATCACATCTCTACCTGAGGAGATTTGGAGTGCACAAATGAACACCCAGGTGCTCAAGTCTCCCACCCGCCACACACAGCTATTCCTTCTGGGTCACATCCTGCCAGGTTACCTTGAGCATCCTCTTGGTGCTTGTTGAAAGATGCAAAATGTCCTTTAAAAGGAGGAAAAGGATGGAGCCGAGAGCATCTCCAGCTGGACCGTTACCTTGGAAAGCGCCATGAAGTGTGGAGGTGAACTCCAAATGAAGGATCACACAACAGGGACCTGGAGGTGAGCAGATGGCTGTTAGAATGGGGAGTCTCGCACCAGCTACGAGCAAGTAATTACCAGCAAGTCACAGCTGTGCTGGACCACATGAGCAGGTGAAAATGTGACTGTGCCAAGGTGTGATCACACTGCCAGCATCTTCTGACACTTCTCCTTCTCCCTAGCTGGCCCTAATGCCACCAAATGTAGGGGTTATTTGCTTTAGAGACACCAGAGCCATTTCTCCTTAGGAGGCCTTTAAAAACAGGGGTGGGAAGGAAGTTAACAAGATGCTCTGAAGTGGTGGATGAGTGTAGCTATCATTGCAAGAGGTAAGGAGCGCATCCAGACAGATGCAGAGCTTGCCAAAGGGGCTGTCGAGAGCTAGCACGGAGCAGGCTGAGCCTGGGAGGGAGGCTGCTGCAACCAGAGCTTGGGAGGACACAGCCCGGGGCTGTGATCTGGTGGCATCATTGCCATAAGGGTTTGCCATGAGGATCCTCACTGCCTGCTGTCCGAGCAGCTCTGCTCTCGTATTCATAAAGAGATGCTGTTCCGAAACCTTGGAATTTGCCCCATCCTGAGTTACTGGCTATAAACCCTGGTTGGGAAGGAGCAGCTAGTGCCAAATTTCTGATCTGAAATGGTGGGCTGGGCTGTAAAAGCCAAACCAGCTCCAGCAGGCAATCTGCTCCATGCGCTTGGCTTCATTTCCAGCTGCTTTGCCCAATATGTCTAAAGAGCACAGATGTACTGATGGCCTCAAGGAATGACCATGCATTTGTTGCTGTGCATCTCCAGAAATGCAAAGTGAAGAGGAGGAGGATGCTGAAATGTCTCCTCCAGCCTCTGCAAGTCACTGTCAAGTGAGTTTACAACTCCCTTCACATCCATCAGTGTGAATTCTTGGGCAACAAGCTGGCTTCCGCCTCTGGTGCTGAGCCCAGAGGCTGAAACACCTCCAGATCTCCCAAATGATTTTGCTTGGTCTGCCTGAGATTAATAACTCAGAGTATCATTAAAGCAAGGTAGATCAGACCCTGCCACAGCCATCCTCCCCTGTGTTAGCTTTTATAGAGGAAAGAACCACCTGATGCTTTGGGACAAAAGAGACAAAACACATCTCAGCGATGAGGGCAAAGCCGCTCTTCCTCCTCCTCAGCTCTCCCCCTCTTTGCCCCCTCGTTCTGTCCCATTTCCTTTTGGCACTAGTGATTTCACTAAGATATAGGCAGACGCATGCAGCTTTTCCCAGCCGCAGATGTCAGATCCCTGCCTTTCCCCCTCTCCTCTCACCGGCGCTCGGAGCCAGCCTCTCGGATCGACATGCCTGGCTGGGCTGAGGCGCTCGGTTCCCCAGGGCGCTGCTCCTGATGGAGTCCACAGCAGGAGCTGGAAGCCGCATACAGATAACCCTTCCTTCCTCCTTCCTTCCTTTCGGGGATGCAAAGAGGAGAGGGTGAGGAAAACGGCGCTTGCATTAAATAAACTCAGCAGCAGCACGCGGGGCTCTGAGCTGTGAGCGAGCCAAGTGTCCTGTAACATTAAATAAATGTGAGATTAACCTTCAAGGCTCCCACACTAAATTATTTATCTTGAGAGGCAAGGAGGTCAGCATTGAAACAAAGGGTAAATATTTGAGGAGCTGCACGGCTGTTTGCTGACGGTGCCGGTGCTCCGCTGTGGGGACAGCTCTGTGGATGCTCCATGGGATGCGGCTGCAAGGGGGTGAGGATAACCCTCATGCCAGCACCCATGGCATCCTGCCCAGCAGAAGGTGGGAGGCTGGGGGAGAGCTCCAGTGACCTGATGGGGGCTGATACGTTGCTGTGATTTCACCAAGCATCCCACGCTCCGCAATTAGCGGTTACATCTGCCTTCTGTACTGCGTGATGTACATACAACCTGCTCTGCAGCCACTGTAGGCAGGGGATTACCTGATAACACAGGAGCCTGCTGTTCATGCTAAGTGACAGGCTCAGAAATAGGAGTCTGTTTAATCAAAACACTACAGACAAGAATATTTTGCCATTCCCAAGCTGATCTCCCCCGTTCAGGTCCTCAAGCGTTCCTCTGGCAAAGATATGCCAATTATTTTCCTTTCAGTCAAAAGAAGTTAAAGTGTAGCCATGGCTGGGAAAGTGTACAGCATCTGCTTAGCAGTGAATAGCAAGTTTACAGTGTATTTTAAGGTGAGAAATGCAAAAGACAGCTATGGCCAGGACCGACGTAATTAGTCAGGATGTACAACACTTTAAATTACCATTTCTCTACTTTGCAGTAGTGCCAGGCTTCAGAAAGAGAAGCAGGCAGGATTCAGGTGTTAACTCACCTGAAACAACCTCCCCTAACACACTTTTTCCCTAGAAAGAGCATCACCAGCTCACGAGTCAATAACTCTTCTCGAGGAGCCCATTTCCTCACTCACATCCCCATCCCATCGTGGTAGGGATGCAAACCAGAGCAGCAACACTCACAGGATTACAGTGTGCTATGGCACTGCCCAGGAGCTTGGGGGAGGTTTGGTGTTAAATGCTAAAAACTAAGGCAAATTAAAGCTGTGACCTCCCACGTTAAAACATTTCAGCTCTTTGTCAATACAGCAAATCCACAGCATCATAGTGGAAGCGTGTGCAGGAGACAGCAAGGCCAAGGAGGCCTCTGCCCCAGGTCAGTGCTCAGTGGGATACACAGAATAGCTCCATGGCCTGTGTCATCCATGTACAAATGCATTAAACCCCTTGCAAGGTGTAAGGTCAGGAAGGGGTTTTCTCTGAGTGAAGGGGAGCACTGGGGTGGCTTTCACACTGCTTCACACTAGGGTGTGTGCTATGGGCTGCTGGATCATAGGCTTATTTCTACGAAGCAAATCCCTGCTATGGCAGGGATCAAAGGCACTGCTTTCATCCCTTGTTATCTCCAAGGAGTGCTTTACAGGTGGGGGCTAGTGTCTGGCACAGGGTGCAGTGGGAGCTGTGCAGATCCCCTCCAGGAGACAGCATCAGGGAAGCTGGAAAGGAGATGCCCAAAGAGAAGAGCCATTCATCCCTCCTGCCTTCACTGACCGCTCAATGAGGCAAAGCCTTCATCATGATGAAGGTCATGATCAAACCAGAGCGTGTACTTCAGCACAGGGTGAGGTGAGCCATGCAACCCAACCGACAGTGAGATGCGTTGCTTTCTACCAATCACCACAACAACAACAGGCAAAGAAGCCATAGCAACAAAAAGTTGACCTGCTCCACTCCAGAGACTGAAGCCTGTCTCTAGCTTTAATGTAGTCTCTTAACGCCTACTGCTGTTAATGGTTCCTGCATAATAAGGGGGATTACAGACCTATTAGAGATCTGTCACCTCTTAAGAAATATGCCATTAATCATGATCGTTTATTTGAAAATTGGGTTATAATTTTGAGCATGTTTCACAAATTACTTTAAATAGAAGAGGGTGGGGGGCAAGGGACATTCAAAGCAGCTTCCATGCTGTTTCTTCCTTGTCTAATGCTCCATTTTGAGCCAAATCACTGCTTGTGCATATCTGCATGGGTATATGGGTATTTATGTGTGGGAATAAACTGGATGAGCATGACCAGAGACATATGAGCGACAGCAGGTAGCAGAGAACACATAGGAAGGTGCATCTGAGCAACCTGCTCTAGTGGAAGGTGGCCCTGCCTGTGGCAGGGGGTTGGAAATGGATGAGCTTTAAGGTCCCTTCCAACACAAACCATTCTGTGATTCTATGATCTGTCTCTGCAGGGTCATAGGCATGATTTGGGATATAGTGGGATATAGATGGACATAGACAGGCACACAGGACACTCCATGTGGACAAAGGTGCCTCTTTGCAGGATGCTTTTGACTCAGGCAGCTTTTAGAGATGAAGAGAAACCATGTATTAATATGCAACCTGCCTGCTGGTGACACCACTGCCCCTTCACACCCTTCAGTCTACATCCAAGCTGCTTTGTATGGGATGGACCCAAAATTCTTGCCCGTGCCACCTCATCAGGTGTGTGACACACCTCACACCAGAGCCAGCAGCTGTATAGGTCCATCCAGCTAACAGCCAAACACAGAGCACAAGGAGAGAACAGACACAGACCCCTCTCTCATCCCGCAGTACAACCCATAGCTGGACCAGCACAGATAAACCCCTTACACCCTCCACCATCCCTGCTCACCCCCAGCTCCACCGAGGCACTGCCTTTCTATCCTGCTTTCCCTTAAATTCACCCCAAAACCCCGTTACCTACCAGAGACTCCTCTCCAGTCCCCTCCAGCCCTTTGCATCCATCCCAGCTCTCCAACCCTATGGATTAAGCAGGCTTTGCCTGGATTACAGCTGCCAATCAAGTTCAAGTGCATTTTTAATAGTTTAATTTGTGGCACAAGGTTTCAAATAAAATCATCAAGTGCAGTCGATTAAACTCATTAAGTCCTTATGGACCCGTCTGTGTGCTGTGCCGTTATCAGATCCGGAGACATGAGAATTAATTAGGCTGCTGTTATCCTTTGTCTGGATTAGTGTGCCAGGCCCAGCGGCCGGGTGCTTCCCTGTGAAAGCACGAGGTCCATAATCTCCTTATGAGCACAAGCATGGAGACAGAGGCCTAAGAGATTTCTTTAACGTTCCTCAAAGATCAAACAACAAGAAATGCACTGTTCTTTGATGTGGTTTTCTTTCTTTCTTACGGAGCATCCCTATGTAATTTACCACCTACTCTGCTCTACAGAGCAAAGATATACATTCACCATCACTACAGGGCTTTAAACAAGCAACAAGCTCACACTCATAATACCAATAAAACCAATACCTGTATCATGGAATATGCAATACAATACTAATACATATAGCTGATCAATGGGACCTCTGCAGCCTAGGGGAGACTCATAAATCCCCTTGTAATCCCTGCAAGGTCTACCCACAGAACTGGGTAAGTGAAGTTTATACATGTATGGATCCCAGAGGAGATCCAAAGGCAGGTTAGCAGCTCTGATTGCTAATGCCGTGAGGAACTTCATTGAGATCAGGGATCTGAGAATCTCTCCCTTCGTATTAAGGCTGCCTCTCATTTATCCAAGTCATCTGTTATAAAGGGGGGCAGGAGATGGGAGATTCCCAGCAAGTGATGACAAGCAGGATCCCATGTGTGATGGCCAAGGGTTGCTGCCTCAGTCAGAGCATTGATAGTGAAGCTGGTCCTTGACAAAGCTGTTATTTCACAGAGCAGCGCGGCTGCAGGAGGGCCTCAAAAAGGCACATTGCCAAAGAAAGCTTTCTCCAAGAGGCTCTTCCAGTGGACACAAATCCTTTCCAATGGGCCAGCTGCCGGCAAACATGCTGTGACAAATTTATGAGAACATAACCATGCTGTAAAGAGATGAACTTAAGGGACAAAGAAAAGAAATCCATATTAAGGCTGGCAAGGGCTTTGCTCCTGCTAACAGTCCTGCTGAATTGCATTGGAGGGGAGCTGAACTACAGCAATCTCTAGACTAAATCACTTGGGTCTGCCCGTGCTGCAACCAGTTTATTACAGAGATTTACTCACAAGGGTCAGCGACCCCTCAGTCAATGACTCCCCCAGGTGACTTCCCGAGCCATGGTATGCTACGAGCACTTGCTCTCACTCCCTCTGATGTTCTCTTTCCCTCCTCCTCCTCTTCCACTTCCCGTTTCATTCCCCTCTCTGCTGAATCCCTTCTGTTTTCCTCTCTATTGTCAAATCACGGGAGCAGGGTAAGATGTGACAAGACAGTGCTGGCGGAACAATAAGGGATGTAGATGTGAAGGAGCAGCAGAGAGGCAAAAGGGCTGAGAAACCTTAATGTGTTGGAGGGGAAAGGGGGGTGTGAGGAGCTGCAGGGATGGCAGTAAAGAAGCTGTGCTTTCGGGAAAGACAAGGATTTTCATACCGGCTTTCCTGTACCCATAATGTGAGGATAGGGATGAGGGTGAGAGTGAAGCTGAAGGTCTGATGGCATTGCATGAGGACTGTCTTTTTAATGGACAGGAGTACAACCTATACGAAGGTAGGCATCCAAGAGCATTAAGTGAATTCTGCTCTCTGTTCCTAAATGAGGATATAGACATTTATGCATTTCCTGATCCCAGAACAACATGAATCCTGCAGAAACGTTGTCTCACTGCAGCCAAACTGATGCATCATCAGAGTCCTGCTATCAGGCAAGTTCTCCAGGCCTGGCATAAATCTAACCCTCATCATTTCCTCAGCAGGAAAGTAAGCAAAAGGACATTCTTCAGGCAATACTTAACCCATGTGCCCTGGAATATCAACTGATGATGGTTTAAGGGTATACCAGTCCACAGCAAGACTTCTACCACCACCCCAGCCCTGCCAACCTCCTGCTTCTGCCCAGACACCTCCCTGAAGCAGCCTTCAGCATTTCTTGGGGCCAACAGAGTTTTCCACAACCTATTAATCACAAGTGAACACTTATGGAGCAGGCAGGAATCCTTCCTCCCCTCCCGCTTCCAAAAGCTTCTCCTCGTGGTGTCTCCTCATTCAGCTCTTTTCTTCCTTCTCCCCCCCGTACCTAAGGAATTGATGGATGTCTCTTTAAAGCCCCGTGTCTGCTGCCTTGCAGCGCACCCTTCTAAATCAGATAAATATCTCAAGGATCCTTATCCTGGGAAAATTGAGATAATTGCACTAAACTGAAGAGCTGCCTTCTTATCCCTTCCCTCCACCTTCTTCTTCTTCCCTTTTCAGCTGGAGTCTCTTGTAGTAACAGGTGTGATGACTGCTAATCCTCCACAGGAATTGCCCCTTCGCTCCCAAGGGCTGGACCTTGATAACCAGGTCCTGGCTGGCTCCTGAACTGAGTTACAGCCAAGGCACACTGTCAGGCAGGAACCTTGTCATAGCTCCAAGGACAAGTTCACCCTTGCTGGTGCACCTCTGACACTCCCCTGCTCAGGTGTGAATGATGAGTTGTGTCTATAAAGGGTAATGCAGATCTGGCTCCAGCATCCCCAAGGACTGGCGCTGTAGCTGGACAAAGGGAAAACAGGGGCAAAAAATAGAGTAGAAGAATGGAGATGGATGGGATTCAGGTGGAAAATGATGGGACATTAAGAAACAGCAGGAAAACTAACACAGAAGTCAAGTTGGCCCTGGATGATCTAACCTAAGCTGGCCTGCACCAAGCAGGTCCTGGTATCTCTTCCAACCCATCCCATACCATTCTGTGGTTCCATAGCAGGACAGAGGAACACTAAAGCCACCAGAAGAGCAGGGCAGCAGGTGAAGAGGACAAGGAGCAAGCTGTGACCCTGCTGTCTTTCTCAGGCAAAGAAAAGTCCACAAACCAGAAGCCTCCAGTGGTTTACTTTTGATGCTCTACAAACTGGGCCTGTCAGGGGGACTGAAGGTGAGTGATGGTGCAATCCTAAGGAGGTGGTTCCTTCTCTAAGAGATTTCCAAGCAGCACCTGGCGTCTCCAGGGGAACAAAGAGGATTTTTAGGTGACTTTGCGTAAGAAAGGGAGCATAAACACAGAAGGAACACAGCAGGGATGGTTCCACACAGAAAACCAGGGAGGTGGCAAGCAAGGGATGGTGACACAATGGTGCTGAGTATGGCACTCTTAAGAACAGGTCTTCTCCAAGTGCAGATTAGACTTTCAAGCCCAGCCAGCTCATCTAAAGCATGCATTAGGTGGGAGAAAGCAGAGCAGACTGGCTCCAAGCCCCATGAAATAATCACTGAGCATGAGCAAGTGGTCTTGAGGCTGCAGGTGGGTTGAGAGAAGCCAACATCCGCCTCTGCTTCACCCAGCCACATTCCCTCATCCCCAGCAGAGCCCCAGCTCTCTGCAGACTCATCAGAGCCCATTCTTCTGAAGATGCTCTCACACACACCCCAAAACCAACCTGAGAGCTCAGACAGGGCTGGGACAAGATGACCGTGGTGGCTGAACAAAGTGGGTCAGAGCTGCGGCTCCAGGACTTCACCAGGACATCCCTACACATTCCAGGTTTGGGGAGTAAAGAAAGAAGGTGGGAAACAGCCTCTCTGAATGTTCACTGATGAAGAGCGGATGGAAGGAAGTCTCATGAATCCAATCCCCCTTTTCAGTTGCATTCCCAGTTTTCTCACCTTCCCCTGCCAAATCACCAGAAACAGCCACCACAGAGTACCAGGGCATCTGCAGTAGAAGGTAACTCTATTGCTTGCTCCATGTCACCCATATAGACTCACATAAGCTTAAAAGTAGCGCTACCAATGCAGAAAAGGGGGGCTGGCTCCCCATCCTCCCCCCTTCCCTTGCTCCAGCTCTGCAGGGAGGATGAGGGCAGCTTTCAGTGCCTATGGGACAGGATGCTGTGAGCAGTCACTCCTGGCATCAGTAGGCTCCACACAACGTCTCCCCTCCTCTCAGGAAGAATAGACTTGACGGTGTTTTGACTCCCTTCTCAGAGACTCCCACATGGCACTTTACAATCCAACTTTGCTCTCAAATACACATCCTGGGCTGCATCCCAGAGATGCGTGTCAGGCACAAAGCGCTGTCAGTCAGCCCCAGTCACAACACATCAGGGCTTAGGAGAAGGCTGACTGATGGGGGCGAGGGGGGAGGGAGAACAGGAATCAGAAGAAAAGGCTGAACAGCAAAAGAAAAATGAGAGAAGAAAGACAAATCAAGCGGGGAAATGGCAGGGACTATTCCATACAGAAAGGAAGTTTTTCATCTTGATACGGCAGTGGTGTCAGGCGCTGGAAAGGACAAAGATGTTCAGATGCAGAGTCACAGGGAGGAGAGGGGAGGAAGCTCCTGGGAAGGGTCCTGGTCTGAAACCAGGCATCTCTCATCCATGTGGCTTCAGGCACCAAAACTCACTGCTACATCAGCAGCATGGCAATTACTGCTGTAGGGACAAAGGTACCACATAAAGTGTGCTCCTGGCTGAATGTCACTTGAGTTGGCTGCGGTGTCAGTAACCACAGCTAAGAACAGCCAAATAGCCACGACACTGGGACAGTCTCTCCTGTGCCACGGTGCAGGAATGACTTGGGGCAGTTCTCCTGCCACCACCCAGATGTTCTCCTGCATAGGAAGATCCTTGCCATGCCAACTGTCAGGAAAGATGGGCAAAATAGGAACAACCATGGAAGCAACCGGAGCTGTGCTCATCAAAGGCAAAGGTGAATAAACTCAGGTAAGGGTTCAGAGGAGAGGTCTGTCTATGAAAGGGCATTGCCGTGGAGAGGGAGGAGGTTCCTCCATATTCTGGGAGATGAAGGACATGGAAAGAAGACCTCAAACATGGCATAAAATCTTGTGATTAGTCAAGTATGTTCATATTGTGGATTTCAGCCTCTTCCACCATGCATGAAATGAGTAAACACTCATTGGCCTGAAGCAAAAGAGAGGAAGGAGGTGAGGAAAGATGACTCCATAGCATAATGTATATAAGTATTTGCTGGAGCTAGAACAGGAACCCTCATCTCTCCCACTCCCAGGTAAGTGCTGATTAAATTGCTGTGTTTGGGGTAGAGCATACTTCTGTCAAACAGGCTTTGACACACACCTACGAGATGGGACAATAGATGTGCTCGCCTACATCATGGGAAGAAACCACATGAGAAACCTATTGCCAGCCAAATTGTTCCCATGTGAGCCTCAGCGCATTTTATCAGTCTCTTGCCTACAAGGAGGCATCGTCGCATCTCTGAGACAGGGGATGCAGAGGCACAAGCCGTGAACTACTCTGAATTCTCACCACAGAGGGACAGATCCCTTGCATGAGGACTGCCTGCAGCTCTGCTTTCACAGCCTGTGTGCAGCCAGCTCACATTGGGTTGCATTGGATTTTGATTTTAGCTGCGTGACAGACGAGGAAAGCGAAGTGGGTGGTATGTACTCTGACTTCAGGAGGCATTTGCTAATCTCTGAGGAGGAATCTTATTAGGGAAATGGAAGAGGGCATTAGAGGTAAGGATGGGAAGCTGTAGAAATCACATCGCCTAGAGAATGGGAAGCTTCTGGCATCTTCCTACAGCAGCCAACCCTGTGGTCCCCCTGCCACCAAAACCTTGCCACACAAACCAGACAGAACTCTGACCAACTCAACCTCAGCTCCTTAGCTGAGAGCTACAGCTCGTCCCTTCATGGGTCTGTCACATGGAGATGGAAGAGGCAGCAATAAAACACAGGGTATGGAGTGAAATACAGATGGGGAAGCAAAGAGATCAAATCCAAATCCTTTAAACCTTGGGATCCTGCACTCAATCACCTGCCTTCACTGGGGATGAGAACTCAAGAGTCAGATCACCAGACCCCGTAGCAGGGGTGAGGAGCCAGCAGTCTTGCAAGTCACTTTCTGACCCAACGAAGGAAGAAGAAATAGGTGTAGAAAGGAGGACACAGGGAGCTTTGCCCTTCACTGGCTCATCTCCATCATAAACTGCTGCGAAACAACGCTGCAAACCCAAGAGGAAAGCAAGGAGATGGACAGACCCCACGGCTCCCCCAGCCTGCCCTCAACCTGTGCAGGTACCAGCCCGGCAGCTCGTGCTCACCAGCCCCGGCCTGGCTCGGGCTGGGTTAATGTGACAATCCATTTCTGACAGCGTGTCAATACAAAGCAATTTAGGAGTGCATGAAAAATCGACCCGAGGTAACAGGCAATTTCTCTGCTCTGCTGGTTAGACGGAAGTAGGGACCAATGAGGCCAGCAGCTCCTGGCACGCTCACCTCGGCTGTCACGTTAGCAGCGTTCACCACAAAGGAGGACGGAGCAAGGCAGGAGCTACAGACGTGCTATGGGGCATAGTCTCAGGATGGGGACAAAGAAGGGGATGCCACCCTCAACCCTCCTTTTTCCCCATTTTGTTAGCTGGGAGGCATGTAAAAGTACAAGCTGGTTGCCCAGAGAAGCCAGGGCTGCCCCATCCCTGGCAGTGTTCAAGGCCAGGTTGGACACAGGGGCTTGGAGCAAGCTGCTCTAGTGGAAGGGGTCCCTGCCTGGGGCAGGGGTTGGAAATGGTTGATCTTAAGGTCCCTTCAACCTAAACCATTCTGTGATTCTGTGAATCAGAACAGACATACTCAAATCAACAGATGATGACAAGGCAGCACCCTGGTCTTGGGTCCATACAACCTGCCCAATGGACAGGGAGCCACTGGAGAGGATCAAGCCTGTGCTTCGAACAACCCGAAACCCTCATGCCAGAAAATCACCCCTTCTTTTAAACCAGACTTGAGCCACTATGCAGCACTACTGTGCTGCCCTTCTGCCACAGACACAAGAAGCAAGTTTCACACTTGTGCATCTCCCCAGGAGAGAACTAAGAGAGGTCATGGGGATTAACAGGGAGGTACAGAGGGTGCAGTGAGTGAGGAAGAGGAAGGCACTAGCATCACTGAAGCCTGGCCTGTCCTTCCCTCTCTGTCACCAGCACAGATTGCAGGGAGGGCAGTCTCCTGCCTCTTGCGCACATGGTACCCACCAGCATCCATCTCCAAGGGCCGCTCCATGCCGTGAAGGCACATTGGCTCAAACACAGTGGCTGGCGCAGGATAACGGAGGGTGAGCCCAATCCAAGCCAATCTGTTTGCAAATGCAGCGCTCAGCAGCGGCGTGCTGGCAGTGCTCATCCAGCCTGACGGACACTCCCACCACGCTAAAAGCATCGTGGGCTGTCATTACCAGAGCAGAAAACACAACAGACGGAGCCTGCGCCGCTGAGCCCAGGCTTTTGCTCACTCGCAACCCCAGGATGCTCCACTCCGAAGCGCTGATTCCGATCCCTCACTCACCCAGAGAGACCAGAAGTGCTGCCTCTGCTGAGAGAGTCAGGAGGAATTACACTTGCTGCCTGTTTTGTAGATAGAACGGCTCCAAACCAGGCTGAGCTTCCCGCCCATGCCACATTCCATACACATAGCAACCCTCGGGGGTGCCAAGCATGGAAATGCAGAAGTCAAAACCAGGAAATACACTATTGCTGTGGCTGCCAGAACAACACGCTGGGTTAAACCTACCCTTGGACACGTTTCTATCCGTGGGATACAGCCAGGGGGGCAGGGGCTGGGGCTGGATCCTTTTTTTGTGCGGTTGCATTAAGGGTAAGATTCCCATTTTATTTTGATTTAATAAGCTAGTTAAAGTGTGTTAACAAAATTAAAAGTCATTATTAAAGGCAGATGTACTGGTGTATGAATAGCTAAGCATCAGCTTTGCCTTCAGATGATCCGCTGCTTCAGAGTATGCTTCTAATAACCAGCTGTCACTTACCAGCGATGTGGTAACTCTCTTATTAAATCCTAAATGGGCATATGGATGTTACATTTAAAACAGTGCTATTCACCCCCCATCTTTCTTTCTTTTCCCACATGCCAACTCACATATTTCCTGCTATGTTTTTTCCCCTCCGCTAATGGGACACATGTTGAGATCAGAAGGGGGAAATGATCACCCATCTTTTTGTTTTTACATCCCTCTGGAAAAGTCCATATGAGTCTCCCTGTGTCAAAAGCATCATAACGCATCCCAGATGCCCCGGCACTGATTGCACTATTTCGACCAGGAGCTGCTGAGCTGCCCGGAGAAGCTCCTCAACCACAAGCCCTGTTTGTCCAGACCTGCCACGTTCCTCAACAGCTCTGCAGTAACAGCCACGCTTGGACAAGGCACCAACAGCCACCCAGCATGAACCCCTCCTTGGTCACAAACTGCACATTCAGGGGATGACAGAACCTGGGCCCTGTGGGGCTTAAATCTGTTTCAGTGATGGGAGCTGAGGTGAAGGGTTAAGAGAGAAAATCAGTCTCACTTGCAAGGTCCCAGTAGGACTTCAGTAAGAACACCACCAGATTGAAACGGTGCTTCAAATCAGGGAACACACTTCCACCTCCTATTGCCTTTTCATATCTTCTGCTTTATAGCTGATGTGAACACAATTGGTGATGCAGGAGGCAGTACCTGTACCTTCCAGCCACGATAAGAGGGGATGGAGAGGACTTACCTCCTCTGCCAGGTCACCCCAACAGGCTGCAGCTGCATCAGCCGAGCAGGAAAAGCAACAAGGGCCAGTTCTGCTCTGTTCCCCATGGGGTCTGACATTACGACTCAGCTCACTCAGACCACTTGCTCCCGGTGAAGGTACCACTTCCCAACCGTTCCTCTCCAGGATGCCATCTGGGAGCTGCCTCTGTGCAGTCGCTGTCCCTGCCCAGCTATCAGCACTTGCACCAGGCAGAAGGTAATGCCAGCAGGTCACCTACCACGCTGGAAAGCATTGCCTTGATACTTCTTCCATGGGAAGGAGCTGGCATCCACCTTTAACTCCATTTTTCCATCACTACCAGAGGGAGCCAGGACTTGTTACACATCAGATAAGAGCACCTCTTGCTATAAGGTCTGAAAGAAGCAGAAGCAGATTCTTCTTTGCACCCCATGGAGATGAATAGCTGGACTGTCTGCCCCAGGCTATGGCCACTGCTGCCCTAAGAGGCAGAGGGGAGCCTCATGGGACTTGCTCTCCTCCTGTGCTCTCCTCTAGGCACTGCTACCAGCCATAAACACAGGATGTTTCTGGTCTAAACTTCCCCATCCTTATGTCTGAAGGTCCTGTACACTGTGCTATCAATCATCCACAGCAATATTAAGCTGTCCATTCACTTGAGGATCAAGTGTCTCAGCAAAAGCAGGAACAGAGTCCAAACGCAGAGCATCCCCCATCCCTGATCTCATTACAGCCCAGCCACGTGCACAAACCTCTTTTCCCTCCAGGTCTCTCTTCCCACAGCACTGACCACAGCTCATAAATGAATAAGTGCATGTACTCCTTAAATCAGGTTTGCGGTGAGGGAGACACTGAAGATGAAGCGGAGGAAGGGGGGAGAAAACAAAACCAACACAAACAGCTCAAACACTGCAAAATGCTCAGCAACACGTAAGTCCTTCAAAGCCACAAACCCCTTGGTCCCAATCCGCCGGTCGGATTCACTAAGAGGTTTACTGCCAATGCCAGTGTGAAAGGCAGTGGTGCATGAGGACCCGGAATCCTCTGTTCTGCCTCCAATTATGTGCCAAGCAAAACTCAGGGAAAAAGGAGACAACAAACACAAACCAACAAAAGCCCAACTAATCCACAGTCGTTCTTTAATCTTGTGCAGCTTATTAAAACCAAGAGGACAAGATAATCCACCCAGGCTGGCAACTTGGAGGCTGCTCATTCCCTCTCCAGAAGAAATCAGCTCGTGTTTTCTCTTAGGGGTCCCCAGAGGCTCAGGGACCAGAAGACACTGGCAATATGCTGCAGAAGGGAAAAAAGAAAGGGAAGGTAATTATGGAAAAGGTTCAGATGGAAACACATTTCTGCACATCTGCTGAGGGTGGCAGGATTGGCACTCACATCAGGAGATGCTGGCTCCATACTCCTGGTCATCAGAGGACCGCACCGGAGAGGCAAGGACAGGGCTGTCAGTGGGATGGGCAGCTCCAGTGGTTTGGCCTCAACAACCTAATGTGCAAAAGGTCTGAAAAGGCTCAACTTTGCAAGCTGCACAGCCAGAGAGATCTGGGCTGGATGGGGCACATAGAGGGAAAGAGCTGGGAAGGGTGGACCGTTATTAGGGCACTTGCTCAGCACTTCTGTTCACATCCCTCCTCTGTCGCAAACTCCCATAGGCCAAGAGTGGAAGTGGTTCAAAGGGACACACATACCCAGTGGGAAAGGAGAGCTGTGCATGGCATGACCCCAAGCACTGGGGAGGGGGCAGGAACCAGGAGCAGCAACAAACCTGGTGGAGCAAAGGTGCCAAAGGCTCTGCTTCCCTCTGGAAAGAGGAGGTGGCAAGGTGGCAACGCCTCCACTGATGATGGATCAAGATGTATGACAAGATGTAATAAGATCATCTGGGTACACCACCACTTGGGTAAAAGTAGTTCTATGAGGAGAGTGCTGAAAGTCCTCCGTGGAGCGGCAGGAATGCGTTTGGACGGACACTGAGACTTCTGTTAACATTCTTAACAAACAGAGAGAAACTACAAAAAGTCCTCATGCTGGGAGGTTAATTCCCAGAATGAATTCCCAAATTCCACCCCTCCCCCCGCAAACACCTTAAACTAAACTAAAACAACCCTGCAACATTCACTTGCACATCCTATCTGTAGCAGTTAAAGACTTGAACACCAACTGTAGGTGCATCACTAAGACATGATAGTGCTTTAGACTCAATATTGGTGAGTGATCCTGTGGAAGAGCTGGAACTGGAAAATAACCTTGGATACAGTGATTGATTTAAAACTTGTGCCTTATTTTGACTTACTTTAAACAGAGCAGGTAAATAAAGGACAGCAGGGTGCTGCCTAAAGGTTCCAAAAGGGAAAACCCAGCCTTGGATATAAAAGGGAGGTTCAAATGTCTTTGAACCAAAGGCAAAACCCCCTGGAGATTACACCCAAAACAGGTAAAATATACTGAAGGAGCAGCTCTAAAGCAACTCCTAAGTTGCTGGAATGAGTGGAGTGATGGGGACAAAAAGAAAGAGACCATAGAAAGGGGAATGATTAAACAGCAAAGACAGCAGGTTTTTTAGGGGCTTGGAAATAAGGGATGGAATGAGAAATGCCAGAAGTCAAACTGAGTTAGACCTGGGAACAATATTAAAACAAATAGTGAAAGGTTCTCCGGCCGTTCAAACACAGAGATAATAAAGAGAACAAGCGGTGTTGTGATGCAGGCTGGGGGAAGAGAGTACACACACAATCTAGGTGAGGTCCCAAGGCTAAATGAATCCTTCTCAGCAGCTCTGGACAGAGACAATAAACATGAACTGAGCTGGGTGGCCAATATGGAAAATGTACTTCCCGCAGCTGAGGTGGAAGTGAGGATCCGAGATCTTCCTGTGATCAAGTCATAGGGCAGGGAGATCACAGCTCTGATTCCTGGAGGAGCTACCCCATGGAATGACAGGACTTGGAGCAAAGGCTTTGATAAATCCACCAATAAGGACATGGAGAACATAAAATGCAGCGCCTGTAAGTACGAGGGATGAAAAGCAATCCGAGCATCTGCCAACCCAGTGCACCAGGGATGAAGTAAAGACAGGAGAGGGCTGTGAAAGATGGGGATGCCAGCCTATGCCACTTGGGATTGTTATTTGTGGCTCACTTTTTGTGTTAAGAACTGATCTAGACAAAGGAAAATATGAGGTTTTAGTGAATTGTTTCACACAGTGCCACGATGGGAAGGGATTTATCATGGTGACGAGGATGAGGCTTAGCTCAGGCAATGTGGCAACAGGCTGGGACATTGTGGAGGGACAGAGAGGGACAGGACAGTTCAGCAAGAGGAGTTCCCTGCAGAGTGGTCTCAGGACGTGCCCCTAGTCAGCAATTCCCCTAATGAGCTCATCCATGAGAAGCAGGAGAAAAGCAGGGAACGAGGATGTCGCGCTGGAAGCACAGCTGGAGGATCAGCACAGCTGGATGCTGCAATCCCCGAAACAAACCCTGCAAATGGGGAATCCATAAGCTGAAAAAGACTGAAGAGGAAGAGCCCCTGCTTGTAGGAGGCAATTACAATCTGATTAGCGAGATACAGCCACAAATTTGGTGTACGCAGGGGAGAGCTGACAGCAATTCACACCCAATTCACGGGATAAACGGGTCATCCACTCCCGAAAGGAGCAGGAGGTGCAAAGAAAGGCTGGCAGGATAACCAAGGATGGGAGATGGCCCAAGAAGAGGGAGTTTATTTGGCTGAAGGGGATGTGATTACTGCCTCCATCCCTAACTGTAAACAAGGGACATAGCAGTGGAAGTAGAAGGATGTATATGGGTACTAAAACCACATAAACTAGCTAGAAACATACCTAAGTTCAAACTGATGCTTCAGGGAGGGAGACGGGGCAAACAGCTAGCAAAAGGAGGCAAGATTTTTCAGATGGTGCCTGCTAAGAGCAGGTAAGGGGTGTTATGAGGTGGTTCTCAGCTGGGGATTTATCCAGGTACAGGGGTTAACGCACCCACTGCTCTGAAAGGTACCGAGGGATTCTGAGCCACCAGGAATTGCCAAGACCCGGATTTAAATCTCTGCTGCTGAAATGCAAGCGTTTATTCAGTGCGGTTCCAGCTGAGCAACTGTGTGAAATGCTGCTCCGAGACCCTCAGGAGTCACCCAGGGAGCAGGCAAAACCACACATATTCCATCTGGAGCTGCTTCTCTTCCTATACCTGTGTCCTCATCCCTCCTCACCACCATCAGGATCCACATCCGAGCGTCCCAGCTCAGACCCATGCAGCTCATCACAATGTGGAGACATCACCTCTGGACATCCAAGCATGAGGAGGGGTCTCAGGGAGCCAGGGGGAACTTTGGCCACACAACACACACCTCTGTGTCCCTCTTGGCAAGCAGGGAATCATGGGGTATGGCACAGTTTAGACATGTCCAAGAAATACCAGCTCAGAGCAGAAGCTTTCAGAGCCACTCAGGACTTTCACAATAACATAAGCTTACCTGGAAGGAAAGAAAATGGAGCCATCTCCATCCTGACCAAATGAGAAGGTGCCAGCATATTCAGTGGTCCCCAGGGAGCAAAGAACTCAACATGCACCATGGGGAACAGCCACTGTTTGGGAGATCCAGGTATCCCAACACCAGGGTATATTTTATGAGCTCAATGTACTGTTTTCTTGCAACAGCCACCAGACCCTGCAGAAAAGAGCCTGCTCTCCATTTTGGGGGGAATTTTGCTTCTTTTACTCCACATTATTTGTACCATCAGCCCAATGATACTGGTGAAAGCCTCCAGACCAAAGCCTGGACAAAAACAAGGAACATTGCGTGTGCTACCGTGCCAGCAGCGAGCAGCATCCACAACATAGCATACAAATGCCAAAGCACCACTAAAGAGCAAACCTGAGCAGACTTAATCCTCCTCCAGCTGCTCAGCTCCCTGTTGCTCATCTCTTGCTGCTCAGTTTGGCAGTGAGCCTGAGCCAAGAGGGAAGCCTGGGTGCTGGGAGCAGGAGAAGGATGCTCTGCAGTGGCGGTGTGGCTCTGCTGCCCACAGGCATTTACATGCCACTGGTAAAGAAGTGGATGGGAGCAGCCAGAGTGGCTGATATACAGTGGTTTAGCAATAAAACTTCCCACCTCTCTGAGCCCATAGCTTGGTATAAGAGCAGGCAGTTCAGTCCCCAGCAGACTCCAAAGGCAGCCAGCAAGGTGAGTACAGCAGGCATTTGTCTGCCCCTTGTGCAAAGGAGGCACGTTTCCACCTTCCTTCGCTTCAGCAGGTCTCAGGACCCTAAACCACAACAAAGAGCCAAGCGAGCTGCATGGGATGCTGTGGACACATGCCCAGTGCCACTGCAGCCCACGCCATACCACTTGCACACCCATTGCGCAAACCAGCTCCCATCACTTTGCTGTGTGCCACGCACGCTGCCATCCCTCCCCATCCCCATCCTCCTGCATTCCCCATGGGATAGCCCTCTGCGGGCACTCTGTGGTCCCCATGGGGCTCTTGCCCCCCTCACTGCCTACCACACACACGTTCCCTCCCTTTCCCCTGCCCTTCTCCGCTTGTTGCACGAAGGGCGCGCTTGACCTCAATCTGTCTGCTCGGATTAGAGCGCGGAGCTGCTGCTCCCCACCGAGCACAGAGCCCTGCCAGGGCTGCGGGGACACATCTGCCATGGTGGGTTACTCACGAGGGGCCTCATGCTGCAGTCACAGGGGACATCGAGGTGAGAAGGGGCAGTGATGGATGCACCGCACCGGAGACACCGCTCCCGGCTGCAAGCAGGCAGAGGCAGTGTCCTGTTAAGCTGAGCTTGCTTGGGAGGTGGAGGAGGAAGAGAAAGGGTTAAGAGGTAAAGGAGTGGGGACTTCCTATAATAACCGAGTGGAGGTGGCTGTGTGGAGCCCCAGCTGCAGGGATATGGGTCCTCTGGGTTTACAGAAGTGTTTCTTTGGCGTACTCCAGACACACCTACAAGTAAAGGAAATAAATAGGTAAGTATATAAAATGCAGCAGGGCCCAGCCTTTGGCCCAAGGCAAGTGTCACTGCCTAGCTCAATACAGCTGCGCTCAAATCCCTGTTCCCAAACCTGCACTCTGGGAGCCGTTGCTGGCCCATAGTATCCCAAAAACAGCGCCTGGACAGGAGATGAGCTCCTACAAGGAGCTCCTTTGACCATCACTACATCCTGCCCCATCCCACCAACACTTTCTGCTCAGGTTGAGCCCAGCATCACGGCAGAGGTTAACTCAAAGGAAGGACCAGAAGGGGGGGAAGGTGCCCTTCATCCCCAGCTGGACACAAAGAGCAGAGATGTTGCACAAGGAGCTGTTCTGGGGGGGAAGCAGGAGGATGACAGCTCCAGTGACACCCCTCACATGCACACAGCCCAGCAGGCTGGTCAGGACGGGAGGGCAGCAAGCCCTGGAGGCCTCCGTTGTGTTGGCTGAGGATGACAGGCCAAGTCTGACAGCTCTGCACGCTGTCACCATCTATTGCATTCATTTCCTGAAGGATGTTAGGGCAAACACAACACCTGGAGCCCCAAGTGGGATACAAGAGAGCCTGGGATGGGCAAGAACTGTGCCCAGCTGCTTGTGCCTCTCCAAGACAAGCATCTCCTCTCTTTCTATCACAAACACCAGCAGTATTACCCCTGGTCAGGGGACAGATCTGTTGGCAGCACCCAACTCATCACAGACTGCATCAAAACCTGAGCTTCAGAAGAGACCACATTCAGAAGGTCCAGCTTTGCAGTGGCCATTGTTCTGGGGACATGAAGCTTCAGTGCAGCAGAACATCCTGCACCACAACAGCCTGTCAACACCCCAGTGCTGGGCTGCACAGCAGCATTCAACCCCTGACCAAGCCCAGCTCTTGATGACTATGGAGTTCATGGTGTGGGCAGGATTCCACTTACTCTGCAGCTGAGAAATGAATATTTAACTTCTGAAATGCCTCAAAATCTCAAGTGCTCAGCTCTGGTGAGGAGGAGAGGTATCGGTGCTGAGGGAGAAGCTCTGCTAAGTCCCAGCAGGTTTATCCATACACAGAACCTTCAAGACCTAGGTGGAAATCCAGCTGGAAACCCCATCCAGGTTGGAGATGTGATAAGTCTGGCAGGGCTAGGAGAATCCACATTTCACTCACTCTCTGCTCACCTCCAAGGGGAGAACGCACCACCCGCCCTGAAGTTACTGCTCTGCAAGGGAGAAAATCCATCACAACCACAGATGGACACAGCTCCATGCTGCCCAGCCTGTTTGCTCTGTCCTCGTGGCCACTGACATTCAGCCAGCAGCTGGGGTGACACGATCGTGACATGACAGAGGCCTGGCTGCATCTTCATGCTGGAGTTCAGCCTTGCCATGATGTCCTGGGGCACCAGCAACGAGGAGAGCGGAGCACCCCTCTGAGTGCCCTGATGGCTGCCCCGGCTGTGCTCTCATCCCTTTGCACCCACAACCCCACGACCCCAAAGCTTCCTCTCATTTCAGCCCAGTGACAAGGAAAACAAGCTGGCAGGATGCAGGAAGGGGTCAGCTGCCAGCGTGGAGAAACCCTCCAAGTCAGACACACAAACAACCCACATCACTGCTTCCCATGGATGTCACAATAAGTAGCACAATCTGTAGCTGCAGGAAAAACATCCACTAGATACCAATTAAATGCATGGCTTGACTGCCTGTGCCACGGCAGCAGTGGTGGCTTGCTGGTGGCAGCAGAGTGTCACTGGTCATTGCTGACACTGCTGAGCTGCTGCTTCTCGCAGGGGATGCCAAGGACGGTCAGTCTCAGCAGTGTGAGACATGCCTGCGTGCCAGTGAGCTGATCACCAAGTACACCATAAAGTCACACATGTCATGCCCTGAAAATAGGGCATCGTCTCTTTTCTGTGAGCCCAAATCTCTCTGGGGCATTAACAGTGGGTAGATCCCATGGAAAGTATCTGGGCTAGCACAGGTAGGGATGTATCTGCTGTTGCTAAGCAGGATGCTACAGCAGGGGCCAGCCCAGCAAAGGTCCTGCTGCATCCCTTGACATGACAGAGATCAGGATCACCCCATCCAGAGGCATCCGGAACAGCTGCTGGGTGGCAACGTGGGACAGCCAAGAGAAACCCACATCCATCTCCAAGCCACAGCTTTTCTTTGCCTACCCACAGTGATGCCGCTGCCATTAGATTTAGGCAGCCCAAAGATGACCCCAAAGAGTTGTGCTGATATGATAGCCACAACAGCACCATGCTGTGCCTGGAAGCCAGGCCACAGCATCCCCAGCAGCAATCACTTCCAAACCCAGCTTGGGATGCTGGGAACCAGGCATTTGGTACTGCACCACAGGCATCTGCATCATGCTACAGTGAGAGCTCTGGGTCCCCGTATTCCCCATAGCACTGATGTCTGCTCCCCTATAGCCTCCTGGTGTACCCCCAACACTGAAGAAAGAGCCCTTGGACAGCAGCATTTAGCACATCACAGCTGCAAGATAGCATGCTCTTATTTAAGCTGCAGCCACTAGAGGGTAATCCAGCCTTCCGAGTTAGATCAGCTCCTTGCTTCGGTGCAGTGGGCAGCAGGTAAGTGCCTGAACCCCAGCAACTAATCACCAGGTGCCTATTGATAGCCCCTGCCTAAATCAGCATCCATAGCTAGCCAGAGAGCCCTTCTGGGTACCACCAAGCTGCTGGACCAGGAGAAGGCACCCGGACCCATCACCACGCACTGGGATGCAGTTGTGACTCTGTTTCTTCCCGTTGGATGCTGCCACTTCTCCAGCTGATTAAGACTAGCACAAAATAATAACACTAATAATGAAATAACATTTTAAACCCCCACCATAACCCTGAAATCTTCATTAATTATGAATTTCGCATGGCAACCGTTACTAAGAGAGTCTCCTCTGAAACTGATGTTCAAAGAACTTTACATCAAATCTTCAAACAGCTGAGAAGGTTCAAGCTACAAAGTCGAAGCATCTGTTGCTTTCCATGCATTTTTCAGTGGGGAGATCAGAGAGGAGAAAAAAAGTGTACAAAATAATCCTGGTTCTGCATTATTATTTAAATACAATGACAGCCCATGATATACACTCTGCCCAGAGAGGGAGAAAGCAAAAATGAAGCACAGGGTTACACAGCTCTACCTACTGGAGCCAAAAATATAATATATGCTGCCATTTGCTTTAAATTTAGCCCTTCTGGGAAATGCTGCATTAACAGCCCTGGGGGGATGAAGTCTAAAACAGGCAAGGAAGGGCAACTTTGCAGCAGAAACAATGAGCTGACAGTCACATCCCTCCTCCCACTGCCATGGCACTGCCTGGCTGTGGTGAGAACATCAGGACGCAAGGCAATGGGGTGCACCTCCCGTCTGATTCCACCTCCCTTCGTCCCAGGCAGCGAGCAGAAAGGGGTGTCCTCTGTGCCTGTGGGGAGCACTGAGCAGGCTTTTGGGGCTGGCTCCTAAAACTGCCTTTAAACACACTTCCTGCACCCAGCTTTTTGCCCCAAGGGATGGTAGGGACTTACAGACCGGTGCCTCTTCCCACCCGTGCAGTTCCATCCAATGAGGACTCAACCAGACCTTCCATATACTAGACTTTTCATATGAGAAAGAACGGCATCTTTTCACCTAAACCTGACTTCTTCAAGGAATAAACCAATAACCAACATTCCCAACAGTCTTCAAGGCTTTGCAAAATACTGGGTGTCACGTAGGATCGGTATCACCTTTCAGTGTGATGCTGACAGTTTTTGCTCACTAGGGAGAGATTTCCAGCAACATTTAGATGGAAGACCTCAACTCAACACACAGCACAGCAACCTGTAGCTGAGGTATGCTCAGAAACGTGACCCAGAGGTTGGCAGGTCCCTGCACTTGTGGTGTTTCAACTGCTTTCCCTGGAGCCTCGAGCACTGCTACATTGGAAGAGCAATACCTGGGGAGAGCTTTGCCAGCAGAAAGCCTGTCTTTCAGCAGGAAACCTGACTTCAGCTTTCAAACCATGGGATTTTGGGGTCTGCTGCTCCGTTGAGAGCTAATGCTGGGTTGGAAGAAACCTGGTCTGCCACAGGTAGGTTCATCTAACGCCAGGAACCAAGACCAATTAGCAGACTTCAGATGAAGGATATCTGGGAATGGCTTCTTGGGTCACTGTACCAAATCCCTGCTGTCACAGGCAGGGACATATTATCCCTTAAACACATAAAACACATAAAAGCACAAAGCTTTGGGTTTGGGATTCAAGTCCCCCAAAAACGAGCATGGAGTGGGCATGGGATAGACTGACCGGCTCCCCAAAGCCCTGCCTCGGACCCATCCTCAAGCATCAAAGCTTTCCTCAAGGCACAGTCTTCTGCTACTGCAGTGAAGGTGAGAGCCTCCCCCTTCCAGTGGGAAGGTGTCAAACTCCTTCAAGGAGGCTTTTTGTGCCCGGAGAGCAGAGCTTTCAGCCCCGGTTCATTTGGAGGCAGCTGCTGCTGGTTCAGCGCAGGCAGGGATGAATTACTAAATGCTGCTCCTAAAGGCATGTAAAATGTCCTGGTCATGATCACGCTGAACTCCTGGCCATCCTCTTGTTTCCACTGTAATTTGTCATTTCAATTTGGGCCCCGACAGTTCAGCAGCCCCTGCGGCTTGGTTGGGTCAGGAGGATCACAACAAGAGGAGGAACAAGGAATTAATGCTTTCAGAGTGCTCCATCCCAGCTCCCATCTCACCCAAGACCCACCTGAGCCCCACAGGCAGCTCCTGCCCTGTAAATCCCATCAGGTTCCACCACCTCCTGCCCCTGTGCCCAGCCAGCAGCAGTCAGAAGCAGAGGCTGAATCCAGTGCAGAGATTCCCTCCTCCCCAGGCAGCACGTTTCAATTACCACAGCACGGGCTTCCAAGGGAATTTATCAAACTGGGCCTATAAAGCAAATTGAATAATCTCATGCTTCAGACCTATAAAATATAAGCATTACGTTTGAAAGTGCTTTGACAAAGTAATAAAGACGGAGGAGAGTGAAGGAAAGGAGTGAGGAGAGCAACCAGCTCCTGGTTAGTGTGCGTTGGAACTGAACCCAGTCCACAACCGCCTCCAAGGTACCTCTCCATCGTGGGATCCACTGCAGCACACGTGGTTGTAAGACTGCACAATGCGGATGGGAAGCTGGGAAACTTGAAGGTATAAGGCTGCTGGATCACTCATTTTGTTCAAGACCAATCCCCTCACTGCTGAACCTCCAAAACCAAGACCTGGGGACAGAGCTGGAGATAATGGAGACATGACAGGAGTTAGACACCCTTCCCCTCTGGCAGATTAAAGCCATTCCCCTTGTCCTGTCCATACAGGCCCTTGCCCAAAGCCCCTCTCCAGGTTTCCTGTAGCCCCTTTAGGCACTGGGAGCTGCTTTAAGGTCTCCCCAGAGCCTCCTCTTCTCTGAAGTGCTGCAGCCCTCACAGCATCTCTGTGGCCTCCTTTGTACTCACCCCAACACCACCACATCCCTCTTGAGCCCACCTTCCACTCGGTGTTTCCCTGATTAAACCGGCCTGCCAAGCTGCAAGGTGATGGAGCAGGGTGGTAAAACCATCCATCCAGCTCTTCAGAACATTCAAACTCATTATCCAGCCTCTGAATTCCCCCTGTGAGCTTCCCACCACAGCACAAGCCCCTCCAGCCAAGGCAGGCATCAGACCCCTCTCTGTTCCTTGTTACTCACTCTCCACTCGCTGAGTTCCTTCTGCCCCAGTGCTCCCGCTGCTCACACATCCCTGCTCTGCCTTTAACCCTGGTTTGGTTTAGGGTCTGATTAACTCTTGATGCTGAAGGGTTTCGCCATCAAAAGCCTTTGTTGCCATGGTAACAGTGGGGGATTATCCAAACCAAGGCGTCCAGCTAGCACAGGGTCAGCAGGATGGAGGAGCCTCCAGGGATGCTCGAGTCCCGCTCCATGGGGCTCCTGTGCCTCCTCCCCACCACCAATTAGTGCAGATGAGAGCCCAAATCCTGCTGCTTTCTTTGGCTCCCTCCCTGCATTAACACCAGCCCACAGACTCTTCCCCCCCCCCCCATTTCTTTCTCTTTTTATGCCATGTGCCACTAATTTTACTCATTTTCTGAGTTTGTCTGGAATAGTAAAAGATTTGATTAGAGCGTTCCCGGTTTTAATTGTAATTAGGACAGTCATTGTAGGAGCTATAAAAGGAAATTGGGCTACTGCTGAGTGGAAGAGCCCCTGAGAGAATAGGAGCTGTGAAGGGAGGATTTCGTTCATAAAAAAAGAGGGGGGAAAAGTCAGTTTGGGGAAGAACTCGAACTGCAGCTCAGGGGAGTGAGACCCAAAGGCAGCTGGGGCTGTCACAAAGCGTGTTCCCAAGGGATCTCAGCATGGGTCATGAGAGTTTTCTTCCGGCTGCAACTTTCTGCATGACCTTGGGAGAAGCAGCTCTGTTCTTGTGCCTCAGTTTCCCCCCCCCCCCCCGGGACCAACCGGGGTGGTTGGTGAGCTAATGACTGTCATTACGATGTACATCGTGTTCCCTTGCGATAGAGGTGAGCATTGAAATAACCCCATCACTCACCAGCAGACACCTTGCCGGTGGCACTGCGGCACAATCCAGGTCCCGGCACTGGATGCTGGACATTTCTGCTTTGTTCCAGCAGAGGGAGGGGAAGGCTAGGTCAATCCCATCCCAGCGCTGTTACTGCAGGAAGAACACCTACAAACAGCATGTGCACAGTCAGCACCTTCAAAGCCCTTTGGGAAGTGGGGGTCCCCCAGCCATAGCATCACCCCACATTGCTGGCCACACGTGCCAGCCATATAGTGGGGAGCCACCGAACCACTGGGGACCAGAGGCACAGGCTGTACCTATGGCTCTGCCTGCTCCTGGCACATCACCGTGTATCAGCTGCCACCTGCCACCTCCTTAATGATGCCACCTCCCATCCGAGCCCCAGGCTGTGGCCCTTTACCACTACGTTTAAAGCAAAGAACAAACGTAGACCAGTGGCCTCCCGGCGTGGCTGGGATTGCCATCAGTGTGGGTGGGCAGGGAAAGGGGTGCTGCTCCGCTCACCCTTTGCTGCCTTCAGAATTCATGGACTGCTCTTTTCCTCCCTCTTCCCAGTGGTTCAGGAGAAACTCAATCCTCATCTCAAGTGGGAAGAAACCCCCTGTCTCATCCTTCAGCTCGCAGGACCCCGTGATGCTGCTCTGGCCTTTCCCATCTTGAACCCAGCATATGGCCTGGTGCTCACAGCCGTGTTAATACTCTATCTGGGGTTTAACTTACATATCATATTATATCATACCGTTTTGCATTACATTGTATCACATCATCTTAGAGTAATAATTATAGATTCTATATATGTATTAGCAATATATAGTTTTAATTATATAGCACAATATATTTAGATTCTATATATGTATTGATATATATATCAATATATATATCAATACATATATATCTATACATGTATATAGATATATATATCAATATATTGATACTATATGTATTATCAATATATTATAGATCTTTAACAGACATGTACTATATTTCTATATATCTCTTATGTATGGGAGCCGAAAGCCTCTCTCCTGTGGGAAGTGGCTGCTCCCCCAGATACCCAAATGTGGGATACATCCCTTTCATGCAGGATTGTGGTTAGAACTGGATGAGCTTTAAGGTCCCTTCCAAACCATTCTATATATAGAGAGACCCAAGGCAGGAGAGCATCTCCTGAGGGTGGAGAGGACAAGGAGATGTGCAGGGAAAGCGCAAGGCCGTGGTGATGGTGCAGGGATAGAGGTGTGGAAGAAAGACCTTCAGCCCCGACACCAGTGCCCTGGGATGTGTCACTCACCTGGATCCCAAGCTGGGGTGATGTGATGCCATGGGGCTTCCCTGAATCCCAGGGGCTGCCTCCCAGCACAGGGGTTAGCATCACCTCAGGCAGTGGTGTGTGTCATCCGTTGAGAGGTTCACATTTGATCCTTTAATCAAATCAGGTGCATTTGTGGGTTACACAATCGTTTGCAGGCCTGGATAATCTTTTCCTGCTTAGCTCTGCGCTAGAGCTGAGGAGGCAAACAAAGACGTTTGTAGCTGTCGTTGGAGGCCCTGGCTTCATTCCAGGAGCTTTTACTACGTGGGAAAAACGGGTGCAATTTGTATCAAAGAACACCCTGGCGATGGTGAAATGCAAGAGATTCATTTATTTGGCCAACCAGGAGGTTTTTAAGCTTCCGTTCCCTGATAAAACAATAGAAGAAACATAAAGCACAACAATCCTGCCTGTGAAGGGCTCAGAGTGAAGCCACAAAGTCCATCCGAATCCATGCTCAAACCTCCATCAACCACTCAAATGTGAGCACCTGGAACAGCCCCGGTGCTGCTTTTGGGGTGCAAACAGCCCCAGCTCAGTGTCCCCATCCCCACATAAGCACCCAGCATCCTGGTGTGTATTGCGCCGCCCTGGCACAGGGGATCCATCCATCCATCCCAAAGCCACCCGCTCCCTCCCGCCTGCATCACCCCAACACACAGGCGAGACACGGGCTGTAGCAAAAATGTTTAATCTCTCCTTGATGCGTGTGTTTTATTTACAAGTACTAAATCTGAAGACCATTAAAATAGGAAATAGCAGGATATTTACACGCTCAAAGGGCGGTCGGCCAGCCATGCTGGCCTGTTGCTTCAAGTCTGAAACAATCACAGAAAGGTCATCAGGACTCCCGATTATTATCATTATTATTATTATTATCATTATTATCATCATCTTTTTTCCCCCATTTCATGTTTTAAAACTCTGAAATCTCTGCCTTTCACCGGGTCCACGCTCGGTTTCCCGTTGCTTTCCTAAAGGACAGCTCGTTGTGCGCTTTGGTCGGGAGCAGGGAGCCCAGGGGGGATGCCACCATCCATTCCCCTGCTCCCTGTCCCCCAGCCCTGGGGGTGACACAGGGCTCCTGGGGACACCGGGGATGCTTCCAGGCTGGACTACACTTGGGTTTGAACCCCAAACTGAAAAGGCAATGTGAGCAGAGGAGGGCAGGGAGGGACCCCAGGAGCTCCACAGAACGCAGGCTCAGGGCTGGGGATGCTTCACCTTATGGGTGATACCACCAGTAAGAAGAGTCCTGGGACTGCTTCCCAGCCTCTCCCTGCCTTTCCCAGTCCCTAAGGCAGGGTTAGACAGGGATGGCCAGCCCAGCCAGGCTGGGGGGAGGAAGGACAGGCTGCCTGGCACGATTAAGGACACTGGGCATCATCACATGAAAGGCAAAGGTAGCACCAAGGAGCACCGGAGGCTGCAGGCAGCATTGCAATGCCAACCTCACCGACAACCACCACCCAACAGAGAGCAAAGGGACCCTGCAGGGGTGGGGGGGTACTGGGGGCATCCTTTGGAGGAGCAAACCACAGACACCCCAAAGCTGCACCAGGAGGAAGCCAACGGGAACCCATCTCCAGGACCACACCACGGGCTCTCAGCATCACTATAGGGTGGGAAGAGCCAACCCACAGCACAAGGGGAGCCCGAAAAGCACAGCTACACCATAGCACTGCCAGCATGACCCTCAAGGACCTCCAAATCCAACCTGGGCCCACCATGGCCAAGAAACTCACCTGCCCCTCCAGCCTGGCCAAGGGAGCACCCACAGAATCCCAGGATGGATGAGGGAAGGGACTACCACATCTGGTCCAACCTCCCTGCTCAAGCAGGGTCACCCAGAGCACACAGCTCAGGGTTTTATCCAGATGGCTCTTGAGTATTTCCAGGGAAGGAGACTCCACAACCTCTGCAGGCACCTATTCCAATGGTGCCACCCTCACAGGAATGTTCTTCCTTATGTTCAGGTGGAGCTTCCCACAGCATCACTGCCGGCAAAGCATCAGGCCAATAAACGCTGCTCTTACAGTGCTTCCAACCCTCGTTTGTCAACAAGGAACGCTCTTAGCAACCCACCTTCACCCCTCCAACCAGCAAAGGCAAGGGTCCCACCATCCCCTCTCAACCACCACAAAACCCACACCTTTGGCTCCCTCAAAACCAAAGCTCCCCAAGATGCTTTCACCACCGCACCAGGCAGGACCCCCGCTGCTTTCAGAGACACTTTAAGGCCACCTCTCCCCTTCCACTGGACCACAACAACCCTTGATGCACAACCACCATCCTCCAGGCAATATCCAGGACCTCCTCCAATGCCCTAAGGAAGCAGAGCTTTGGGACAACCTCGCACCAAAGTGAGCCCCAAGCATCCCCCTGCCCCATGGCAGCGGGTGTGCAAAGGACCCCCAAGGGGGATGCTGGCAGGCGGCAGTGCCCACTTACAACTGTCCTTTAAGGCTCCCAAATACCAGCGTTTGAGATGTGAACCTCTGAGGACTTTTCTTTTTGCCTTTTTCTTTTGATTCTCTTGGACAAGAAAGTGACAAATTAATGTGAAACGAAACGAAAAGCAGGTCTAAAGAAAGCTCAAACAGTCAACACTTGGGGGGGGGGGGGGGTGTTTAATAGGGTCTTTTTTCTTCTGTTCCTTAAAAAGATCAACTCAGACTAAAATCTAGCACATTCATGCAACAGCCCACAGCTCTCAGGAATCCAGCCACAGCTCGGGGATCGGAGGGACACAGTTCTCACTTCATCTGCAGACACAGCTTTGTTGTTGTGGTTGGGTTTTCTTCCGTCATCCCTTCGAATCAGCATCTTCTTCCGTTCCCTCCTTCTTCAAACACAACCAAACCGAACAAAATCACAATGGAACGAGAGACGTGCAGGCTTCAAACGCTTGTTCTGCGGGGTGAGAAAGGCTTGGAAGCATCTTCCAGACCATTTGGTATCTTTTCTTGAGTCGTTTACTTGAAACTGGCTGTGTAAATTCATTTCCTAGTTATATTGGTTCCAATCCCCTTCAGTAACTATACAGCACCCCACTGGGGCACGAGAATTAGATTGTAACCACATATATATATATACACACTTTATTTTTTATCCTTTTTTTTAATTAAAAACTTCATTATTTCTCCCTCTCCCCCCCCTTAACTTGAGTTTTAAGGGAACGGACAGAAATCAACTGGGCTTCTTCCCACTTGGATTTCGACAGCCACTCGCTCCTGGCAGAGTCTGGCTCCGTGTGCCATGGGCTGGGCAGCGATGGGAGCTCTTGGTACAGGAAAGGAAAGGGTTTTGCTCATGGTTTTGGGAAGTTTTTGGTCACCTGCTGCTGTCTGGAGCAGCATTCAGCACCTTTGCATCTCTGGAAAGCACAAACCTACAAGGATCCGACATTCCCAAGGGGGCGGCCGAGGGAGACCACGGGGTTCCCACTGAACCCCCCGGCAGGATGGAGGTGGTGGAGGGGAGAGGGGGTGACAGCGAGGAGAGAAAGGGGGAGAAGGAAGGAAAAGACAGAGAAAGAAAGGTCAGTCTGGGGCGAGAAGTCCTGCACACATGTGGGCTTCATGGGTAGACAGCCCCATGCAGCCGAGCATCCCGGTCCCTCAGTAGGGTGGCCACCCGGAGGAGTTTGCCATGGGGATCATGGCTGGGAGACACTATGGACCTGCCTCCCCTTTTCCCCAGGGATCTGGTCCCTTCCCCAGCATCAAGAAGATGATGGGGAGGAAGAAAACATCAAGAGGCTTCGTTAAGGCTGCTCCAGCACCAGGAGATCTGCCATAAACCCCAGGCTGGCTCTACATGACCCCTCCGGCAGCCGCCAAACCTTGGCATTGTCCCATGGGCAGCACTTCCAAGACCTCCCCACAGCCAATGGGCTGGGAAAACAGGGATGAGCCCAACAAAACACTGACCAACCCATAGTGATCCACTAGGAAAAGTAAAAGTCAACCTTGGGATCCCCCTTCCTCTCTGACTCTGACCTCCAGACCCATTCCAGCAGCATTTCAATAAGAGCATCTAGTCAGCTAACGAAATTCCCACTTTTTTTTTTCCTATTTTTTGTGTTTTTCCACACTAAACAACATTCAAATAAAACATGGCACAGGACGTAGTTCAGAAATACCAAAGCTCAGGGATTCCTCCCTTTCCTGCCCACCCCAAACCTCCCCAGCATCACTCCTTTAGCTTAGGCTTTAAAACCATTGTTGTTAGTTCATTGCAAAAATTTAGTAGAATATTGGTGTTTTTTTCTTTTTTTTTCTCTTTTCCCCTCCCGTTTTTTTTGTTATTTTCTCTTTAAATTAAAAATTTTGTCTCGTGTAAATTGTGCAAATGTAGCAGTTAACACTAGTGGCAGAAGGCCAGAGAGAGAGAGAAGGGGGAGAGACAGAAAACCAGAGAGGAAAAGGAGGAGGAAAGGGGCTGGACAGCAGGAGGAAGGAGGGGAGAGCAAGTCAAGTACAGTAAAAACAGGAGCCCACCCCCCTCCCTCCAATCAAAGCAACAACAACATCCCAAAGCCATCCTCAAGCCCCGCGGTCCCGACCCTTCGTCCTCGTGGGCTCTGCCCGGGCAAGGGATGCCCAGCGGGTCCATGGGGCAGGCAACCCCCTTCTCATCCCCCTGGCATCGCCTCTGTGCAAGGTCCCTGCTGCATCCCAGTTGGACTGGGGGGTGGTTCGTGTGTGGGTCAAGGGGGTGTTATCGCCGCTGCCGTCGGGATGTGGGTTGGGGTTTGATCCTCTGGAGCGCGAGGAGGTTTCCTTGTTCGGTGGTGGGAAGCGTGCGGAGAACTCAGCGGCTCCGTGGCTCCGGCCGGTCCCAGCCCCAAAGTCTTCTCCTGGCCACGGATGCCCTGGTCGGTTCCGTGCTGCCGCCGCTGCCCCGGTGCTGGCTCCGCGCCACCGCCGCCGTCTCAGCTGCTTAAGGCCATTGTGTCGATCGCCTGCTCCAGCTTGCTCCTCAGCCGCTGCCGCCGCGCCTGCTCGTCCTTCTCCAGCGCGGCCAGGATCTGCAGAGGGGAGGAGAGAGGATGAGGAGATGCCTTCCTACACGCAGGGTCCTCGTTGTCGTGGATCATCACAGCACGGGGATGTAGTCCCATAGGAAATGGTGTGCGTTTGTTCCCATCCCAAACAGGGACAGGAAAGGGGCAAAAGAGGCACAAAGTGGAGGGTACAGCACTGAGTGCTGCCACCCCACAGACAGCCTCTCACCTGCAGTAACACCAAGGACCTGCTTGATACTAATGAGAAGCCAACTTGTGCATGGGGAAACGCTGAAAACAATTACCCATCACCAAATGGAGGGTGAACCCCAAAACCAAGTCAACGACACCTTCCCACCATGTCCACGTCTCCAACAAGCCTGTAACATCCTAGAGAGGCAGGGGGTGCATTTCAGAGACCACAATCAAGCCATAGCCTGGCTCCACAAGCACAAAAAGACCAAATCCATGAGGTTTCAGCTGCCACCAGGGGTAAAACCCTACTTCTCTCTCCCCATGGTGGACAATCGGGGGTACTGGGATAATGGAGTGGGACACCAGATGGATGCACCAGCAAAGCCTGCCTCACTGGGACCCTCAGTCCTATGCAAGGAGAGCACCCACAGACACCCAAGGCTGATTTTCCTCCCTTGAAAGCCCCTTTCTCTAAACAAGCTCCTGTCTATGATGACAGACCAAAGGATGAAGGGATGGTCCCCTGCCCCGGGCTATGCCCCAAGGGCTGGGGCAGGATGAGGCTCCGAGCGAGGAGAAGGGGGTCATGAAGCATAAGCCAAAGGGCCAGTTGCCCTGCCAGCAATAGGAGTCTCGCCTGACTGACGTGATGCCAGCAGAGCAGAGAAGCTGATTTATAAAACCAAACCTGACACAAATCTCATCTCCTCGGGTGAGCTGGTTGGGAGAGCAAATTTTTGTGCAATTAAATACCAAGGCATCCGTCAAAGGGGACTTGATTAACCATTTCATTGGCTGCATAATTGGAAACAAACTGTTGTATAATTAATAGACTTTCCAGGAGGCAGGCAAAGTCCATCAGGAGCCCTACAGGTAACTTCTTAATGGGGAATTGGCTCCCTTTGATTAGGAGCTGCGGCAGCACCGGCGGCTGGGGAGCAGCACTGCTGTGTGTGCAGCATCCTGCTCTGCCGCGCTCCAGCCTGTGGCCATGGCACGCTCCAGCCCTGTGCCAGGCTTTTTGGGATAGGAGCAGGCTGCTCCCTGCCTGCTGGGGCACTGAGGGATGCTTGATGGAGAATCTCTCCCCAAAGGAAAGGGGAAAGGTGCATCCTGACACCGGCATCAGCTTCCGACAAGGGGAGAATTCATCAATGAGAACCAGGCACCTGGCAGCAAGGACCCTGCAGTGCAGTTCATAGATGTGGCTGCCCCATCCCTGGCAGTGTTCAAGGCCAGGTTGGACACAGGGGCTTGTAGCAAGCTGCTCTAGTGGAAGGGGTCCCTGCCCTGGGCAGGGGCTGGAACTGATGAGCTTTAAGGTCCCTTCCAACCCAAACCATTCCATGATTCTAGCATTCTGCCACAAACCTCCTACCAGGATCACTCCCCACCATCCATCCCTGCAGCCTGTCAGCTGTCATGCTACACATGGAATAAAATAACTATAATAACACACAGAAATCAAACCCCACATGCCTGAAAGGTGCCTGAGCTGCAATCAAATGAGACTGGTCTGAGATGTGGAAGAGAAGCCTATTCCCCTCCTGCCTCTCCTGATCAGACAGCTGTGTATCCCAGGATGCTGAGGTGCCAAAAGGGTCACAGCCTCCCCCTGCACCGATTTGCTCCTCTTATCTCAGCCTTACCGGAACAGCACCAAAAGGAACCTGTGCTGAGCATAGAGACAGACCCAGGTCTGTCACCTGCTGCAAGGAGCCAGGACCAGTGATTACCACGATGCAAGAACCCAAACGAAAATTAATTATGATTTTCATTCACAGCCAATGACAGCACATTATTGCTCTGAACAACAGGAAAAATTATTCTCTCCCATTTTGCATCAAAGAGGGTGCAATCGGGCTGCATATAATTGTGCTTAATGAATGAAAACAAACAAAGGGAACAGCTGCCATTTATTAATCCCATTACAAATAATAAGAGAAGTTCCTGAGAGCTGTGAACACACTTGTGATGCTCCGAGAGCAAGACACTCAACAGATGTCAGGCTGCCGTCAGTGGGCAAGAAGAGGACCTGTGCCCCTATACAGCATCTCATTAATGCCCTATGGTCCCATTCCCAGCTCTCACTCAGGGCTTGGAGAGTCTATGTAAAGCTTGAGGGACAATGGCTGAGGGATGGTGGCTGCCACGCTCCAGGTCTAGGATCCTCCAAAGTGCTCCTCTTCCACTCTCATAGTGGACATAGAGCTGTCATACAAACTGTAGAACCCCAAGACTCCTTTGCAGTCAACTCATCACACAGAGCTACGGGCGCTTCCAGGATGTGCCATCCCAAGCTGGCTGAGGAGTGGCACAGGTGTTCCATCAGCATGACCATGGAATCATGGAGTGGTTTGGGTTGGAAGGGACCTTAAAGCCCATCCAGCTCCAAGCCCCTGCCACGGGCAGGGACACCTTCAACTAGAACAGGGTGCTCTAAGCCGCTACCTGGCCCCATCCAACTTGGCCACTGGTCATCAGTACACAGCCACCAACCCCACGCTGATCACCACACAGCACCTTCCCAAGCACCAGGGTTTCCTCTCATCCCTGCATCCAAGACAGATTCTCCTTCTTCTCCTCACTCCTGCAGAGCACAGGATCCCACACGGATTTTGGCCATGATGGTCCCATCACGGACCTTAGACCCAAGGGCCAGATCTGCTATAACCAGCCTGTGGACTACCTAAATTCACACATCAAAGAGGCACTGGGAGATGCCTCTTGGGATCGCTACAGGGTACAATGGGGATCCCATTTCCTCTCCCAGCTCTGAGGAAGGAGATATTCTTGCACTCTATCACCTAAATAAGCTACTGTTCAAATGCAGTCGTCAATCCCATTTATTGGGACAATAAACCCACACTATCATGTTATATCTATAGATCCATATTTTACTGTAGTTACATATTTCATTGCTTTAATAAAAAGATGCTGGATGTGGATCTGAGCAGTGCTTTACGAAGTTAATTTGTATAAATTACAGCAGAGGGGGTTTTAACCATTCTTCCTGATGTTCACAAAGCACTGAGGAGGCCACCACATCCTCCAGCATCCATGGGGAGCAGAGCCAGATACTGCCTGTATTCCATGGCATTGGTACAGCTGCAGTGCCAGTGGACAGGGGAGAGAACACCATGAAATCTGAAGCCCCACGGAAGTCATGGGTAGAAAAATGGTGTTTTGTACAGTGCTCACTCAGAAAATACGGGAATGAAGCGCTGCCTACTCCAGTGCCTGGCTCCACACCTCCCAGACCTTTCCATCCCCACCAGACCAAGCACAGACACGGACTAAGCTGCTCTCCTGCATTCTGTGGGGTGTTTTTCCATAGGGAAAAGCATGGGACTGCAGGAACACAGGTAAAGGGACGTGGCTACATCTTACCTCATCCTTGTACTTGGTGATGTAGGAGTAGATCTCGTGCAGAGCGCTCATGCTATTGAACTGGCTGAGGTGTAACCGCGACTGCTCTGCCAGGTACGCGCTCATGTCCTGGTCGCTGATTGCTGGCATTTTAGCTATATCTGCATAATATCTGCAGGGGGGAAGCAGGAGAAGGGGTCAGAAATAGGGACACATGGAAGGATGGGTCCCCACCACGACACTCACCAAGAACAGCCACTGCAGAGGCAAGATGAAGAGCCTCCAAGCAGTCACTTGCTATAACACCACTGCTCATCAAGAGGTCTCCAAGAAGTCCATGGATGGGTCAGCATCATTAGGAACATGCTCCTGATGGAGCAGCACCCAGCCCAGCTCACCATGCTGGGAAGCAGGAGCTGCTGCTCTGAGGGATTTCCCATTCTCTCCCAAAACCACATGTCTTTCCTCTTTCCTATCTCATTGGCATGTTTTGCCATCAAACTGCACCCACCAGCATCATCCACGCCTGCAGCAACAGGCAAGGCCTTGCTTCTCCTAAGGCTGCTTTGATTTCAATTCAACACTTGGTGCATGAACACCAGACAAATTCACTCCAGCCCCCTTAAAAAAGAAACTTTCCCCACAGCAAATGAGCCCTGGCTATTCCCACCACCTGGAATTGCAGAGTGCCAAGTCTCCTCCAGGTTTGCGTTACTCCTCATGGCTCCTCACTCAGTGAAGTTTCTGGTGCAGTGATTAGCATCATTAGCATCATCAGCTGAACGCTGAGATGGAACAGAGCTGAAGCACTTGGGTAGGAGCAGATGGCAGTGAGACCACTTGAGGAGATGAATGCAGGGATCCACTCCATCCCACAGCGCTGAACTCACACAGTGCTAAAGTACTGGGGTAGTTCTACAGGGAGGCTCATTCACACCCAGAAAGTGATGCGAGAGGTTTCCTGGATGCTGCCAAGAACGCAGTGGTCTGAGGTGAGGACCTGACTAAAGTAGGCATCAGGAGAACACCTACACCGGTACTGAGCTCACCCCCAGTGACACCTCCTAAAGCTGTCAGCACTTCTGCCTGCGCTGAGGAATGTTAGGGACAATTTGCCCAACTCTTCCCCACTCCAGCCAGCAATGAAAACCCATAGAGTCCCTCCTGGCCACCCTTTAACGCTGTGAAGGCCACTGGGGAAGGGACTCAAGGGAGAGAAAGGTCCAGGAGAGATCTGCTGAAGAAAGCTTTTGTGGCTGCCACAGGATGCCCAGGTAATGTGCAGCAGTTTCATGTTCTGGGTTTTATCATGACACAAAGGACAGCAGGAAACCAGCATTTCTGAGAGCTGGGCTGGATCAGCCTGGACAAGAGAAGGCTCTTTAAGGGGGAACCTCAGAGCAGCTCCAGTGCCTAAAGGGGCTGCAGGAAACCTGGAGAGGGGCTTTGGACAAGGGCCTGCAGGGACAGGCCAAGGGGAATGGCTTTAACCTGCCAGAGGGGAGACTGAGATGAGCTCTTAGGCAGAAGCTCTTCCCTGTGAGGGTGCCCAGAGAAGCTGTGGCTGCCCCATCCCTGGCAGTGCTCAAGGCCAGGTTGGACACAGGGGCTTGGAGCAAGCTGCTCTAGTGGAAGGTGTCCCTGCCCATGGCAGGGGTTGGAGCTGGGTGAGCTTCAAGGTCCCTTCCAATCCAAACCAGTCTGGGATTCTATGGTTTTAACAGCAGCTCTATTTGAAGGGCATCTCCTAGGTTTCTCTCCCAAAAGGATAATATGCCCAAGTGCATCAATTTGCAATCAGTAGCATTCAAACCCTAAACCTTTAACACTGCATTAATTCAGTGGGGCATGAAAAGATCTCTCATCTGCTAACAGTGAAGGTGGAGGGTGATGGAAGGAGTCAGGGGACCTTCTCCTCTCCCTGCTCCCCAGCACAGTGACAGCAGCCCAAGCACTGCCTCAGAGCATGTATTCTCATGAGGATGCCAGGCAAGATGCTCTGATGGATGAGAGATGGGAAATGGTAATTTCAGCAGAACCTGTATATATTGTCATGGTGCAAAAAAGGCTTCTCCAGTCCAAGAGTGACTTCTCACTGCTCTTTGAAAGCAGCCAAGGGAGATGTTAGCAATTCCCCAGTTACAGACCAAGCTTTTACACCAGCAAACATCAGACAGCCTAAGGAAGCTGCTTTTAGCACCCCCTGAGCAAGTCAAATATCTCTTACAAGCAGTCATTGCAAGCTCATTTTAGGAGACAATCACAAGAAAACATCATCTCCCAAAGAAGATCGATTTCTGCAAGCATCACTGTAGTCCCTCTTCAGATACTTGCCAAGAGGAGCCCTCCCAAAGACCCAAGTCCCCTAACCCACATACATCCTCTGTTAAGTCCTCCAGGTGAAGCAAGGAGCTATTGCCCAATCTACTCACCTTTCTACCCAGCTCTTGTAGTTGGGGATGTCCTTGGCATACAGTAGTTTGTTGGAGGGAGAGTCTTTTCCTAGCTTGTGCTCAGAAGTTGAGCAGGAGTCCATGAATGTCTGAGCCACCACGGATAGGCAGGCATCAGTAATACTGTTCTTGTGAATGTCGAACACAAACTGGGGGTTCTTAATCACATTCACCCAAAAACGTAGAGGTAGACTGAGGAAGGAAGGAAGGAAACAGGGGTCAGCATCTGAACCAAGCTCTGCAGGGGCACACATCACAATACATACCTCCGGATATAGAGAAGGTGCTCTCCATGACCCAGAATTGGGCACGCTGCTTTTCCCAGCATCCCAGGGATGCAAACATCCCGGCCATTCCCCTCTGCCCAGCCCCACACGGCCACAGCTCTCCATTCCTCAGCACTGCCAACATCTCCAAAGGTAAACCAGGACAGTGCAGCTTCTCCAGGGATCCACTCGTCCTGAAGAGCCCCGGCTGAGCCCATGGGTCAGACCAGTCATGGTCCCCTCCTCTCGCATCCATACTCCCTTTGCAGGCACCGTGTGGCATCTCACACATCTCCCGTGTTGGAGGAGGGAGTTAACTGGACTCCTCAAGGGACTCATTAGCACATTTAACACCAGAAGAGAATTGAGACAGCCTCAGACACTGGAAATAAAGCTCTCGGCTGTGGAGGTCTCCTGGCCAGCCACTGACTGGATGTTTGCTGCATACTGACACGCATGCCACCCTCTGTGGCTCCAGTTCCCAATCCCGCTGCCCCTCTCCTCTCCCAGGAGAACCTCAGGGCCTCCCCCCATCAGGAAGCCTCTCGGCTCTGTCATTCCTCGGCACCAACACCCAGCGATGCTTTTTATCTTAGACAAAACACACTTCATTCCTCAGGACTTTCCTAATGAGGGTACCCGGTGCATGTACATATTTCATTTGTGAACGGAATGGCCTCAAGAAATGAGCTCCACACATCGAATTAGCACCCAGAGATAAGCACAGGCATTAGTATGCAGGAGCCTGCATGCCCAGCCCCTGTGGAGTGGGGCTTTTTTATCCTCCTTTGCCTTTCACTCCTTCTTTTAATATAGAAAGCCGAGTTATAAATCAGTTCCAAGCACTTCTGCGCTCTCACATCTCCCTTTAAAAATGTTTCTTTTCCTGCCCTGCTAATTGCCAACAGTTACTGAACTACACAAAAGCAATTTGGCTGCCATTTAACAAATGCCAGACACGGGAATGTACATACCCACCACCAGAAACAGCGGGACCAGAGAGATGGAATCAGTGAGGCAGCAGCAAAGAGTAATGCCAAGAGAGGGGCTTGGGGAGCAGGAGCTCCAGCCCTGGTCCCTGCGTGGCACTGGTGGAGGTCTCATCACCCACTCCACTCTGCTTCCCCATGGACGATGCTGAGACAGCTTTACACTGACTTTGTTAGGGCTGAGCAATGGGAGGGAGTGTGGAGACACCTCTAGGACAGGCGAGATGGGAACTGGGGCTGGCATCTCAGATGGAGAAAGCCTTTGCCTAAGGTGAGATGGGAAGGGAGCTGCTGGCTCCAGCCATCAGGGGGAGAGTGTGGCTGGGATTTGGGGATGGAAGGGTGAGGGAGCGTTGCATTCCTGGGATTTTTGCTGCTGCAGGAAGGCATGCGAGGGATTTACCCACCCCCGAAATACAGAGATATGGGCCTCTCGTGTCCTGGATCCATTCCAGAGACATATTTCTGCTGCCTGCAAGGCAGGGTTGGAAGCATTGTAGCTGTGATATCATTACCCCCCCGTCCCAGTGCCCCTCTCCATTACCAGTTACTCTTCCAGGTGTGCCTGACATCGTAATCATTGATCTGATGCTTATCAGCTTGCTCATCCAGGAAATCAAACATGTACTTGATGGCGAGGGGCAGCGCACTGCCACGATGTGCTGTGCTGAAGATGGTCTCAAACAGGTCATCCACGAACTTCTGCAGGGTGCCCTGAGGAGGGGAAAGAGAGAAACACCACTCAGCAACACCCAGCACCAGCAGGGAGGTGAGACTTCAGTAGAGCTTGGCCTTGAAGGCAAATTCACTTCTCTTCCTACCACCTGGAAGAGAAGCACAGTGCAGTCTGTGTAACCCTACAGTGGTTTATACTGGGAAAGACACTGCAGTGATACCTCCTTCACTGCATGATCTGACATGCTAAAAGCATACAAATGGCATGAATTACCCAGAGAAGCTGCAGCTGCCTCATCCCTGGCAGTCCTCATAGCCAGGTTGGAGCAACCTCCTCTAGTGGAAGGTGTCCCCCTGCCCATGGGAAGGGTTGGAACTGGATGAGCTTTAAGGTCCCTTCCAACCCAAACCATTCCATGCTCCTATAAAGGAACTTATGGAGAACCCAAGTCCCTGCCTTTCCCCACTCAGCAGCTGTCTCTGGGCCGTACCTTGGTGGCCAACAGGCGGGTCAGGTAGATCTCAGAGACCATCTTGCTGCCCCGGTCGCCCTCGCGCTGGTCCATGTGGTCGTGGTTCTTCACCAGGTGCCAGAGCTTGGTGCCACTCTCCAGGTCGGGGGTGATCATGGGGGTCCGGGAGCGCAGGCTGTCGGGGCTGCTGGCCGTGCGCAGCATGCTCTCTGCAACACCGAGCACAGGGGATGCTCACAGCCTGCCCGCCTCCACCCTGACACCATCCCCATCATCCCCCTTCCCACCGCACGTCATGGCTGTGAAACGGGAGCTTTGGGATCAGCCATGGATTGGGAACTCTGGTGGGACCATCCTCAGTCTACCGGGCTACATGCAAGGCTACAGGGGCCAGGACCGTGGTGGAAGGGATTCTGCATGCTCCCAACACACAGGTCCCAGATGCCTCCTGTGTCAGCCTGAGCTGACCACACTATCCCCTTCCAAACCACGGCTGAAGCACACTCGCCAGCACATTCACCGCAGTCCTCAACTCTGCTCATTTAGGCGTAAAGCGTCCCTAATTTGAATTAGCCTTCAGGGGGATTAAAGGGAGGGGACCCCGTAGCAGCAGCCACAACACCCCCATTTCACCCCCGAGCCTGACACAAAGAGATGCGCTGAGGGCATCTGCTCCCTTCCAACACCAGAAATGGTGCAGGAGAGCTGGGGATTGGAGGACCCTGTTCACGAGAGCCACAGTTAATGAATCACCTGCCCTGTGCCTTGGTCTGCCAGCCCAGCCCGGCGCTGCCTCCCCTGCCAGCACAGCGGAGGGTGCCCCTGCACGCTCACCGTATCTGCTGAGGGACTTGGTGAAGGTGGAGGAGTTGGAGATGTTGTACGCTGAGTTCTGCTTGGGCACCAGGGCCACCGAGGAGCCGTCCGTCACCTGCGGGCAGAGATGGGATGAGCAGGGGAGAGGCAGCAGGGAGAAACCAGCCTGGGGATGAAGCTCCACTGCATCCCACCCAGGGACATCCATCTCCAGCAAAGGAGACCTACATATCCACGTCTAACAGCTCATGGGAAGGGGTCAGACCAGAACACACCAGACTCCTTGGTGTGAAAATGGCCAAGTAAGATCAGAGCAGGAATCAGCCTCTGAAAGTCCTAGAGATACTCTATTTAATGTCTTTCCTTGAATGGAAGGACGTCCTTGAATGTCTTTCCTTGAATGGAAGGACGTCCTTGAATGTCTTTCCTTGAATGGAAGGACATCCTTGAATGTCTTTCCTTGAATGGAAGGACGTCCTTGAATGTCTTTCCTTGAATGGAAGGACATCCTTGAATGTCCTTCCTTAAATAGAAGGACATAAACACAGGTTTATGTTCAAGTTATGGAACTTTCCTGTTCCACCAGGAAAGTGGCTGAAGATCTCCTGGCCATGAGCACGGACGAGCAGCACAGTTTGGAGACCCAAGCCCAGGCCCTGACCAAGCTGAGGAAGGAGAAGAGATGGCTCAGGCTCAAGGTAGCTGGTGTCTGCTCAGTTCTCTCCACCATGGACAGCCTTACCTGGTAGTGGGCCAGGGTGTTCAACCTCTTCCAGTCATTGTCGATCTTTGTGGTGACATCCTCATCCTGCAGGATGATCCGGGCCATCCTGCCCTGCCGCCACTCTGTCCCCGTCAGCAAGAAGGGCCCGTGGTTAGTGGGTGATAGGAGCCAAGCAAGGTCTGGGTATCAACAGAAGAGCCCTCCCACCACGTTCTGAACCCTAGGACTGATGGCTACCCACACGGTGCTGGGAAAAAGCTGTTTCCAAGTCCCCAAGGAAAGACAGCATCAATGTGACCCTGGCAACCATTTCTTTTGCTTCTCTCTTCACCATTCTCCTGCCCCTCCTTTAAGAACAGGGCTATAAACACTGTTCTCCCCGTTGGCCCTCAGCCACCTCAAGCCTGCAATCCGGAACACAGCCAGAGCCAAGAACGCTCCACTTCCCAACCTCTCTACTGGCAGGACCCACACTTTCATGCACAGGTCCCCATAAAATCAGTGCTACCAGCACAGCAGAAGTGGACTGGAGAAGCACAAATGCTCTGGTCCTGCCAGGTACCTGAAGCAGATGTGGATCAACCTGTTTTAAACAGGGGCTTTGACACTTCTGCTCCTTGTCGCATCCCTGCTCCCCCAAGGGCAGTGCTCGGCCCCTCTTACCCAGGTCCATGTCTCCGGCTTTGGGGCGCTGGGAATAGGGCACCCCCTTGTAGACAGCATCCAGCAGCTTCTCCTTCACCTGCGTGATGGTGTCGCAGTTCAGCACCTTGACGGGGATCTCTGGGGCGTTCTCGTTCTCGGGGTTCACACAGTTGAGGGTCTGCACAGCACAGGGGGGCAGAAAGACTCCAGTGAGAGGTTGTGATGCACTGGCTGCAAAGGCAGGTCCAAGGACATGGGGTACAGCTGTGCACAGCCCATGGCTTCTGCTACCTCTTGGGCTGCTGTGGGGTGGCCACCTGGCACATCCCTGCTCTGCCTTTCTCCCCACCACCCTCAAATCTCCAGCTAGAGTCATTGAATGGTTTGGGTTGGACAGGACCTTAAAGGCCAACCATGAGGTTTGCTGGCAGAGGTGAAGAGGGGGACTGAGTTCATGTTTGGCTTTCTCAGCTCCATGGCAAGGGCAAACCTTGCCATGCAAAGGACCCATTTCTGAGATGGGCCATCACACAGAGAAGGCAAGAGGCACCTCAGGGATGCTGCAGAGGAGAACAAGAGACACACCACTCTCTGCAAAGCTCTCTGGGTGCCTCCAAGACCTTGTTAAATGGCTGGCCCTTGTAGTCCTGGCATCAGTACCAGTGAGGCTCCTGCTTGCACTAACCAGCATTTTGTAGTCAATCTGCTGCCGGATCAGCTTGTCTTCACTGAGGGAGTAGCGAGCCTCTCCTGTGATGGCATCAATGGGTCCCTTCTCCATCTGCTGCTTGATGGCGCAGTAGAGCATGAAGAGAGGTTCCCCAGCACATTCCTGCAGGACAGGGGATGGAGAAGAGGAAGAGGAAGAGGTGAGAAGGCGCCAGACACCAGCTCTGCCTTTCAGGAACCACCACTGTGTCAGGAGCCTGCAGCGGCCCTGCAGCATCAATTCCAGGCTAGTGAAGAGCAGGTTGGGTCTGGGGACTGTGTGTATGGGTTATAGCCTGTATCTTTTGAGCTGGTCCAGCCAAGAGAAGCACCAGAGGACTGGAAAGGGCACGGTGCAGTGGGACAGCCTGGGGGCTCTTCCCAGGTACCATGATGCAGCTCTGGAATCTGCCAGGAGAGAAGGTCAAAGGAGGTTTCTCCATAGGATGCTGGGCACAGCCAACCAGAGCCACTGGGAAGGAAAAGCAAACGAACAACTCATTGACAACCCTACTCCAGATTCCAGCTGATGGAGGCGACCAGGCAATGCTAAACCTGCAGCAAAACCATTTACCACCTACGTGTCCCCCCAACCAAACCGCTATAGTCAGAGCCTGCCAGAGCCACCTCAGCATCTATCTCATAGGTAGGAGGAAGGGAAAGGGAAACTGGAGCAGATTCTTCCAAAGAGATGCTGGAACTGCAGCAATCAAGGAACAGCAAAGGCCCCGCTGAGATTGGAGGCACCAAGCAGCCGCGAGTTGGCGGCAAGTGGACACCCTTTCATCACCCAGGGCCCAAACCTCTCCGCTGAGCTGCATCCCAATGAGCCCCTCCAGATACAGGCATCAGCCCTAAGGGACTAAACCAGGTACAATGGGAGCAGAGAGGCCAGGAACAAGTCCCCAGCAGATGTAACCCCCCGGCCCTCATCCCTCCCTCCCGGCCGCCTCCCAGATAGTGTCCTTTGGTGCGGAGTGCGGCTGCTCTCCCTGTCACCATATGCTGGTAGCATCTCGTTAGCATCTGCGGTAATTAAAGAGACAGCTGCTAACGAGCAGGAACAGGCATACATCATCCCCAGCCTCCCGACAACACGCCTGCCTTTGGAATTAGGTTTCATTTGCAAACTTGGCTTCATTAAGTCAGCTTGGAAACGCGAGACACCCAAGGTGGGTGTTGTGCTGAGCATCACTGGTGAGGCAGGAGAGTGGGGCTGGCCAATGAGTGATGCTCCCACAGCACCCTGAGCCCACCCTCCAGCCACAGGGGAAAGGCTCAAGTTGCTTCTTTCAGTTGCTTGTAAAAATTCCTTGTAAAACTTCCAAGTGTGTGGAAGTGGGATCGATGGATGGATGGAGGAGAGCTGGGAGCAGGGCTCCTGCTCACATCTGGCACGGCTGCTCCTGTCTCAGCCCATAGATTTCCTCTCTCCAACCAGGCATAGTCACTGTCTCAACATCTGCAGCTCTGCAGGATCCCCACTAGGAGAGGTGGGATCGGCCATGGTTCTACTTCAGGCATCACAGCATCGCCTCCTCCACTCCTCACACACCAGTGGAGCTGATGGGGAATAAATCTCTTCTTGGATGCATGGACAGAGCTGGCCCTATGGTCTCCCATGAGGGATGGAGGCATCAGAGGTCCTGGTGACAGACATATCACTTCACTTATACCATGTGGGCTTCTGGTGGTTCCTGTGTGCCCCATGATCCTGGTCTCCTTCTGACCTGTTGGTCAACTGAAGCAATCCAAAACCTCAGTCCCAACCTCTCTGTCCCCAGCAGCTCTTGAGGACCAAGACACTGACATGGGTCACAGCTCAATGAGCCACTACGGATGAGGATGGTTTAGGGTTCATCCTTGACAGAGACCAATACAATGAACAGGAGCTGCAGAAACCAGCACTGGGCAGTAACCCCAAGATGCGCTCCGTTGCGGGAGATACAGGAGGGGACCACCGAGATGGGTCTGGCAGCCCCACAGGTTGATGGAAGGTAACCAGCCCCCAAACACAGCCATGCCCATGATGCCAGCCCTGATGCATGCGTTGGGAGCAGGCTGAGGCAAGCCAGCCATGCTCAAACTGTCTTATTGACTAGATCTAGCTCATCAGGCACCTAATATCCTGCATTTGTCAGCACTTGCCTCCATTTATCCCTCTCCCTTTCCCCGGGGTGTCTCATTAAGAGTCTGATAAATGCTACTCCAGGGTCCCTGTGGAAGAACCAGCCCTCACTGGCTCCCCACACTGCTGGCCCTGGGCGGGGGGGGCTATCCTGTCCCTGTCCCCATCCCTCATGCCCTGTTCCAGGGAGGTTTGCTGGGAGCTGATCCAGCTCCTGGACGTCCTCCTGCCTCATTCACATGGACCAAACCAAGGTCTGGTGCAACTTCCCTGCTGGCAAACTGTCTGCTGTGACACCTCTGTGGTTGGACACCACAGCCAAGGACTATAAAAAGCCATTGTACTGGTCCCATCTCCACGTCTCTCTCCTGCTACTCCTTATCCTCAGTCCTGCCCTGCACTGGTGACGTCCCCAGAAGTCTCTTTTAAGGAGGACAGGACAAATGCAGGACAGAGGTGGCACATGAGCAGCTTCTGAACAAGGTGAACATGCCCCATCACTTCACCACTTGCCCACACGCCCAACCTAGGACAGGCCAAGGGCATCAAGTCCCACACACAAACACAAACACAACATCCCCAGACACCACTGTGGGCATTTGGATGCTGTGCAGCAGCCAAAGCCCAACCTTGTCCACTTCAAGGAGCCTTAAGGGGGTTTATAGGCTACTCCTGCCTATCCAACTGACCCATCTGCCAGCATCCTACCTTACCCCACATGCAAAGCCCCAGCACAACAGGGCAGCAGGAGGTCTGACATCTCCCCGTGACCAGCACAGCTCTTCTTCTCCCCAGCCCTGGAAAGCATCTCTGCTGCACGCTCCAGCTAGATTTGTACAGATAGAGGCTATCCCTCGACAGAGGCAAAAAGCCAAGTGCATGTAAGTGATATTATAAATCACCTCTCGCTGATGATCACTCGAGTTGTGCACAGGCTCTGCTCGCTCTCATCTCTTGGCTGGAAATGGTTCAAACTCTCTTTATCTTAATGAGGGATGAAATCCCACCAAACCTGCTGCGTGGCACCCAGCTTCGCTGCACGGAGCATCCCAAGGAATGGCTCTGTTCACTGGCAAAGCAGCAGCAGGACAGCAGGCACCATTCACCCACTGGGTCCAGAGGGTGGAAGCACTGGTGCTGGTGGAATAAACGTTCCCGATATGGGATGGATGAATCAGGGGTAAAAACAGCCCTGGGGCTTCAGCATTCTCTGCTGCCATTGCGATGAAGGTGGGAAAAAGGTGGATTCAAGCTCTGCATCCCCGTGGATGCACAGTGAAGAGAGCTGTGTCCTGGCTGCCAACACGCCCCATGGGGTGTCCATCCCCACCAGGGCACCTTTTAGAAGGGAAACAGTGATAGAAACACTTGAGGGAAACAATCCCCCTACCGCAGAGCCTCAGGGTCAAAGAGATGAAGGAAAAGCAGCAGCTGTGCATGAAGAGTGAAGTACATCCAACTGCAGCTCAAACAGGCAGAAACATCCTCCCATCACAGTCACATCTACAGAAGGACAAGCTCCAAGGGCTTTTTCCTCCTGAGTTACACAAACAGAGGCAAGGAGGGAGGAATGGGAACTGCTCCAAAGGGGTTCAAGGCTCAGCTGAGTTGCTTCAGATTTATCCTATCTCCACTATGCATTAAGCAATTCCAGTCTGGATTTCATTTCTCAATCTCAGCTATTTCTCCAGAAGGAGGCCCATTACCACGGATCACATCTCAGAATCCCAGGATGGGAATGGAGACCTGGGAAGTGACAGCTACTCTGGGAGGGAGCAGCAGAGCATCACCCCAGGCCTTGGTACCCCCTCCCTGCCCACATGGGGCTGCCATCCCTTCCCAAACTCACCTTCAGAAACTTGTACAGCAGGAACGTGAACCAATTGGTCAGCATCTTCTCTGCCACCGACTCCGTCCTGCAGGGAAGGCAGAGAGCAAAGCCATCAGCAGGGGATATTAAAGGGCTCTGATCCCACCTGCTGACACCTCAGCCTCGGACTACAGCTGAATTCCTTTTGTCTATAGAAGGGGTCATCTGGAAAGGGAGGAGCCTCGAAGCAAAGGGGCACAAGCAAACAGTAAAGCTCTAGTGGAAAGGGTGCCCATCGTCAAGGCTGAGGGATGGCAGCCCTCCAGGAGAGAGAAGCAAATTGGTCTCCAGTGTATTTGGAGAACCAGAGAGCCAAGTACAACCTTGTCCCATGGGATTTAACCATTTCTTGACTCCATGGTGGAAATCCGGGTCTCTGTGTGTCCCCTCAGAGTGGGGTGGTGATGTAGCAGCTTGCAGTGTACAATGCTGCAACCACCAGCTCCAAAAGGAGTTCAAAAATGGATCCGTGCCTCTCTGCTCTCAGAGATGCAGCTGATGGTCACAGATTGCCCCTAGTTTCCTAAAGCATGGTTCAAATGCAGATGCCACCTTGCTCCATAAGCATGGAAGATTCAGGGGAGTTGGCTGTGTCTGTCTGGGACCACCACCATGCAGATGTGCACAAGAAGGAGAGCAGGATCCCATGGGATGAGTGTGAGATACGATGGGTCCAGACAGCATGGGGGGTGTGCTGGTACTGCAGCCAGGATGGGCTGCATCAGCAGGAGAGAGGGACACAGGGCTCAGGTTCCTACAAGGACATTTTATGGTGTCTATCTGCACCACAGCCTGCTCTCTCAGGGCCATAAGACTGATACTCCCCTTAACATGTCCATTATTTAAATGCCTTCCACTCCCTCTGAAGTAAACCCCCAGCCAGCCCTCACCCTCTGGGTTAGGCTTCCTCAGCTTATCCACCCATTAACCATCACATCAGCCGCTTGCAGACGCAGATGCTCCTGAAGCACCAGCAATACCAACAACCTCAAGGACCTTCCTGCTGCACCAGGGGAAGGGATACAAACAGGAGACTCAAGGAACCAAACCCATAAGGAACCAGAACCTCAGAGCCACCAGAAGGAGTCCCACTGCCCAAGGGCAATGCCATGCAGCAGATGGGCAAGGAGCAGCTCCCAATGGCCAGATGGCTGGGATAGGAAATCCATTTTGCCAGTTTATTCAAGCTGACTCAGGGTCGTATGGTCCCTTCCATGGCTTTCTCTTGTGCTAATGGGGGCTTAGACCTTTTTGCCCTCCCTGGAATAGCAGAGCCCTCCTTAAACCATTAGGGGATGGTAATACCTGAGCCTCCAGGGAAGCCTTTCTGCCCTGCTGGGAAAGATTAATGCATCAAGGGGAAGGAAAAAGGGAGAAGGGACACAGGAAGAAAGCCATGGAGGGGTAGACTGAAGCTATTCAGCAGATATCCCCCAGCCCCAGCCCAGGACCTTTGTGACAAGGCTGTAACACTCATGTGAAGTGTCATCATCCAGGCTCCGGTGGGTGTTTGCCTTTATCCGCAAGAGAGCCAGATGCCACAGCAACAGGGGATTATCCAGTAACGAAATAAACAAGTAAGAGCTCTCCTTACTCAGATCAATGTTAATCCAGTGCCCTGGGCAGTGAGCACACCCTCAGACCCAGCAGCAGGGCTAATCAAAAGGATGGAGAAGCCCTCCAGGCCATTAAACATCACCTGGGGACACACAAGCAAGATGATGGGGACCTCGTCCCTGTCCTAAACCTCCTGCAGCTCCACCAGGATGGGCCCTTGACTTCTGTCCCTGTGCTTGTCCCATGGCTCAGCCACTGCAGCTCCTGCCCTCCTCAACCTGACTTTTATTTAGATGTTATTGATTTAGTTCAGGAGCTGGAAATGCAGTTTAAGTATTCCAGTGAAACCTGGTGTCATGGAGGGACGATAAGAAGGGAAGAGCCTAAGGATGCGCTTGGGAAGCAGGGATGGGGTAGAGGGTCGAGACCTCCAAGATCCCCCCGCTCACCCAGGCAGCCACAGGTCTGCTCTGCACCCCATCTCTGGCACTTGAGAAACTAAGGTCACCCTTTTAAATGTGATAAATGAAGCAGACAGAGGCAAAGCTATGCTCTTAAAGAGACCAGCCAAGGGAAGGTGGCTGGAGCTGGGACCAACTCACATCTGTGTCTTCTCTCCAGGGCCAGGCACACAAAAATCCAACAGGCTTTGTCTGATCTGACCATGCCACCCATGAACATTGGCTGATGGCTGAAAGATGCTCTTGAGGCTTCCTGGTAACAAACCAGCCCCATGGCTCTCCCCTGTCCCCACAGCACCTTCGCTACAGGCTGGTGGCACCGGGCTGGTGAAGGCGGAGATAGGGAGGCACAGCAGTGCAAAGGGAGAAGATGGCACAAGCAGGGCCCCAGGCTGGGCTGGTGCAGCTTATTAATTGTTTTTGTTCAGCTCTTGGTGTATCTCTCAATATTCATCAGCCCGTGATGAAGGAGAGCTCAGAGCTATCATTAAATATTGATGGGCCAGGCTTGGCAGGCTGCCTCCTGCTCGCACTCCTCCCGGCCCCAGAGAGACTCCTGGATTGGGAAGAGCTGCTTGGCTTTCCCAGGAAAAACCCTGTGTGCCCAGCAAGGTGGGCAAGCCCCAAGGAGGCACCCATGCAAACCAAGAGCTGCCCCACATGCTGAGAGGTGTGTGTGACCACTGGTCCCATGGAGACGGGAAGGCATCACCGCGGCTATACACACCGGCATGCATCCTCACTGCACCGACCTAGCTGTCAAGCATATTGCTCCCTTCCTTCCCAGACAACACAAACCTACATGGGCCAAACTAGAGCAAGAACATCCCATGGTTGACTCCTGAATGTTGGGTCCAAGTGGTCCCACATCCCTTATACTTGCACACAGACAGGCAAGGAAATGCTTGACAACAGACCACCAGCCAACACCAAAGCCATCACTGATGGCATCCCCAATGACACCAGCTCAGAAGAGCCTGGGCACTGTCCCACAACTCCTACCCCCCCAGAATGGTCCCTCACCTCCTCAGTAGCAGCTTGGGGTGGTTCTTACTCTCCAGGTTCTTCTCAATGAGGTCGGAGAGGAGCTGTTTCAGCACACCCGTGGCGTACTCCATCTCGCCCTGCAGTGCCGTCATGATGAGCGAGGCCACGTTGCCGCGGTCCCGCATGGAGAAGCTGCGCTGAGCCTCCAGCGTGCGGATGAAGGTCAGCAAGAAGTGCTTCTTGTTCAGGAGCTGCCCAAAGAGCGTCAGGGACTTCTCCACGTTTGCCTGGACCTGCAGGGATAGAGCAAAGCTGGGAGATGGGCACGAGCAGGGGGGCAGTAAGAAGGCGCTGGGCTGCACAAGACGCTGGATTCACACTCATCCCACAAGAGGAAAAGATGAAAATGGGTCAAAAAGCAGCTGGATTTGCTCTTTTCATATTACCAAGCTTCCTATTTGGTGATCAACCCCGGTTCCTCCAAAAGTATTATCTAGTTTGTAGTACCCCAGCATCAGGTTAATACAGGGCATCACTGTATATAATGTACATACATTCACACACATCTATACAAAGGCTCTGCCACACATGTGCAGGCACATACACAAACTTCCATCCCATAATCACACACTCTTTCTCTCCCAAACACACACATGCACAAATAGTAATTCTCAATTTCAGCTAACAAGCAGCTCAATCCCCACCCAAGGCACTGCAACACGTGCTCTGGGTATTGCACAGAGAGCAAACATCTCAACCCTGAGCTCCACCACCAGCAAACCCGCCTCATTTTGAGGGGCTGGATTTCAGACAGGGAAGGAAATCACAGAAACTCCACTCCAGACACAGCCTGAATCATTCCCTGTCCTCTCAAGACATTTAAAGGTGTATTTCTGGCCATACTTCAGGACCCAGCAGGGATGGGGTTGGGATGTTCTCATCCCCACGCTGCCATCGTCAGCACAGCTCTGGTCAGCCCTGACCACATTCCTTATCAGAAATGAACACTTATACAACACAGTGTTTTCCCATTGGAAAAGATGGTTTCCTCTGAAGAAGAGCCTCGCTGTGGCAAAAAACATCAATGGAATAAGTGAAAAATTTCATTCCACATCAGTATCTGAAGACAAAACAACATTTTTCACTTCAAAACACCAATTCAAAATGAAGAACAGGGTTTTGACACATCAAATCACTTCACTTCAATCAAAACTTTGGATCGACACTTTTCCCTTCAGCAGAATTCCTCATGGGTTTAACTTCCCCTCCAAAATATTCCTTCCCATTGGACAATCCCACTGTTTTCCCACCCTGACCTTGCCAATTCTGCAATAGGAATCCCCAGGTGCCACCATCATCCCCATCACCCAAACGCCTGTCCCAGAGCATCCCCAAAGGATGCTCTGCCTCCATCCTCAGGGTTCTCTCACAGCAAGCACATGGGTCTATTTCCCTTAATGCAGCTCAAGAATAAGGCCCTGCTAGGAACAGAAATGCTTTAAATTAGGTTTTCCCAGAGCCTCTCCCTCCAGACCATGCAGAGACCTCAATGCAATAATGCTGGTAACTCAGATGCCTGAGGTTCAGCAGCATTGCCCAGCAAGCTCCCTACAGGGATATAGAGGTGCCAGGCAATTCCTCAGCATGGGAACACCCAAGAGCCAGCTGGAGCACAGTGGCTGCACTGGAGACCTACCAGCCCCACCAGAATAACTGATGCAGAGAGATGGTGCACCCCTATCCCTGTGGGCTGCTGGTGCTTTGACAGCCAAGCCCACACAAAGGTGACCACAGAGCAAGAGGACTTCTCCCTTCAACAGAGCAGGAGGATCTCAGTAGGATGGGGAACGGGTCCTGTCCAACAGCGACCATCCCATTGGAGCACAGAAGGACATGAAACCCCATCATAAGCAGCACAGCAATGCCTGAGGCTGTCGCCTCCCTGGTTTCCCTGTGTTTAACTGGCTGATCATTAGCAGAAATAAATGAACAACACTGAATTAAATATTTCATCAGGCTTAAACTCCTACCAAGCACCAAAACCTCCCCCTCAAACCCTAAAGAGAAAGGAGCTGGTCCCGCCAGCCTGATGCTCGCTGCAGATTAGCGTGTGCGTGCGCAAGCGCCGCTTCCTTCCCGTCACTTGCAATAGCTAATGTTACACTCGGAGCAAAGAGACAAATAAAAGCAAACCTGATTAAATTATATGAAGCTTACACAACTGTAGTTGCTTTATTTAATCTCTTTTGGGGATTTGGTGGGGTTTTTTGTCCTCCTTTGCAACTTTAACCCCTTGTTTCCCACACCAGGCTGAGCTGGCGTGCTCGTTCAAATGGGATGTTTTGAATTAGGAACTGGAAGCGGACAAACTCCCATCCAGCCTGTCACAGCCAATGCAAAATTCCCCCTCCGATACCCTTTGTGATACCCTTTCCACCCCTCCCTCTGTAGGGAAAATCCTAAAGAGCAAGAGCAGAGGTGAGAGGAGAAACAGGCGTTTGCACAGGCAGGAAGGGCTGCACCCCAGGGAGAGCTACGCTCACGCTCAGAGCATCCGGAAACCCGAGCTGCAAGGGGAAATCCATGGAAACAAGGGGAAATCCATGGAAACCGGGTCCCCACTGCCCTCCGGAGCTGGGATTAGGGACCAGGGAAAGAGCGCAGGCGGAGGGCCAGGGCCCCGCGCTGCAGCCACGCTGGCGTACACCAGCAGCACGTGCACTTGCAGTTGGTAAGAGCTTGTTGTGTTGTAATTAGTGACCGTGCATCTTGCACCAGGGCCAATTACTTCTCCTAAATACATTGTGAAGCCCCCGTCGACATTAATTACTGTGCCGGGTCAGCAGCGAGGGGAAGCTGAGGTCACCCCCCCCTCCTTTCCCTCATCAAGAGCGGCCTCAGCAGCCCAGCAAACGAGAAGCCAATTGGTGTGCAATTGCATGCACTAAATGAAACAGAGGTGGGGAGGCCGGGAGAGGAGAGGGAGCGGGTTTGGGAAGCAGGGGAAGGATGCCAAGGATGGGTTCTGCATGGGGAAACGGAGCCAAGCAAGCAGGCCATGTCAGGCAAGCCTGTTAGAAACGAGCAGCCGGTCAGGCATCAAACAAACCCAATTGAATAAAGCAAGTGCTGTAGAAAATGACAGCAGCAATGATATTAATATAAATATTGATATTAATGTCAGAGTGCAGCAAGCAGTCAGCAGCCGCTCCGCGTTCATGTTGGCTGCCACGTGGCGAGATGCTCTTTGCTGCACCAGGCCAGCATCCAACCAAGGCATCTCTCCAGCCCTATGCTTGGGGCAAGGGGGCTTGTGCAGGGGCAGAGCCCCAGTGTGAGACGCTACAGAGACAGACAGACAGACCCACACCTCCATCTCCTTCAGCACGGGGTGGTCTTCTATCCCTGGGAAGAGAACGCGCATGGCGTAGGTGCGGTAATCCAGGAAGGGGATGCCGGCGCCATCCAGGTCGTTGGTCAGCTCGTTGATGTCAGTCTGCAGCTCCGCAAAGGCTGGGGTGGGAAAGGCAGAATTAAACCAACACATCCTGGAGTCCCAGCACCCAGCCTCAGCACCCAGCCTGCACCCCACGGCTGGGCCCCCAGGCATGAATGGGCTCCGCACCCCTCCTCCCCGCAGGCTCTGATCACTGTCCCCATCTCACAGATGGAGGAATGGAGCTGCAGAGGGAGGGGATGACTTCACCAGAATAAAGCAAGTGGCAGCACTGGGAACAGGACCACCAGGTCCCAGGGGGCTCAAATCCCTGCTGCTCAGCTCTCCCAAGCTGAAGGGGAAGCAGGGAATGGCAAGGCATGAACAAAGCTGGAGCTTTTGGGGGAAAACATTAGCCTAAACCACAAGAATGTCCTCATTTCTTTTTGACCTAAATACTGCTCCAGAGAAGAGCTTGAACACACCCACCCCAGCACCTCCGGATCCAAGCAGAGGCAGCAGCGAATCCCAGGGGAATGAGACATGGGATGGGGGGGGGGGTCCTGAACCTTTAATTGCACCTACAGGGAAAAGCTGCCAGGAGAAGAGTCCTGGAGATGCAGCAGGGAAAGGGACTGGGGGGCGAGGGGAGAGCAAACCCTTAGAAAAACCCAATTCAAGGCACTTTAAAGGGAGCTGGGAGGCAGGCAGAGGACTGCAGGCTCATCAGCCTGATGAGAGAAAACAAACCGTCAGCTTGAAAGGCGTGCTATCTTATCTGTAACTGGTGGGACTAGAAAGGAGAAAAGGCAGGGAAGAGATTGTGCCTTTTAATTAAAAGCAGATCCTTTTATCTGTCAGCTGTGGAAGACAAGACACCATCCCCTCCACCAGCTCCCTTCCCTCTCCCTGTCACCAGTGCCATCCGCAGGCACACGTAAGGATGGGGATTTGGGGAAGCAAAGGGGGTTTCTTCCTTTCTTTCGTCGCTTTATTAGCTCAGGTTTGGTGCCCACTGCACCAGCAGCACCAGGGTTGGTTGTGGTTGTAGCTGGCAGGGTCAGGGCCTCCGGAGCCAGCTCAGGGGGATAATGGGCAATTAGGTTTTATCAGCAGGATCATACAAGGAATTCTGTCCAATTTCACAGCATCTGTCTATCACATAATGAGAGATGGACTGCCCGCTCCCAAGCAGCCTCCACTATTCTCCTTGCTCTCTTTCCACCTATTTCGAGAAATAAAGGGGAATTTTGTAACGGGAAAAATCCCCAAATCCCACACAGAACGAGTCTGCTTCCTTTGACAAAGCAGCTTTGCCCATTCCCTGAAGGTATTTAAGTGACATGTAGATGTGCCACTTAGGGACATGGTTTAGTGGCAGACTTGGCAGTGCTGGGATAATGGTTGGGCCCTTAAAGGTCTTTTCCAACCTAAATGATTCTATGATTCCAATTCCTCTTTTAGGGAAAGGGTGGGACCACGCTGAGCTTTGGGACAGTAGGAAACCCTCCAAGACCCCAAGTTAACAGCACAGGGATCCCTCACCCTCTTTGCATTCCAGGGCCACCCGGGACTCCAGGTTGTCCATCTGCAGCTGGAGGCGCTTCAGGGTCCGGTCGGCATCCCGGGATTTGCGCTTGTATGCGATGAGGACGATGATGATGATGAGGAGGAGCAGGCCACCTCCTCCACCGATCCCAATGATGGCGGGCAGGGTGAGCAGGCTGTCGGAGTAGATCTGCAGTGTTCCCGGGGAGAACTCGAACCCTCCAGCCTTGATCTGCACCATGGTGGGGGTAAAAAACAGACCTGGAGTCACAAGGACAGCCCTTCCTGCAATGCCCAGAGCTGGAGGATGACTCCCAGCCTAGGGGAGGAAGGATGCAGGGATAGCAGGAGCTGGTCCGGAGCAGTGCAGGATGCTTTAATGGGATGCAGAACACACGCTGCCAGCGTGCCTGCAGAACAGGCAGTTTGATGTCTCATTCAGACAGCATTACATTAACAGATGGGATGTGAAGTGAGTTCCCCCATAGCTGGGAGGGTGGGGGGGGGACTGTGCTGGGTCCCTTTCAACCTGGCAGGGTCCTGGAGAGCGAGCACTGCTGTGCTACAACCCCACTAACAAAGGAGCCTTCCTTGAGGTATGAGCCAGCACTGAGGGAAAGGGGTGGGAGTCCCCCCCCCCGCCTTGGCACAGGCTGTGCCTTGGCACCCAGCAGGGAAGGGAGGCTGCTGGCAGGGCCACCTAGGGCACAGGAACACCTGGTTGTGTGTGCTGGGGAGGGAACAAAGCATTTGGTCCTAACAAGTTAAGGAGAGCGATGCCCGGGGGGCAGGAAGGATGCTCCTGCATGCACACCGGCTATCCAGTCCTCATCCAAGGATGAGCACAGAGCAGGGCTGGGATCAAGCCCGACCCTCTGTGGTTCAGAGGGTACCAGTGTCAGCACTCACCGTGACTTTGTGCTGGCCGGTGAGGTTGGGGGACTCGCAGAGGAGCTGGGTCTCGGACACCGTCAGCGTGCAGGGGGTGTCTCCGATCAGCACCGTGTAGTTGAGGCGGGAGTTACCGGCTGCCGGTGGGAGCAGGTTCCTGCCCTTTGAGGGAGCAAGGAACGAGATTGTCAGTTCTCGTGCAATAGGGAACACTTAAACCAACCCAACGTAAAGCAAACCAGTGCAGGACTTCGTGCAGAGACAAAAAGCCACCTCCACTGAGGGACACATCCTTATCCCTCTGCCTTACCTTGAGGATGAGGGGAGAGCTGGGCTTCAGCTCCAGCATTCCAGTGGGGCTGAGCGGCTCAAAGACAGGGTCCGGGTAGTAGACGAAGTTGGTGGTGTTGATGATGAGCAGGGCCTGGACGTTATCCATGACGAAGCCAATCTCATCTGGGCGGTCGCCCACCTCCGGAGGGCTCCGCACAGGGTTGTCGATGGACGGAGCATAGCACACCATGGTCGTGTCGTTGTAGACGGTGCAGTTCTGCAGGAGGCACAACTGAGGTCAGACCCAGCTCCCAGCAGGATCAGACCCCATAAGGATCTCCTGCAAGCAGCAGCTCTGGACATGAGGTTTAGACTTGGGATCTCCTGTCCTGTGCTGTTACATCAACAGGTACCACATCCCACCATGGGGCAGAGACTCCTGCCTGCAATGGATGTGCAAGGGGTGGATGTGCTCTCTCTGTCACTGTCCCGCAGACATCCCATAAACATCCCACCAGTTTTCCACACTCAGATCTCAATGCTCTCGTGGCCAGGGACTCTGCAGCGAGAAGGCTCAGGGAATCCCTCCTCCTTCTTATGCTCTGCCCCCAGCCCCAGCCCGGCATCACTTACGTTCTCCCTTTCAGAGCTGCAGTACTTGGCCCGGATCCTGGGCTCTTTGATGGTGGCCAAGTTGGTGCCAGTCACGGTCAGCAGCGTCCCGCCACTAGAGACATGGAGACAATGGGTTAGGACAGGCAGCTCAGCGCTGGGTCCTCACTTCTGGGAGGGAATCACCCATCCTCATCAGCCAGACACCCATCCGCCCCAGCCTGGGTGAGCCACAATGCCTTGGGGACCTCTTATCCTATCCAGATGCCACCACATCCAGCAGGATCTGCATGCACCACTGCCAAACCATCTCAGCTGACCCAGGGACCACCTAGAGACATGTAACCTGCTAACTAACACCAGCATCCCACCCTGTGTCTGGGTTTGGGGTCTGAAGGCAGCTCCCAAGCTAAAGGAGACCAGGTGTCTGCAATGGGAAAGCATCCCAAGGAGGAGGAGATTCTCTCTGTCACCCCCTTCACCATGCAGGCAGCGGGTGGCAGGACAGGCTGAGCCCTGAGGGGCTTTCTCCATGCCTTGGTGTTGGTGTTAAGAGCCCCCACTGTCCCTGAGAGCTCGGCCATGTCCCTGGGGAGCTCGCTCCTCATCAACAGCCTGGAGAAGGTTTCCCCTTGGCACTGGCTCTTAATGGATTCCTTGGGCTCCTCTCCAGCCAATTCAAACCTTTTAGGAAAATATGTAAACATTGCAAAAACTCCCTGATGGGAAATAGGTTCATTTTATTTGCCGTCGCCAAATGTCAGGCTGAAATTAAGCAGATCCAAAGCGCTCTCTGCTCTTGTCCCCTGCCAGGCTGAGCACTACAGGCCAGGAGTCAGAAGGGCCCCGGTGCCAAGCCATTGCTCACACTCCTCTCACCCCGTCTCTGGAGCACGGCCCAGTGGCTATAGCAGCAGCACTGAGATGCATCCATCAGGAGGTGGGGGGATCCACGTGGAAAACAGCCCCCCATAAGCAGTGATTTACCTGTTGATGCTCCACTCGGGATCGATCTTCTGGATGGTGGGGTCCTCGGTGTAGTTGTACTTCACCTCAGGGTTGCTCAGCTCTGCCCGGTTGATGTTGATGAGGATGGGAGAACCGCCGGGGCTGTGCCCAGGGGGTGTCCTGCACCGGATCTCACGGGCGCTTCTCCTGGGGTAGGAACACACAACCCATCAGTGCGGAGGCAAGAAGAGGGTGAGAGGGGCCAATGCTGCCCCAGCCCCTTGCCCCTTCTCAAACTACCGGGGGAGGGAGGAAAGGGAGAAAAGAAGGGGAAAAAGACAGACAAAAATAACCCACCAAGAACTGAAACAAAAGGCAGGAGGGAACGGGAAAGGCTGAGCAGCTCCTGAGCGTTCCCATCACGCGGCTGCTGCAAACAGCAGCGATTAGGGCTGATAACCAGTAATTACCGCAGGAAAATATTTAAAGAGCCGCTCCATTATCATCCCTAATCTAAAAATTATCCACTTCATGCCTCGGGGCTTTGTGCTTTTAGAGAAGAATCCCTGTTCTTGGGGCTCTTCCTATAGCCTCTGACACACAGCGGTTTCGGGGGGGATGCCTCCGGATGCCCCCAGCACGGGTCCCTATGCAGGGGTTCCGCTGCCTCTGGAGGTGCCCTTTGCCCACCCTCATGGCCCTCCGTGCCCCTCACCATGAAAAAGCACACGGGCGTCCCCCGATGGTGACGGAGACGTTGCTGCCGGCGTTGAGGTGGCTGCCTTCGATGGCGATCCAGGTACCGCCGGAGAGAGGACCCCGGGATGGGATCACGCGGGAGAAAGTGGGCGTCTGCCAAAGGAAAAGAGCATCCCTGGGGTCAGAAAGGCTGGGGACCGGATTCTGCATCCATAAATAGCCCCAGGAGGGTGACAGGGCTAAAGGAGAGCCATGGGACAGCAGCAGGGCACAGCGCTAAGGGTGACAGTGCCAGCAGGACAACGGGGAAGCAGAGCAGTGGCAACCTTGGAGAGATTCAACCAGCATGACCCATCACCTGCCCAGAGCATCCCCACCTGCACCCCAGGGAAGTGGTGGGTAAATGATGGCTCATCCTCCAACTGATCCACTCGGCATCACCTCCCTGCCATGGAGCCTGTCCCCAGCATGGGACCTACCACAAAGGTGAAGCTCTTGGGGGACGTGGCTCGGTAGCTGGGCGAGCAGTCGCGGATGCACACTTCGACCCGCGCCTCGTGGACCTTGCTTGGGCTGGCATCTCCAATCTCACACACGATCCTAAGGGATGCAGGGAGGGAGCGCTCAGTGTCCTGGCACTGAGATGCTCCCTGTGCCATGGCGGGGATGGGCTGGCTTCAGGAAGAGATGGATCTAACACCAACAAAGGTGCCAGCAGCTTCATGAGAAACCAGGGCAGTGGCTGTTGGCTGGGGGCAGCTTCCCCAAAGCCTTTGAGCTCCTCCCAGGGCAACCACAACCAGCAGCCCCTTCTCCCCTAGTTCAGCCCCATGCCTTCAGCTGCCAGGTGAACACCAGCAGCCCTGTCCCAGCCCACCGAGGCGATCCCCCTGCAGACACTCACTGCTCAGCACTGATGTACTCGCTCTCGATGGGGATGCACATCACTTTGCCCACCCGGACGCCCCAGCGAACATCTTCAAACTTGAGGCCCAGGTTCTCTCCGGTGATGGTCAGACGGGTCCCTCCTTGCCTGGGGCCGGTCTCCGGGAACAGCTAGGAGAGAACATGGCCCATCAGCCAAGGGAGCAGAGCCATAGGACGCATGTTACTCCCCTACAATCACCCCTGAGGAGCAGATGGGAGATGATAAATCCCAACACATCTGTAAGGAACCCACAGAGGGGGAAAGACCTCCCGAATGACAGCCACATCCATAAATCCCCCAAGGAACAAGCCAGGAGATGCCACATGTGTCCAGGCAGAGGGATGGGATTTAGACACCCCACTGCAGATACAATAGGAAGGAGACAGGGAGTGTTTCTGCACAGCCCCACTTCAGCCATCACCTCTGGGGTTAACCACTGGATTCATGCTGCTCTGATCATCTTCAGCATGGAATGGGGGATCCAGTCCCCCTGCACCCAGGCAGCCTGTGGGATGTGTCCTGGGATCAGAGCTGGGACCAGCACTTTGGGCCACAGAAGCAGCCACAACTTACAGGGTAAACCCCTTCTAGGGCTGCAGGGAACCACTGCTGCCTAAACCCAGCTCAGCAGTGCCCAAGGCCAGGATCAGAGCCCATTACAGCAGCTGCCACCAGCATCATGCTGGGGGTTCCCCCCAAACCCAGCGCCACCAGGAGGTGTTTGTTTGGTGTTTCTAAATGAGTGTTAAAGGCTACTCCCTGTGTTCCCCTCCTCCCCTCCATGGCAGAGCTGATGAGGGCCACGCATCCAGGGGGAAAGGAGCCCCGGAATGAAAGCACAGCATTGGCACCCAGCATGGGGAGGTCACAGCTAAACAAGGAGGGAGCTGAGGAAGAGAGCAGGGCTGCTCCAGCCTCCCCTTTCCCCCCACCCCTGAACTCCTGCCCCACAAACACCGATGCTTTCTTGCTCATTGGTTTCACAGGGTCCTTTCATACCAACAAGCTCCAGTGGGCACAAGCAGGGGGCTCATCCCCAGCTCCAACGGCTGCAGTAGGGGCAGGGGATGACAAAGATGAGGGGTTCCTCCTTCCCAAGGGAAGGGACATTGCTCTTCAGGGTCACAGGACCCTGCAGAGGTTTGGAGGGGGCTTGTCCCCACCACCGAGCAATGGGTGTGACATTCTTCACTCCAAGGGAGAAGAATCATTGTCATCTCCCAGCCCAGCAACCAGGAAGACACCATCAGCCCAGAGGGATGGGCAAGAAGGAGGCTCTAGCTCCTCCTGAAACCACTGCATCATAGGATCCCAGACTGGTTTGTGTTGGAAAGGAGCTTAAAGCTCCTCCAGCTCCAACCCCTGCCACGGGCAGGGACCCCTTCCACTAGAGCAGCTTGCTCCAAGCCCCTGTGTCCAACCTGGCCTTGAACACTGCCAGGGATGGGGCAGCCACAGCTTCTCTGGGCACCCTGTGCCAGCGCCTCAGCACCCTCACAGGGAAGAGCTTCTGCCTAAGAGCTCATCTCAGTCTCCCCTCTGGCAGGTTAAAGCCATTCCCCTTGGCCTGTAGAAGAGGGGCTGAGGGAAGCACCAGGCAGGCTGCCAGAGGAGCATCACACCAACAGCTACACACATCCACACCGACCACCAGCTCTAAACGCACTGATGCAGAGCAGCACCAATCTCAAGCCTAAATGCTACCAGATCTGTTTGTGCTACACCTGCAGTTACTGCAGCATCTCGCAATGATTCAGGGCTGGAGAGCTGCTGCCGAGGCTCCCCTTTCCCCCCATGGCTGCCGCCCAGCACACCACAACACTGGTACAGAAAAAGGCACCACTCTCACTTCCAGCTTCCATCAGATAAGGCACTGAAACCCAAACAGACCAGATCCTGCGCTAAGGCTCCAGTCATTAACACCAGCGAGGCCTCGCCAGACACTGGTAAACAGAAGGTATCCAGCAGAAATACCCAGCAGTCCCTCCAGCGCGCCTGGAGCCCGGCCCGACGGGCATGTGAACATTAATATACACAGTGTTATTAAGCAAAGGTCATAAAAGCTGTCAGGGAAGGAGGTGATGATGAACTACCAGCACTAGTGAGCACTGGGGAGCAGCAACCTGGATCCACGGCTTTCCCAGGATCCTCCCGTCACACGTAGAAGTGGTGGGAATCTCAGAGATGAGCCAGAAAACCAGTGCATGGAGAGGATTTCAGCCTTGGAAATCCCCACGGTGACCAGAGGTGTTTAGGACTAAACACCATGCAGATTTGGCTGCTGTGGGGTGCCACTGGACAGCATCGACTCCATCCCCATCGCGCATCTCAATCCCTCCACCCCGGGGTCCCGCAGCACGGAGCATCCCCTTGTACCTTGGTGATCTTGGGGTCGGTGCAGCGGCTGTTGCCGCTGGTGGCGTGCATCCAGCTGCTCTCGTAGGCCAGGCAGTGCTGGCGCAGCGAGCAGCGCCGCTCCGACACGCACCAGCCGCACTCGAAGCGTGGGTCAGCCTTGAGGCACAGCCCGCAGCTCTCCCGCAGCGCCGAGCACTTGTACAGGTGGGCTGCAAGGCAGGAGGAGAGCCAGGGTCAGCACGGACCCCCCAGCACATGGGCACAGAAGCTAGGGGAGGACAGGTACCCACTCCTTCCCCATCCCACTGCGTGCGTGCCAGTAGCTCCCAAGGGAACAAACCCCCATGGGCAGGAGGCTCCAGCATCATGGACTCAACGCCAAAGCTTCTTGATGAAGAGCCTCTTGTTTAACAAACCCATTTGACTGATGCTGGTGCAAACTGCAGCAGGGTTGGGGAGATGGGTAGGCTGGAGATTGGGGGGGGTACGGGGCTGTTTTCCCATCCCAATCCCATCCCTCACTCACCCTGGATGTTCTGGGGGTTGTCGATGACAAAGTTCCCGTTCCAGACCACGGACAAGTTGACTGGCAGGTCGCTGATGTCGTTCCCTTCATAGAAATACTGCAGGAGGGGACAGAAGGAGCCAAATTGGTGAGGCAAAACACCCCGATGAGGCATAAACCCCTGTCACACAGATGTCCACCATCAACCCAGAGGAGAGGGATTCAGACTCCAGAGCTAGGGACAGATCTAAGAGCAATGACCACAGCACATACAAGCCAGCAGGCTGAATTGGCAAAACATACTAATAAGCAAAACAGAGGGTTTCTAAATAGACCCAAAACCCATTAGGTCTGATCTGCGATGCAGGAAAATGACACTGCTCCAGCAGACCCCAAACCAAGACCCCAGCACCCGCTGCTGCCCAACGTACCCACCTCTGCTGCTCCTTCCAGCCTGGCCGGTGCCTCCTCTCCTCCCAAGCCCCCTTCCTGCCTGCCCATCAGTATTCCCTGCACAGCCGCCGCACGCCGGCGGAGCGGTTTAATCGATACGGAGGCAGGAAGGCAGTTGGCACCATCCCTGACAGCTAATGACCTCCTTCGGCAAGAGATTCCCCACTCCTCGCCCGGGAAAATGACAGGCGTGTCACGAGAGATTAAATGAATGATTCATGGGCTGCTGGAGTTTGTTAGGGAGCGGTGGATGCTCCGGCAGCGGCCCCAGCATCACCTCCTGCAGCCCCGGTGCTGTACCTGGAGGAGGTGGCTTCAGCATCTCCTCCAGCACTGCCCCACAGAGCGCATCTGCCCCCTGCCAGCACCAGGGACCGCTGCAGGGGTCTGTTCTGCTCGACCCACAGGAGGCAGGGATGTGGCCCCAAGGCAGCCAGCACGGCCACGTGGCTGTGGGAAGCAGGAGACACTAGGATCCTTCTCGCTATCAGAGCTGGGCCCTTCCATACTGAGCCTCTCCCATCATCAGCCATGGTCCAGCACCAGACACAGCACCAAAGTGGGACATGTGCCCAGTGTGGGACATAGCTACAGCAACACCCTCCCTCAACCCTACAAGGTGCAAAGGCAAAAACAAGCCTGGTCCTCACTTACACCTCCACAGCTTTTGGCTTGTGGTCCTATGCTCACCCCACACAAATGCAGGGTGAAGGATCCCAAAACACAGCCCTCCCCAGGAGGAAGGCTGATGCTGATCAACCCTATGCAGCAGTTTTAAGGCATAAAACATCCAGCCGCAAACTCGACCCTTTCCTGAGCATCCAACAGCTCCACCACCATCTCCACACTACATAAGAGCCCCATCGCCCCCCCATCACAAAGCTTGCTCAGAAGAGTTCAGCCACATCTCCACCACACATCACCTACACCCGGATCCTCTCAGCAGCATTCCCATCACCACGTATGGAAAGACAGAGCCAGAACCACACTGGGATTCCAAACCCATTCACCTTCCCCATCCTACACCCACCCAAGGACATCCCAGGCAGTAACACAACAAGGAGCCAGCTGGACCCAGAGCATGGAGCAGAGGGAGCGTGTGCTGGGAACGGGGAGGGCGGTGGCAGTGCCGGAGCAGGATTCAGCAGTGAGGAGCCACGTGGCAGCGTAAGTGAAATTGGCATTTTCAATTTGTACTCTGACATGTCTCATTTGGGGAACTGGCATCTCGGGAAGGCATCCAGGCTGCAGCTGTCCAAAACACTTATTTGCATCTCTCTGCCCCGGCTGCTTTTGGAAATTAGTTCTTCTGGGAGGTGGGAAGGAGGAAGAAGAATAGGGAGGGGAGAGGGAGGGAGGGAGAGCATTAACTCTCCATGTGCCAGCCCAACAGCGTGATTGCACAAGAGATGGTGTTCCTCTGGGGAAGGAAGGCATGCTGAGGATGCTGGATTTGTGGAGCTGGAGCAGGCAGGACTGGGTGCAGGGAAGCAGCAGGAGGCATCACCCTGGCTGGGATCACCAAGGGAAACTGGGTATCAATGAATAACATGTCCATCAGCAGCCTTGCAAACAGGCAGCGCATCCATGGCTTGGATGCTGTTACGGTCCCTGTAGGATGCTGGAGCCGGAGTCATGGCTCAGCTGTGTGCAGGCAGAAGCTGAGGGCTCAGGGCTCAGCCCTCGTGGACACTGAGGTCCATCAGATCCTCTCTGATTTCCAAAGTATCTCTTCTTTTAAAGGATGTTTTCTTATGCCCTGTTTTCAGCTGTCAGAAGCAGGAAGGTGCCCTCTCCACCCACAGGAGAAGAGGTAGCAACCAAACCACAGCAAAGCAGCAGCCACTTCCTAGCCCTGAAGGTCCCACAGGCAGTGGGGATCAGACAGGATCAGGGAAGGGGGTGCTTACCAATCTGTCCATCCCATGGGACCCAGCACACAGCTAGCCAGCAGGTCCCATCACACTGGCTCCTCCCTGCTTCTAGCTAACACGGAGCTAAACATCCATTAAATACTTAACTGCTATTAACATCCCGGTTAATCAATCACTGTGGCTGGCAGCAATACGGGATGAGCCATGGGAGGGGATGCCAGGGCGGGTGTCAGCGCAGGGATGGATGCACCTACCCTGCAGTGCTGCTGTCAGACTCCTTCCACCCTACAGAGGTGCCCAGCACCCTCTGGCTGTGTCAAAGGATGATGTGCCACGATGCTGTCACGTGGCTGAGTTATAGGAAAGGGATGTTTCCTCTGGGAGCAAAATAAACCAGTCACAGCCCTAAGAGCAGACCCACGGCGCCCAAAAGAGAAGCGCTGTCATGCAGCACCGGCCACAGAAGGGGATGGCAGAAAGGATGTCACTGAGTGAGTCAGCAGCAGAGCTGTGAGCTGCTTGGCTCCTTACCTAGCCCAGCCAGCCTCGCCACCCTCCCTGGAATGTGCCTACAAGGCGAGAGTGGAAGAGCTGATGGAGGATGGGCCACGCCACCAATCTGGATATGGCTATTCCCAGATGGCAGGGATGTCGTTTGGACAAGAGGACTCCTTGATAAGCCTTTCTCAAGGCAATTTATCCAAAACTTATCTCAGGCAGCTTAACAGAATCACAGATTGATTTGGGTTGGGAAGGCCCTTGAGCTCATCCAGCTCCAACCCCTGCCATGGGCAGGGACACCTTCCACTAGAGCAGCTTGCTCCAAGCCCCTGTGTCCAACCTGCCCTTGAACACTGCCAGGGATGGGGCAGCCACAGCTTCTCTGGGCACCCTGTGCCAGCACCTCAGCACCCTCACATCTTCCCAAGTAACAGCCAACAACCTCATGTGCTCCTCCCATGCCCAATTCTCACACTCACCCCATCCCCATGTGGGGATGCCACCAGCCCAGCACGCTGCAAGAGCTGTGGGTGCCCTGCAGCCATCACACCCCATGAGGACATCCAGCGGACAGGTGGCTCCACTGCCCTCTGCAAGCAATCCCATACATCCAAACTTCCCTTGCATCCCCCGCTCCTTCCCATCTGCACCATCCCCCTGGGCTGCATTTCTGGAGGAGGGCTCGGGCTGCAGCTGTGTCCTATTTTCCTGTAGTTGATGACCTCAACTCCTTCCCCGCACTATGGGGACGGCAGTAATGTACATCGCGTCTCGCCAGGGCTCAACTGCAATTCATCATTATTTTATCTGCTGGAATTTAATTGGATCCTATCAAACTCTCCTGATACTCCCTTTTCACTTTAAACACTGCTGCAGGAAAGATAAATGCAGGCAGCGCCAGGACAGAGAGCATGGCTTTGTTGGAGAACGGAGCTGTTGGAGAATGGGCTCCAATCCTGCTTCCCTCTCCATGGCTGGTTAATTAGAGATACCTTTATTGGAGGTGTGAGGCACTCGGAGCAGGGCACGTGTGTATGATTTATGTTCTTCCATAAATACACCCCAGGCCTAGTAAAATACTGTCATGCACACAACGGCACAACTGGATAGGAATGCTTGGCCTCTCATTCTGGATCTCCTTTTGCTCCTTTCACATATATCTCCTCCCTTCCTCCCCAGTCACACACAAGCTCCTTTGCCTGGATTCCTTCTGCCCAAAGTTTGGCAGGGTGGAAGTGAGGACCTGAAACCCTGGGAACACGTCAGAGCAACACCCACAATAAAGAAATACCCAGAAAACATGAATCCATCAGGTCCTGCATTCCCACATCCATGCCTGGGGTACCCCAGTCTCAGCATCCGCACTGGGTACCACTCACACACCCACCCTGCTCTGCACCCACATCTCTTTGTCATGGAATAAGATGCTTCTGGGCAAACATCCCAAGCAGAGCCACGCTAGCCAGAGGGGAGTGAACTCCAAAGCCACAGCCCAAACGAGTGGATAGGATGGCCTGTCCATGGGGATCAGTAAGGAAGGAGCCAGGGAGGTGACACAGCTGCTCCTCACCACGCAGGGCTTTGGGTAAGAGGAAAGGGAAATAATTGAGGCGTGAGGCTTAATTCAAAGTGCTGAGACAACAAACTCCAATGCTCATGGAAAGGAGATCAGGGGTTCTTCCTATTTTTACATTTAAAGGGAAAGAGCAACTCTGGGGCTATGTCAGCCTTAAGAGGGACATTCTGGAGGCTAAAACCCAAACCCTTGGCAGTGAGAAACATCCAAGGCCAGGACTAAATGGGATGAAGTCCAAGGTTAGAAGCAGTTCTGGGTGCACTGTGGTACCTCCCAGCAGCAAAACTGCTTCTTTTCTGCAGCATTCAGAAGGATGAGCCCCACTGAGGGATGGCAGATGGGAAAGAACGGACAAAGGCAGGGATGCTTGGAAAACGAAACTCAGTGGCATTGCCTGCACAATTTAAGGCCTGTGACCATCCCTCCATTCTCTGCTGCAAGAAGCAAGCCTGGAAATGTCTGCTTCCAGAAGATTATAACTAATCAATTAACAAAAAACCCAGTTTATTAGCAAAGAATTCCATTTTCTTCAGCTTGCCTTTCCTTTTTGCTTCCTTACAACACATGTGGAAAACCTTTCAGGTTGCTTTCCTCTTGGAGAGCAAAAAGAGACCAAAGTGAGGAGGCAGAAAAGGCTTTTTTCTGGTGGGATGACAGGGAACACCAGGCCTCGTCTCCCTTCGGTTTGCTGGAGATCTATTGGGTGTCTCAAACAATGTTTATAGGCAACACTCAAACCTTAATGAATGGCCTGCTGAATATTTAACCAAGATGTCCTTTCTTCAAAGCCTAACAAGTCATTGGAGTTTGACAAGCACTAAAACTAAACAAAAGACAAAGAGTTTTAAGCAGGCTTGACTTATTATCCCTTCCATTCACCCGGGATTTAGGAAAGCATCCCTAATTCCACAGCATAATTAACCTCTTGTTTAGATCTCATTGAACTCCTGGAAACAAAAGTGTGCTTAAATGCCTTTCAGAGGAGAGGACATCCATCCCTCACTCACTGGCTGGGTGTCATCCTGCCCTACTTCCCCACATCCCTAAAGCCCTATCCCAAAGGATGAATGGCAATGGAAGAACGCAGCGGGTCACGGGTGGGTGACGGCGCTACCAAGCAGCCAGATGGACCGCAAGAAAAGTCGTGGAGGAGACAAACATCACCCAAGTGTGAACACGAATCCCCCACTGCAGAACACAGCCTGGCTGAATGCCCTCAGACGTTAAAGCAGACCCTGAAAGCAAGACAGCTCCTCTCAAACCAAAGCTGTCTTCTGCCGTCTGTGAAGCCGCATCTCCTGCCTGACACCGTGGCCCCGTCAAGCTGCTGCCATCCGCTCCTGCACCCACGACACCTCCCATGCACCATCCATCCCGTTTGCTCCATGTTCAGGGCATCCCTGGTGATTTCCAGGTCAAATATACACCACTACCAGCTCCATGTGGAGACCACAGAGCAAGGCAGGCACAGCTCAAGCTGTCCTTTGCCTTTGGAGAAGGGTTGCAGAGCCCATGCAGCTCATGACACCAGTGCTTCTGCCTCTCTGCTTTGCACCCAGCCAGGGTCCCTGCTGGAATTTGGGACAAAGAGGCCACGTTTCTTCCAGACTCTGCATGAGGACAATGGCTCCTCCAGCCCATTTCCACCCACAGACAGGGACACGTCCCAGAACAACCCCCAGATGACCAAGCAGGTACCTGATGTACCCAAGCCTTCTGCTGGGACACAAATGGCTCGGCTGACCCCCAAGAAACCTCTCACACAGCTGTGGTAGACACAGAGCAGCTAGACTTGGGTACCAGCAACAACAAGACCCCAGGACCCCCACCACCATCATGGCTCTTGGCACACACATCCATCATGCTCCCCTTGAAGCACTAACACTGAGCCATACAGGCGATGGACAAAACTGGGTCTGGGAGCAGACCTGCATGATGGCAAGGACCACGATCCACACCAGGGACCAGCAGCTGAGCCAGCTCCACTGGGCAGCTCTCCATCTGGATGCTTTTCTTCCCTAAACTCAGCAGCAAGAAGACAAAGCTTTGCTTAAGCTGCCTCAATACTGGCTCATTGCAGCAGAGCCCTGCAGACACTGCACTGGTCCTTCTGCTTGCACTTTGTGCTGCTCCCTGCTTCCATCTCCAGACCAAGCACAGACCAACAACAACATTTCCAGGCAGCAGCTCAGGGCAAGGAACATTTTTGCTCATCACCAACTGCATGTTACCAAGAGCGAGCCCTGGCACTACAGCATCCCCGAGGCACCGCTACCCAAACAGGATGCAGCGACTTGGGATGCTCCTCCTGCCCAAAGGCTCCGCATCCATGGGAGTGCAGGAGGAGGGAGGGAGCCAGGGCTCATCTTTAACAGCCTCTAAATGTCACATGTGCCACCAAAGGACAGGGGAGCAGGGCTCAATGCTGGTGTTAGGCTGCAAATGAGCTTTCACTGCGTGAGTGATGGAAAACAAATTTTGAACGGATTAAATGGGAAGGAGAAGGGAGGGCCGGGCCCCATGTAGATGAGGGCAGGTCAGTGCAGAGCTAAGGAACACTGTGGAGCTCTTAACACCCTGGGTTAGGTTTGCTGGTGGGCTTGCGGCTCCCTGCATAGGACTGCTGTACAGAAGGGGCATAAAACAGCTCAGCAAGGGGCCACCAAACAGCCTCTTGCTTAGGGATAAGGCAGAGAGAGCTGCAGGGAGCAGGAGCAGAGGCAATGCACCATAGATGCAGGCATGGGTGGGAGCTGGGAATGGCTGGGGGCTGCAGGAGGAGGGAAGTGCTCTGGGACCAGAAGGAACGGCAGCACACAGGGCAGGGTGCACATAGTGTGACACTGAGAAGGTGTTAGCTCAATCCTGCCTGTAAAGCAGAATGGCTTGGTGTCAGGGGAAGCAAGAGCAGGCAGGGAGAAGGGGGAGGCAAGGCTCCGGCACATCCTGGCCAGCTGGCTCCAGCCCAGGCAACTTTCTTCAGCTTCCCAAAGTCAATTTCCTTGGAAGTGCTCCTAAACCCTGGCAGCTCCCCCAAGGCAGCTCTGGCATTGATCCCATCTGGAATGACCCCGAGCAGCAGCCTCTACATGCACTTGGGGGAGGCGGAGAGGACCCCACTTCACACCCCATAAACACCAGAAACTTCCCATTACTGCCCATGGGAGAGCAAACCCCTACACAAGCACACAGGAAGGTCCTGAGGCAGAGCAGGGATGAGCAGCCCCCAAACACAGCTCGAATCGGCTCCCATCCTGCACTCACCGAGGTGTTCTGGCACTGGATGCTGGTGCTGTTGAAGCGCAGGGCGGTGACGCGCGTGGTGCTGCCGGGGATGTGGAAGATGCACTCGTAGTTGCGCTGCCCGGACTGTGGCTGCGGCAGGTTCTTGGCTGTCAGGGTGATGGGTTTCACCACCCCAACGGGGATGTAGATCTGGGTGGAGGGCAGGATCTGGGGGCAGTCCTGTAAAGAGAACAAGGGGCTGATGATGAGAGGGGAGCACCACAGAGACCCCAGCACCCTGAGACCCTGCCTGGCAAGCTCGGCAACGCGCTGTAAAACACCACCCTTAATAAATCCTTATGTGCAGCCAACCCCAAACCATCTCACAGCTGCTCTGACCAAAGCCCTGAAGACAGGAAGGGAGGGCACAGAGGACAATGATGGCAGGGTTGCGGGGTGTCTTTAACAGCTTGGGTTGATCCAGGTGGGAGATGGGGAGAGGATTCGGCTGTGGGACCTGCACACATGTGGGCAGAATGACTGGTAATGAGATGGGCTGTAATGCCATTATTGCAGTCAGTAGGTTTCAGGGTTAACACCTGCTGGGCTGTGCATCGCGAGGCTTGCTCAGCCCTCTTGTTTCCCTTACAGCCTCCATCTCCCTTCTCAAGTGGACAGAAAAGCCTTTTGCCCCTTTGATGCAGCAATGTGGCTCTGCAGTGTTGCAGAGAACCTGCTCTTGCAGCGGATGCTGCTGCTGCTGCTTCTACCTGTGGCCAGCTCAAAGCAGCATCACCCCAGCTTGCAGGCTGCCCAGGGGACAATGCCTCCAGCCAGGGGATGCTGGTGAGGCCAAGCGGAGCAAGGCAAGGGGCTCAGCATCACCCCACCAGCTCCGATGTTCCCAAGGGAAGGAGCATCCTTTAATAGCCATGGGCTCCTGGCTGCTCCAATGAACCTGGTGTGCAAAGCAGAGGGGAGCAGGAGAGCACAAATAAATGAGCTCAGGCAGCAGCAGAGCCCCACAGCCCCAGTGGGTGCCACCAGCAACAAGAGCCTGATGTAATCCCAGGCTGGCTCTGCCGAGCAGGATGGAAGGCATGCACCTATGGCAGCAACTCCAGGAGGAAATAACATCCCGGGGGAATAATGTGTGTTGCAAGGAGCTGCTGTGAGAACAGAATCAGCAGCAGCAGCACACAGGCACCCCACTGCTCTTCAAAGGGTGGCAATGGGGCTGCAAGAGAAGCTCTTGCCCAAAGGCTACTGGTAGCCACACACAGCCAATGCTGCCCAACCGCCTCCTGCCACTCACAGCGAGCCAGGCTGGACTCTGAGCAGCACTGGGCTGTGTAATAGCTATAGGATTAATCCAACTTTCAAACAATGCAGAGAAATGAGACAGAAATTGCTTCATTTAGCAAATATTGACCAAAAACCCCAATTCGTTTTACTCTAAGTTTTCTGTTCTTCATAGAACCCCAGACTGGTCTAGGTTGAAGGGACCTTAAAGTTCATCCAGCTCCAACCCCTGCCACAGGCAGGGACCCCTTCCACTAGAGCAGCTTGCTCCAGGCCCCTGTGTCCAACCTGGCCTTGAACACTGCCAGGGATGGGGCAGCCACAGCTGGGGGCAGGCCGGGATGCGGGCAGGGATGTGGGCAGGCATGCGGGCAGCAGGGCTCATTTTGCTGACTCACAGCTTGAAGGAGCCCCCCCCCGGTATCTCTCATGCTTCACATCTGCCGGCAGAGGCAACTCATCCAGCAGCAATGTCCCCCTGTGACCAGGCAGGAAGCACCTGGTGCTGGCGGGCACCGGGTGCCCAGGCGCTGGGACAATTCACTTCCCCTATCCCAGCACTTGCATCCCTTGGGAATGCTCTGACAGCCCAGAGAGATCTGCATCCTGCCAAAACCAGCCTCCCCCGGCACAGCCCCAGCTCCCAGGAGCCATGAAGGGATGGGACAGGCAGAAAAGCAGCATCCGGACACACAGCCACATTCCCCACCATGGCAAACTCGGATTTTCTCCATTAAAACTGTTTTTCTGGCTGGATGAGAACATGACAAAGGTGTCCAGGGGAGGTTGAGAGCTTTAGAGCCACGCTGCAAATGCTGTGGTTTGGATGTTCCTGGCAGCTCCCAGCCCCAGCTGCAAGGCTGGGCCATCAGCAGTGATGGGGATAAAGGAATCTGGGGCTGGTTCCTTCACAAAGTCCTCAGCCATTCCCACTGGTGGGGGTATCACAGAATCCCAGCCTGGTCCAGGTTGGAAGGGACCTTAAAGCTCATTCAGTTTCAACCCCTGCCACGGGCAGGAACACCTTCCACTACAGCAGCTTGCTCCGAGCCCCATCCAACCTGGCCAATGAAGAACAAATACACTGAACCAGCTTAGACTGAACCAACACACTTGGTCCCCAACACACTTGGTCCCCATCACACTTGGACCCCCTTTGCAGCAGCTCTGCAGCAGCAAGGACTCTCACAAGAGAGCAGCTTTTTGGGGTGGGATGCTCCAGCATCCATCACTGGTCACCCCAGGCCACTGCTGAACACCATAAGTAGGGAAAAGCCAATGACAACCTCTGCTCCTTCATCATCCCTTCCTGCCCCACACCATGGAGCAAGCCAAGGGCAGGGTGATCTCCAGAGCTCAGGCTTCAAAGCCACAGCAGTCATGGGGCAGGGACATCCTTCCTGCTGCTTTCATTCCCAGGCGCATTTACATGAGTGCTGGCTCCTACCCACGCCTCATTCCTGCCCTGCCACTCCCGGAAATCCAGGTGAACATTCCTGGCATTCCCAAGGCAGTGCCATTGGTCACCCTTTATGTTTTCCTACAAAACAGCCACTTTCCCACCCAGGAAACCATGGTGAACCACCCGTGGGAACCAGCGGAGACACTGAGTGCTGCTGTTAACCCCAGTGCCCACCACGCTCCAGCCAACACACACAGACCAAACCCTCCTTAAAATAACCTTCCCAGTCAGACTTCCTCCCACAGAGAGGATGGGGACGGACATCTACCATTAACGTGTCCGGGGTCACCGAGTCCCTGATCCACCACACCACCCTGCTGGGGACCAGGATGGATGGGGACGGATGGGACGTCTCATCCCAGCCCAGACACGCAGCCCACAGCAGCTGCTCCAAGGCTGTCTCAGCATCCCCTGCAGGAAGAGCTGAAGCCACACCGATGTGCAAACAGGCTCCAAAACCTCAACCCAGGCACGGCTCCAGGTCCCAGTGTGGCCGGGAGGTCTGCTGGGGGACACCCTGCCATGCTGGGAAGTGACACGGGTTCCCATGCGGCTGGTTGAGGGAAGAGCAGCACGTGTCCCATAGACAACACCCCTGGGGGTACAGCCCAATGCTTTTGGGCTCTCCTGATGGAAGCCAGCAGCTCCCCATGTCCTCAATGAGGGCGATGGGCAGAGCAGAGCCACCGGGATGCAGTGGTCTGGACACCACGTGTTTGGAGAAGCAGCGCCAGGGCTGGATGGAAGCGCAGCCTCAAGAGTGGGCTGCGGGATGCCGGGAACAGGCTGATCCCCCGCTGGGTTTCTGCAGGGCACAACCAGGAGAAAACAGCTCCTTCTGATCTCTCGTGTTACTGAATCATCCTGGCTCGGTGGGTATCCCATGTCCAGGCAAGGCCAACCCATCCCAAAGGAGCAGGGAAGCCAGACAGGGCTCATCCGCAGTACAGGCAACTGGAAACACAAGTTCAACCGGAGCCCTCTTCCAGGAAAGGAGGAGAAACTCCTTCCCAAAACATTCCCTTCAGGATGCGAATGAGCACTTCCTGCAGAGCCAATGGCTGCTCACCAGACCTCCAGACCCAGCCCAAGGACCAGTGATGCCACCAACAGGCTGGGGACACTAGGACCCCCATAGGCACCCTGTCAGTGACACGTTTCCCACTGGACGACATGGATGTGTGCAGGATGAACACACCCCCCCCCCCCCCAGGAATGTGTATTTGAGATGAAGAAGGTGTGCGGTGTAGCAGAGCAGTTTGTTTTACAGATTTCAACCTTCCCCTCTCTGGAAACAAGTTGTTCTGCAGTGACAGCTCAAGCTTGCTCCCTTCAGAGGCATCAAAGGAAAATGCTTTGGTGTCTCTGCCTTTGGTTTTCCTTTCATTCAACCTCAAGTGCTCTGGGCTGTGCCTGGCTCCCCAAGCAGCCTCTCTGCAGCCACACAGCCTCTTCCCACTGGCACACTGTCCTGTCCCATCCTCACTGCTTCCCAGGCAGTCCCAGCACCCCAGGCAAGGCAGTGGGAAAGGTTTCCAAAGAGGTTTTGCCTCTTCCAACCCCATCCCCATAAGGGAAAGGAGCCGCAACAGGACCAGGGAGCCAACCCACGTCACCTTACCTCAGAGAGCTTGACACGTCCCTCCAGGAAGGAGCAGTCGGCAGCGTTGTGGGTGCAGATGTGGCGGTACTTGCACCAGTGGCAGGGGAAGGAGCCATTCACACAGGACAGGCAGCTGCAGGGAGACAAGTGGGCAGCGTTAGGGGAACACCGCTGGGGATGCTCCAGCAGGACAGCATCCACCGGCGATCCCATATCTCTGGGTGGGAAAGACCCTCCATCCATGGAGCGAGGTGCCAGCAGGCTGGGAGGGGAGATGCCTGCACACTCTGGACCCTCAGGCTTCACCCATAGCAAAGTAAAGGGATATGATCTTCCTGGCACTGCAGCCCAACTCCCTGCTCCGCTTGGCACATTGACCCTGTCCACCTGGCTCCTGGCTGAGGCTGAGCTCCAAACTGTGGCTTGCTCAAAGGTGATTTAAGCAAGAGGACAAGCAGCAGAACAAGGGCTCTGCACTGCAGGGGAACAGGGGAGAAAGGGCCACCAGATTAATGCACACTCATGGAGGGGAAAAGGTTGGGCAAGATGAACAATTCGGGACCATAGCGCCTTTGAGCTGCTCACAATAGGTTGTGTGTGACCCCTTCCCTCCCTCAGCCCTCTGCAGTTGCGCCTGCATGTGTGTGTGTGCAACTTCCACCCCCTCCCTCCAGCCCCAGACATTTCCGTTTCTCTCCCCATCCTCCTCTCCAGACTCTTTGTGTGGTGGGATCGTGTGTGCCCCCCTCTCCCTGCCTCTCCTTGGGATGCACCTGGGTACCGGGGATGTGTTTGGTTACCAGGGATGCGCTTGGGTACCAGGGATGCTGCGAGCTCTGTGCTCTGCACCCCTCTTACCAAAGGAACCAGCCCCAAGGACCTTGATGTCACTCCCCCGTGCAGGAACGGACATAAAGAATCCCCTCCTTGTGCAACCATTCACACAAGTGGCCTGTACCTTTGCTTTCCAAAAGCTCCCACTCCCAGCACCATGAGGCACCCCTGTCTGCAAGCACTGGGAATCCAATGGACCCCCAAGCTCTCAGGGCATTCAGCCCAGTGTGGATAGAATGGCTGAGCCCTCCCCTGTTGTGCTGTTCCATGGCACCAGTGATGTCCTGCATTAATGCAGTGAAGGTTCACAGGGCAGGTCTGCACCAAGCATGTCCCGTGTAGCCCAAGGAGGAGATGGGAGAGCTCCTGAGGCAAAAGCTGGAGGGCAAGAAAAAGCCTATTCTGGCTTTAAAAAGAAATAAACAGGGAATAAAAGAGTATCAGCCCCGTTTTTCTCCCTAGAAGCTCATACCTGCTCCCACTGATCCAAGCATGAGCAGGATGGGATCCAAAGCAATTACATTTAAACAAAGGGAGGATCTTCCCCTGAACACAGCGCTGGCAGGAGGCAGGCAGCCCTGCCTCATCCTGCTCCTAAAGCACAGCTATCGTGCTGCCTCTACCCCCTGGGAAACGACAGGGAGAACAGAGTATCACCGACAGGGAATACACAGCATCACCAACCTGGAATATAGCATCACTGACTGGAATAACACAGCATCACTGACCGAGAATATACAGCATCACGGACCGGGAATACACAGCATCACCATGCAAGGAGGCAGAAGGAAAACCTTCCTGGAGAGGGACATCCTCAGGGGGCACACCAAAGCCCTTGTCCTCCAGCAGACCTGTCCCTTTGGGTACCACAGGCAGCACAGGGTGCCAGTGCATGCTTCGCAGGGCCACTGCTCCCTGCCTGCCCTGGGGTTCCACGCACCATTCCATATACAGCAAGAGATTCCCAAATCCATGCACACACACTAAGGAAATACTTAATTAAGCTGCTTGCAAAGGGGGCTGGAAGTCATTTCCATGTTTCGCTCACATTTTTGCTTCCAAATGAACAGCCCTTTTAGCTTTACCCACAAATATGCTAATTGAGATGCTCCTTATGCAAATATATGCAATTTTATTTCAGCTGCAGAGACTCAACTTAAAAGCAGAGCCACAGCCTCCTATCTCTGCCTGCTTTGATGGAGGGAGGTACAGAGGGTGCGGGGGACACAGACAAAGCAAACGGATGGCTCCTGCCCTATGATAAGGGCTCAAGCAGCGACCAGTGGGCAGGTAAATCCAGGATGTGAAGGCAGCAGGGCTGGGAAAGCACGGGTTAATCCTCATGGAAGCAGAGCTCCCACAGAGAGGTCATGTCAGAGAGGAGCATGCTCTAAGCCAGGGCATAACCACCAACCCTGCCATCCACCAGGCACTCTGCATAAGAGAGATCAACCAGACACCACGTCCTGTGCAAAAAGACCCCCCAGTCCCCTTCATCATCTCCCAGGCACCTCAAAGCAGTTGGGTGAAGCACCCAGTACAGCCCTGCCGTAGGCATCCTGGTCTCCAAAGCTGCAGCTCTGCTCTGAAAGCCAAATCCTGGCTATCTGGGACCCTGCTCACCTCAGGGTCTCCTTTGCCATTTAAACACTGCAGTTCCCAGCTTATTTCCTGATCTCCACTTGCTAAAGGACCTAAAGCATCTCAGGTTATCCTCCATAACGTATGGTTCCCCCCTCCTACTTCAGCCCTCCCCTGGTTCCAACTGAATTGAGCCATTCCTGAAGCGCCGTCCTCGGAGATGGTTTTCACACTCTCCCTTCTGCCGAGGTTCTCCATCTGCCATCAGGCCATCAAACACCTCCATAAGAGCACTCACCACCGCGCATCTCACTCCACAGCATCCCTGCTGCGTTTAGAGCCTCTCGGGGTCAGCACTCCCCAGCTGGCCAAGGACTCTGTGAAGTGGTGACCAAGCCATTGCCTGGGTGCTGGTTCATGCAGTGAAACCCCATCTCCAGCCTTCCCCAGCACATCCATTTGACCACGCAGCTCCTGGGAGGCCGCCTGAACCCCAGGGCAGGAGCTGGGGCTGTAAACCCCACGCAGGTCAGCACGGCCGGGGCTGTATTCCCAGCCTGTCCGTGTGCCGCCGCTGTCTGTTCCCGGCTCAGGAGCAGGCTGCTCGGCAGCGCGATGCCATCTGTGCCGTCTCTCTCCTTCCCACAGTCAGGCATCGCTTCTTCCCTCATCACTTCTTGCCTAAGAGGCTTTCATCACTCTGATGGTTAGAGGGGGGTTCTCCTTCACGTCTTGGAGCTCCCCCCTGCCTCCCCAAAGCATGCCGGGAGGGCAGGGAGCCAGCGAGGCAGGAACCCCACGATGGGGCTGCAGCAGACATGGACCCACAGCTTGTGCCCCATCTGCCCCCTCCTCCTCAGTCCTGCAGCAGCCAGGTAGAGATAAAGCCCCCTGTGGGAAAGGGGGAAAGGATCATCCCACCGGCCATCTCCTTTTGCTTCCTAATGTTATTGAATCATAGAATGGGTTGAAGGGACCTTAAAGCTCCTCCAGCTCCAACCCCTGCCACGGGCAGGGACCCCTTCCACTAGAGCAGCTTGCTCCAAGCCCCTGTGTCCAACCTGGCCTTGAACACTGCCAGGGATGGGGAAGCCACAGCTTCTCTGGGCATGCTGCTCCCCTCCAGGGATGGGGATAAACTGACAGGACAAGGGGTAATGGGTTAAAACTTAAACAGGGCAAGTTTAGACTGGATATAAGGAAGAAGTTCTTTACTGTAAGGGTGGTGAGGCACTGGAATGGGTTGCCCAGGGAACTTGTGAATGCTCCATGCCTGGCGGTGTTCAAGGCCAGGTTGGACAGAGCCTTGGGTGCCATGGTTTAGTGTGAGGTGTCCCTGCCCATGGCAGGGGGTTGGAACTGGATGATCTTAAGGTCCTTTCCAACCCTAACTATTCTATGATTCTATGGGAACAGCATTTGCACACACAGAAACAGCACAGCACACACAGGACATCCTGCCTGGAAACCCCGACTGCTCCGCAGCCCTCCTCCTGCCAGGAGGATCCATCCTTAGCAAATACTCTGCTCCAGCAGAGCCGGCATCTGGAGCAGCAGCTGTCAAGGGTGAAGGGCTGAGCTGCAGTGCTCTGGGCTTTACATCCATATCTCTGCCCCAGGGAAAGGGGGAAAACCTGAGGAGCAGAGGGAACAGACGGTCAGTGCCCCCAAAGCCCTACAACAGACCTCCAGCCCAGACCCAAACCCTGGAGAAGCATGGGCAGGAGATAAGCTCTTGCTTCCCTCTATCCCTATAATCTCAATCTTTCTGCCCTTCCTTTCACACCAGCCCTGTGCTTCTCCATCCCTGCTGGGTTTTGCCAAGAGCCTTTAACTCACAGGGTAAGGGTTGGACACAGAGACCTCATCCAGGGCATCCACCACCATCCTGCCTAGAGGATGCAGAGTCAGGACCCAGGTTTTAAACCCCTTCAGCTGCCTCCCCTCACCGAACACACCCGCAGGCTGGACCAGCCCTCCTCATCCACAGCAAACGTGACAGAAACCAGGTTATCCTAAGCGGTCTGTGGGGCCATCCTATGGGATTTTCCACCTTCCCCAGTGCAGGCACACACAGGGATCTCTTACTGCCTCACAGCTCAGTTGTGAGAACCCAGACACACTCAACTGCTTGCAGCCATCTGTCCATGCCTCCGAAAGAACACATCTGTATGCATCTGGAAATGAGCAGCATGGGGCCAGAGGAGAAGCAGTCATAGTGGGTATGGGCAGCCAGGAAGGCTGCAGAGAGGAGCCCAGTGAAACAAAGGCTACATCCCATGGATGCCAATGGCTGCCTTGGCCACCAGACCAGCTCCACTGCTCCCAGGCCCTGGGACATGCATGTAAATCCCATTTAATTAATGGAGGCTTATAGGGAAAGCCTGAGCTGTGGTCAGGGCAACAGCAGAGTCACATCTCTCCAGCCAGGAGGAGACAGAACTTCTTGGCATGTCTACCCCTTGTTCCAGCACCCTGGAGCTGACAGGACCCGAGTGTCACAACCATCACTGCAGCAAGGACAAGCACAAGGCTGGCAGCCTGGAGACCCTGCCCAGAGAAGTATCTCAGTGATGCTGGTCTGTGATGGGAAAATCCCCATGATGCACACTATAAAGCCCTGCAGTAACAGACTGGACAGCAATAGGGCTCTTGGCCTGGACCATCACAAGCCAAACACACAGGCAGCACAACCTCCTCTATACCCGTCCTTCTCTTTAGGAGAAAGGATTAGACACAGCAAGAAGAGTTTTGCAAGGTGGTGAGAAACAAGAGAGCCCGGTTCCATCAGCCCCGCAGCCTGCAGAAGGGCTTTGGCAGCGTGTTTTGCTGATGCCTTCCCATCAGATGGAAAGTGTCTTTCAGCATCAGATGTCTGCTGAAAACAAGGGTCAGACTCTCCCCAGTGCACACAGCGGAGCTGAGTTGGCTTCCCTGGAGCTACTCTGGCTGACAGCAGCAAAGAGCTCCTTAGAACCCTCCCATCTCCCCACAACCACCTGAAAACTCACCCAAACACTTCATCCTCAGCTGAGACATGATTCAATGCGCAGGGCTCTGCCTCCCAACCTGAGCAAAGCCACCCAAACAGAGAAAGAGAACGTAACGCACAGCGATCAAAGCTCTCCATAGGAAAACATCAGCCTCGTGGAAAAGCAGTGTTCCCAATCCAGAATTCATCAGGCTGACGTATAGATTTTCCTGCACAAAACATGAAACCTGGATCTGAAAGGCTATTAACTCCAAAGAGATCCATTAAAGACGCCTGTCTGCAAATGGTATTTAGAAGTATTGCATCATCCAAGGTGCTGTCATGCTTTCTGGCTCTGGCTCGACTGCAGGTCACCCAGTTAAAGCTGACTCCAAACCCTAAAATTCTTGACATAAAGGAAATATTAGTTCTGTTCACCAGCCTAGAACATAGACTTTTCTATCAGCTCCAATGCAAGCCCATAAATATTAATGCATCCATAATTAGCCTTTTTAAATAATGCATCCAAAATTAAACATGAACGCAGTAATAAATCAGTCAGGGCTCTTTGTTATAGGTTTGTCAGGGCGGGGGGGAGGATGTTGGGTTTTATTTCCCCTCCTGTGCCAGGCACATCAAATAAAATGTCAATTCCCTGACCACCTCTTCCCGCTGGACCCCCGCTCGGAAGGGATCTGATGCCACTGGTACTTGAAAGTCTTCTTCCTTTGATTTAGAGAACTAAAGTCACATCTGCCTTTGGATTCGCAGGATAATGACATGCAGCCAGCCCACGCCAACGCTGAGCTCATCCTGTTGCAACCACACCATGCGACGGGAGACAAAGCTCAACCTGGGAGTCAAGGTGAGGGAGAAAGTCAAGTTGGCAAACTCTCTCCTCCCTCGCTGCCACAGCATTCCCAGGAGCCACGACCCGCTCCCATGCAAAGAAATCCCTGCGATGCACAAGGTTGGCTCATCCCCCTTGGAGCTCACCTGCTTTTCCCTAATCCAAGTGGAGCAGCAACTTGAAGCAGAGCCCCCCCCTTCCCAAGCCAGGCTAGACACGCTGCAAAGAGCCATCCAAAAGAGATCACTCTGCATTTGCTTATCTATAATTACTGATCAGCTGGAGCACCACCATCCAGGGGAGGGTTCTGCCAGGGTAATGAAATCATTCGCATTCTTAAGCTCCAAATTCTTTGCCCAAACACACCCCAGCATCTCCCGCAACGTTCCCATAGTGGAGCCATCTCCCCGCTGCTCAGACACACCATCCACGGCTCCCCATGAGGAGCTCACGGTTAGAGGCGTTAGGCACCCTGCTTAGACAGCACATCAATAATCCACACCTCCTCTGTTTTATCATCACCTGCACATCTCAAACTGCCTGAAATCCCATACGCGGAGAGGATTTCATGGCAGCCTGACAAGAAAGCAAATCCACAATTACTTCCAGTTAGGAAATTCTTGGGTAAACGCCCCAGGACATGCAGCATGTTCCATCCCATGCTGCTGTAACTTTCCAGCTCGCTCTCCAGCAAGCCTGGGAAGCAGGTACCACAGCAGGAAAACACAGGCTTCTCCTTTTGCATCGCCAAGTCATTCCTATTAACTGTTTCCAGGAATAACAAGATGCTTGGCATTTTAGGTCACATGGATTCCTGCACTCTGCAATGCAGTAAACTCGCCTCCTCTTCCAAAGCTTTGCCAAACCCAAGCCCTGTGTTTAAGTGAGGGTCTGCCCTGATGCTACCCGTTCCCACACACCCAAACCAACTGCGGGTGCGCTGGTCACCATGCCAGCTTACAAGGGTAAAAGGAGGAGGTTTCTCACTGCAAACACCACTACACTCGACTGCCCTTTCCTCTTGCGACATCAGCACCCACAAAGCTGAGATTGAGCTCTCCAGGTCTCACCCTGCCCCACCAGCCCCTTCCCAGAGCATCCTCACAAAGCCCAGGCCACTTACGACTGATGGACGCTGCAGTTGTAGAAGACAAAATCCACGGAGGCAAACTTCTTCCCTGTCTCCTTTGACTTCAGGTAGAGCTTCACCACCCGCTTGTCCCCTAGGAGAGAGCCAGGCAGAAAAGGCATCAGAAAGGACAAAGTGCTTGGTCCAGAATTCATTCAAACCAATGCTTGAAATGGGCTGGAGGGAGCTGGGTATCACCACTCAGTTAACAAAATGCCCCAAATCTAGAGTGTTCACCCATCCCAACAGGCCAGCAGAGCCCAAGCACAACTCTGAGCTCCTTAGGGAATGGAGGCAGGTGCCTTGGGTTGTACTTAGGTATTGAAGGGGAGCTTAACAATTCTGGAGTCAGCAGAATGTCCTAAAGCCCATGGTCAACTACAGCACATCTGCCCAGGAAAGGGACTATAGGTGGGAATGAAGCCAGGGTGCCCAGGAATGGCACACAGACCACCAGAGTGCCAGCAAATAGCTCTGCCCATGCCTTGGAGGAGACCAAGGGCCAGTCCCCCATGAGCAGTGATGTCCTTCTCCTCCTACACCCCAAGAACCCAACTCAGGTCCTCCCTGGGGATCACTGTCACAGGACCATCCTCCTGCACATCTGCCTATGGGGCACAAGTGGGGCAAGGTTTGCCTGTCTCTTTTTTCCCACCCCAGGGCACAAGCTCACCACGGCCTCTGGTGATGGGGATGACATCCTTGGCAGAGGGAGAGCTGCAGTAGATCTTCCCATCTTCAATGCGGCTCTCGGACTCGGTGAAGTCCTCAAAGGAGCAGTTGACTCCTGCTGAAAGGTCTGGGACATTCCAGGCCTGCAGGACCAGCTGGGGAGGAGAGACAAGAGCATCAACTTGGAAAACCAGCACAGAAGACTCCTCTGTGTCTGCTATGGGTAAATCCAGCCAATAGAATGGGGTGCAATCCCCCATCTGCCACTTGCGCTTTGGCAAGCGAGCCCCATCCATGGGCCTCCCTACTCGAACAAGGAGCTCGGATTTAAATGCATTAAGAGACGGAATGCCTCACAGCCTCCATCCTCTGCCCTTGCCATACCACAAACCATTATGTCTCACCTCTGTGCAGAGAGCAAGCACAGTGTCAGGACTAAAGAGTGTTTCACGGAAAGGCATCCACTCCGGCAGAGCCGAGGAGGGGAGGAATCCACCTCTTCCTTCACAAAGTCATTCCCAGGGTCAGCAGTTCTCACTTTACAAAACGCTTGCCTTATTTCTCATTTGAATTTTTCACAGCTTCCAGCCATTAGTTCTTGTTATGCCTTTCCTTGATAGATTAAAAAGCCCTTTAGTCCCTGATATTTGCTCCTTGTAAAGGCACTTATACTCTGTAATCAAGTCACCTCTTAATCTTCTTTTTGATAAGCTAAGCAGATTGAGCTCTGGAAGTCTCTCACTGCAAGGCATTTTCTCCAGCCTTCAACTCATTTACATGATGTTTACGGAAGGATTTCAGCCTCTCCCTTGAAAAGCTGGATTCCAGCCCCAGCACAGCATCCCTGTATGGACCACACCAGACCCCATGCAGCATCCTGCCGCTGGACAGGGGGAAAACCACCCCAGAGCTGAACACAGCACCCAGATCCCAGCTTCACCCATGGAGCATCAGTAGCCCCATAGTGAGGGCTCAGCCCTGGTACCATGTCCCAGTACACTGGGTGGATGCCTGTCTTCTCCTTCTGATTGAGACTTGGCAATGTCAACTCCCTGCCAAACCAGCCCCATGCAAACTCAACGGCTCCAAAAGGAATCTCACCCCATAGCATCCCCATCAGCCCCAGCAGGTCCCATCACAGCCATGTCGCATTCATCTCCACATTAACAACACACATTAGCCCTTGCAGAAGCACTTCCTAAACCGTTTCCATCCAGTGACAATTCCCTCTGACAAGGACTTTTGGAGCTCTGTCACGGAGCCAGTTTTTAATCCACTTAACACGTGCTTTATCAATATTGTATAATGCTAATTTTTAATCAGAACGTTGTGTTGTACCAAGCCAAATGCCTTGTACAAGCCTAAAGACATCACATCCCCTGCAGTCCTCCTCCTAATTCAAGTCATAATTCCATCAAAGAACAAGACGTGGTTTGGTTGACATAAAACCACGTCGACTGGCATTAATTATGTCTCCATCCTTAAACCTTTATCATTTGCATCCTATACCTGCTTCCAAACCTGATGGCAAACTAAGCAGTCTCTGACCACTTGGTCCTTTCTGGACTCGGGCAAAACAAGGAGCACCTTTTCTCAACATCCACTTATTTATCACAAAGTCGTTATTCCAAGTATTCGCAGGCCTCAGAACTCCTTGGCCAACTCTTTCAGGAATGCTGAGTGCCAGATATCCAGAGAAGGCAGTTTGCAAAACTTTATTGCTCATAGACGCTGTCTCATGTTCTCTTCACAGTGCTAATGGCCTGGAAAACTACTTTGGGGAAGTCCATCATCTTTTTCTGTCTGCCCTGAAAGAGCAGCGAGTTGTGCATCAAAGTCTCATCCCAAAATATCCACTGCAGGCCAGAGACAGAGACAGGCTATTGAGCTAGACGGATGGCTGGCCTGCGAACAGCATCTCTGATGGTGGTGTTTGGCTTATGGGGAGATATTTATTGCTCTGTTACGTCTTTTCTGACTAATCATCAACTGGTTTATTGTCTCCATCAATAGGCCAGCCCTCAGCAATGCCCTGCGCTTTGCTACCTTGCATTTGTCTCTCTTCCCCTTTCTCCTTACTTGACATAAACTCCTCAGCTATTTCCAATTGCTGCCTCCCCTCCATTGCCTGCAGAGGGTCAGGAGTGGCTGCTGGGGCTCCACGGAGCAGAGGTGACTTACCGGGACCTCGGACATGGTGACGGAGATGTTCTTGGGCTGGACGGAGAGCTGGACGCACTGCTGCAGGTCGGAGGCGAAGCGCTGCGGCTCGTCCGCCCGCTCGCACCGGTCCTTGCGCGAGCATCTAGAAGGGATGGAAACCACCCCGGTGAGGAGGAGAGACCACAGGGCCCTGCACGGCCAAATTCCAGGAGGGATGGCCCCAAGGGGACCAGTGATGTGGGGACACACATGCATTGGCAACGCTGGCCTGGCCCCAAGGACCGTCCTGTGGTACTTACATGTTGTGGAGGACGCACCAGCCACAATGGGGGTCCCGGGAGCCCAGGCACAGCTCACAGCTCTCGTACTGCTCACAGCTCTCCACCGGCACCCGCGTCACCTGTGGGAAACCAGGACACCCAACTCACTTTAAGCTTCCTATTATCCATAGACATAGAATGGTTTGGGTTGGAAGGGACGTTAAAGCTCATCCAGTGCCACGGGCAGGGACCCCTTCCACTAGAGCAGCTTGCTCCAAGCCCCTGCGTCCAACCTGGCGTTGAACACTGTCAGGGATGGGGCAGCCACAGCTTCTCTGGGCACCCTGTGCCAGCGCCTCAGCATCCTCACAGGGAAGAGCTTCTGCCTAAGAGCTCATCTCAGTCTCCCCTCTGGCAGGTTAAAGCCATTCCCCTTGGCCTGTCCCTACAGGCCCTTGTCCAAAGCCCCTCTCCAGGTTTCCTGGAGCCCCTTTAGGCACTGGAGCTGCTCTCAGGTCTCCCCTTCAGGAGCCTTCTCTTCCCCAGGCTGACCCAGCCCAGCTCTCTCAGCCTGGCTCCAGAGCAGAGCTGCTCCAGCCCTTGCAGCATCTCCATGGCCTCCTCTGGACTGGCTCCAACAGCTCCACATCCCTCTTGTGCTGCTGCCCCAGAGCTGGATGCAGGACTCCAGGGTGAGCCCCCAACAATCACCAGCTGCTCTGCCAGGCCTGGCAGCACGTCTGCAGTCACACCTCCAACCAAGCCCCTTCAACCAGCGCTGTACCACTGCATGGTTGCAGGCGCAGCCGGCACCCTGGCTCTGAAGGGGTTACCAGCCCTTTATTAATTGCTCCTCCAGATTTGATTAAAATCCCCTCATTCTCCAAGCCCTTCGAGCTCTGTTACAACTGTTCATTTAATTACTTTCCACCAGCACTCTGATAACACCAAGTGTAGTAGGGAGGAGAGCGGGTTTTATTAAGGAGAGGGGAGGAGAAGAGGGGGGCCGGGGAGGGGGTGCAGGAGCTGCCAGCTGTGCCCCTGCCTCAGTTTCCCCATTGCTCCAACAAGGCAGAGCTCACTCATTTCATTGCAATTTGCAATCTTTGCTACTGAAGGCTAAGCCCGGGGTGCTTCCCTCCTCCCAGCCCCAGCATGGGCTCAGAGTGATGCCTGCAGGGTAGGGATAAGGCTGGCCAATCTGTATTCTTTGGTTTGCATGTCAGCGAGGGTACCTGCAGTTCCCATCTCTTTGTCTATACATTGCATCAGTTGGTGGCAATGGGGGGAGCAGTGGGTCCACCCCCAAGGCAGAGCCCACACAGGCATGTGCTGTGCTGGCCCTTGGTGGACATCCCCAGTCCAGGTCAGCATAAAAGACACACACACACACACACACACACCCCGTTATCCACATCTCCAACATCTCTCCTGCAGACGGGAGGCTTTGCTGAGCCAGGTCCAGGACACACACACAGCCAGGGACAGACACACGGCCCAGGGCAGCCGTGCCCAAACACAGCTTCTGCCCCACCTGGAATGCTGCAGGTTTCCTGCAGCAGAGCAGAGAGCAGAGGCAGGCGCTGGGAGGAGGGGGAAAGGGCTCTGCTGTCCCACAGGGCTGTCTAGACAAACACACAGCATCTTCCCCCTGTGCAAGCCCCCGGGCTGGCAGCCAGGAGCCTGTTATGCTCCAAGCTCTGCTGTGGTCCCACTCACACACACACCTCTGCAGGGCAGAGGAGAGGAGATGCTGAGGGATACAGGCACCACACCACAGCCACCCTGCACCACCCCACCGAGCCGGATCCACCACCATGGCATGAGCCTGCTTCACCCGCTTTACTGCAGCCCATGGATGGATGAATGGCAGCAGCAAGCTCTTCCACAGCTCGGGGATCACACAACCACTCACAAAGCCAACTACAACTTCCTATTGTGAGCCCAAACCACGCTGACAGGATGGCAGCACTGGATGGGGATCAGGTCTGTACCTCTGGCTGGTTTAGCATGAGCAGAGACAGGGACCAAGGTGTGCACGGGAACACCAGCCCCATGTCCCCTCAGCCCCAAGGTGCAAAAGCAGCCACCTCAGAGGAGGAAAAGCCATTTGGAGCCAGGAGCTGCTGCTAACCTGCAAAACCCTGCTTGGGAGGGGATGAACAGAGCAGGGAGGTTTATGACCAGCCCCTTGCAGCAAGGAAAGGTCAGGAAGCCACCAGTCCCCAGGGACCATGGGCATTTCAAGCAGCTGCTGCTAACAATTAATGCCTTGGGCAGTGCTTTTGCAGAGAGGAGCTGCACATGGTCCCCAGGCAACCTCATCCCAGGAAGCAAAGGGCAGACCCCACCAGGAAGATGCCCAAAGGGCTTCCCATCACCAGGATGGGGCTGCCAGGCAGGAGAGCAAAGGGGCTGTGTCCCCTCCCCTTACCTGCTTCTCGGTCATGGCATAGATGTGCTGGCGGTCGGGGCTCAGCACCAGGTCCCGCAGGATGGAGCTGCCCTCATGGGCCACGACGTTCTCATACTGCAGCGCTTGGTGCTTCCTCTCGGCTGTCAGGTCCACCAGGATCTGTGGGGAGAGTAAAGGAGCGTGAGTACATCCCACATACACATGGGGAATGTGTCCTCTTAGAGATGCCACCCCTCTGTCCCACACCATGGCCACTGCATTATGGCAAAGTACTGCCAAACGGTCTGGTGCACCATGTTTAGGTGATGGCATTCACCTCTCCACAGAGGGAAGCCACATCCCTGGTCCTCACACTGCATCCCCTTAATATGCTGCCCCACTTCCCCACTGTTGCTCAGCCCCGAAGCCCCTCCAACTCACAGCATGGCACAGACAAGCCCCCACCCCGCAGCAGAGCAGCAAACCCATCCTGCCACAGTGGTACCAAAAGCAGTTTGCACATCACACCATGCCAAGCCCTCCCGGGCAGGATGCTGCAGCGCATACCAGGCTTGCATCCCCCCATCCATTAGAGGAAATGCTTGGACAAGTGACTGGGAAGTCAACAGGGTCTTAAGGAAGCTGGAGGTCAATAGAGGTTCAGAAAGTGCCTTTGTTCCCTGAGCAGGAACGTGGGGAAGGCTTTAATCCCCTTCCAGCTCACAATTACCTTAAAGCTCTTCCTAAGTGCACCAGTTTCTGGCTGTACCGGCAATAACCACATCAGGAGGCACCACGGGGACCCCCATTAAGCAGGGAATAAACTCAGCCATAACCTTATGACCACCTGCATGAGCCTGCTAATGCCATCACTTGTGATACTCCTCAGTTCAGGCTGTCCCCAACATGGAGCAGCCTCAAGAGAGACAGTGCCAAGAAATGGCTGAGTGGGCCTCATCTGCTCCCATAGGATGCCAAGCCCCCCCCAAAATCCATCCCACAGCCCTGCCCTGATCATCACACCCGCTCCCATGGCCATCCCCAAGCCCTCCATAGCATCCCGGCCACCTCCAAGCCCTCCTGCAATAAATCCCTGCTGGCATTTACATAGCTCCCAATCAGGAGGAGCGGGGGGCCGGGAAAGCAGGATCCCGGTGTGTAGCTGATTAGCATGGAAATGTATGCGGCTCACAAACAAACCGGGGCCGGTTTAATTAGAGCGGCGCCTTTGATTCAGCGCCAGCCTCCACCGGGCCCCAGCCCCGGATTATTTTTAGGCAGTTTTACAAAACAAATGTATTTAATTAAGAAAAAGACCCCTGAGCAAGCAGAGCGCGACGCGGCCTGAGCAGCACCGAGCCAAGGGGTGTCCTGCTCCCTCAGACCAGCCTTGCGTGGACAGGATCGCTCCCAGGAGCCCACGGCACAGCCAAAACCACCCTGGATGTCCAGGGCTGAAGAGTCTTTGCCATGATGCAAACTGCTCCTGGTACCTAACCTGCCTTCTCAGCATCCCTTGCCAGACCCATACGCAGATTCTGCTCCCCATCACCTACACACTGGGTACCACTGTGTGTTGGGGAGCCAAGAGATACCAAAAGCCCATTCTAAATCACAAATCAAATCCTAGAATGGTTTGGGTTGGAAGGGACATTAAAGCTCATCCAGTTCCAACCCCTGCCACGGGCAGGGACCCCTTCCACTAGAGCAGCTTGCTCCAAGCCCCTGTGTCCAACCTGCCCTTGAACACTGCCAGGGATGGGGCAGCCACAGCTTCTCTGGGCACCCTGTGCCAGCGCCTCAGCACCCTCACAGGGAAGAGCTTCTGCCTAAGAGCTCATCTCAGTCTCCCCTCTGGCAGGTTAAAGCCATTGCCCTTGGCCTGTCCCTGCAGGCCCTTGTCCAAAGCCCCTCTCCAGGTTTCCTGGAGCCCCTTTAGGCACTGGAGCTGCTCTAAAGTCTCCTCTTCAGGAGCCTTCTCTTCTCCAGGCTGATCCAGCACAGCTCTCCCAGCCCAGCTCCAGTGCAGAGCTGCTCCATCTCCATGGCCTCCTCTGGACTCAGCCTGCCCTCTTACTTGGGGGGTATCTTTCCAGCCAGGTCCAGGACCACATTTGCTCCTAATCCCTAACCAGAGGAGATCAAGCCCTTTTGGTACAGGGCCACGTTCACCCCCTGCCCTGCTGTACCATTTGCTCAGTGGTACCCAGCATCACCCCGGCACCCTTCTTCCCTCGCAGGTCACTCCCCCCCTGCCTCTCAGCATCTCCCCTATGAAATCCCACCAGAGCCAGCCTCCAGAGCAGGGTATCAGGAACATCCCCTCACTATTCACCGTGACAAACGCACCTTTCCAACCCTTTGACGGGCCGCAGTGGCGGCGCAGCAGAATCGATACCGCTTTCCCCTGGTTCTAAAATAGATCTATAGCTGGCTGCGGTGCTGGCACTCAGTTTTAACTAGCAGGGTAATTTCCCCATTACATTATTGCACTGCGCAGTGCTGGGAAAGAGAAAAAGACATTAAAAAACCCCAACAGACGCAAAGCGCTTCCAGTTAATTTGAGGCTCCAGGAAGAACCTAAATATACTCCCGGGTAAGCAAACAGGGCTGGAGCCCAGGCTGGCACACGTCAGGGTGTGCTGGTGGGGGGCACGGGGCCACCCCAGGCATGCCAGCATGGAAATCCATCTCTTTAGCACCTCTCCTCCCGCTGAGGATGCTCTGTGGGTGGGTTTGGGATTCGGGAAGTGACATTTGGAAGCCCTGGCGACCGAGCTGTTCTCTGGTTGGCCAAAAGGTTAGCCTGTGGTAGGCTAAACCCGTCCTGCTGCTCCTCCCCAGCGTGAGGAGACCACCAGCAGATAAACCCAACATCACCCTGCATCTCTGCTCCATGCAGGCTGAGATGGGAACCCAGCATCAAGGCCTTTCCAGCAGGATTAGCCCAATGGGAACTTACCCATCCCAGTTGGGATGGGCTGTTTGGACCATAACGCATCAAAGCAGTGCATGGGATACACAATGTGCCTCCCATCCTTTACAGACACTGGGGGGAACCACTTCCCCCCCCTCCCTGAATCCATGGGGTAGCTGGGGCAGGGAAAGGGGGAGAGGATGTGGTTTAATCAGAGCAGCCCCCCTCGGAATCACGCTCCTTCCTGCCCACCCTCCACCCGCCTTCCCACCCGGGGGAGAAGACATTTACCAGAAATAAATAACTAACCAGACCTATTAACCTTTCTCCTCATCCTGATGCTGATATAATTACCCAATACTAATAATTACTCGCACTAATTTCTCGCTCAGGATTCCTGCCCTCGCTCTTGCTGCTTTGGGCTTGCTTCAGGCAGCGGCTCAGTGATGGTAAAGGGCTGGCACGAGCCCCGAGGGGAGGCTGGATCCCAACGGACACCAAAGGCAAGAAGGCAAAGGCTGCTCTGCCAGGCACCCATGTGCTCATCCTCCCATCCAAGCAATGAGCCCACCTCACGGGGCAAGCATCCAGCATCACTTCAGTGTGGGGAGGGAAGAGTTTAAAGACCTGGTCCCTCTGAGCAGAATGGTGGAGGCAGAGCAAGGCCAAGAGATGCTTCTTACTTCTTACCATGGAGAACCCCAGCAAAGGACATCATGCAATGCTTTAACCAGGGGCACTTGGTGTAATGAGTGATCACGCACAGCACACCCAGGCTGGGCAGAGGCAAAGTCCTCCCCCAGAAGGTCTAAAGAGGATTCCTGGGAATGGCATGGTCCTGGCTGGAGAAGGGAGCTGCCATCCCACACAGCAACGCAGTGGTGCAGGGTCATGGCCAGATGACAGCACCGGCCAGTCCTGCTGTGGCCTCAAGCCTGATGCTCCCTTCAAAGCTCAAGCCCTCCTTCAACAAACCATGATGCTGGAGCACTCAGGAGCTTCTACAGGACCCAAACCCATCACAAAACTGCCCCAAGGAGGTGGGACCTGAAACTCACAGGAAAGACAAAGAGAAGGGAAAACACTGGGACTGCAGAGACAACATCAAAGGAGAGAAGGCTCCTTCCATTGCAGCACGCTTGCTCCCCATGGTAAGATGCTCTCCGGGCTTGTCCAAGTGACGAGGCATCTCCCCACTACCATACCCACTGCTCACAGAACCACCAAGGGGAAACCTCCCCACATCCCATGGCCACCAGCAACAGGCACAAGGCAAAGAGAAGCATTTTGCCCCTTGGAAGGCAGGCAACGAGAGGGACAAAGGCAGCAGCCAACACCCAGCGCTGGCAGCAGAGGACAGCAGACAAGGACGGGGCTTTACAGCTCAGCACGGTCCAGGGATGCCAGGCGGAGAGGGAGGAAGCGCAGCTGGAGCAGGAAGGCAGCTGCACACATGCCATGGCTGTGTCTGGATTTAACACATGTGCTGGGTTATGGCACGGTCCGGTGGTGCTGGATGGGGCCACTGGCTCCCTGCACGACCCACAACACATGCAGAGGGTCCCCAAGAGCCCCCATCTCACCACAGGGGGACACCCCTCAAGAGGGGGCTCTCCCACCGCATCCCTGCATCTCCACACCTTCAGGCTCTCAAACCCCATCCCAGGTCCCAAGGTCCCTGGGCAGGAGAAGTGCTCAGCCAGGCTTTGTGCTCTTATCTCTCCAGGCTGTGATTAATTCGCAGTGGCTGGCAGCAGCTACAAGAGGAGGGCGCTTCTACCCGCCTGCCACACTTCAAAGGCAGGGACTTATCTGCCTGGAACACACTCGCAGCCTTTTCACGGGGACCCTTTCCAGCTCCATGGGCAAGGCAAAAGAAAGGCTTATTTATGGGAGCGCATTTCAAAGCCTCCCCCCTTCCCTCTCAACGCTCGCTGGGGGCAGCAGAGTCCCCCTTGCTCCAGGGATGTCCATCAGGGACAGACTGAGCAGAGCAGGACAAGAGATGCTGGTCC